>NC_060282.1:82068909-82668909 GCF_021613505.1 Equus quagga | reverse complement strand
AATTGAGAATAGGGCTATAATGCCTTCTACAAGGAATGAGAGAGGCGCTGACCAGGAAGACTTTAAAGACCCAAGAATCAAGCAATGATTTGATTGTGCTAATGAGAGTGAAAGTGAAGCTAAAACCATAAGATCCAGAACATTTAATAAAGACAGGGAAGCCAGCAGAAAGCTAATACAGCTTGGAAAAAAGTGAAGGGTCAAAGACTACATTTGGAAAATTGTCATTGTTATTATAAAACATGTAATTCCTAAGAATACACGGACTATCAAAGGAATCGTGTCAATAACCCATCTGATTTAACTCCTGCTTCTAAATTTTGTAGTCTCAGTGATCTGGTGCTCTAAATTAGCAGAATTGTATAGGGTACAGCAGGGGTTTTAAAGCATTATTTCCTGGAACCCAGTTCTATTTGTGTAATCATTAAATACATAGGTTGCTCATTATATAAGCATATAAAATATGCTTATATAATGAGCAGATGTGACAAGTAGCATAATTAATCTATGTTTCAGTTTCCTGTGTAAGATAGCTATAAAATATGTAAATAATAATGCATACTTCACAAATAGGATTTTTGTGAAGATTGATGAAATACGTATACTAGAATTTAGAGCAGTGCCAAGCACATACTAAGTGCTTAATAAATTTTACCTATAATTATTGTTGCTGATGTACTGTCAGTAGTACAGTGTTAGGGTTTTGTCAAACATTAAATGAGGTGTCTTATTGCCAAGTGAGGGATGATAGCAGGAACAGTGCTGGTCTTTCAAAATGGAAAGTGGGATGTTGGGAGGAAAGAAAGGATGCTGCGAGTCTAAGAGTGATGGGGTTGGGGACATTTTCATTAACTCTCTACTTGAGTTATAGATCATATGTCTTGTTTGCATAATGGAGGCAATGAAATTTCACAATTGCTTAAGTTAGCAGCTGTTCCTTGAAATAATCTCTGACTAAACTTATTTCCTCCATCACCTACCGTAGCCCCTGAAATTGCGTCATTGGGCTTACTCCTTAAGGACTAGGTGCAGACATGTGAGGTCTACTTTGCTTACAGTGGTCTATTATGTATCACATCAGGATAGTTTAGTTCATGTGATTATGTTATCATTCTAGTTAGCAGGAGATAGTATATTCCCTGTCACAGAATATGATAAGATAGAAGGACTTTCCTAGAGAAGAAGTGGAAGAAGATATTGCAAGCAAGAGCTGCCTTGATAGGGTCCCACAGAGGATGGAGAAGAGCTTGAGGACTACTAAAAGACGGCAACAAATATGTAGAAACTGTTCAGAGTCAATGGGCTTCCGGATGAGACCTACCTACAGACATTCTGCTGAGGGACAGGATTGAAAGCATATCATGTGGAAATCCTTTAAAAAGAAATGAGATGATGAGAGATATAACTTAAAAGAAAGTGACTTATATGATATTAATTATGACAAGCGCTGATCCAATATGTGATCCTGAACACAGTGAACACACTGGATATTTCTAACAATTGCAGCCGCCTGATGGCTAATCCAGAAACCTGTCTACTTAGTGAGTACTTATTCAATGATCACTGTATGTCAGTCACTTTGTCGTGCACTTTTTAGGAAGACAAAATACGTACCCCCCAAAGTTTACAAACTCATTTTGATCTTATGATTAGAAGGGTCTCACAGAGGTTGGAGTAAGTCATCCCGTGGGCAGCAAGTTGAGCAGGAAAGTATTTAACTCTGTTCAACTCTAGAAATGTTATTTGCTAAATTAGAGACAATGAAAGGAGACACACGGATTGTAATTTCCTCAAGGACTTTAAAGTTTAATACAAAGGGGAGATATTGCAGAGCTGTGAACTTGGGAAAAAAGTATGTTCATCACACCAGTTGCAACAGAAAGGGGTGCTAACAAAATTTGTTGGGTAAAATCACGGTGTTTTAAGAGAAAAAGCAAAAGGAAATTGTTCCATCTTCTCTCCTGGGGAAGATCCATGTTACATCTATGCTGGTTCTTTCTTTCTTTTACCTAGGGTTTTTGTCATTAGCCATGTTACATTGAAAATACTCATAATATTTTTCATTCTATAGTTAGTATTGAAATAAAAAATAATTGGCATTTTACTAAGCCTTCTAACTCTAAAAGTATGTTTTATAGTGTATACATAGTATTCATGTAGAAAGAGAAATGTTAATTACCATTCCATTATCGTCTCAATTCTGTGATATTACACATCAACACTTACTAATTTTCTGTTTTGATTATTCTCTTTTCCTACACAGAAAAAAAATTAATAAAGAAAGAAGACAGATAACCTCAGAAATATTTAATATGTAATACTTTTGCTTTTCCTTGATAAAAATTTGGGCCAATATGTTAATCTTATGTAGCAGGAAAAGAATGTCAAACCTGAAGGTTCAAGACATGCTGGTATATAAAGAGACAAGGATATATTTTAGCTTTGAGCTGTCCATATATGCATTTAGCTCTCTTTCTATAAAATTTTTTTCTCTAAACCTACCTCTTACAACAAATCCTTAGGGGCAAGGAAATGACCAATACATAAACTCACAAGAGCTCAGGAAAACATGAGGTCAGTAGATGACGTAGTCTCCAAAATGAATCTAATAACTTTTTCTACTGTGTCATCCAGATAGCTGACTAGAAACTTTAAATACACAAAGCTTAATAACATCTATCATTTTCTAGAAATGAGCACCAAACTAAAATATTACAACAAGCATTTCTTTTTTTCTTTTTTTACATTCTAATTCTTTTTACTTTTACATATGAATATAGGCAGAAAAAAAGACTATGGATTTATAAGCTGAGTTTATCTGCTACTCTAACAAAATTCCCAATATTTTCCTGATATACTATCTGTATGGATCAGAGTTACGTGGAAAAAAATAGCTTACACAGAAAAGTGAAAATATCAACTTTCACTTCTGGTTATTTTCTTAGCATTCTGGAAAAAAACAGACTGTGGGTTATTTCAGTACCATATTTTTGAAATAATTTATGCACAGAAAAATAATGCTTTCTTCCAAAAAACTCAAAAATATTATATCTTTATAAAACCACTTGCTAGAATTTTTTTTATTTTAGGCTTTTCTCCTTCTGACATACTTTCTCTTGATCTTTAGCATTTTCCAAAGATCATATTTGAAACCAAATAAATCAAGATGAAATGGGGAACTTCAGTAAGTCACAACTATTTCAGGACTCTAAGGAAAAATCAAACACTGAAGATCTAATGTTTGAAGCAAACAACTATTAAATAGGCACAGCTCAGACTCTGAAAAAGTGAAGCACAAGAAACATGAGAAAATTGGAAAGAAAAAGTTGATGAACATATTATGACTTCGAATTGAAGATAATGTCACACTCATTCACTGGTTTTGAAGGCAATTCTTAAAACTTTCAAAAAAATGACAGAAAATGTACTCTTTTTTTTTTTTATCTTACTGCTAGACAATATGACTATGATGTTAATTTTGCAGACAATAGTTTTCTAGTTGCTCTTGATCTTTTCATGGATCCCCTGGGAATATCAATGACTTCTAGATGTGGTGTAACTAATTCTCATTAAGAAAATGACACTCGTCATATTATTTGCATTTTTGAAATGCCATAATATTTTTCTATTATTATAATGAGTTATAGTAAGTTGACAAACTAATCATAGCAAATGTCAGTTTTTGGATGAAAACTTGTATATATCCCAATGATATGCATGTCACATAAAACCTCAGTGTCTTGCACTAATAGTGTGCCAGATGGTACCATCTTGCTGTTAGAAAACCATGGATCTGGTGTTATATTTCAAATTAGAATAGGTTGATCTTATTATAGACTGTGAAATAGCACTAAAGTTCAGAGATGCTACTGCAATTTAGTTCGCTTACGATATTACAAAATGAAAATTTATGAGATATCTCAGAAAACTTCTGAGGCTGAAGAGGATACTTTAAGATCTCCATGGAGTTAGAGAGTAATTCAAACTCCAACAAGGACAAGGAAGGGTAGGGCTCAGAAGTTTAAGCCATAGATATGACAACCTAAGCAGAAAAATTTCAGAGGTAAGATAAGAAAAATAGAGCATGAAGAAGTGGGGGACAAGTCATCAACAGGATTTTGTAGATTCTTAAGGTCTGGAAATGGTCAATGAATAAGCAGCAAAAAATGTATAGCAGGTTTTATTCTTAAAAAGAAGTAGGCTAGGATGCTTTAAGCATCAAGACACAAGGGTATTACAAAGGGCAAAACAGTTGCACAATCCTGAGACTCCTCCTGAAGGAGGAAAGGAGAGAAGTGGAGCCTGCACCCAGGTTGCCAGAACTCCAGTGCCCTCCCCCTCAAGGAAAAGGGGTAAGCAGCCCTCAGCAGTCATGCTGACACTGTGGGACTGAGAGGAGGCACACAATGCTGAGGCTCCTCCTTCAGTGGGGAGGGGGAGAAGTGGAGCTTGTATCCAATGTCCTGGGATTTCAGTGTACTGTCCTAGGGAAAAGGGGCAGGTGGCTCTCAGAAGGTGGCACAGATCTGTGGAATAGGAAGAAGGCATAAAACACAGTACCTTCTCCTTCAAGAGGAAAGGAGAGAAATGTAACTTGCCCTCCATGTCCCACATTTATGTCCGCTGCTCTAGAGAAAAGGGGTGGGAGGTTTAAGGCAGCCTCCATGGCTCTGTGGGATTGGGAAAGTGCACACGACCTTGAAACTCCTCCTGTAGCAAGGAGATGGATTGTGCACACCCACAGAAAATGTGTGAGAGGTTCCCAGAATCTCTAGCTGGGCTGATTGGTGAAAGTCTTTCCCAATCAAAACCAGTCCAAAAAGACTTGAAGAAGTGGCTGCTTCTTCAAATGTGCGGACCAATGCAAAACCACAAGGGACATGAAGAATCTGGGAAATATGATACTACAAAAGGGACAAAATAAATCTTCAGCAAACAACCCTAAATAAATTCACTGAAAAAGAATTCAAAATAATCATCTAAAAGAAGCTCAGTAAGCTACAAGAGAACACACATAGACAACTCAACAAAATCAAGAAATGATACATGTGGAAAATGGGAATATCAACAGAGAGAGAGAGAAACTGTGAAAAAGAAACAAACAGAAATTCTGGAGCGGAAGAGTACAACAACTGAACTAAAAAGTTCAATAGAGAGCTTGAACAATAGATTTAGTAAAGAAGAAGAGAGAATCAGTGAACTCCAGCAAAATGAAAGAAGTGAAGAGAGCCTGCAGGCTTATGGAATATAAATAAATGAACTAATATATGCCTCTTGGGACTCCCAGAAGCAGAAAAGAGAGAAAGAGGCAGAAAAATTATTTAAAGAAATAACGGCTGAAAATATCTCAAATCTGGGAAGGGAAATGGACATCCATATTTATAAAGCCAAAAGAAACCTAATATGATGGATCCAAAGAAGTCTACACCAAGGCACAGTATGATTAAATTGTCAAAATTGAAAGACAAAGGGAGAATTTTGAAAGCAACAAGAAAAAGGTGACTCATCGCATCCAAAGAGGCTTTATAACCATCAGTGGGTTTTCTAAGCAAACACTTACATGTCAGAAGGGAATGGAATGCTCTCTTCAAAGTGCTGAAAGAAAAAAAACTACCAACCAGGAATGCTATCTCCCACAAAACCATTCCTCGTAAATGAAGTAGAGGTAAATTCTCCTCCAGACAAACAAAAGCAGAAGGAGTTTGTTACCACAGGACCTGCATTACAAGAAATGCCAAAGGGAGGCCTTCAAGTTGAAACGAAAGGACACAAACCAGCAAGACGAAAGGACGTGAAATCATAAAACTCACTGGTAAAGGTAATATACAAATAAGTACAGAATACTGTAACGGTGGGGTGTAAATCACTTTTAATTTTAGTATAAAAATTAAAAGACAAAAATATTGAAACTAACTATAACTAAAAAACTCACTAATAAGTTTCCAAAAGGCAATGATACAAATTGTGACAAAAATAACAAGTATGAGGGACTAGAAGTATAAGTGCGGAGTTTTTGTATGTTATCAGTTTAAAATGGATGGTAAAAAATATGATACTTATGGAAGCTTCATGGTAACCACAAAACAATACATACAGAAGGTCCTCAAAAGAAAAAGAGAAAGGAATCAAAGATTATCACAACAAAAAATCAACAAAAGACAAAAGTAAACAGCTAGGGAGGAAAATTTGAACAAAAGAACTAAAAACCAGACAAAAACCAATGAACAAAATGACAATAGTGTTTCCCTATGAATAATTATTTTAAATGTAAATGAATTAAAGAACGCCAATCAAAAGACATGGAGTAAATGAATGGATAGTGGATGGAGACCCAACTACATGCTGCCCACAGGAGGCCACTTTAGTTTAGTCACACACATGGGTTGAAAGTGAAGGATAAAAGAAGATATTCCATGCAAAGGGTAAACAAAAGAGAGCAGGGTAGCTATACTTATATCAGGAAAAATAGAATTTAGGTAAAAACTTATCACATGGGACAATGAAGAAAATTAGGTAACAATTAAAGGATCCGTTCATAAGGAAAAAATAACAATTATAAACATATATGTATCCAACTTAAGAGTGGTTAGATACACAAAATCATTATTAACAGAACTGAAGACAGAAATAGCAATATGAGATTGGTAGGAGGCTTCATAATCCACTTTCAACAGTGGATGGAACACCTAGATTGAAAATCAATGAGGAAGCAGGACATAAACAACACAACAGACAAAACGGATGTAACAAACATGCAAATCATTTCGCCCAATAACAAAATGTACATTTTTCTCAAGCACACAGAATATTCTCCAGGATAGATCATATCAGGTCACAAAACAGGTCTTAACAAATTTAAGAACATTGAAATCATACAAAGTATCTCTTCCTACCACAATGTTATGAAACTAGAAATCAATAATAAAACTAGGAAAATTTAAAAATATGTGGAAATTAAATAATACACTCCTAAATAACAAATGTGTCAATTGAAAATTAATATGGACCATAGAAAAATTTGGGGATGCAACAAAAGCAGTACTAAGAGGGAGGTTTGTAGCAATAAACCCCTATAATAAAAGGAAGAAAGATCTCGAAAAAGCAATGCAATTTTATACATCAAAGAACTAGCAAAATAAGGACAAGATAAGCTCAAAAATATCAGAAAGAAGGAAATAATAAAGATTAGAGCAGGGATAAATAAAATAGAGACTAGGAAAACAAACAGAAAAAAATCAACAAAACCGAGAGTTGGTTATTTTGAAAATATCAACAAACTGATAAATGTCTACCTAGACTAAGAAAAAAAAGAGAAAACTCAATAAAATCAGAAAAGAAAAATTAGACATTAGAACTGATGCCACAAAAATGAAAAGTATCGTATGAGACTTTTACGAGCAATTATACACCAAAAAAATTGAAAAGCCTAGAAGAAATTGACAAGTTCCTAAAACATATAATCTACAAAGACTGAATCAGGAAGAAATAGAAAATTTGAACAGACTAGAGATTGAATCAGTAATGAAAAACATCTCAACAAATAAACACCCAGGGCAAGTTGGTTGTGCTGGTGAATTCCGCCAAACAAAGCAGAATTAACGCCAATTCTTTTCAAATTCTTCCAAAAGACTGAAGAGGAGGGAACATCCCCAAACTTATTTTATGAGGTCAATGTTATTCTGATATTAAAGGAAGACAAGGACACTACAAGAAAAGAAAATTACAGGCCAATATCTTTGATGAACATAGATGCAAAAATCCTCAAAAAAAAAATACTAGTAAACCAAATTCAACAGCACATTAAAAGAATCATACACTATTACATAGTGGGATCTAGCTCTGAGAGGCAACAATTGTTCAACATAAGCAAGTCAGTAAACGTGATATACCACACTAACAGGATGAAGGACAAAAGTCATATGACCATCTCAATGCATTCAGAAAGAGCATTTGGCAATATTCAACACAGTTTCCTGATAAAAACACTCAAAAAACTAGTTACAGAAGGAATGAAACTCATAATAATAAATGCAGTATATGAAAACCCACAGCTAACATCATACTCAACAGTGAAAAATTGAAAGCTTTCCTCTAAGATAAGGAACAAGACAAGGATGCCAAGTCTTATCACATCTATTGTACATAGTGCTGGAAGTCTTAGCCAAGTAAATTACATAAGAATAAGAAAAGAAATCAAAATCAGAAAGGATGCAGTAAAATTATCTGTTTGCAAATGATAGGATCTTCTTTGTAGAAATCCTAAACAGTCCACAAAAAACCTGTTAAAACTAATAAATGATTTAGCGAAGTTGCAGAACACAAAATCAACATACAAAATTCAGTTGTATTTCTATACGCAAACAAAGATACAACTGTAAAGGAAATTAAGAAAGCAGTCCAACTTACAATAGCATCAAAATTAATGAAATACTTAGGAATAAACTTACTCAATGAGGTGAAAGCCTTTTACAGACATGCATTGCTTAACGATGGGGATATATTCTGAGAAACGTGTCGTTAGGCGATTGTTCCTCATGTGAACGTCATAGAGTGACTTGCACAAACCTAGATGGCATAGCCTGCTGCACACCCAGGCTGTATGATATAGCCTCTTGCTCCTGGGCTACAAACCTGTACAGTATGTTACTGTCTGAATACTGTAGGCAATTGTATTGACGTATCTAAACATATCTAAACATAGAACAGGTACAGTAAAAATACGGTATAAAAGATAAAAAATAGTACACTTGTATAGGGCACTTACCATGAATGGAGCCTAAAGGACTGGAAGTTGCTCTGGGTGAGTCAGTGAGTGAGTAGTGAGTGAACCTGAAGGCCTAGGACATCACTGTATCTAACTGTTGACTTTATAAACACTGTACACTTTGGCTACACTAAATTTATTTTAAAAGTATTTTCCTTTCTTCAATAATAAATTAACCTTAGCTTACTATAACTTTTTTACTTTATAAAGTTTTTAATTTTTTTAAACTTTTTGACACTTTCGTAACAACGCCACCTAGCTTAAAATACAAACACATGGGGCCGGCCCCATGGCCACGTGGTTAAGTTTGTGCGCTCCGCTTTGGCGCTGCAGGTTACTCTGGTTCAGATCCTGGGCGCAGACATGGCACTGCACATGAGGCCATGCTGAGGCAGCCTCCCACATAGCACAACCAGAAGCACTCACAACTAGAATATACAACTATGTACCGGAGGGCTTTGAGGAGAAGAAGAAGAAAAGAAGAAGAAAAGAAAAAAAAAGAAGATCGGCAACAGATGTTAGCCTAGGTGCCAATCTTTAAAAAAAAAATAATAAACTACAGCTCTGCTTTAAAAAAAAGAAAAAAAACACACATTGTACAGCTGTACAAAAATATTTTCTTTCTCTATATCCTTATTCTATAAGCTTTCTCTATTTTAAAATTTTAATTTTTTTTTTTTTTTGCTTCTTACATTTTTTTTGTTAAAAACTAAGCCACAAACACACATTAACCTGGACCTACACGGAGTCAGGATAATCAATACCACTGTCTTCCACCTCCACATCTGTCCCACTGGGAGGTCTTCAGGGAAATAAGATGCATGGAGCCTTCATCGCCTATGATAACAGTGCCTTCTTCTGGAACACGTCCTGAGGGACCTGCCTGAGGCTCTTCTTGAGAATGGGTCACTCTTTTCAGAAATATGTCCATGGTGGTTTGCTTGGTTTGCTTCTTTTTTCCATCATAGATTTGCTTGTAAGCACACAATGCACCATGAACATTCCTCTCTATTAAGGAAAACCTTTTGGTGTTGGGGTCCATGTTTTCAAACTTTTTAAGGAGCTTGTTGGGGCCTGCAAAAGATTCTTCTAAAGCTTCACTGTGAATTTTCTTGGGGTTCTTCTTTTTCTTTTCCTGCCATTTCCTTCTCTCTTGCCTCTTCTTCAGCCATGTGTTCCTGCTTTGGTTCCAACAACTCCTCATCAGTCAACTCCTCAGGAACCACCTGCAGGAGCTCCTCACCAGCGTCCTTATCCACACCCAGGTGAAAGTTGTTTGCCATCTCAGCCACAGCCTTGTTTATTTTTGCAGCCTCCTCAACCTTGGCAAATCCTTTAGAGTCATGGACAAACCTCTTGAGTGTCTTCTTCCAGATGCGATTCATATGCTCCTTGGTGACATCACCCCAAACCCAAGCAAGGTTGTGATGCAGTCACAGATGTTGTAATCCTTCCAGAATTACATCAGTGTCTTCTCGGTTGCAGCAATAGTATGGGAAAGACTCAGGTCGTAGGCCTTAAAAGCTGCTATAACTCCTTCAACCATTGGTTGGATCAAACAGGGGATGTTTGCAGGGAGAAACACCACTTTGCTATTGGGATGAAGGTCACCAATAATGAAGAATGTCTGGGAGCATTATCAACAATAGGCAAAATCTCAAAAGGTCTTATTCTCTAAAGAGTACTTCTCCATTTTGCTGGCGTGGCAATTCGGGTGGGCATCCTGGAAGAGGAGCTGAGTCATCCATGACGCAGCTTATTGCTCCTGTAGTGCACTGGCAGTGTGTGCTCATTGATATGCTTGAAAGTCCTGGGGTTCTCACTGTAGCAAATCACAAAGGGCTTCCATTTTGTTTGTGTCTACAGCATTGTCCCCAAACGAGACTGTTATCCTATCCTTAAAAGACTTGAAACCTGGCATTGATGTGGCCTCCTTATGGATGAAAGTCCTTTCAGGCATCTGTTTCCAGAATAGGGAGGTTTCATTCATATTGAATATTTGCTCTGGCAAGTAATTTTCCTCCACAAGCAGCTTATCTAGAGTTTCCAAAAATTCTTAAGCTGCCTTCACATCAACACCCACAGCCTCACCCCTCACTTTCACATTATGTAATGAATAAAGATTCTTGAATCTTTTAAACCACCCAGAGCGAGCAGTAAATTCAACATCGGAGTTGGGTCCAGCCTTTTCCGTCATCATCACAAACAAAGTCTTGCTTTGGCCTTGATCATCATGGTGCTGAGACGGATGTGCTTCTGTTTCTTGTCTTCAGTCCAGGTCACTAGAAGTTTCTGCATGTCTGACATAGGCTCTTCTTGAATTTTTGTTAGTCTCACTGCCTACGATGAAGCAGATGCTTTAACAGCTTCCATCACTTTGTTCTTGTTTTTCAAGAGCATATGTGTGGTGGAATGGGACATGCCTGACTGGCGAGCAATAACCATCACTGATTTTCCACCTTCATAGTCTTTAATCACTTTTTGTTTTGTTTCCAGGTCAATCACTTGATGTGACTCTCACTGGCAACATTAGCAGTGGATTTTGGATGCTTAGGGGCCATAATAAACAAAATAACACAAGATTAAATCAAGCACAAGAGAGAATGATGCAATCAAGAGATGGTAAACACAAGGTGTGTGAGGCTGCTGTCAGTGTAACATGGCACACTGCTTTACGGTAAACTTTTTCTATATAAGTGTAAAGAGTACACCCTAAAATAACAATAAAAAGTATCACATAGTGAATACATAAGCCAGTAACATAGTCATTTACTTTCATTACCAAGTACTATGTACATAATTTTATGTGCTATACTTGTTTTTTTTCTTGAGGAAGATTAGCCCTGAACTAACATCTGCTGCCAATCATCCTCTTTTTGTTGAGGAAGACTTGCCATGAGCTAACATCTGTGCCCATCTTCCTCCACTTTATATGTTGGACGCCTGCCACAGCTTGGCTTGATAAGCAGTGGATGGGTCCCCACCAAGGATCCGAACCTGTGAACTTCAGGCTGCCAAAGTGAAACACATGAACTTAACTGCTGTGCCACCTTGCCAGACCCCGTGCTATACGTTTATACAACTGGCCACACTGTAGGTTTATTTACACCAGCATCACACAAACACGTGAGTAATGCATCGCACTATGACGTTACAGTGGCTATGGCGTCACTAGGCGATAGGAATTTTTCAACTCCATTATAATCTTATGGTCCCACCATCGTATATGCAGTCTGTCATTGACCAAAACATAATTATGTTGTATTTTGCTGTACTCTGAAAACTCCAAAACGTTGATGAAAGAAACTAAAGGAGACAAATAAATAGAGAGCCATGTTGTGTTAATGGATCAGAAGATTTAGTATTGTTAAAATGTCCATACTACACAAAGTGATCTACAGATCCGATGCAGTCCCCATGAAAATCTTCATGGCATTTTTTACAAAGGTTGATAAAACATCCTTAAATGTGTATGGAGCCACAAAAGATCTAGTGTAACCAAAGTGATTTTTAGAAACAAGAACAAAACTGGAGGCATCACATTTTCTGGTTTAAAAACATATTATACAGCTACAGTCATTAAAACAGTATGGTACTATGTACTAGCATAAAGACAGATATATAGACAAATGGCACAGAATAGTGAGCCAAAAAGTAAATCCACACATACACATTTTTTTGACAAGGGTTCCAAGAATGTACAATAGGGAAAGATAATCTCTTCAACAAATGGTGCTGTGTAAACTGGGTGACCACGTGCCAAAGAATGAAATTGGACCTCTATCTCACTCCATACACAAAAACCAACTCAAAATGGATTAAAGACTTAAACATGAGACCTGGAACTGGAAAAATCCTCAAAGAAAACATTGGGGAAAATCTTCTTTATATTAGCCTTGGCAATGATTTCTTGGATGAAAACCTAAAAGCATAGGCAACAAAAGCAAAAATAGACAAGTGGGATTGCATCAAACTAAAAAGCTGCACAGCAAAGGAAACAATTAACAGAGTGAGAAGGCAACCTATGAAAAAAAGAGAAAATATTTGCAAAGTGTATATCCGATAAGGATTTATTTTCCAAAATATATAAGGAGCTCCTACAACTCAATGGCAAGAAAAAAAATAACCTGATTAAAAAAATAGACAAGTTGAACAGACATTTTCTCCAAAGACATTCAAATGACCAACAGGTATATTAAAAGATGTTCAACATCACTAGTTATCAGGGAAATGCAAATCAAAACCACAATGAGACATCGCCTCCTGTTGTTAGGATAGCTTTGCACCCCCCCCCCCCAAAAAGATAACAAGTATTAGAAAGGATTTAGAGAAATTGGAACTTTTATATACTGTTGATGGGAATATAAAATGATGTAGCCACTGTGGGAAACAGAACGAAGGTCCCACAAAAAATTAAAAATAGAACTACCCTATGACCCAGCAATCCCACTTTTGGTATATATACAAAATAATTTAAATTCAGATCTCGAAGAGATAGCTGTACTCCCATGTTCATTGCAGCATTGTTCACAATAGTCAAGATAAGAGAACCCAAGTCTTCATAGACAGTTGATGGATAGAGAAAAGGTAGTGTGTATACACATACATATACATATATATATATATATATATATATATATAAATATAAAAAATGGAATTTTATTCATCTTTAAAGAAAAAGGAAATTCCACCTTTTGTGCCAACGTGGATGCACCGGGAGGACATTATGCTGAGTGAAATAAGCCAGTCACAGAAGGACAATTGCTGCACAATTCCACTTATATGAGGTATCTAAAGTAGTCAAACTCATGGAAGCAGAGAATACAATGGTGGTGGCCCGGGGCCTGGTTTGGGGAAACATGGCATTGTTTTTCAATGGGTATAAAGTTTCTGTTATGCTGAGTGAGTAAATTCTAGAGATCTGCTGTACAACATGGGCCTTATAGTTAACATACAGCATTGTGCACTTCGAAATTTGTTAAGAGGGTAGATGTCAGGTTAAGTATTCTTTTTTTTTTTTTTCTGGAGAGGAAGATTAGCTCTGAGCTAATATCTGTTGCTAATCTTCCTCTTTCTTTGCTTGAGGAAGATTGTCCCTGAGCTAACATCTGTTCCAATCTTCCTCTATTTCAAATGTGGGTCACCACCACAATGTGGCTGACAAGTGGCATAGGTCTGTGCCTGGGATCCAAATCCATGGACCCCGGGCCAACAAAGCAGAACACACTGGACTTAACCACTACGCCAGGGGGCTGGTCCCTCAAGTTAAGTGTTCTTACCACAAAAAAACAAAAACAAAGGAACACAAGGAAACTTTGGGAGTGTTGGTTTTGCCTGTTGCCTTGATTGTGGTGATGGTGTCATGGGTGCATGCATTTGTCTAAAATAATCAAACTGCACAGGTTAAACATGTGTATTTCTTTGTGTGTTGATTGTACCTCAATGTTGGTGTTAAAAGAAATGCATACCAACCGACTTTCCAACTCACTTGCAATAAAATCCAAAGTCCATACCAGCTTGTTAGCCTCTGCCTGTCTGGCTCCTCATCATCTTTCTGATCACCTCTCTACCCAGCCAGGTCTCCACGACGCAGGCGCACAGCCTCTGTGATCTTACGCCAACCTCCCATACGTGCTCATCTACCAGGGCTGCTGTAACTAATTGCCAGAAACTTGGTGGCTTAAAACACAAAACTCCATTCTTTCAGAGCTCTGGAGACGGGAAGCCTGAGACCACAGTGTGGGCAGCAGGTGCCCCTCCAAAGGCTCAGGACAGACCCCTTTCTTACCCATCCAACTCTAGGTGTCTCCAGGTTTACGGGTTTGTGGCTGCGAGGTCCAATCTCTGCCTCCCCCTCCACATGACCTTCCCCTCTGTCTTTGTTTCATTGGATTTAAGCTCCACTGGATAATTCAATACTATCTCAGCTCAAGTTCCTTAACTGAATCACAGCTACAAAGAAGCTTTTTCCAAATAAGGTCCGAGTCATAGGTCCTGGGGATTAGGACGTGGACAGATTTTTTCTGGGGCCACCAGTCACCCCCTACCTCCCCATCACACGTGCTTTCACCTCACGGAGAACATTGCTCTCGGCTTCCTCTGCCTGAAGCACTTTGTTCCCTCTCCTTGTGCAAGTCTTTGCTCTCATTTCCCCTTCCCTGGGAAAAACGTCCTGTAACATCTTGTTTAGAATTGCAATATTCTCCCCCAATTGCTGATGCACGAGAGCCTCCCTCTTGGTTATTTTTTCTGTGTATCACTTACTACCACTTACTACCAGGTAACATGATAATTTCACTATTTCTGTCTATATTTGCGAAAATGTAAGTTCCACAAGAGCAAAGATTGTTATCAGTTGTTCAATATTTTATTTCCAGCACCCAGAAGAGTGACTAGACTGGAACATAGATGGCACTTGATAATTAGTTTTTGAATGAGTTAAAAAACATGAGCATTGATTATGTAAACAATGGTTGAAAGTGTGATGGCATCAGAGTGTAAGAGAGATGTCGGCTATGTCCAACGCGGGGAGTAAATGGTGGCCTTTCCAACAAATCACATCTAGTACATCAGATATCCAGTTAGATTTTCAAAAAATGAGTCTTGACTCCTAACTCACACTATACACAAATATCAATTCCAGATGAGCTGCAGATCTAAATGAGAAAGTTGTAACAATAAAGCTTTTGGAAGAAAATACAGGAAACTATCTCCTTAAACTTCAGACAGGCAAAGATTTCTTAAAATGCGCTATGCCATAAAGGGAAAATTTGATAAAGAAGACTACGGTTAAGAACTTTTAATATTCATTAAATCTTCCTTAAAAAGACATTGTTAATGGAGTTCAAAGGCAAGCTATGGACTTATCAAAGTTATTTGCAACTCTTATTTCCAACAAATGACTGTATCCAGAATATATGAGTGCATACAAATCAATAACAAAGCAAGAGAGCCCCAGCGGATAAAACTGAATTTGCAAAGGCACGTCACAAAAAATATTTTCAAATGCCAGTAGAGTTATGAAAAGATGTTCATCTTTATAAGTTATCAAAATTGTAAAAATAAAACCACAATGTGATACCAATACATAACTCACTAGAAAAACCAACATGAAAAAGATAAGCAATAATACATTTTTTCAAGAACATGGAACAGGAACCATAATACAGTGCTATTTGGAATGTAAATTGAGACAAACACTTCGGAAAACTGGCAGTATTTACAAAAGATGATCATATGCATGCTCAGTAACTCCAATACTATATTCTATACCCAACAGAAATGTGTAAATATTCTCACTAAAGACATGTACAATAGCGTTCGTAATAGAACTATTTGTAATATTAGCCATAAATTGGGAACAACTCAAATGCCCATGAGTAGAATACTATAAAGCAATAAGAATAAACAAATCCTAATACATGTAACAACACTGAGGAATTTCACAAATATAACTTGAGGTGACAAAGCCAGACACTAAGTACATTCTATACGAACTCATGTATCTAAAGTTCAGAAACAGGCAAAGCCAGCATATGCTGTTAGAAGTCAGGATAATGGTTCACTTTGGAAGTGAAATGACTAAAAGGACCCTGGAGGGCATTTCTGGATAATGTTCAACTTCTTGATTCGGGTTCAAGATAAGCAAGCACCTTAACTTCATGACATTCATCAAGCAGTACCCTAATAGATTTTAAACTTTTCTGATTAATATTGTTATACCTTATTTAAAAGTTTTTTTAAAATGCCCACCAATCTTGACACTACTATTCCAGAAGTCCTTTATCTGTGCCCCCATCATGTGTGTGATAGAGTCCTTCTCTCTGGAAATGCCACATGTTCTCGAAGGGGTTAGGAGGGAAAATTCAGGAATTCAGAGAAGCCATGAATCAGGCTAGGTTTTGCCAAAGTTTTTGCCGCATGTCTAGCAGTGTTCCAGCTGTCTACACGCATCTCTCTGTACCCTGCACATGGGGAAACGAAGGGATTTAATACTGTTTCAAAACTGAAGCTGCTGAGGAGCACCTGTCCCATGAGCTGGAAGTGTATGTTGAGAGGCCAAACTGGTGATCGATACCTTGTTATCTGTATATTTCCCACAGTGCCCTTCTGTGCAAAATGAGCCACAAGTCTGAAATACTCCAAATTTAAGCTCTCGTGTTTCTCCTATAATTAGGTTTCTCTTCCCACATTGTCAGTGGATTGCCAATCTCCCTTTCCAGGGCTATCTCTTCTGTCAATTACCTTTTCCATTCTTGAGACCATTATCTGTTTGCTGTTCTCATTACTATCTATCATTTCCCTGAGCAGGAGATGCCTCAGGACGATACAGGGGTCAGCCTGATCTGCAGCTTCCTTCCATGCTCACCTGCCGGTGTAGTGTACCAGGCAGGACAGTGTTGAATGAGACTCTTCTTCTGGTGTTAATGGGTCTGAGGAGGACATTAAAATCCCCCTTATTTCTCTCTTATCTTTTTTGTCCAAAAAAGAATCTTGATATTCATGAAACTGAACATTAACTCAATTTTCAGTAAGTGGTGGGTACTCGCTGTTGAGGAGTCTTTGATTATCATTAATCTGCTTGATTTATAAGGGTTTTGAGACCAGAAATCATGACTCAAGTAAAAGCCATAATCCCAGAAAAAGAGCTTAAAAGTTCTGAGTCATTTTTATTTTTTCAGAAATTACTGATAAGAATAAATTCCAGAGCATGCCTTGAACTATCATCAAAGTAAGAATGGACAATAATGATAGTGATGGTGGCAATAATAATAATAATACATTAGTTAATTTCTTTATATTATTAGCACTTTGATGCTCATTCATGAATAAGCCCTATGAAGTAGGCACTACAGTCTAAGTGCTTGTGTCCTCCTGAAATTTATGTGTTAAAATCCTTATGCCCAAGGTGATGGAGCTAGGAGGTGGGGCCTTGGGAGGTGCTTAGTCATGAGGTTGGAGCTCTCATGAGCAAAATTAGCATTCCTATAAAAGAGACCCCACAGAGATCCCTCACTCCTTCCACCACATAAGGATCCAGAGAAAAGATGGTGTCTGTGAACACGCAAGAGTGCCCTCACTAGAATACGACTGTGCTGTGGCCTTGATCCTGGGCTCCCAACCTCCAGAACTGAGAAATAAGTGTCTGTGTTTACAAGTCACCCAGTCTTTGGTATTTTGTTATAGCAGCTCAAAAGGACTAAGACAGTAGGTATTATTATTAGCCTTGTTCTCTTGTAAAGAAAACTGAGGCACAGTGGCCAGACCGGTGGTATAGTGGTTAAGTTCTCATGTTCTGCTTCAGTGGCCTGGGGTTCACCAGTTTGGATCCCAGGTGCAGACATGGCACGGCTTGTCAAACCATGCCATGGTAGGTGTCCCACATATAAAGTAGAGGAAGATGGGCATGCATGTTCGCTCAGGGCCAGTCTTCCTCAGCAAAAAGAGGAGGATTGGTGGCAGATGTTAGCTCAGGTCTAATCTTCCTCAAAAGAAAAAAAGAAAAGAAAACTGAGGCACAGAGATTTCAAGTAACTACCCATAAGGTCACACAGCTAGCAAATGTTGGAGCTAATACTTAACCAAATGCTGGCGTGAATCTTAACATCCAGGATGTTTAAAGAAAGCAGGCAGCTGTCCAGGAAAGCAAATTTCACTTGAAATCCATAGTATGAAATGTAGTTAAAAACCCTACAATAATACTGAATTTTATCTTCAAAATGGCAGATGTATTTTCAAGGAAATAGCAGCATATAACATTACAAGACTTTTATGAGAATTCTGTGAAACAATGGAAAATAATTTGATACTAAAGGATTTATTTTATTCTGCTCTTAAAAATATATCATAATGACCATTGAAATTAGTGTTAAACATCCACATAAATAGCAGAGTTTGTGATATTAAGAGAAAGATCCAAATATGAACATGAAAAGAAACATGATTGATTCTTTGTGTTCTGTAGTGGATAAAACCTAGGCCCTGATGACCTAACCAGATTTGGTAAGAATTTAAAGACCTGTCTAGGTAATCTCAGGACAAGAGCTTCCATTCAAGATGACTAAGAAGATGACAAGGATATTGGAAAATGAAGACGCACCAGTGGCTGGCACTGACTGACCAACACAGCTTTAAGGTTGGAACTATGTCAGCAGCCTGCATAATGCATGAGTCACAACAGTGTCTGAGAAGGACTGAAGATGTTGGAGTTCTGTGTCACAAGACATATTACTAGGTATTTCAACGTGCAAAAGGAATATTTTGTAGGCTCAGGTTTCAGCCAAGCATTTGAACAAATTGGAAAATATATGCATACATTCTGTAAAGTAAGCAAAAGAAAAAATTTTAACAATACCTCATAATAGTTCCAAAGTCATTGACAATTCCTGTTGGATTGCCTTTCCTAACAACACCAAAAACGAAAACAAAAACCCTCTACAGTTTATAAGGTTATTCCCCATGTACCTTATTTGATACTGTCAAAATTCTTTTAAGACTTAGTATTATTTTTTTTTTTAAGTAAAGACACTGAAGCTCCCAGGCTCAGATCATACAGGAACAGCTGCTGAATTGGTTGCTCCACTATCATCACATTTGAACCTTTAGCAGGTGTACGCAGTTCCTTTGAGTTTCCTGGGCTGGTACCTTGATTGCAGAACTCCTTGTCCACTGGAGCAATGTTCCCAGTGACTGAGGTGCCTGTGTTTGGCCAGATGAGAACCTAGAAACTCCTCTCCTGATGTTGCAAGTTTCCAAGTTCCCACAGCAAATTATCTTGTACTTATTTTAAGTTCATCAGAAAGTTTATCCATGTGAGGTTTCTTCCTGTTGTTAAGAGCCTAATGCATCTCATTTGGCCTCCAAAATTGTTGCCTAGTTTATTTCTCAGTGGGTACAAGTCACCTAATGGCAAATAGCCTAAAAATACAGTTTCTGCTACACTGTTCATGTATATAAAATATCTTCACAACACACTTGAATATTGTCAGTCCTGCAACTGTGGCAGTAAAGACTAGAATACTAAAATATTAGAGCAGAGATGATTAATTTTATTCAACAAAATTTTAGTCAGCATCTACTGTGCATTAGGCACTATGTCAGACTCACTCATCTAAAACTCACAGACTAGTAAGTGAGCCAACAACCACAATTTAACGCAACTAAATCCACAGTAGAATATGCAAGTATTCCCTTCGTCCAGCCCATTGTCCATTACTTCCTCTTTAATGTGAACCAAACTCTTATTCCATATGTGGTGTTTCTTAGCTAGGAAACCAATCTGATTGGATGAATCCATCGGCAAGTAGTTGGCTCTCATTGCCAGCCCCTCCCAGGTATATCCGTTAACATAAAGCAATTCAAAATTTATAAAATTTAAAGCAGTGCAAAGGTTGCATTTGGGGCAAAAAGCACTCTTCTTTCACACAAAAAAGAGAGTTATAAATAGTGTCAAGTGTGAGGAGAGGCCGAGCAGAATTATAAATGAGAATAGATTTTTTTTTTTAGATTAAAACAATCAGTAATTCAGTTTATCAAGTCAACTTAAGAGGAAATAGGATGAAGGTAAGGTAATCAAATAATAGCATATTATGATTCAGTTACTATTTTCTCATGAAAGAGATAATAAAATGTATACTCACTATGATAATGTGATAAAGAATGATTTTTATAATATTCTTGTTGAGGATATTTATAATATCTAGGGTAAAATATCCCTTGTATATGAGATGAAAAATATCTTGTTTTTAAATTACAAACTAGCTTTTTCTTAGCTAGTTTAAATGAGATAAATGTAATTTAGTTTACAGGTTAAGAAAACATGAAGCCAACAAGACATTATCAACAGAGTTTTTGGTAAATACTGATAGGCGGTTAACTGCACGTGTTTCAAGTCTGTGAATTTTGTTCAAAAGTTTAAAGGAGCTAAAAGGAGTTAAATTTTCTTTATAGCTGAGTAATGCTTTTGGAAGGTATTAAATACTAAGAATTGTGATCAGGATAATTAACAAAAAAATACAAGTTACATGAAACTCTCGTTTTAATAAATAGTATCCCAATGTCTGTTTTAATATAATAAGGTTGTTTTCTCAACTGAAAGCTTGTATTACCTCAAATAGTTACAGTAAGCTCTAACAGAATCTTATTTAACAGGCAGGAGTAACAACAGGAATGATATTTTGTTTGTATACTATTTTATGACTAAGATTTTGCATATGCCTGGTCTCATTGTCTTGGCCTGACATTTCTCTAATGAGGAAGGCATTTGCATGGTTGCAGTTTTGGAAATGAGAATTCAATTATCCTAGCTTGTCCAGGTTACCCAAGTATCTGGTCATCCAGATGAGCTAGATCAAGATTTGACAAGAAGAATATTCATTCATTCAACCATTTAAAAAAATCTGTGTCTAATTCCCAGTTGTCTTCTAGGTGCAGCTGATAAATGATGAAAAAGACAGTCCTCTTGACCTTAGAGAGCTTAAAATAAAATTAGTAATTTTTTTTTTTTACTATTTCTCCTTTTAAGCTATAAATTGTCTATAAAAGAGCAATGCCAATAACATTTATTTACATATACCTAGAATCTAAAACAGCACCTGACACATCATTGATGCTCAAACATTATACTCATTTCTTCAAAAATATGTATTGAGTGTCTATAATGCGTGAGACACTCTTTGAGGCAACATCACACCAACAAACCAAATGGGCAAAACCACCGTCATCATTAAATGTGTGTTGGGAAAAAGATGAGTAATAATTTGACAAATAAGTAAATATTTATAGTATGTTAAATGGTTGCAAGTGTTAAGGAGACAAAAAATAAAGCTTATAAGAGTTCAGAAATATTTGTGATTTTTAATAGAATGGTCACAAAAGGCCTCTGTGAGAATGTCACATTGAGAAACAGCCTGTAGGATGGAGAGAATAAATGATGTGGTTATTTGGCAAACGTATATTTGTTTCTCCGGGAAAAGGAAAAGAATTACAAAGGGCCAGAAGTGCTGCAGCCTCCCCTGTTGAAGGAACAGCAAGGAGGCCAGTGTGGTTGGAAAAGAGTGAGCAAGAAGAGGAGCCAGCAGAGAAGTCAGCAAGTGTGACAACTGCTTTGACACGGGCAGAGTGGAGGGTCTTCAGAACAGAGAACAGCCCTGGATGATACACTCCAGCAAAACTGGGGCAGGACTCTGTCATTAATCTTTCTATTCCAGTGACAGAGAACCCAATTCCAACATATTAAAGCAAAAAGAAATACGTTAGCTCATGTACATGGAATATCTACAGAAGAGGCATGAATCATTTATAGTCGACTCTGGGCTTAGCTGCACATGACCATCCCAGGTCTTCAGGCTTGCTGCATCACATGGAGCCCAGCTGAAGTCAGACAGCTCCAGCAGAGCGTGCCATATGCTCTGATTGGACTGGCTTGGGTCCTCTGTTCATCATAAACAATCATGAGGGCCAGGGTAGTGAGATATTCTGGATGACCCAGGGCTGAGTCATGGGCCTCACCCCAAAAATAGCACATGAACTGAGAGGGAGGAATATTTCAGTCCTGTCAAGGATGGTAAAATGGATGCTGAGAAGCCGATAAACAATAAACACCCAGAACAGGCTCCCAAGGGGAATACTATCTAAGCTGGAACCCTACAGAGATGATACTGGACATGAGATGGAGCCAGGGAATAAAGGAAGGGCTTTGTAAACCTGTAAGCCACAATGAGGAGTTTTAACTTGATTAAAAAGGCAAGAGGGAGCCAC
This sequence comes from Equus quagga, assembly GCF_021613505.1. Taxonomy (NCBI): domain Eukaryota; kingdom Metazoa; phylum Chordata; class Mammalia; order Perissodactyla; family Equidae; genus Equus; species Equus quagga. The sequence continues at coordinate 82,646,387 of NC_060282.1, read as the reverse complement.
TGAAGACTTTTAAAAGGAAAACAATATAGATACATTTCAGTTTTTGGAAAAGGTCACTCAGCAGCGTTAAGAATGGACTGGAGTGGGGCCCTGGTGGACATGGAAAGACCAGGTTTTAGGCTCCTGATACAGTGGATTGATACAGATGATTGAAACCTGGAGTGAGAAGTAGCAGTGGGGATGAAGAAGTGGTCAGACTGTGGGACATTTGGAAGCCGAAATCAACAGGCTCGAAGCTCAGCAAGAAAGTGAGGGGAGAGAGAGGGTGGGATTGTGGAGGGTCATACAAGGGGCTTCAAAATTTTTGGTGATGTTACATTTCTTAAAGTGGATGGAGGGAAAATGAGCAATCATTTATTACTCCTAATGGCTTCTAAACGTATCCTACAATGTTTTATGTTACATCATATAATACAGTATGTGTGGCGCTGAGGCTCAGGCCCCCGTTGTGGTCCCCAGGGAGACCACCTTTCATCCTAAAGCTCTAGATTAATCTGAATTTGCCTCAAAGGCAGTACCATCTTCTCCTCATGGGCTTGTTTCAATGGTTTCAGATGAATCTTTGTTTTTGTTTGATTTGAGGGGATGGGTGGATCTTGAGGGTAATGCTTTCTTTCTTGAATTCTCAGAAGTTTTTAAAAATATGCTTATTATGAGGCCAGCCTGGTGGTGCAGCAGTTAAGTTCGCACATTCCCCTTTGGTCGCTTGGGGTTCGCTGGTTCAGATCCCGGGTGCTGACATGGCACCACTTGTCAAGCTATGCTGTGGCGGGTGTCCCACATATACAATAGAGGAATATGGGCATGGATGTTAGCTCAGGGCTAATCTTTCTCAAAAAAAATAAAATTAAACAAAATTTAAAAATTAAAAAATATGCTTATTATGATTTAATCCACATCTTCTGAATGATTCAGAATTTGTAGCTCAATTTTCTTCTAGAAATCCATTGCTATACCTAGTTTACAAAGACAGTAGTGACAAGGGTTTTGACAGCATGGTTAATTGTTCAGCATCCATGGTGTTAGTGGTGCCTGTGGTTTTATCTGAGCCAGCTGAAGTAACATTTGTCTTCACAGGACTGGGTCTACAGCATGACTTTGAACATTTTTTACGGCCAAGAATTAAGGTCTTCCTGGAGATTAAGTGATCCACTCAATATCCTTTCGTGTATTCCTGTACTGTTTCAGTCACTCAGAGCTGGGTTCCGGTATTTTCAACTAGGAACCCAATTGACATGAACACCAATGCACATTTCATAATTTTCCTCAGTTCTGCTCAACAACTCAAGCCTAGGAATGGAGAAAGCTACCTTGATCTTGGGTTAATGCAGGGTTAGGCACACTAAAATGATGATGAACATAGATAGAAGGAGATGAGGAGAGAGAAAGGAGAGGTGTCTAGACAGATAAAGTGGAAAAATTTAAAGAGGGATTAGGCAAGATAGGATGTTTTCCTGAGATAAGAAATCATCTGACTTCAGAGACAAAGTAATGCTGATGATGACAAGGCTCAGAATGTTGTCAGGAAAGACACTCCAAGAAAGCAAAAGGGAGGTCTCTGAAAACGTGAACACTAAGATCTGAGAGTCCAGTAAGTTAAACAAATGGTGCACATATTGAGTCAAAAGGAGGATGAGGTAGAGAGTCTGGTGCCAAAGTTCCCAACGAGTGTAGGTAAGAAACCAGGATTCCTATGATGTTGAGGATGGAGAGCAGACTGTAGCTGAATGATGTGGGCATCAATGTAAGTGGGTTTTTAGTAGAAGAGTGGAGGAGCACTGGTCTGGGAACGGCAGTAGAGAGTGTGCTGCCACCGTGTCTGACCCTGCAGACAGGTCTGGATATCCTCCTAGCCACTCCCAGCTTTCTGCATAACACGCTCTGAATTACTGTCTACAACACCAGAGGGCACAGTTAGCATTGCTGAGTACAACCAGAAAGAGCCAAAATCAGCAAGGTACTGAAATCTCTGGATATATGGCAACAAAAAGCTTCCATTTTAACTAGGATGCAGAAATGTTGGTTTTTTTTAAGTTAACAAGAATAGTATTCTGCCTAATTTTTATTTTGGCAAACAATTTTGGCAAGACATTTAAAAATATCACTTACTTCCTGGTAAAACTGTAAAATATAAGCCATATTACAGTAGAATGCTTTAGGGGTTTCACATACTCATTGAAAGGAACATAATTCAGGGATTGGTGAAGGCATTGTCATCCTTGAAGATAAGCTCTCAACCATTTAGTACGTTATTTTTGCAATGTCATTCAGGGGGAGAGAGCTGTACATGCTTAGGGGGAAAGCATCTTGAGTTCACATTGGAATCCCCTTATGAAAGAAAAGAAGGAGAACAATCAAGTGAGCAAGGCCACAGCATTGCTATATTATGCGAATTTCTTTCATTTCTAAGGAGGTTAAACATTATTGTCCAAATATTTCATGGAAAATTATATTTTATTTAAAATGAAAATCAATTGCCCATTTGCGTCCTTTGACCATTTTTCTGTGTTCGGTGTTCAGCATAGTTGACCTTTTATCTCTCATGTATATTCCAGTTGTTTTCATTGGTATTTATTTTCCTACTTTCTTTCATTTATGCTATCTGATAAATGCTAGCAGCATCTAAGTTTCCCTGTAATGTGTTGTTTTTAAAATTTTTTATTGTACAATTTAAAAGGCTTCGTCTACTATGAGATATTTATTTTTATATATTTCTGTTGATTTTTAAAATTTATTTTATTTTGTGTGTGTGTGAGGAAGATCGTCCCTGAGCTAACATTTGTGCCCATCTTCCTCCATTTTATGTGGGATGCTGCCATAGTGTGGCTTGGTGAGTGGTGCTGGGTCTGCGCCCAGGATCTGAACCTATGAACCCCAGGCCATGGCAGCAGAGCATGTGAACTTCACCACTGCACCACCAGGCAGGCCCCTATTGCTGTTGTTTTTAAGATGCAATTTGTTACAAGTATTTCTAAATCTAGAAATTATGTTGGTCTATGGTGTGAGATGCTGTTCTAAACTCTATTTCCAAGTACTTGTCATAACACTAACAGATTAGCACATCATTTCTTGCACCGATTTGAAATGATGTTTTCAGATAAACTAAAGTTTTTATATGTCTTGCAGTTGTTTGCTAGACTCCTCACTCTGTTCCAAGCACCTATTTCTGTGCCAGTACCACAATGTTTTATTCTTTTAGTTTTATATTAGTTTTGATATTTGGAGGAAAATGTTTATGACTTAGCTATTCTCATTTCTATTTCATTCTAAAAGAACATTTTTGAATCGCTTGCTGAGTAAAATGTGGTTTTACTTTGATTGCAATTGCATTAAAAATAAAAACCAGATAGGAGTTGACTTCTTAGAATTATTGAATCTTCCCTTCGAGAACTATAAAGGCAGAAAGATGCCAAGTCCTCATTTATGCCAGTCATTTCAATTTTTAGATCTACATAGACACTGAACAGTTCTTTTTAAGATATTATATGCAATCGTGTTTGTCCATCATATTTTCTAAATTGTTCTCGGTGGTATTAGGGGAAGCTATTGAATTCTTTATATCGTTCATTTTACCCAGTACTTTTAGTAGTCCTAGTATTTTCCAAAGATTCTCTACTTTTAAACACATGGAGTTGAAATCATTTTAATTTTTGTTTACGATATTTGCCCCTCTTCCTTGTGTGTGCGTTACATTAGAGAATGTTTCCAGAGCAAAGTCAATCACTGTGCAGAATGTAAATGTCCTTGTTATTCTCAGTCGTAATGGTGGTATGCCTAGTGTTTCACTAGTAATTAAGGTATTAATGTGGGGAAAGAAAAGATCTCTTCCTCAACCCATCGTAGTTCTCCAAGGACCCTGTGAACTAGACAGGGGAAAGACAGATAACAAGAGAAAACCAGCAAGTCATGAGCATGTGCATCACTGTTATACACAGAAGTACCCAGAGATGAGGAACTCAAAGGGATGCTTGAAACTTGGGTTTCTATATAATCCTAGGCTAAAACAAAGGAAAAGTGTGTGGGGGCTCCTGGGGGGCAAGCAAGTTGTGGGAAGATGACTGGAGACAGGAACAGTGTGATAAATAAGAGTTGTGTATTAAGGTCTGCTGTGCAGACTTTGGTCTGTGCCCTCTCCATTGGTAAGAGATGTTGAGTCCTCTTTTCCTGGTACTGAAGAGGGAGAGACCTTCCACAAATGTAAATTTCCCTATAAATTTTCTTTACAAAAGGGAAACTTGTGCCCTCCTTTTAGAGCTTTTCCTGCTGGTTTTCAATGGCCTTTTGTTCAAAATAATCCATAAACCAAAGAGGCACATTTTGGGGTGGCATATTCTGGTCACCTTACTAGCTATTGTTTTGAAATGAATCTCTCTAACTATACTAAGGAAGCGACTTTTTTACTATTTCACTTAGATTTTTGGTTTTAATTTAGAAGCAATATTGTACTTACCAAATGTCTTCTTGGCATCTATTGCTATAACCTTGATTTCACTCTGAATTTATTGATGTGATGCAATATGCTGATGTCTCTTGATATTAAGCCTTCCTTGCATGCAGGATCCTACCTAATCCCTGTATTTTATGCCTTATCTGATCCTATACATTCTGAATCTGTGAAACATAGCCTTGATCTTTCAGTCAGATTTTCTATGAAACTCCAAACCAGTTTTAAAGAATTGCTTTGAATTTATGCATTTTCTCTGTCTTTTTCTTTTGTTTTAATGAAAACCTACACCATTTGCCTTTAAACTTAGAGAACTGCCTCTGAATTTTCAAATTAAACCTAGAATTATAAGGACAATTTAGGATATACAGCATTTTTTTTTTTTTTTGGTGCTGAGGGGAGCTTATTCACCATATAATACCTCAAGACTCAAGTATATATTCTGTTTTTCCACAATTAATGAGAAAAAAGGGTGAGCAGTGAGCTCTAAGAATGCCAACAAAACCAAAAAGAAAGTGGGTTCTTTTGAATGACCTTGTTGAATATCTCAGTGACATGAGACTCACAAGCAATGGTGAATATGCCTATTCTCATAAGAAATGCTGCTTCAATAAATGAATTTAACATTGAAACACGTTGACTTTGTGGAGACTGACTGTATGTGTCAAGGACATTGATGAAAAGAGACTTGTCAGATGTGCTGATAGATTCTAAATGCCAGATCTCTCATTATTTCCCAAGTAATGTTATTCATATGGTAACCTTTATTTAGCAGTTGTTATTAATCCATCACCCACTAATTATAATATTCTTCCTTTTTTTCCTTCATAACCAGTGTGTGATCAACTTCTCAAATACAGTCATGAGCATCCACATGTTTTATCAGGAAGTCCGTTATCTCACTCTTGAGGTTTTTCCACCATTTTTAATATCCAGGAGCCCCAACCCGAGGGGCTTAGTTCTCACGTGGCTGCACCATAAACTATTCAGTCAAATATAGACACTCTTCCCTCTGCCACACGGAATTCCTCCTGAAGACTCATCCTCACAAATCTGACATGTCTCACACTTGTGCTCTGATTTATCACTCTTTCAGCTCTTCTTTAGTCAAGTCAATCACTTTTCCCCAAAGAGCATACTCTGTACCAAAGTGGAACAGTCACTTGGAGTGAGGAAAGAAGCTCACGACCACCACACCATCTCCCTCGACCCCCTCCCCCACTCACAGGTTCTTAGACTCCTTCCTAGATCTCTGAGTCTTATTTTATTTCCAGGGAATCACTGTCATTCGATTCCACTCTGATAGACCTCAAAAGACCTCTCAAACAGAAGAGGGAAGAGGATTGGTCCCTCTCAGATGTGTGCGCAGCCTCCCCTGTGATCACAAGACGGGGTGAGGAAGCTTGTGCCGAGTGACTAAAAAATACGTGTGCACATACACACATACACATGTGTATGTTATTGTACTCCTACCCTGAGAAAATGAGTGTTTTTCAACTTACTTTTGCATAATTAAGAGAGACCATTCAAGTGACCACTCTAAACAAGTAGGTCTATTCCAGTTTGCCATTGATTTGCACACTTGGGGGTCTCCAGACTTAGTCAAAAGGGAGATTTCTATTTAATCTCTACCAAGACAGGAATCTTAATATAAGTGATTCCAAATTATTCTTCTTAGTTATACATACATAAGTAAGCACGCATACACATACTTATATATTCTTGTCACTATTTGTGATGAGGTAAAAAATGCAGTTAAATACGTTTTCTCACAATGGAAAGCTTTCCTCCTGTTTTTCAAAATTTGTCAATCACAGCCTATTAGTGCAATGTGAACATTTCATTTTTCCTGATTCCTGTATTAGCTCTCTTTCCTAAATCAACAGGGCAATTTTATTCTAGATCACACCCCTGATAAAAGAACAGAGGAATAGCCTTGTAAGTATTGATGATAAGATAGTATTTTCTTTATATTTGAAATATTTCATACTTAAAACCATTAAAACTGATGTAAAAAGGCTTTTTATGTGTAATAAAGATTGCTTGTGTCTGATGGATGGTTAACATATCATATGTACTATATAAAATGTCCTTTTTGTATCCACTATGACCTAAAGACAATAAACACTAGACAAAAACAAAATCAACTACAACAGTATTGCTGGTTTAATGTTACCTACTTAAAGAATGTCAAGTTAAGCAATAGGAAGCGACTATTCTTTACTGATGAAAATTCTGGCACAGTGACAACCAGGTAAGAAACTTACTCAGAATTACAATTCTAAGGATAGCCTCTCTACGATAGTTTCCACATATTTAGGTTAAAACCTATACAAATACCTTTGTTCCCATCAGAGAATTTCCTTGTACCTTGTCCAATTAATAACGAGATAGCTCAAGGATTCTTATCACAGCAAGATAGTTTACCAACTTGAATTTTAAGGGGCACAACTCCAAGTTTACAAGAAGTATTTTCACACCTAGGACTATTTAGAAAGAGAGAAAGGTAATTAAGTGGTAGAAAGGAATTGCTTTTTGGAATGGTATATTTTTCTGCCATACATATACCACAATGCTTTTTCCAATTATTTATATTTGTCAATTAGAAATAACGTTGAAATCTAATTAAAAACAACTCTTTGCTCTGCATTGCAGGTAACAAAGCACAGGAAGGGAGGGAGGGAGGGAGGGAGGGAGGGAGGAAGGAAGGAAGGAAAGAAAAGAAAATGAAAATGATTTTACTTAAATACCAAAAAACACATTGATATTTCTTTCTAAAAGGTCACCTTACATTTATCAGGGTAGGTTGTACCAAATAACCTTTGTATAAAATACCATAAATCATTTACCCTTAAAATTTTAACCACGTTTATCATTTTTTTATTAGGAATCCAGGCCTACCTTAATAACATTCTTTGCTAGCGAGAGTGCAGACATACAAACATTCTAGGGTGAAATTGAGGAGGTATACCAAAAGTCATAAAACCCTTGCATAGCTTTTAACCTGATGATTCCACTTTAAGAAAAATATTTTAAGATAGTATTTGTAAATCTATACTAAATGGATGTATATCGAAGAAATATTTATAATAGTGAAGCAATGGGAACAATCTGAGTTTCAAATGAAATATAAATATCTAAATAAATCAAGACACATCCATGCAATGGGAGTTAATGGAGCCACTAAAAATTATGTGCTAAATGAAAATTGATTGACATAGAAAGATACTCATGCTAAATAGCAAAGTATGTCTTAAAGAGACATGATGATATTTTTATTTAGTGATGGCGGTATTTTTATTTAAAATATATATAAACAGGGGCCAGCCCGGTGGTGCATTGGTTAAGTTCTCACGTTCTGATTCTCAGGGGCCCGGGGTTCGCTGGTTCGGATCCCTGGTGCGGACATGGCACTGCTTGGCAAAAGCCATGCTGTGGTAGGGGTCCCACGTATAAAGTAGAAGAAGATAGGCATGGATGTTAGCTCAGGGCCAGTCTTCCTCAAAAAAAAAAATAAACAAAAATATCTTCTATAAAACGTGGGTTTAGAAAATATATTCATTGTTTTCAGGAAATAAATAATAGGAAATATATGAAATATTTTTTATGAAGCACACACATAATAAAAAAATTGTATATTTGTGTAAATATCAAAAAATATGGAAGGATTGATATGAAGGATTTAACCCTTGTCTCTGTGTTGTAAGATTAGCCTATCAGCAGTTTGCTAAAATTTCAAAGAATAAATATCACCTTGCAAAAGAAAAATACACTACTCTAATTTAAAAAATTAAAAACAGAAATTCTACAGAGAGAGAATCTGCAGCGCAACCTTTAATAACACATGAGAAAGCATCTCTAAAGATCTTAACACACTCCCAATAGTCATATTCATGTCTGGGAACTTGTGCTTGCCATGGCGATTTCAATGCACTTGTTCTGATTAGCAAAATGAAAACAGGGATGGAACTAAACATGCCCAGAAATAGTAAATGCAGTGGCGAGCTCTGCTCAGGTGGCATTTGCTGGTACCAATTATTCAATCAACACATTTTGTGTCTTCCAAAAAGACAGCATTTATAGATGTAAAAGTGAAGTAGGGTGGCTTTCCATGGGTTTCAAACTTTTTTCTCTTTAACAGCACAACACTGTTTCCAAAAGAATTCTTATATGGAGTATAAAACATAGAAGAAGTATTTAAACTTATAAAATAGATCAAAACAGAACTGCTTTCTCTGGATGAGGGCTAGAGGACGTGAAGTACCAGCTGTGATGGTCCCCTGCCGTCCTCAGCTCCCTCTCCCCAGCGCCCACCCATGGGCACCTCCACAGACCCCTCAGGCTCTGGAGAACTAAGTCGGAAATTGCTGATTTGCAGCCTCGTTCAAAATAAATTCTGGAACTATGTCTACACTTCTGCAGCAAGATATGAACAAATATTATACAGAATCATCCCATAATGGTACCAAACTCACAACAGGCATGTAGCTAAAAAATCATTAAATGACATTTAGTCCATATAGGTGGGTAACATGACAGGATCATAAGCCTGAGATGAAAACACCCATCATGCTGGTGCTCAAATCTTAGTGTGTAAAGAATCATTTGTGTTTCTTATTGAAAATGAAGATTCCCGGGCCCACAAAGTTTCCAGTTTCAAGTGATTCTGATCCATGTGGACCTTTTGAAAAAAAAACAGCTACCTTGGTCTCACCTGCAGATCTAGACCAAAATCTAAATCACTATACTGAAATGGGACTTTCTCACCTGGTTCAAGAGAAGTTTATTATGAGGTGGCTCTCTTCTACTGGTTATTAAAGAAGAAGAGATAAAATCAGGCAGAACCCTAAGAAAAGGGAAGAGAATAAATGACTCAGAGAGTCACTGGAGGAGTAAATATGTGTAAATGTGTACATGACGTCTGTCTATATATAGTTGGAAATCAAGCAAATAGCACTTAGTAAGAATTTAGTACTTTTGCGATCTGAGCATAGAGAGCAATGGTATTGTGGCATAGACTGTCATTAAAATAAGTCAGAATACAAAGCATAAATCCATTAAACTTAATATTAAAACTGAATTAGTATGACTGAATTTATGTTAACAACCGCTGTTCAGAGAATGATGTCCTATCATGTAATTTAAGCCAAAAAGTAAACAATTTCAGACTTTGATATTGCAGGTATAAAACACTTCCATCTTGATATATTTTTCCTATAGTAAAAACACTGAATGAATCAAGTAATCAAAACTGATAGATAAAATTGAAGAAACACTCACAGAAGCAATGTAGGTGAACATATGAATAGGAACTGGAATTGAGAAACGTGCTATAGGGTTTAACTTGAAAATAACTCAGAGGATAAACAAAAACTGATGACTTTTGATCTAAACTTGAAAAGAAAATACTTATTTTGGAAAATGATAAGTAAAAATTCCCCTAGTTTTTCTATAAATAGAATAGTTGAACACATCAAGAAATCAAGCAGAGATGGTTTATAAGCAACACAGAGTCATATAAATTCTCCTGCCTCTCTGCAATTACGTGGCCTATTGCTTGAAAATAGCACCCAGATCTTGGCATGCCTTTCTAGAAGAACAATGGTAACACTCTGCCAATTTCTTGTTTTATTGGGACAAGAAAAATATGTTTCCAGGTCGCTTACCAGGTGGCCTCAGATCCCTCAAAGGAAAAGTTCTTAGTAGTTTGCAATATCCAGGTGTTCACCATAGCTTTTTTCATAATAGTTAAAAATTGGAAACATTCTGAATTTTCAAAAATAAGGAATTGAAACAGCTAGATAGTATAAATAGAATAGAGCACAGATACTTATGTAATTATAAAAATATATCTATTGTCTTTGGAAATTATTCACTCACTTCTGGTTGCAGAAATCTGTATGGAAGGCTGACAAAACCTGAAGACCTTCTCCTAGTGGCACCTAGAAAGTCTGGATGAAATACACGTTTTTTCAAATATTTTAAGGACGGAATCAAGTTCACAAGAAGAAAGATTTGTGCTCCAAAATTAAGGAGGTTACTTAAAACCAGAGCAATTAACATATGGGCTGATATTTTATGTGCCTGAGAAGGGGGTTTATTGATCTGGATACCTGAGGGCCTGGGTGTTATCACTGACTGAGTACAGGGATGCGAAAAGAAATAAATGAAATAACTATATATCTTACAATCACTTTGTTTGTTTTCGTTTTCTTTTTTAGACAGTGACTCAAGTAGCACGCTCTGTACTGAGTCAGTCTCCCACACGGCATGGATTTCAGCTGTCTGTCAACAACCCCCCAGCCGCGCTGAAGCATTTCCTCTCTTCTTTCTGCACTTCACACTATATTCTTGCCCTGGCGTTGTCTCTGTAATAATCAAATGAATTCTCCTTCCTCAACTCTCGAAAGTCTGTTTCTACAGCCCACTGTTGGCTATTACAGCCCTGCACAAAAATGCTCCCAATATGTGGTTTATAGTTCTTATGAAGAGAGATAACCTTTCACTCACAATATTCTAAGCTGATTAAGAAACCTCAAACTCTTCAAAATTGTCCCAAACTGCAACAAGGAGGAAGCACATTTAAATTTCTTTCACAGCCTTCACTACTATTCTATTCTTCCATATTGAATACTCCCAACAAGTTGTCGCTACTTATGGGGTCTAAGAAAGGCTTCTCATCTCGCCTTTGCACATTTTTTTCCTTACGACAAAATACATAATAAGATTGACCTGACTTACAAAAATGGACTAATTAATGATTAATTTGGAAATGTTCACAAAGCATTAAATATCCGCTAATTATCAAGATGAAAGGGCCTAATAGCTTCAAATTATGATTTGTCCTTATAAAACTCCTATAATCATAGGCTTTCAACCAGCTTCTCTTTGTTTTTGCCAAAAGCTAGAGCACAGAATTACAGAGCAATTCTAACAGGATAAAGTATGTTTTCCTCCATTCAAGTTAGACTCCATTAAAGATAGGGAAATAAATATGTGTTTTACTAGTTATGATTTTAAATGAAATATCATGTATCATTCAACCTAATAATAATTGATGGAAATTTCCTAACCAGAAAATATTCAGAGACTTCAAATATATTAGCTGAAATTTAAATGTGTAGTAGATATATGGAAAAATAAAATTGTTTCGATAACAATTATTTCTATTCTTGTCTTTGCTCTTTTGTTAGTTTAATTGGGATAATGATTATGTATACAGAATTTCCTGGAGTTCATAATAGACTAGTTAAAAATATCGATGGATTGATAAACCAATGGCCGTGTCACCCATTACAAATATCTTCCTGCTGTCTCTATGTCCACTCTGTTTCACATGAGGTTCATTTGCTTTATCTACTTTCTCATCTCCCAGCCTCCTACAGTTTCCACCTTTATCCCCATTCCCTAAGTCCCACTATATTGAAATTTTTCTTGATAGGTTGGTAAGTTCAATGGATACTTTGTGGTCCCTTTGTTAGTCTGTCTTCTCTGCAGCCTTTGATACTTTTGATCCTTTGTCATTAAATTACTTACCTCTCCCTGACTTGGTGACCCTCTCTTGATTTTTCTCATGTTCAAAGTCTCTTTATCTCAGTCATCATGAAAACTTTTCCACTGTCATAGCTTCTTCTGTGCTAGTGTCTCTCTAGAATTCTTTCTTTTGCTTTCTTCTTTTATCTCTCTGTATATTTTCCCTAAGAAATCTCAATCTACTGTTATGGTTTCAAATGCCAACTGCCTGCCAAAAACTTCAAAACCTAAACCTGCCCTCTCTTTATCTCCAGAAACCGACATCCAACTGTTTTGCAATACTTACAGCAAAGAAAAAAGGCAACTTTCAGTAATAGCTTAGATTGTTACAAAAATATATATTTAAGAAATTAGTAGTTACATATAAATTTCTAAAAAAATTTAAAAATATATATGAGGAGTGAAAATTATAAATAAAACATGCTGCAATTTAACAATGGGTGTCTACGAGGTTGCACAGCAGTTTTTAAATTTACTTCCTTAAGCTTTCAGAAGTTTTCTAAATTTTCTACAATGGACATTACTACAAAGCCTTGCTTGATATCACTTTTATTTATTGAATAAGATGCAGTGTTCATGTAAAAGCATAAAATTCACAGAGCATGAATTTAAGAAATACGATTAGGCTGAGAACCTGTACCATCATCCTTCTTATGAAGTAGCTTGCATCTTTGACAGACACTTACCATTGAGAGAACCTATTCTCTCTGTTTGATTCTTCTTTCATGTCAGCCAAGGTCATCATTTTAAACCATTCCTTATCTGTTACACTATTTACATAACCTCTCTCTCTACCACTTCCCAGCTATGTGACCTTGACATATTTCTTAGGCTTTTTCTGCCTCAGTTGCCTCATTTATAAAATGGGAATTAAAATATCACCTGCCTCATGGAGTCATGGGGAACATTAAACATATTATTTGCTACAAACATTATTTCTAGCATTATTAGTTATTATTACTATCATTATATCTTAAGAAGATGTACCAGTTTTGTTAATATATTATCTACAAATATATATACTTACACAAATATATGTAGTCTATCCAATCCAATGCTTATATTATCTATCTAAAAATTGAGCATTATATTTATATAGTCCCCATCAATGCAAATAATAGAGGTGGCACCACAAAAGCACATGAATACAGCAGAAAAATGTGTTAAGCAAAATACAATACCAAAAGGAAGAGATCTTTGTTTACTATACTTGCTCACTGTTTTTTTTCTAATTGGATTAAATTTTTCAAAATAACTATTTAAAGTTGTTTTTGCTTTTAAATTTCAGTGCCTTGGGGCAAAACTATGAGCATCCTGCTCTAGAATTATTGTCCCTTGGCTTTAAAGATATATACTCATTATCTTGTCTTCAGTCATCAAGATTCAATGTTTGTCAGCATTCACAGTAAAGGCAGGAATATCATTTCTATTATATATTCTTCATTTGATATCATGTAATACATGATCAACTAATCTGAGGATTTGATTTGCTATGTGAAGTAAGGAGAAATTTCTGAAGAGGAAAGAAATATGTGTGGTCATTCTTTGAACAATTTAACATAGAAACAGAATGGTATTTTCTGGGAAAGTACATGTGAACTTCTTATGAACATGAAAATTTTCAATTATTTGAACTCAGTTATCATAAAGAAAACAATTATGAAACTTTGTCACAATAATGAATTTAAAATTTAGTAATTAACCAGATAATTTGCAAAATATCATGGTAATAAACACAAAGTTTCTATTCTAAGAATTTTATTATTTTTATTTCCTGAGAGGGAAATGAATAACGTCACTGCTCCACCTTGCCTTGATTGACATTTACCCCAACCAACAATCCTCATCAAAACAGACACTACCAGTGTTAAAGGAGGGGAATGCAGGTAAAATTTAACTCTTAACTGTAATGATTAAGTCATGGGTTTCACCTTCCAAAAACGTGTTTCAGTATTGGGCATTTGACAACTTGATATTTAACTTCAGAGAGAAGCATATTTCATGCTTCTTTAACAGAGAGAAGTTCTTGTTGTGCTCAAAGTATTGCCTTTAATTTTCTGCAAATTAGGTGTTGGTGAAATGCAAGTACAGCACTAATTTCTGGTAACTGTTAAAAATCTAGAAGTTTTACAACTTGTATTCAGCAAGACTCACTTCTTGAGAGCTATTTTCTATTTCACCTAATTAAATTAGGATGGGAAATAAAATTTTATTTTATACAGAGACTAAATGTGCTCTAATAATGAAAAAGGGAGAACATCATTTTAATGCAGCAATAAAATAATTGTCTTCTCTTACCACATCATCACAATACAGCCGAAACAGCAGAAAATGCTCTAAAAGTACTTACTCAACTTTATTGTTTGATCCTTCACTTAAATAACAAATCCTTTTTTTCCTAAGTGAACATCTTTAATGAGTTTTTTTAATTGAGGTAACATTGGTTTATAGCATTATATTTATTTCAGGTGTACATCATTATATGACCATATCTATTGCCCATTATGTTGTATTCCACAAATAAACTAGTTTTCTAGTAAGGTGTAAATGGAATTCACAATCTAGAAAACTGAAATACTATTTCAAGCTATATAAAGTTGGCTTTATAATTCTCATGAGTATACTTTCTGAACTCATTAATGGTATAAAATTATCTTTCTAAAACAGAGTGCTTTTGTGTTTAGTAAAGTTCCTACTGTGAGGGGAATTTATTAGTTTTTAAATTATTTGTGGTCATACCCTGGCTACTCTTTCAGGGGTGCTTTTTAAGCATCATAATATCGTCCTGATTACTGTCTTATGACATGTGTGTCTGGTGTATAATTGAAAAGTTGATCTCATAAGATCTCATATGTCAAAAATCAAGAAACTTAACTTTACAATTATTTTGATGTTTTTAGCAGTTATAACGGAATTGTCAAAAAATCTGATAATAATCTAGCAGCATAATTATCTCATTCAGTAAGGCTGCATTTTCATTTTCTTCATCTTAAATAAAAGAAATTTGGTTTGCTGATAGATGAGCTCAGCTACCTGCCTGCATCTGATTTTGTTCAATTTCTTCACCATCACTACATTTATGTCTTGAATTTAATTGTGTGTGTCACTTTTTTCAGACCTTTCTTTTTCACCTCATTGTTGTTTTGTTCCATGGCAGAGCCAATTATCTCTCCTTTAGAAATAGCTATAAAAATCGTAACAAGTTGTTACATCAAAGATGGAAACTAAGTTCTCAAATTCTTCTATTGGGCATTTTTCTTATTAAATAAAAGAATGTATAGTGTTTTCTAACAAGAGTGATTAAAACTTATCCAAATTTTTAAATGATATAATACGTTTAAAATCACTGACACTCTTAAGCTAAATAAAAACACATTTAAATGATAGGAAATCTATCAAAATAAGGAAAACAAGCTACTGGAAGGATTTATACACCTCACTATCTTTAAGTCCTGTCTATTTCATGCAAGCGCATCCAAGAACATATTTGGACCATAGTGATTTTATTAAATTCTTTTGTCTCTTCATGATTCATAGTTAAATATTATAAGGAAGCATTTCTTCCAAAAATTATATGACAGAGAGAACAACCCTTTGTGAGAGCAGAGTTCTTGGATCACCCAATAATTAAACCACTATGAGGTTATCACAAACCATAATTACATCCTTATTATTGTGTGGGGCTGGGGAAGAACAGAGATACCTAACGTGTCCCCATACCACCAATTTTATAATTGTGATCAAATAAGTTTTAACGGACTGACAGAGTCAAACAGAGTACAGACAAGTATGGTAGCTCGTGTGATGAAGTACTCTAGATGGAAAGCTCTTCACCAGGTATGTACTAGCCTAACATAAATATAGCAAAAAATATGACTCAGACAAAACTAGTTTTGCAGTCAAAGATTTCTACCTATATTCATGAGCTCTAACAGGACAGCATGAATCTTAATTTAGGGTTATGAGTATGTGTGCAATTTTTCCAACTCTAAATTGGAGTTGCTTTTTCTCCTTCTCTAAGTATTATCATTCAGAATATCTCATTCAGAATATGTACACCTCATCTACGTATGAGAGACTGAATCAAAATTACAGAATTGACCTGAGTTCTGTCTTATCACCACATTTTTATACTAAAGTTATCTTATTCTTTGACTTTCATGTCTGCTCCAAGAAGCTTAAAATATATTTATTTGTAAAGATGTAGAACTGACTTCTCACCAGTCCTTTTGAAACTTCACTTAATATTCCATCAAAGTAGAGAAATATTTACTGACTAATATTGTCCTTTAAACCTGACACTTTAGGCATTTTTATAATAAAGTTATTAGACGTTCTGAGGAAGTATACCACATTTTGTGCTCTTGACGCGAAAAGCCTTGAACTACGACATGGATGAAGGCGTGGCAAATTCAGAACTCCTTCCTTTTTCCTAAGGGAACTAACGGGCAAATTACCTACAGCATGACAATCTGGGGAAGACTGTTGCAGAGCAAACCGGAAACGACAGAGTATGCTCCCAGGATTTGCAATTTTATGTACCCATTCATTCTGAGATTACACTAGTACCTGCAAAAATTGTGTCTGAATTGAGTCCTTACCAATAAGCTCTATGATTAGGAGGATTAACATTTGCCACAATATGCCATGCAGAAGTTTATCCCTCTGTGTGTTATTTTATACTGGTGTAAGCTTCATAATTCTCATTATAAGAAAACATTTATTGAACACAATTCCACCTACGGTACTATATAGAATATAATAATTCATTTCAGAGCAATAGACTGAATTCATAGCAAATGCTCAGGATTTTGTTCTACCAGAAAAAGGAACGTTATTTGTATTACACCACTTAAAATTCTCACCAGTGTTGACACTGTAGTTCTCTTTATCAATTGGTAGACTACGTTGCTACAGCAAATTTATCCAATTAAAATCTGTAAAGACAAGGCAATAGTTTTACCTACTTATGTGGCTGGCTTTTTCTGATGGTCAGTAAACATAAATCTTGGGCAGGAGAGAATAAATTTGAGATACATCTCCAACCAACAGCATTATTCTTTTGAAGGACCCAGTAACAGGGGATCACTGCCTTCCCACTGAGAGAAAATGCATTTTATTGTATCACTCATTTTCATTTGTTCCAAACATGGGTGATAAAGCAGAATCTTGTTCAATTTCCTCATTTCTTTAAGTAATGATACAGAAGGGTAATTTCATAGAACACAGAATGTTCTGTGGCATGTCAAGGAGCCACTGTCCATAAAAGGAATTTTTGGCAAAAACCCACAACAATCACCCTAAAGCTTGCAGACGTCCTTTTCCAGATGGTATACCTGAAAACTGCAAATTATTTACTTAAAATATAATGTACACACAAGATTTTAACATTTCAACACATTATGTTAACAGGATGTTATATTGTATGAAAAAGTTAAGCAAGAGTAGAGCTTTCTTTTTAAGGAAGAGCATTGGAGAACTGCTGAAAATGCCCGGTGAGCACATTCTTTCATTCTTTTGGATACCATATGAAACGCTTTAACATTCTGAATACACCCTTAGCTTTGTCTTATTAAGAAAGTACAAAGATTGACATAGTATAGACATCATTTCTTTTTCATATACTGATAATATTCTTTTTAAATTGTTTTTATTTTTAAATATAATAATGAATACTTCTTGAAAAAGATTTAGAAAATTCAAAAATATGCATTGATATCATTCTTCCATGATTTTAAGTACAAAACTAACAAAAATATAACTTTTCTGAGAATATTTATTCCCTACTTGTTTTTACTAGTACTCTCTTTTTCTTAAATAAGTCCTTTTTTGCTAAAATGAAAAAATATAGGTTATATATCACATATATAGTCTACTCCAACATGAATTGATAAAACTAATGGAATTTTAGATTCTTCAGTTTATGAATGAAATTATTTTCATGAAAGGCATATTTTGCAAACTTGTACTGTACACATGCCAATTTAAAGCAAAGATTCAGAGTTCATTTTTCTAAGAGAACTTTTAACGACTCTTTGAACTAAAGTTCATTGAAAAGAATGTGTCTTTTTAATTATTCTTTTTGGAAACATGAAAGATTACCATATATGCAAACATAAGTAGCAAGAATTAGGAAATAGATTCTTCATTGTTACTTTAGAACAGACAATGAAGGTAAAAGAAATGACTTTATTTGAATCTTAAAAACTTCCATGTTCCCCAAATTGGAACATCAAACTTAGTTATCTTACCTGTGTACTTGCCAGGCAACCAACAAAGTAATCTTTAAACCTAGCATAAGTAGTAATTTTAGCCAAATACTGAATAGCTGGGTATGAAAATCAATAACACTTGATGGAAGGAAAGACTAAATTCTACTTATGGAATAAAGCTAACATAAGAATAAACCTGAAATCTTCTGCAGACAATAATTATTATAATTTATTAACTAAAATATTTTAATGGCCAAGTTTTAGAGGTATGAACTTATATTGTAGAAACAACAGTTTCTTTGCACTGTCAGCTGCTAGTTTGTTCCTGAATTTACAATAGACACAACACATGTACATAATAAAAATACATTTTCAGCTATGATTGGTCCAGGAACAATTTATTTTCTGGGTACTTAATTTTTCTTTAACTCTCTTTGCCACTCTCCATAAATCTTTACATTTTCATTAGGATGTAATGAATCAAAGATGGATTCACATGCTGGATCAAAGATGATTTATCGTGGAAATCATTTAACATGGTTTTGAAGTTTTCCATTTGCAAGAAATTGATATTGTACTTTTAATTTAACTACACTGGAAGAAAGGAATTTAAAATTACAAATTTATTTTTTTTTTAAATTCTAGTGGCCTAAATGGAATTACACAACTAAAAATAAAATAGAATTCTTAAAGTTTATTTTATTTAACATTACAATTAGCCGACACTACGTAATTCTACAATTATTAACTATGATATAACCTAATATTATTCTCTCATTAAAATTTTTCTAAGCATTTGTATATTTTAAAAGATGTATTTTTCTAAAGCTCTAACACATGTTCTTAATGTTTGCATTAACTCTCAATCTATTTTCCTATTTAGTTAATTATTTTAAGCTTCTTCACAATTGTTAAGAATTATTTTAACATTTTTTTCTTGTA
Source organism: Equus quagga (assembly GCF_021613505.1). Lineage (NCBI taxonomy): Eukaryota > Metazoa > Chordata > Mammalia > Perissodactyla > Equidae > Equus > Equus quagga. The sequence goes on along the minus strand of NC_060282.1, from coordinate 82,627,256 downwards.
AAACCAAATTAGATTAATAAATTTCAACATATAAAACACCTAACAAGGTAAGGTTCTTTTTCTCTTGGAGTTACAACTAAAATACTTGTTTTTGATAGTGAATATCCAGATATTAGCAATAAACCCAAATATCACACAATATCTATAACACTAACATTGTAATGGTGATTGATAAAATGGCCACACACTCATCGATAAGCATTACCCTAAGTTCTGAAACAGCAGAGATGTACTTAAACAGACATACAATTACTCATCCTTCTAAAGGTCACATCTGTAGCTAACACCAAAGAAGATTTGGGCAAAATTCAAGGGTCAAGGATGGGCTTTAGAATATCTCTAGTACGTATTCTTATTGCTTTATTACAGGCGGAGAAATTGAAGTTGAGTGAATGTAAGCCCTAGAGTAAAATTAAGGAATTTTTCTTTACATAAATCTAATGAGCATGGATAATTTTACCCTGCCCAAAATCCCTTTTCCTCTATGTAGTTAGGCAGTGAGGTCTGAACTTCTCACCTTCAATTCTTTCAGGGCAAAATATCTCATGTCGTTCTTTCATTCAGTAAAATTTGTTGCACATCTTTTTCAGATCAGCCACTATTTATGGTACTAGGAATCCTGCAGTGAACAATGTGCCCACTTTCAGGAAACATATATTTTGTTGAGTGACAAGCAATAAGAAATGAGCCAATAAATATGTAATATAAAATGGGTTAAGAAAAGAGTATAAAACAATGGGTCACAGGGTGAGAAAGAGCACTATTTTCAATTAATGGTCACAAAATTCTCTTTGATAAAGTGACGTATGAACAGAGACCTCAATGAAACAAGGGATAATTTTTAAATCTTTAATGCAAAGGTGGTCTGTAAAGGTGAAAATGGAATATATTCACCAGAGTTCTTCAGCTTTACCCATGAGGTTCATACTTCCATATGTTTCCATGTTACTAATTAGCGTCCTTTCATTTCAGCTTAAATAACTCCCTTGAAGATTTCTTGTGAGGCCTGTCCAGTGGTGATGGACTCCAGTTCTTGCTTGTCAGGGAAACTCTTCACCTCTCCTTCAGTGCTGAAGAACAACTTTGCCAGGTAGAACATTCTTGTTTGGAAGTTCTCTTCCTTTTGGCGCTTTGAATATATCATGCCTCTCCCTTCTGGTTTGCAAGGTTTCTGCTGAAAAATTGGCTGACGTCTTAAGGGAGCTCCCTTGTATGTAGCAAGTTTCTTTTCTCTTGCTGCTTCTGACGGTCTCTCTTTGTCTGTAACTTTTGACAATGTAATTATAATGTATCTTGGTGTGGGACTTTTTAGATCCTTCCTATTTGGTGCTTTTTGGGCTTACTGGATCTGGATGTCTGTTTCTGTCCCCAGGTTAGGGAAGTTTTCAGCCATTATTTCTTCACATAAGCTTTCTGCCCCTTTCTCTCTTCTCCTTCTGGGGCCCCTATAATGTGTATACTGGTCCACTTGATGGTGTCCCTTTAGTCCCTTAAGCTATCTTCACTCTTTATACTTTTTCCTTTTTGCTCCTTAGTGGAAGACTTCCACTGCCCTGTCTGAGCTTGCTGATCTTTTCTTCCGCTTCATCTAGTCTGCTGTTAAAGCCCTCAATCGAATTTTTCAGTTCAATTACTGTATTCTTCAGCTCTATAATTTCTGTTTGGCACTTTTTTTATATTTTCTGTCTCTTTGGTGAAATGTTTTGTTCATGCATTGTTCTCCTGACCTCAGTGAGCATCTTTATAACCATTATTTTGAACTCTCTAGCAGGTAACTTACTTATCTCTGTTTCATTAAGGCTTGTTTCTAGAGACTTATCTTGTCCTTTTGTTTGGAACATATGCCTTTGTTTCTTAATTTCCTTGACTCTCTGTGCTGGTTTCTGAGCACTGGGCAAAACAGCCACCTCTCCCAGTGGTAACAGACTGGCCTCGCGGAGGAGATGAACCTTGTCAACAAGCCTAGCCCAAGCTCCTGATTGCCTCTTGAACCTTCATGATTGTCTAAGCCTCAATGTTTGTTCTTAGTCCAATATATAGAAACGTGATAATGCAACGACTGAAAAAGTGAGAGAGATTGTAACAGGGCTAGAGTAGCCCAGAGAGGAGACTTTTTAACTCTCCATGGAGGAGGATTTCCAGAGGAGCTCATACTTAAATTAAGCCTTGAGGATTACTTTAGGTAGATAAAAATAGGAGTGGAGACAGTAGCAGAGAGAAGATTGCCCAGGTATGGAGACAAGAAAGAGTACTTCAACTGAAGGTGACTGTGTATGCAGAGTAATAGCTGGCCAGAGCCAAAGGCAAACTGATTTGCCTACCATATTAGAATTTTATCCTAAAAGTGATGGGAAGATATTTAAGTATTTTAAGCAACTAAAGTATCATGCTGGCACATCCTTGTCTACACTTGGTAATGTCAGTCATTTTTTTTAAGAGCTTTAGCCTTTCTAATGGATGTATAGTGGTATTTAATTATGGTCTCCATTTGTATTTCTCTAGTGACAGAGTTTAAGCAATTTTTCGTGTGTGCATTGACATATGTATCACTTTCTTTTGTGAATTTTCTATTTTGAAAATTTGTTTGTCATCTTCTTAAGTTACAGGAATTCTTTATAAATTCTAGACACAAGTTCCATGTATGTTACATATGTTACAAAAATTTTCTCCCCACTGGTGCCTTTTCTTTTTTGCAACAGTATTGTTCTTAGGGCAAATGTTTTTGATTCTGATAAAGCCCAATTTACCAATATCTTATGGTTTGTGCTTTCTGCATGCAATTTAAGAAATGTTTCCATACCTCAATGTGACGGAGATTGTTTTTCTGTTTCCTCCTAGAAGTTTCACAGTTTGGGATTTTCCATTCAAGACTATTATCCATTTTGGGTAGCTTTGGTCTGAGGTAAGTTTCAATGTGCAGATCCATACAGATATCAACTTGTTTCAGCATCATTTGTTGCAAAGACTTTTTTTTCCAATTGAATGAGATTGGCACTTTTGTGAAAAATCAAGTGGCTAAATGTATATGGGACTATTTCTGGACTCCTTATTCTGTTCCCTGATCTGTTTCAGATGTCTATCTTTTTGTCAATTCCAAATGATCTTGATTATTCTACATTTTAAAAAATTGTTCTCCTTACTCAAAGTCTCTGGAATTTCATAAAAATTTAAGAATCACCATGTTGATTTCTACTAAAAAGACTGCTAGAATGTTATTAATATCTATAGATTAATTTGAAGATAATTGGATCTTCCAATCCGTGAACATAGTTAATTGCTCCATTTCTCTAGATTTTTAATTTCTGTGAGCAGTGATTTGCAATTTTCAGTGTAGAGGTCTTAGATACCTCTTATTAAATTTCTTATTAGTAGTATATGATTTGGGGTGACATTGTAGATGAAACTGGTTTTATAATTTTTTGTTGTTGTTGTTGTTGCAGATTAGCCCTAACTACTGCCAATCCTCCTCTTTTTGCTGATGAAGACTGGCCCTGAGCTAACACCCATGCCCATCTTCCTCTACTTTATACATGGGATGCCTGCCACAGCATGGCTTTTCCCAAACAGTGCCATGTCCACACCCGAGATCCGAACCAGCGAACCCCGGGCCACCCAGAAGAGGAACGTGCGAACTTAACCACCGCGCCACCAGGCCGGCCCCTCATTTTTTATTATTAGTAAATAAGAGTGCAATTGATTTTTGCATACTGACCTTACATCCTCAACTTCCATAAATTGACATATTAGTTACAGTCATTTTTTGTGGATTTTTTTGATTTGCTAAGTAGAAAATATTATCTGAAATCAAATTACAGTTTTACTTCTCCTTTTCCAATCTGTACACATTTTGTCTGTTTGCCTTGCCATAATGGCAAAGATCTTCAGTTCAATGTTCAAAGGATGTTTGAAAGGAAGCATCCTTGCCTGTAATTGACCTTTCATTCTGAAGAAATTCTTTTACAATTTATTATAGAGGAGGTCATATGGTAACAAATTTTCTTCATTTTTATTACCTAAATATATTTTTTTAACTTTTACTTTATTCCTTAAACATATATTTGCTGTATATATTGGCAGAGTTTTATTTTTCCAAGCTTTCTAAAAATCTGCCATCATCTTTTTTGAGGTTTCTGATGAGAAATATGTAGACTTTCAATAATCATTTCTGTATTATGTAATGCGCCATTTTTCTTTGCTTCAAAGATTTTTTCTTTATCTCTGGTTTTCAGCGGCTCAATTATGCTGTATCCATATGTGGTTTTATTTTAATTATATCCTTTCCTGGGTTTGCTGAACTTCTTAAATTTGTATATTTATGTCTTTGACAAAATATGGGAAGTTTTTGACCGTTATTTCTTCAATTATTTCTCATGTCCTATTGTTTCCCTCATCTCCATTGTAAAATTACTATTTTTTCCCATGTAGTTAATAAGTATGTTGCAGGAATATATTTTGAGACTACTTAAATATCTTGCGTCTCCCCATACTTCATTAATTTTAGCACCTCTTAATGATTCTTGCTTGCAATAGATATTAGTGAATTGTCAGCCAAATGGTGATTTTCTTTTTCCATTATTTTCCCACAGTTATTAATTGGACTTTTATTATAAAGAGGAACTTTTCTTTCTCTCGAACTGTTCATTTTTTAGTTACATATACATTGACATGTACTCATAGATATTTATTTTATTCTGTGTATTTTAATCCATTACTATCTCAGATGTGGCCATTGGGAGCTCCTTCTAATTGAGTCCTGTATCCTTCTGACATGTCTCTATCATTTAATTTTTCAGCTCTTCCATTCCTTCTGGCACCATAAGATGGTTCAGTTTCATCTTGGTCTTTCTCTTCCCCAACAGTGAAATAGTCATTTCTCCAAGTATCATTGATTCCTTTTACTGGAGAATGAGATTTAGAAACCAAGGTCTTGGCACTGAGTATTCTCCTGGATACTGAGGGGTCCTGGTTTCCAGGCCCCCGTCAGTATACAGTATCTATATCTGTTTCTGTCACTTTCCAAACTACATGCTTCTCTCTCTTGCCTTATTGAGCTTACTGCACTAGTTAGAACTTTTGGTACAATTAAAAAGGAGTACTGAGCAGCGATTATCAACCAGGGTTCATTCTGCTACAAATCCCAGGAGATATTTGAGAACTGCAGAGGCTGTTTTGGTTGATACAAATTAGGGAAATGGGGGCACAACTGGCATCTAGGGGACAGAGGCCGAGAGCCTACTGAACATCCTACAGACACAGGACAGCCCAACACACGAAGAATTATCTGACTCAGAACACCAGTAGTGCTCAAGTTGAGAAACCCTGTCATAGAGGAGAAACATTTACTCTTCACCTAGACTATGATGTTAACTGTACACCCAAAACCTAGGGGAAAGAGCAAACAAAATCTTAACACATTGCCATCCAGGCTTATCCCAAAGTAGATCTTAGTGTAATTAAGATGACTATTTCCCAAACTTTATGTCTAGTTGAGGCAACTCAAAACCTCTAAAGTGGCAGAAAACAATAGCATCTTTTATACACCGTGTTTCACATTCAGCCCCAGCTATCCAAATAGCCTAGACAATATATCTGATAAACATGAAGCAAAACAAACAGATTAGGGGAAAGACGCACAGGCATTCAAAATATTGGAGTTACTATGGAAGAAATCAAAAAGAGATATAATTTATAGGTTCAAGACAAAAGAAAAATATGGATAGTGAAGTGAACTTCTCATAGAATTAGAATAGAGAATGGGAATCCAATGAAAAATTTTGGAATGAATTATAGAAAAAATAAAATTAAGAACTCTAATAGCCTATTAGACAAAGCAAAATAGAAGAACATTAAATTGAAATACAGGTCAACAAAATTATCCAAAGCACAGAGCTGGAAAAATATATACATGAGAGACATGTGGGACATAATAAAAAGAGAATATACATGGAATTACAATCCCAGAAAGAAACGAGAGAAATGTAACCAGAAAAATATGGAGAGAATGGCCACCGTATGCCAAATAAGGGTAAAATATTTAAGTCTCAAATTACACTCAACAAATCAGTGCGATAGAGCCCTGGATAACTGAGACGTGCGCACCGTGGCAATCCTGCACGTAGGCCGAGCATAGGCAGCACGTGGCGCGCTGAGCTCGCGTATAGACCGAGACACGTCAGAGAAAAAGTAGGGAGAAAAAAATCACCCACACCTCTGTTCTGTTCTATCTACATTTTTAAGGAAATAATTTATGAGGCAAATGGTGATCTAAGGCATCAATAACGAATGGGACATCATTACACAGTGTATGCTTGTCGTCACATAAAAAATTTTGGAGGAAATTTATTTATTTCCTTAATAATGGTGAAACCAACATTAAGTGGTAAGAAATGTAAAATACATAACCTATTTCAGAAGCCGAAAGCATCTTTTCATCTTTCTCATCCACAAAATGATATCTGACTCATTTTCTTACTAGTTAATTTAAACAAATATTTTTGTAAACAAAATTTAGTCTATTACATTTTATCCAATATAATGATTACACCCAAGACAATCTGAGTTTCCTAAATCCTTTTTTGTGTGTGTTAGATTTAACTTCCTCCCATAGAGATCAAGTAAAACATAAATTTAATTCGATGAACAAGTAGTTTTTTAATCTCCTTGTACCAAGCAAGGAGGTTAATTTGAGTTGCAATTTCTCTTGGGAAAATAGGAATTCCATTGAAAAAATATATTCAATGACCTTTTGGTGAAGTACTGCCACATCCTGCCAAAAGCTCACATTTCTGTGAAATGTAAAAAGTTCCCTCACAGCAAACAGTATCAAAGCAGAATGACAAACTAAAATTTATATGGCACACACTAAATGGTATTAAACCCAATAAAGGTCTATTCAAGGATAGAAATATAAATTGCTTCACCCCTACATTCTTTTAGAAATTATTTTCTATTGAGATATTTTTTCTAGGATTTTAAGAAATAGGTGAGTACCTTCAAACTTCACTCAATTTTGGAGAAAATGTTACTGGAAGCAATTGTGTCTAAGTCATTGGACATTACTACTTTCTCAAGATTCTCCAAACTTACCATTTTACTTTCTGTTGACTAATAAATTGCAAGCACATTGACTTGATAAGTGTTAATTTTACACAGAACTGTTTGATTTTTTTTAAATATCAAATGGCAGCTACAATGAAATTCATTTTTTACCCATGACTTTGACACATTGATAATACGTTCGTAAGTTCATCTTTGTTCCCATTTGCCACAAATTTCTATTATGTAGTTAGCATCAAGAGTACAGTAATAAATACATAAAAGTGAAAATTGGTAATGACGTATGGGCTCAGAATCTGTAATTAAAAAGGAATCTGAGTGGCCTGAATAACAGTCACTACAGTGCAATAAGACGTGAGCTTAGCGATAAGTTTGCAAATATTTTCTGTGTAGTTTTCATGGTAATGCATATTGATATGTTCAGAGGGCGTTTCCTCTAGGCAGATGCATAGTGATATGGGGCCCAAGAAAGTTAGGGAAGAAAACAAATATGTTCATTTTTGAACATTTTGAATGATGATTTGTCCATTCAGTAGGTAAATATTTACTGAGAGATGACCACTCATATTTATTATGGATACATTGATGGCCAGACCAACGAGGGAAACAGACTCCCATTATAAGAACAATTAAAAGGGCAAATATAAAGATATGCACATGGTACCTATCACAGTTCAGTGATGGGGAGTTAGGGAGGTGGCCTCTTAGGAGCCTAGTTACAATAGTCAATGCCTGAGCTAAGTAGTTACTATATGCTAGACACTAACATATGTGATGTGATGCAAACTTCACAATAACCTTACGAATAAACTACTATTCCCATTTTATAAATGAAGACATAGTGGTTGAATGAGGCCAAGAAAAGTGCCCAAGTTTACACTGCTAGATCTGGCAGGCCATCCACGTCTAAAGCCTTTGTTACTTCTGGTAGGCTATGACTGCAGTCTTATCATTGTCTTGTGATTACTAGCTTGTGAGTATCTGCTCCACTAAACTGTAAGAAACATGAGAGTAAGAGATATTACTCTAAGCCTAGCATCTAGCACAGAGTGTGTGTGTCAGTTGAGATGGAGTTAGAAGTGCAACTGATTGTTTAGGCATTAAGCCAGTGAAAGGCGTAATGGAGAGGAAGTAGAATTGGGCAGAGAAATCCTTCAGAAGGTGATGCAGACCTGATGCCTGGGCAAGGAAAGGGAAGAGAGAAGCATGTTTGAGCAGGGAAAGCCTCAGACTGCAAGGCATATCTGAGAATATTTTGAGCTCATTGACCAGGAGCTTCAGAGGGAAGATTTCCTAAAATAGGAGGCCCACATTGGTGTAAGTAGCCGGGTCCTAGCATCCCCATGATGCTCAGTTTCAGTAGGGGGCTGCCTAGGGAGCATGCTGCCTCAGCTCCCAGCTGATTCCGATCCGCCACAGGCTGTCACTCAAGCACAGTCCATGTTCTTCCCTAAATAAGATCTGAACAGCACCCCTCCGTGGCTGTCACGGCAGCTACTTAACATCAATCTGCCGAAGGAACTAATGAAGTTCTAGAAGGAATGATGAATAAAAGCTCATAAAAGAAATTTTAAAGAAAACACTCTGTGTAGAATTTTTTTTCAAGAAGGTGAGAGAGAAGAGACTGATACAAAGAAATTTGTAAAACAATTATCTTACTAGATAAGAATATAACAAGCATATGGAATGGAAAGAATGCATCAGAGACACTAAACAGAAAATAGAAACAAAAATACTAAGAAAGGCATCAAGTAATCCAAATAACTTTGCTAACATGAAGTGACTATCATCTGTTAAAAAGAAGACTCATTTAACATAAAAAGTAATAGAAATTAATGTTACAAAACTGCCCTAGATTGGCAGAGAATATTTGTTAGAAACCACCAACAAATATTGCATAAAATGCTGAATCATTCCTATTTTAGAGAAAAGAAGGAAAGGATACTTATTGTTATTGCTCTTACTTTGTATCATTCTGGACGTTCCGGTCAACATAATTAAGAAAAAAATGGGATAAGGGAAACAAATGCCAGAAAGGAACAGTCAAATCATGATTACTTACAAATAATATGAACGAATACCTAGAAAACTGAAGTCAAATAAAAATTACACAACCAATGCGAGTATATAAAAGGTGAAAAGATACTAGATTTTTAAAAATGTCAGCTAAAGTCTACAAGATATGAGAAAATTAAATGGAGAAAAATTGGGATTTCACTATTAATAGAAATAGTTTGCAGAAGAACTATGAAATTACAAGCTTAAACTTTATAAAAATATTAATGTATGTGAATCAAATCATAAAACTTTCTTGAGGCATATAAAAGAAATATTATTGACATATTTAATGTATTCTCAACCAAAATGTTAACTATTTTAAAGGGGTCTTGATATCTTGATAAATTAACATTAATAACCTAGAAAAATTCATAAGAAAATTAATAAGTATAATAGTTTATTGTTCTATAAGATATTAAACACAATCTACTATAGTAACTGAAATTGTATTTATTGTATAGTAACAGAAAATTAAGGGAAAATAATTACATCTGAGCAGAAATTTAGTACATGATTTAGTATAGGCAGCATTTCAAATTGGGAGGGGGAAGAATTTTTCTGTTAGGGAGTGTGTGTTGTATCATTGCTCCAACTGAGAGTGATCAACAGCTAATTGCCTTTAGTGTTACCTGGGTGTGGATGTGGAGGACATTTTTTCCACACAACTATCACCCCACAGAGGTTCAAGGACCCGCTGTGTCTCTAAAGAGGCTTGTTAGTGCCCTGAGACATTACAAGGAAGATTTCCCTTAGGCTAAGCTGTATGAGCACCAAACAAAATTTCAGAAGACACACTAGTCGATAGTTGATGCTCCTATACCATTAACAGAAAGTTTTCCTGGACCCTACTGAGATGATCAGACCAGATGCTCAACACAGACGATGCATGATGCAGCCTCCAGTGACAGCTGGGCATCTCGGGATGTTCATCATTCTTGCTGTGGGTTGAGCTGGTTTAGTTCCACTGAGATCTTCCCCTGTGACTGTCCCCCGGCTCCCCACGCTCCCAAGTAAAAGTACATATGTTTGGTCTTGGGGAAAAGTTACTCTGGTTCATACTTTTTTCTTCTCTAATCTATGTCACTTTGGTTATAAAAAATCAAAATCTTTCTTTCAGTTTCTTTTGTTTTTTCACTAAGAACACATTTTAACACATATCAAAAGTTGTTACAGTTTTATTCAGAAAAATTCCAAGTATAATTAAAGAGGCATATTATTTTCACTATTTAGTTTTAAAAACATTAAAATAATAATATCCAATACTGAAAAGGATGCAGAAAAATATAAAATCTCATACACGTTTGGTGAAAGTTTGGAGTTCAAAAATTTGATGGATAACTTGCCACATACTCCCTACTGAAAAATTCTTCCCCCTCCCATTTTGAAATGCTGCCTTTGTCATGTACTAAATTTCTGCCCATACATAACCTTTTGACAGTACCACTCAAAAGGTTATAAAATGTTGCACAAATAGAGAAAAAAGTGTCCGGGAGAAGAGCAGCTGAGTCTGTATGTCCCAAGTCAAGCATTGGGAAAAAGAATTGAGTATAGACAAAGAAAGTTGTTTCATTATACACTGACTAAAAACCAAGGGAAACAGGGTTTAAAGCTTTAAAAAATGCCAAGAAAAGCAAATTATTAGGCCTTTTTAAATTTATTTGTTTCAAATTTGGTTCTTTAGACAACAGTAGTTTTGCTCTCAAGAAAGAGAGAGAAGAGGAATCCTTGTTCAGCTTCCTGTCGAGATGGAGTAACAAGGACAAGATGCACCCGGCAGCTAGCACAATTGAAAGATGGACCAGCAAATGAAACAGTCATACTCAAGGCATTGGACCTCAGGCAATGGAGTTAGCGATCCTTGGATTACAACAGACAGATGAGGAGATTCCTGTGATTGCTCCTACTTATGGCCTAGAGGAAGTTTCCAAGTCATGACGCTGGGAGAAGGAACCCGGGCAGTGTTTCTGAGTTGAGAGATGGAACTCCAAGTCCAGAGAGACAAGATGAGAAGACTTCCCAGGCCAGGGTGCTGAAAAGGGAAGATCTGCAGAGAAGCAGCCCAGGACTGTCCAGAGGCTCTACCTCAAGGACTCAGCTGAATACTGATTAGTGCATGTGGGCAAGGAACATGCCCCAAGACCAAGGAAAGAACAGCCAGAGAGATGAGAAGCAGCAATGTGTGGAGCATGCAGGAGCAGAGAATAGCACCTTGTCCTAATACCCAGAGGGAGAAACTCACAAGTGAGTGGGGTTTATGCATGGTTGGTTTAACATGTAAAAATCAATTAATATAATTCATCATGGTAACAGAGAATATCATATGATAATCTAGCTATATATAAAGTATTTGATAAAATTCAACTCCATTCCTATTTAAAAAAAAAATCTCATTAAATGAGGAATAGAAAGGAATTTTTTCAACTTGGTAAATAGCATCCAAAATTCTGCTCTCATAAATTCTATTCAACGTTTTACTAAAGGCTCTAGGCAGTTCAATGGTGCAATAAAAAAAATAAATACATAAAAGATATCCAAGTTGGAAATAGTAAAGTAAAAGTGTCTTTATTCACAGATGACATGATCATCTATGCAGAAATTCTGATGGTTTCTAGTTTTTCTGGGGGTTTTTTTGGTAGGAAATACTAGCTAATTCTAAAATTCACTTGAAATTGCATATAACCTAGAATATTATAAAATTACCTTGGAAAATTAGAACAAATTCAGGGGATTAACACTACCTAATTTAAATGTATATTACAAAGCTACAACGACCAAGAGAGTATAAAATTGGCAAAATAGATAGAGAAATAGATTGATGGAACAGAATAGAGAATCCTGAAATACATCCATGTATATAAGGACAACTAATTTTCAACAAAGTTGCAACAGAAATTCCACAGAGAAAGGATAATCTTATCAACAAATGGAGTTGGAACAATTATATATCAACATTAAAAAAAAAAATAGAACTTTGAACCATGCCATGCACCATAAACAAAAATCCACTCAAAATGGAATATAGGTCTAAATATAAACATGAAATTATAAACATTTTAGAAGAAAATATTGAAGAAAATCTTTGTGACATTAGTTTAAGTAAAAATTTCTTAGGTGAGACACCAAATGCATGGTCCATTAAAAAAAAATTGGTAAGTTGGACTTCATCAAAACAAAAAACTACTGCTCTTCAAAATAACTGTTAAGACAATTAAAAAGGAAATAAACTGGAAGGAAATATTTGCAAATCACATATCTGGTAAAGAACTTTTATGCAGAATATATAAAGAATTCTCAAAACTTAATCATAACAAAACAGCAATCTAATTTTAAAAATGGCCCGAAATTTTAATAGACACCTCACCGAAGAGGATATACAGATGCTAAATAATCATGGGAAAGATGCTCAACATCATTAGTCATTAGGGAAATGCAAATTAAAATTACAATGACCCTACTACACATCTATTAGAATGAATGAATTTTAAAAGCTTGACTATAACAATTTGCCAATGATATGGGGAAACGAGTCCTCTTATACACTGCTGGTGGGAATGTAAAATGGCACAACCAATTTGGAAAACAAAGAATATTTTTAAAAGTTAATCATACAGCTTCCATGTAACCCTATTCTACTCATTGGTATTTATCCAAGAGAAATGAGAGCATATATTCATACAAAGACTTGTACATGGATATTTTAGCAGCTTTATTTTTAATAGCCCAAAACCGGGACATTTGGAGGGATGTCCATCAACTGGAAAATGGATAAATATAGTATTTCCATACCATGGAATACTATTCAACAATACAAAGAATGAACTATAGATAAATGCAATAACACGGATGAATCTAAAAAGAATTTTGTAGAGTAAAAGAAGACAAACGAAAAAAAGAGTACATATTGTACGATTCTGGTTATAGAAAATTGTAGAAATGCAAACTCATCTATTGTGACAGAAAGCAGATCAGTTGTTTCAAGAAAAATAAGGATGCAGAGGGACAGGACTGTCAAGAAGCACAAACAATGTTATGGAAGAGACAAGTGTGTTCATTATCTTGATCGTGGTGATGGTTTCCTGGGTTAATGCATATGTCACAAGTTATTGAATTGTACACTGCAAATATCTGGCTTATTGTATACTAATTATACCTATATAAATGTGATAAAAAATCAAACTGGATCCTTCATATACCATGTCTTGTCCTTTACACAGTCCTGGTTCACAGAAATTGTTTTTTTCAGAAAGCTTTATTTTATCAAAATTACATTAAGTGATCACTATTTTATGATATAATTTCATAAGACAATAGGATAACAATTGCCATCATTTTGGGAGGACTAAATGAGGGTACAAAAGGGAAAAAAGTAGAAAGAAATCTGTTATTAAAATAGGGATTTCAGTGGAGCAAGATCTAAAAGCGAATTTTGTTATTTGAGAGATTGTGCCTTTTGGTTTTGTATTTGAACATGCACAATCCTAGGAGGAAAAGGTGGAATGAGGCAAGGGAGATCAGAAAACTGGGTTCTCAGCTTGAAGGTAACAAAAATTAATTGTTCATCATTAAAGCCCATTAATTTTAGGCCCTCTATAAAGTGAGATTTAATATATTGCTCTCAAAATTTGTTTTTGTTTTTGTTTCCTTGCTGTAAGATTGTGTGATCTGTGACTCTTGAATAGAATTCGTAATGGCCAGGAGTTCAAAAGCAATTCCACGGCCCTCTAACATAAACACTGTATTTGTGTCCAGCCAATTAAATTGCAAAACTCTTTGTGAACACCACGTTGAAGAAAATGACTTACTGGCTCATTACAATGAATAATAGCTTATCTTAAAAATGTGCTACTAAAAATAAAACATATATTGTAAAAGAATGATAAATTTCAATTGCTCTAAATTGTGAATAGAAAATCTTTCACTGAGGATGACTTTTAATTTATCAACTTGGTCATATTAAATATTCACATATGTGAAAGGAAAATAATCCTTTTCAATTTGTAAAAAGTATCATACAACATAAAAGATGCGTTATAATATCTTGAAGCAGATCAGTATATTTTTAATTTTAGAAGATTGCTATGAAATGAAATATGAATTTTGAACACTGAAAAGGACACATGGAAAAACTTAATATAAGTGTCTTTGTTTCTTCCGCTAGGAATCATATTGTGAAGTGTTGTGAAAGCATGTGTGAAAAGAAATGAGATCAAACTGATAGAAAAATCTCTAAAGCTTACATCTTAGTAATGGAAGCACCATCAGAATGATGACCTTAAGCAATTTTTTTGTGGAATCATTTTGAAATACCTAAGTTTAATTTAGGAAATGATTCATTACCATTATTTAAGAAAAAAAAATCTTCAAAATGAGGCCGTGTTAAGCAGCTAAAAAGTAATCGTTGCATGCAGGCTGTGCACAGCTTGCACTTTCGCAAATTTGTAAGAATTAAATGCTAGACTGTTCAACTACTTCCAAAATTCAATGTGAAAGGGGGTCAAGGAAGAGCACAGCAATTCTTGTGCATGGATGGACAATTATAAGCTAAAGGAAATGTTTAAATGTTCCAGTCTCCTCGGGGAAATCTCTGTCTCAGAATTGTCACTACTTTTAAAAGAAAATCATTTCCTTTGAGAGAGAACACTTTCCAAGACTTTCAAGACTGTGAACTGGCATCAGAAGAAACCAGCTTCATTCTATGGCTATTTACATAACACTTACCACACAATAGGAAAATAAACATGGTAAACCAGAGGAGGGGAAGGAAGTGAAAGATAAGGAAGAGACAACACAGAAAGGAAAAACAAATGGCAGAACAGAAAAAAGAAGAATTCAGGCTTATGAAGAACTATTTGTTTCAGACAAACACTTTTGAAATGTAAATGATTCAATAATAAGTATTTTATTATACAATATCCAATTCTCAGTTATCCCACAGATAATTATGCATTTCATAGATAAACCAGTAGAAAAACAGATAAATCCCTGTTTTTCATATCAATTAACAAAATGATGAGAAGAGTAAATTAGATATTTTATAGAAACTTTGCCAAATCTAGTTAGAAACATCTTTGCCAAGAATTAGCTCAATTAATCAATTAAGCTATAAATGCCTAAACCTGAATTGTTACAGTTTTGCTATCAATAATGTTAGTCATTGTGGAGTGTCTCAGAATGTTTACCAAGTGGGGGAAATCTAGAACAGAACCTCAAATTAGTCAATTCTATTTTGCTTAGCAGCTCTGGACAAAATGGCTCAGAAGATGGAGGAAGATTATAAATTAAAATTGCACTTTCTTAAGTTTTTCTGGAATTTTAGAATGGGTACTGCCTTTTTACTCCATAGCTAGAGATAATTTGTAGTTAAAGTGGTCACAATAGCCATGATCAACATGCGTGTGTTATTTTACTTATATACCTGATCAGAATAAAACTTCATTTGAATTTTTGAATAACCTAACTTTTCTAACTCCAAGACCTGTTCTAGTCTTCTCCACATAGCACCATTGCATCCATAATATGTGTGGAACAGATAATGTTCGTAATATCTAAAACTGAGACGGGAACCAGCCTAATGAGACAGGGCCATTGGCAAGGCCCAATTGCCAGGCTGGGAGAATCAGATAGAGGACACCAAGATCCATGTTCCCCAGTTTCAGGACATTCCTGGGTTTACGCGTGCACCCTGGCACCCAGGAGTCCACTGAAGGTGACCCCGGTCCCATTAGCTTAGCAAAGATCACAGACAGGGGTGGAGAGCTAGCATGCTAACCCCACAAGTGTCGCATGTAGTAGCATGCTACGTGACAGCCCAGGTGCAAGCATAACCCCCCCCACATGCCATGACAGGCCCTCCTCCCCAGCCTTTGATAATAAAAGCCCCACAATCCCACTCCCTAACGAGCCAGCCACCTGCCTCTTTCCTTTCTGCACCGGCTGCCTTGTGCCTCCCTATTACGCAAGCTAATAAACTTTTATCTTCTACTCCTGTCTGTTGTCTCTCTCGATTTCCATCCAAGGGAACAACAAGCACCCGTGTGCCAGTAACAAAACCATTTATTGCATTTCCAGAATCACGTTTTGTAATATCCATCAGTCTAGATGAGAACCAAAATGAAAAAAACATTGATCAGTTCTGTCATGACTGTTAAACGTCCTGGTCCTTTTCACCATCATTCCACACCTCACCCTGCATACCTACCCCCATGCGCTTTTGAATAACCCAACTTTTCTAACCCCATGACCCCTTCTAGTCTTCTCCACAGTCCCCCATGAAGTATGTCAGCACAGTTCCTCCTCTTAACAAATTCCAGAGCATGCCTGTCACTGCAATTAGTCAGCAAAATGTTCACTGAGTGGCCACCCACTGGGCAGAATTGATTCTCCCAGAACTCAGTGATGGTTGGTCCCACTACAAGAAAAAGATTTTCTTTTTTACTTTACTTCTCAATTTTACACTTTGTCTCTTGAGCATTCAAAACATGAAATAACAAGCTGCCGGCCCAGTGGTGTAATGGTTAAGTTCACACATGCCGCTCTGTAGCCAAGGGTTTGCGGGTTCGGATCCCAGGTGCAGACCTGCACACCACTCATCAAGCCATGCTGTGGCAGTGTCCCACATGCAAAATAGAGGAAGATATGGGCACAGATGTTAGCTCAGTGACAATCTTGCTCAAGTGAAAAAAAATAAAAACAAAAAAATGTGAAATAACAAGACACCAGATGTATGCAAATATAGCTCAAAATGAATGATCCTGTGAACTATAGTGGTTAAAGAGGCAAAGTGAAACATACCTTTCAAATGTGGAAACCCATTCAAATAGGCCTATTGTATTCAACAACCACTCTATGATATAGAAACATTGTTGGGACTTTTTATTAAAACTAATACTTCCCAAGGTTTTATGATAACTATACAAAAAAGAAATAGAGTTACCATGTACATGATAATTATTGATGAATATATATATATGTTCACTTTCTATGATGGGAAAATAATTAGATTACGCAGATTTGAGGTACATACATCTTTTTCTGGACACAGCCTCAGATTGTGAGAATAGATTTGAGGGCCTCTTAAATATGAAACACAATGGGAGAATTGTTGCTTTTATTCCTTAAAAACATTCTCATGCTATATTTCCCAAAGAAGAAAAGCAATCTAGCACAAACTTAAAGAAACACAACACACAGCAAAATGCTCTAAGGGGAAGCTACGAGAGAGAGCTTACGTTCTCAAGCAGCCATAGGGGTAGCAAGAGTACATCCTGTCCCGAAGGTCAAGTGGGGCTTTGGCAGAGGGGTGGCAAGACTTGGACTGCTGACCTGCCACTCAGAGTTGAGTGCACTTGATAACAAACTGCTAGTGTTTCAGGATCCCATCAGCAGTGGTTTTTGCCTATATAACATGTAATGCGTATTACACAAAGTTAACTGTGTAGTTACATGTCCCATGTGTATTGGTTTACTAAGGTTGTCATAACAAAATACCACAAACCAAGTGGCTCAAAACAGCAGAAATTTATAGTTTCGCAATTCTGGAGTCTTGAGGTTCCAGATCAAGGTGTGGCAAGGCCATCCTCCCCCTGAAGGACCTGAGGAAGGGTCTGTCCCAGGCCACTCTCCTGGCTGTTGGTAGTTCCCCGGTTTGTGGCAGCATGACTTCAGTCTTCACATAGTGTTCTTGTCTGTGCGTGTCTTTGTCCAAATTTCCCATTTTAATGAGTGTACCAGACTCCAGTGTGACCTCATCTTAAGCAATTGCATCTGTAATGACCCCACTTCCAAAGAAGGTCACATTCTGAGGTACCAGGGGGCTAGGACTTCAATATATAAGACTTCAGTGGACACAGTTCAACCACAACAACATATAAATGTCTTTCTACAAGCAAAAAGTTAACACATTCTCACACTCAGACTTCAGAATGATATCTGTAACTCTCATATTATTCGTGCATAAATCAAATTGTTCTGAAGTGGTCAGCAAAATGAAGCCCCTTTGTTTGGCTCTAACAAAGTTCCATTTCAGAGGAAAACAGTCATGACTTGTAGATAAGCAGCAAGAATGATTTCAAAAGCTGCTTTTATAAGATTTTCAAGGTTTCAAATCCAATGCCTTATCTATTAAGAAACATTTGACCTTGAAATGTGCCTGAGAATTGATGGAATATATGTTTACTGGACGGGTTATTTGATTTTTTTTTTAGGGCACAAGGAAAGCCAATCTGAAATTGGCTGAAAGCTAATTCTTTTAGAACAAAAATGATATAATTAACTCATTTTTACTTTATCTGATGATTTCCTAACTGACAAATCTCTGTGAAACCACTTCTAACAAGAAGTAAAAAAAAGAGAGAGAGAAACCCTTTTTCTTTTATAAAAAAATGTTGGCAAACAATTATGGTTAGGCTTTAAAGTTTACAGCTGTGATGCATATTTTATACTCAGTCAACATCAAAGAGAAAACGCAGGGCTACTGATTTTCAATTTCATTGTACCTGTATATTTCTTCCTATGTCTTTAGTTTCAAAACGCTAAGTGAGCAGAGTGACCAGCTCTGTAGATTAAGGAGGCTCGGACCTCTTAAAAAATGTATGATCAGATTTTCAACAAACTTAAGCTGTCATAGACTCTCAATTCACTTTAAAACAACAAATATTTGCGGATTGCCAACCATATGAAACACATTATAGCAAGTGCTATGGGAAGTAGAAAGGGGAATAAGATACGGTCACTCGCCCTTGAAGAGGCCATAGTCCATTTAGACAAACCGAAACAATCACCCAAAGTATGCAACTAAAGACAGGAGGTCTCACTATAGAATTAATTTTGAAGTCTAGTAATTATTACAATAGCAATAATAGTATAATACTTTACAATGATATGGCGCTTCTCATATGCCAGGTGCTGTTCTAAATGCTTTATGTATACTTATTCAATCAGCAACAATATTATAATGCAGATATTCTTTTTATCCCTGTTGTACAGATAAAAAGAAACTGAGGCAAAGAAAGATTATGTAAGTTGATTTCTGAGGCTGCACAGTTAATGAGTTGAAGCCATGATTCACACTCCACCAGTCTGTCTCCAGAATTTTCCTTCTTGGCTGTTAGCTTATACTGCCTTCTACTGTTAGAATCCCTGGTACCAGATGGCATGTTAGGGTATTTTCAGTCTACACACTAATTCAACCCACCAAATACAATAAAAGTATCCAAAAAGATAAGAATGTGGAAGGATTCTTGTCGCCAAATCAAAAACTATGAAAAAAGTCTTTTAAACTCTGCCAACCTTGGACCAGATTAGGAGAATGTTGGGAAAAATATCAGATGCTGTAGATACAGAGTACAGGAGGCACTGGCAGTCTTGCCTCTAACAAATACCTCCCTGGACCTCATTTAAGGGACAGATTTCATCAAGAGTAAGAGAAAAGTGCAAGGAATGCTCCCTACTTGGAATAATGATTCTGAGGGAATGGTTACATTGCAGGAGAAGCCAAGGACATCCTTGAAAAGACCCAGATCCAGCCGCAGAGGCACAAGGCTAAAGGAGAAATGTCATATATGCTCTCTCCACTTCCTACAGTCCATCCTCCTGACCTGGAGAAGTGTCGATGCAAATAATCCATAACCAGTCTAGAAACCAAAATTGGGGTGAGTTTATTCTAGGCTAGATCTGAGGGCTAGCTTAGCCAAGGGCCTTCCTTCCCCAAGGAGGGAAGGGCACCAAAGAAGTGGGGTGTACAGAGTGGTTATATACCCTCAAAGAGCATGTTTCACGTATGATTGAAATGTCTCTTTTACAATAGTCAAGAGACTGTTTTGTTGGAAGAGCGATTGGTGGACATGGCAGGTAGTAGGTTTGCTGTCTCAGTGAACACAGCAGGGTGGCAGGTCTGTTGTCTCAAGCTGGGTGGTCACAGGTGAGCTGAGTGGTCACAGGTGAGCACAGCAATCAGCTCCTAGTCTAGGGAAAGATGCTTATCCTTAAGGAAATGCCAATGTGGGGGGAAGCTACATCTTTATTTTAAGGGCATTTGTTCTTACCATAGCAAATGCTTAAAGCATATATATAATGCATGCTCAATGGCCATGTCAGGCCCTTTTGAAAAAACAAGGTCAGGCCAAATTAGGTTTACACCAAATGGCTTCCTCATATACTCCAATATCCCATTGCTTTCCATTTATTTGTCAAGAACTAAAGGAAAAAGCTGGGTAAAGGGGCCAAAGGAGGAGCCATTGCCCAGGCAGCTGCTGGCTAGAATCAGGTGAGCAGAAGCAACTACAAGGAGAGTCTGGCCCATGGGTATTCACTCACTGATTTTTTTCTGAAGGAGGAAATGCCAATAATTATGGGAGATTGTTTAGAAATAATTTTACTCTAGATTTACAAATTGGAATTGCTGATTGCCCTGGCTTAGTTCCACATCCCATTTCAGAAATGGGTAATAAACAGAAAGGAAAAAGCATGAGGCCTATGCCAAGACATAGTTTTTAAAATCAGGAAAAGGATACAACAAGCAAAAAATGACCCCCACCACCAAGACCAACTCTACCGAAGCGTTGTGAGAAACAGGGAGAACACTCCATTTTTTATGCTTTTTAAATAGCATTACTACTCCCAAATGGCCACGCTCTTGAGACCCAAAGGACAGAGCAGTCCCTTCCAGATAGCCAATTATAAGGAGACCCTTTTAACCAAGCTACTTATTAACATAGGTTGAATAAGCCACACCCTTACCTGACTAGTCAGGATGGATGCTGGTGTCCATGTTTACTTCTGGCAAGGTCAGCTGGCATCCATGTTTACTTCTGGAAGGGTCAGAAGCCTCAGGTCCCCTCGATATCCACTCTCACCAGGACTTCCGTTATCAATCAGTCTGTACATCCTTTAATCTGACATATTCCCCTAACCTTCCCTGTCTTTCCCTGCAGCCCTCAGGTACTGTGTGTCTGAGCCAGCAAACTCCTTTAGATCCACAACTTTTATTTGAGCTCTTCCCATCCTTGCATCTAGGCTGAAATGGATTTACCCCAAGGGCACCCTTTCCCTTCTGGAGGGGAGTCTATTTATCTCTCACTGCCCGGGCTTGTGAGGCGCTTTCTGTCTCCCCTCACCCTGCCCCTTAGATTCTGACTAGAGCAGCCGGAAGATGGGGCAGGAAAAAGCAAACATTCCTTAAAATGCAGTGATGAATGCAAGGCAAACCAAAATCAGTCAACTAAACTTGAATAACTACAAGGAACGAATGAATTTGGTAAACTGGCCATTGGAGATAGTGCCTTGAGGATTGGCCTGCTCCCCAGTTTGACTTACTTCAAGAGCTGATCCTGAGCCTTGTCTTCTGTTTCCCCTCTCTTCGTAGATGAGCTCATCTATTCTGAGGATTTAAATACAATTTCTAGCTCAAATATTCATGTCTCAAGCCCAAATTATTCCCTTACAAGCTAACATAACACAACTGCCTACCTCATATTTCCGCCTCAAGGCCTTATGCACATATGTCCGGATCAAAACTCTTGGTTTCTCTTTACTCCTCGGAACAAACCAGGCCCTCTCCCAGCTGTCTCCTGTTAATAAATAGATGGTGTCGGGACCTGCCTGGGCGTATAGTGGTTAAGTTCCCGTGCTCCATTTCATCAGCCCAGAGTTCACGGGTTCAGCTCTTGGGCACTGACCTACACACCAATTATCAAGTCATGCTGTGGCAGCACCCCATGTGGAAGAAATAGAAGGATGTACAATTAATTGGGATATGCAACTATGTGCTGGAGCTTTGGGGAGGAAAAAAAAAGAAAGAGGTAGATTGGCAACAGATGTTAGCTCAGGGCCAACGTTCCTCACCTAAATAAATGGTGCCACTATTCCCTTGGTTACTCTAACCCAAATCAAGGTTCATTTGTGATTCCTCCCATTCTCTCCTCTTCCTACACTGAGTCTATCTTCAGTCTCAAGGGTTCTATCTCCTGCACATCTGAGATCTCTCTGTCTGCTTCCATGCGGCTCCCCTTCCACATCCTTTGCATAAGTCACTATCATCCCTCACTTGGATGACTGCCTTACTGCATTAGTCCCTAATTAGTCTCCCTGCACCTCCTTTCTCCAATTTGCCCAACTGTAATCCATTTTGCACATGAGCAAATCAGATTGCTGTTTCCCTGCTTAAAAGCCTCAAAAATTTCCCATCAAATTTAACATTAAATCCACTCTCCCTATGGACCTGAGAGTGCCCTAAATGAAGGGGCAGCAAATCATTTTCTGTAAAGAGCCAAAGAGGAAAAATTTAAGCTTTGCAGTCTCTATGGCCGTGCCATTGTAGCCCAAGAGCAGCCACAGGCAATGTGTAAACAGATGAGCATGGCTGTGTTCCAGTAAAATTTCGTTGATGACACTGAAATTTGAAATTCATGTAATTTTCATATCATATTATTCTTTTTATTCTTCCCCAACAATTTGAAAATATAAAAAAAAATTCTTAACTCACAGACATACAAATCAGGCCAGATTTGGCCTGTGGGCTGTAGTTTGCCAACACATCCTAAACAATTACCCCAGACTACCCTTCTACATCTCTTTATGCCTCTTTTCCCCTAGATCAGTGTGCCCAGCCATACCAGCCTTCCCTCTGCTTTAATATACTCCAATCTTTTCTTGACCCAGACCCTGTGCATTCGTTATTCTCTTGACTTAGAATATGACTTGCCTTGTGGTGTGAATGGCTTGTTACTTATCCTTTATCCCTCCACAAGAATACCATCACCTCCTAACATTGTCTCGTATTTTCCCTCTCTAGAGTAGCATTTTTACCCCACTCTAATATCGTTTTCTCATAGCACTATCACTCGGAGAAATTACCTACACAATGCCAAGCATATGGCAGTTATTCAATAAAAGGATGACTGAAATAAAATAATAATTCTCCATATTGAAATATAAATCAATAGGAACATGCAATTTTTGAAAGAAAGAAAGAAAGTGACACATCTTGTTCAATATATATACTGTGCAATGATCGCCCTTACATTCGGCAAAGTTAATACATTTCAAGGAAAAGAAAGGAATTTATAAGCATCCAGATAACAGAAAAGTTCACATACAAAAGAGAAAGTAGCAGTCCCAAATTGGTTTCTTAACTCATTGCAACTTTCAGGATTAGAAACAAGAGACCAATGTTAAATTTTGGGAGAAAGAAAGCTTAAATCGAGAAATCATTCAAGAGTATAGGAGATTATGAGACAGGACTGGTAGTGTGAGGGCCTCCATAGACCCAACCCCCAGCAAAACTGTGAAAATTATTTAAAAAAGTAAAAAATCCTTTGGAAATTTTCCTAAGGGAAGACAGTTAATGAAGAAACACTCAAGAAAATCTACTAAATCTCAGTAAGAACAGTAAGAGTCTAAGGCATCTGAGCAATGACTCACTTCCCCCTCCCCACCCCCAGCTCAGCATGATAGAAACCACTCCTGGTGGATGTGGACAAGAAGATGGGGCTCCCTTGTGCCCCAGCTCCCAGTCAAGGGCTCATTATCTCTCCAGGAGGGAAAAGCTGCTAATATTTCTCACCAGCCAAGCTCCACGATGCACAAGTTAAGTTTTGCATGGTTGAGGAGTCCCTTCCACCACCCAGCCCAACTTGTAGGGTGAAAATTCTATCCCAGGCACCTCAGATCAAGAATACTGACTCCAAACACCCTCCATCAGCTCGGTCACAGGTCAGAAGTTCAACACTGGGAAAGGAAAGTCAGAAAGGTCAGAGGCTGCCACCCTCCCAACGCCCAACTCATAAAGCAGGAGAGTTGCTTTAACACAAGTGGGCCAAAATATTACTCGTTCCTTAAACTCACATTGCTATAAATGTAAAAATCAAAGATGTGGCTATCAATTTATAAATTCTTAACCACATTTCCAAAGGCATATAACCAAGAAAATTTGATTTTACTCCAAGTCTTATAAGTGAAGAGGAAAATCTTTTCAATCAAAACAATTGTACGTTCTTAATCATCTCATTGTGCATTGTGGATACAGCCGATATTCAAATGTGCTTCTTCTGAAATCTATTTCTATGGATAAAATAAGTGTCAACTGCTAGGTCAGGAGGATATCAAGACTAGACATCCTCGAGTTCAACACACACGGATTTACAAACGTGGCACAAGGTCTCAGCTACAGGATCAGCCACCGGGGCATCGCCTGTGGCCAGGTGACTATTCCCAAAGGGAAGCGCCTCTCTACTCTTGATGACCCCCCTTCTTATGTATTGCTGCACTTGGTTTGCCAGTTGTTTTAAGGATTTTTGTGTCTTGATATTAGCCTAGCATTTTTTCCGATAATGTTTTTGTCAGATTTGGTATCAGACTTATGTTGACTTCCTGAAACACGCTGGGAAACTGTCGTTCCTCCTCTATTTTTTGAAAGAGTTTGTGTCAGTTTGGCATTATTTCTTCCTTAAGTGTTTGCTAACAGAATTCACCTGTGAAACCATCTGGACCTGGAAGTGTCTTTATTCAGAGATTTTTCTTAACAAATTCAATCACTTTGATAGATATAGGGCTATTTTGAATTTTTTATTGTGTGTGTGCCCATTGGGATATGTTGTGTATTTTAAGAAATTTGTCCATTTAACCCAAGTTATTGGATTTATTGCCATTATGTCTAAATATTATCTACTACTTTGACGTTTAAAGGATCTGAGGTGACAGTTGCTCAGTCATTTCAAATGTTAGTAATTACTGGTGCTCTCTCTCTTTCTCTATCTCCAATTCTCCTCAGTTTGGAATACCCTATTTAAAAAAAGTCATCTTTTATAAAGTTTTGGCCTATTTTCCAGAATCCTAAGTATTTAATTGTGTCTCATCGCTCTGCACTGCCACTCATCTTCCATTCTTAAATCTATACTTTAATTTCTAGAGATTAGTCTCATCCAGCAGTTTCCTTAAAAATATTGAGAACCCTCCCCCAAGTTTTATTTATTTTAATTGACACCATAGTAGCTAAAACTGAGGAATTATTAAAGTGCACAAATATACAAGGCCACATACCATCAGATATCCGAGCAGCTGTGTCATCATAAGGTAAAGTGGCCTCCAGAGAACTCCACAGCAACTCTCGAGAGGATAAAAGTGAAAAAGACAAGAAGCATCTTAGTATTATTATGAAAATGGTTTTGATATTGTGGATCTCTTGAAAAGGTCTCCAGAACAAACAAGAGTTCCCAGACCGTACTTTAAGAACCACAAGGCTAAGTCACAAGGGTTCTTCTGAAGTAGCTTCATGGGAGAACCAGATTTTCTTAAGTTTTATCCAAACAGACAGCCCATCCTTAGTGTACACATTCTTTATTTAAATTTGTAACTACAAAATAGTTTCAAGTTGACCCACCATCTAATCATTTGACAATATCTGATGCATTGTTTATTTTTTATCGCTATTGTGTATGTCTTGTTTCTTCAAATATAATTCATCATTGGCTATACAACAGCATCTTACATCTTCTTAATAAAAAGCTCTTGTAGGTCATATGTACTCCAATACTTAACAATTTATGGACAGATTTGTTTCCTGGGCTATATTCTCTGGGGGCACCTAACAATCATTGTAGAAGTGTATATTAGTTCTTTTCATAAAGATCCATGAATTCTAAAAAATTTTCTGAAAAGAAACAGTGAAATATAAAACTATGTTTTACAGTATTGTTCTCTGTTCTTCTTGCCTATATTACTTTAATAACACCATTTGCAGTCCTTGTAATTTTATGAGACAAAAAATTCATGCCATATGTGGTTTGTTGATTTTTTTTAGAAAATTGGTGGTATGATTTTCTGCTTAATAGTACCAATACCTTTAACCAGACCATAAAGACAGATTAGTGCCCCAGTAACAACAAGCACAGCCAGTACCCAGATCTTGGTTTCAGATACCATTTCTTTGGCAAAAACAATCAGATTTCCTTGGAGAAACTGCTGATTCTATGGCCAGAGCGTGGAATATCCTAGATGAGGCTGGAGTATCTCATAGTATCAGAAAGTGAGGACATGCTAAACCGCACATACACACTCACACAAATGGGGGTGAGTCAAAGTGACACGCTGAGAAAAAGCTCCCTTTTGCCAAAGCTGGAACAGTTTGAGCAACAAAATAAATAATGTAGTGTTAAATTATAACCCAAGATGTATATTATTAATGAATACATACACAAATAAATAAATGATTAAATAAATAGTAAATGGCAGAGAATGGACAAATCTCCCATATGGAGGAATTCCAAATAACTTGTGTAGATACTTCCGCCCTCAAAACAATGCACTTAACTATGTGAAGCCCTCTCTTAAGGGGAATAGAGTTATTTCTTTCCAAAAAGTACAGCATGAAAATGGGGAAAAAGAGTAACGTTAGAGTAGAGGAAGCTAAAAAACACTACTTCAGCCAGGCTATTGAGATTAACTTCAAGAGTGACAAGTCGTGTTGATACTGTGTACCCTTGATATGAGGTGAGGGAAATGGCACATTCCCTCTGTAGTCTTCTTCCTCAAAACTTATAAAACCTGTGGAACCATGAGAACGACATCACACAAACCTGAGCTGAAAGATTATAAAATACCCAGGAGCACACCTCAGAAGTTTCAGGTCATTGAAAAGAAGGATAACCTGAGAAACTGCCACAGTCTACAGAAGCCTAACAAGATGTGATGGCCATATATAATTGGGTATCCTGCATGGGATGCTGGAACAGAAAAAGAAAGGACGTTATGAAAGAACTGAAGAAATACGAATAAAGTATGGTCTATAGTTAATAATTATGCATCAATATTGGTTTATTAGTTGTGACAAATATACTATGTAAGACGTTAACAGTAGAGAAACTGGAGTGGGTATATTGGAACTCTATAATTTTTGCAAGGTTTCTGTAAATCTAAAACTATCCTAAAATATTCTGCCCAATTTCATATTGTTTATGACCTTTATTATCAACCAGTTAGATTCATTTTTATCTGTGGTTATTTAGAAAATTAAGTCCTATGCAAAACACCTTGAACTCTTTAAATGACATTGAACATGTAATTCAAGGAACATACTCAAAATTTTAATGTCATTTCCTCTGGAGAAGAATTATACACAGGGTACTTTGTAAAGGTCACTTAGTATAGTTGAGCATTTATGACATTATTTCTCCTCTCTTGGAATTTGTTTTTATTCTCGTGCTTTTAAAACTTCCCTGTGCCACAGTCTTACTTTTGTACGTGCAAAGCAACATATGCAGGTTCCTGTGCAATGGGTGGAAGCGGTACTTTTCTATTCATCTTTTTCAAAAGCAAACAGAAAACAAGGCATTTGGCTGAGCCCTAGTTCTTGTTTTTTTATTTCCATTTCACCTTAGTTTTATTCATGAGTTGCCAGACTTTGCAATTTTTTCATTTCAAAGTGAATTCTGCATTTTACTCATACTTAGGATTCAAGGAGTACAAACACTAACCATTTCTGTACATTGCAAATGGGGCTTTATGATGAGGATCAAATCTTTTCAGCCAGGAACATTTTAAATTTGTGTGAAATCTGACAAACAGCCAAAATGTGTTTACAGAAGTCTCCACTGGAGGAGCTCTCACATGGAGATAAAGAAATGGCTGAAAATAGCTACATCACAATAATAATATCTTCCTCATAGAATTCCTGTGAGAGTTAAATATGACAAATTTCATAATGTGCTTAGAATGGTGATGGCACATAGACCTTAGCTAATATCCTCATTAGGATCCTTTAGCAAAGTCATCATTTCCTTCTGGGCATAGATGTATTATACGAACCAGTCCAAGGACCAGTCTTTCCAAAAAATACAAAGAAATTGAAAATGTCATCAAACACTGTTAATATTCCCCACCTGATTTACATATTTAGAAGTTAAGAAAATAGTCCTCTAATAAATGGATTTTTAGTTGCGTTAGTGAATGTTGAACAAGTGTTTTTTAACCAAAAAATTAAAAAAAACCACTTATTTATTTTTGAAAGTTTATTAATTCTTTATTAACATTGACTCATTCTTTTAATTAGGTCAATTATTATTTGTCTACCATGTATCTTCCATTATTTCAGAAATCGTATTCTGTGCCAGTATTCAAAGTTTAAAAAGAGAGATGTTGTGGACTGACATCAGCATCGTGGCAGAGTGAGTTGTTCCCTTTGTCTCTCGTCTAAGTTACAACTAAATAGAGATTCATTAACCAAGAGAGGGTTCCCTCCATGGCACAACAGGACTCCTGAGAGACCCACATGGCCACACTTCTGAAGGTGGGTGGACTGGATCCCTGGGCAGCAGTAGAACTGTGTCCCCCTCCCCAGTGACTGTGATCCAGGTCACGGGTCCTCATGGTGGCTGGCGTGACTGTAAGAGGGGGCAGAGGTGGCCCAGCCTGCATGCAAACACTTCTCGAATGGTGGCCTGGCCCGAAGGAGCACCCACCATGCTGCAGTGGCCCCACCTGTGGGAACGCTTCCCACTGAGTGTCAGTGGCTCAGCCCCCGTGAGCGAGCCCCACCCATAAAGTGCAGCAGAGCTGCAGGCAAGTGCAGAGCCAGACTGCATGCGAAGGAAACCACCCCTCCCCTCCCACCTAGGGCATCAGCTCAGCCAGTCCCCTGCTGAGTGTAGTGGTCCCACCCACTCGAGAGCAACCTGCCATGGAGCACAGAGGCCCCACTTGCACATGCATTTGTGACCAGCCAAACAGCTGTGACCAGGCTGTGCAAAAGCAAAGCAGCCATACTGGCATAACTTCCAGCAGATGGAGCAGGGTCAGAAAACACAGCTCCTGTCCCCACCCCAGCAGTGGCAGATGGAAACTGATACTACCACAAATGTGATGGCAAAGGATCACGTCATCAAACACCATGAAGAACTATAGTAACACTTCAGAGCAGAAGGAAAATGACAAGTCTCCAGAAGCCAATCCTGAAATCACAGAAATTTACAATCTAAATGACAGAGAATTCAAAATAGCTGTCATAAAGAAACTCAGTGAGATACAAGAAAACTCAGAAAGACAGTTCAATGAGCTCAGGATTAAAATTAATGAGCAGAAGGAATACTTCACCAAGGAGACTAAAACTATGGAAAAGAAAAAGAAAAAGAAATTCTGGAGATGAAGAGTACAATTAATGAGATAAAAAAATAATCTAGAAACCATAAAAAACACAGCCAATTTTTGGAGGATAGAATTACCGATTTAGAGGATAGAAATTTAGAAACACTTCAGGTGGAGGAGGAGAGAGAACTAAGATGTAAATAAAATGAAGAAATTCTTTGAGTAATATCTGACTCAATTAGGAAAAGTAACATAAGGATTATAGGTATTCCAGAGCAAGAGGAGAGGGAGAAAGGAGCAGAGAGCTTGTTCAAAGAAATAATAGCTGAGAACTTTCCAAACTTGGGCAAAGAACTGGATTTACAAGTACATGAATTCAATAGAATTCCTAATTACATCAAGGCAAAAAGACCTACTCCAAGGCATATAATAGTAAAACTGGCAAAAGTCAATAACTAAGAAAAAACATTAAAGGGCAGAAAGGCAGAAGAAAATAACCTACAAAGGAACTCCTATCAGGCTTCCAGTAGATTTCTCAGCAGAAACCTTACAGGGTAGGACAGAATGGAATGATATATTGAAAATACAAAAACTTTCAGCCAAGAATAGTCCATCCAGTGAAACTATCCTTCAGATATGATGGAGAAATAAAAGCTTTCCCGATAAACAAAAGCTGAGGGAGCACATCACCACTAGGCCTGCCTTACAAGAGATGTTGAAAGGAGCCCTCCCATCTGAAAATAAAAAGGAAGGGTTTACAAAACCTTGGGCAAGGAGCTAAATAGACAGAATCAGGAAATTTCAGCTCTATATCAGAATAGGTTAGTAAACATATAACATAAAAGATAAAGGAAAGGAAAACATCAAAATTAACTATAAACAATCCAATTTAGTCACAAACTGACAACACAAAACAGAATAATTTCTAACAATAACTTAGAAGGGGAAGAAGAAAAGAATGGAACCAGCTTAAGCTAATGGAAATAAGAGATTGGCAGAAAATGGACCATCTCACCTATGAGATCTTCTGTAAGAACCTCATAGTAACTGCCAAACAAAAAATCAGAGCAGAGTCATGAATCATATATAAAGGGGAAACTCTCACAGAAAACCACCAAACTGAAATGGCTGTCAGAAATATGAGGGAAAAGAAACAATGGAACTATAGAATAACCAGAAAACAAGAGATAAGAATGGCAGTATGCAGTCCTTATATATCAACAAACACTTTAAATATAAATGGATTGAATTCTCTAGCCAAAAGTCACAGAGTGGCAGCATGGATTAAAAAACAAGGCCCAACAATATGCTGCCTCTAGGAAACACATCTCAGCTCCAATGATAAACAGAGGTTCAGATTGAAGGGATGGAAGGTGATACTCCAAGCTAAAGGCAAGCAAAAGAAAGCAGGTGTTGTCACACTTATGTCAGACAAAGTAAACATCAAGATAAAAAAGATAAAGAGAGACAAATAGGGGCAGTATATAATGATAAAAGGGACATTCCACCAAAAGGACATAACACTTATGAATATATATGCATCTATCACAGGAGCACCAAAGTATATGAAGGTACTATTAACAGACCTAAAGGGAGAAATTGACACCAACACAATAATAGTAGGGTCCTCAACACCCCGCTTACATCAATGGATAGATCATCCAGACAGAAAGTCAACAAGGAAATACTAGAATTAAATGAAATAATAGACCAGATGGACTTAATAGATATATATAGAACATTCCATCTAAAAACAGCAAAATACACCTTCTTCTCCAGTGCACATGGAACACTCTCAAAGATAGACCATATGTTGGGAAAGAAGGCAAGCCTCAATAAATTTAAGAAGATTGAAACCATATCAAGCATCTTTTCCAACCACAATGCTATGAAACTAGAATCAGCTACAAGAAAAAGACTGGGAAAGTCACAAATATGTGGAGATTAAACAACATATTACTGAATAACCATTGGATCAATGAAGAAATCAAAAGAGAAATAAGAAAATACCGGGAGACAAATGCAAATGAAAACACAACATACCAACTCTTATGAGATGCAGCAAAAGCAGTTCTAAGGGGGAAATTTATAGCAATACAGGCCCACCTCAACAAATAATAAAAATCTTAAATCAGTAATCTTAAACTACACCTAACAGAACTAGAAGCAGAAGAACAAACAAACCTAAAAGTCAGCAGGAGAGAAATAATAAAAATTAGAGAAGAAATAAAGGAAATAGAGACTAAAAAAAAAAAAAATAGAAAGAATCAGTGAAACTAAGAGGTGGTTCTTTGAGAAGATGATAAACAAAATTGACAAACTCTTAGCCAGACTTACTATGAACGAAAGAGAGAAGGCTCAAATAAATAAAATTAAAAATGGAACAGTAGAAATTACAACAGCTACTACAGAAATACAAAGGATTATAAGACAATACTATGAAAAGCTATATGCCAACAAATTGGATAATATAGAAGAAATGGATAAATTCTTAGACTCATACAACCTCCCAAAAGTGAATCAAGAAGAAATAGAGAATCTGAACAGACCAATCACAAGTAAAGAGATTAAAACAGTAATAAAAAACCTCCCAAAAAACAAAAGTCCAGGACGAGATGGCTTCTCTGGAGAATTCTACCAAACATTCAAAGAAGATTTAATGCCTATCCTCCTCAAATTATTCCAAAAAATTGAAGAAGATGAAATGCTTTATAACTCATTCTATGAGGCCAACATCACCATGAGACCAAAACCAGACAAGGACAGCACAAAGAAGGAAAATTACAGGCCAATGTTGCTGATGAACATAGATGCAAAAATTCTCAGCAAAATATTGGCAAGCCAAAAACAGAAATATCTTCAAAGGATCATACACCGTGATTAAGTGAGATTTATCCTGGGGATGCAGGGATGGTCCAGCATCCACAAATCAATCAACGTGATACACCAAATTAACAAAATGAGGAATAAAAATCACACAATCATCTCAATAGATGCAGAGAAAGCATTTGACAAGATCCAACATGCATTTATGATAAAAACTCTGCATAAAATGAGTATAGAAGAAAAGTACCTCAATGTCATAAATGCTATAAATGACAAACCCACAGCCAACATCATACTTAATGTGCAAAACTGAAAGCTGTGCCTCTGAGAACAGGAACAAGACAAGAGTGCCCACTCTCACCTCTCCTATTCAACATAGTACTGGAGGTTTTGGCCAGAACAATTAGGCAAATAAAAGAAATAAAAGGCATTCAGATTGGAAAGGAAGAATTGAAACTCTCACTCTTTGTGGATGAAGTGATCCTATATAGAGAAAACCCTGAAGAATCCACCAGAAAACTGTAAGAAATAACCAACAACTACAGCAAAGTTGCAGGGTACAAAATTAACTTACAAAATTCAGCAGCATTTCCACACTAATAATGAACTAGCAGAAAGACAACTCAAGGATACAATCCCATTTACAATCACAACAAAATGAATAAAATATCTAGGAATAAACTTACCCAAGGAGGGGAAGACCTATACAATGAAAACTAAAAGACATTATTGAAAAAAATTGAAGACAACCTAAAGAAATGGAAAGACATTCCACACTCATGGATGGGAAGAATAAACATAGTTAAAATGTCCATATTAACTAAAGCAATCTACAGATTCAATGCAGTTCCAAGCAGAACCCCAATGACATTCTTCAAGGAAATAGAACAACAAATCCTAAAATTTATGTGGAACAACAAAAGACTCTGAATAGCCAAAGCAATCCTGATAAAAAAGAACAAAACTGGAGGCATCACAATCCCTGACTTCAAAATATACTACAAAGCTATAGTAACTGAAACAGCATGATACTGGCAAAAAAACAGACACACAGATAAATGGAACAGAATCAAGAGCCCAGAAATTAACCCACACATCTATGGGCAGCTAATCTTCAACAAGGGGGCCAAGAACATACAATGGAGAAAGGAAAGTCTCTTCGATAAATGGTTCTGGGAAAATGGACAGCCACATGCAAAAGAATGAAAGTAGACCATTATCTTACACCACACACAAAAATTAACTCAAAATTGATTAAAGACTTGAAGGTAAGACATGAAACCATAAAACTTCTAGAAGAAAGTATGGTCAGTACACTCTGACATTAGTTTTAGCAGCATCTTTTTGAATACCATATCTACTTGGGCAAGGGGAACAAAAGAGAAAATAAACAAATAGGGCTATATCAGACTAAAAAGCTTCTGCAAGGCAAAGGAAAGCATGGTCAAAGCAAAAAGACAGCCCACCAATTGAGAGAAAATATTTGCAAATCATATATCCAACAAGGGGTTAATCTCCAAAATATAAAGAACTCATACAACTCAACAACAACACAAAAACCTGATCAAAAAATGGGCAGAAGATATGAACAGACATTTTTCCAAAGAAGATACACAGACGGCCAACAAGCACATGAAAAGATGTGTCCTTAATTATTAGGGAAATGCAAATCAAAACTATAATTAGATAATCACCTCACACCTGTTAGAATGTCTATAATCACCAAGACAAAAAACAAATGTTAGAGAGGATGTGGAGACAAGGGAACCCTCATACACTGCTGGTGGGAATGCAAACTGGTGCAGCCCCTGTGGAAAATGGTATGGAGATTCCTCAAAAAATTAAAAATAGAAATACCATATGATCTAGCTATCCCACTACTGAGTATCTGTCCAAAGATCTTGAAATCAACAAT
Organism: Equus quagga; assembly: GCF_021613505.1. Classification (NCBI taxonomy): domain Eukaryota; kingdom Metazoa; phylum Chordata; class Mammalia; order Perissodactyla; family Equidae; genus Equus; species Equus quagga. The sequence goes on along the minus strand of NC_060282.1, from coordinate 82,593,328 downwards.
ACAAACAGTTTATGCACTCCTATTTCATTGCAGCATTATTCACAATAGCCAAGACATAGAAGCAACCTTAGTGCCCATTGATTGGTGAATGGATAAAGAAGATGTGTATATCTATACAATGGAATACTACTCAGCCATAAAAAGATAAAATAGTCCCATTTGCAACAACATGGATGGACCTCGAGGGTATTGTGTTAAGCATAACAAGCCATACAGAGACAAACCATCTGATTTGACTCATACATGGAAGATCAACAAGTCCATGGATCATGAGAATAGATTAGTGGTTACCTGAGGAAAAGGGGTTGGTGAGGGGTGGGTGAAAGGGGTAAAGGAGTCCATATGTATGGTGACTAATAAAAACTAGACTACTGGTGGTGAGCATGATAAAGTCTATACAGAAACTGATATATAATAACATACATCTGAAACCAATATGACCTCAATAAAATATCTAACAAAGACAGATGTTATCTTTTTCTTTGGTTCATTATCTAGCAAGTATCAAAGACCAGGAGCACTGAATTTTAAGTGACTATGTAAGTAGTTGGATATTTGGATCAGGAATTAAAAAGAGAATGTCATGCAAATGTAAACTGAGTTGGAATATAATTTGGCAGATGAATTGGTAATAGCTAATAAGGGAGTAGATGTATTTACCCAGGGAAATAATAATTGAGAAATAAAAAAATTTATAACCAAGTCCTCACAAACTTCAATACTTAATGTTTGTGTAGAGGAAGAGATAGCAGCAGCCAGAGAAGTTATGGCTATAAACCAAGTGAATGTGGGGTGATGGAATTGAAGGAAATAACTTGTTTCAAGGAGAAAGTGATCAACTGTGTTCAGTGTAGCTGAGAGGTAACATATCAGATTGCTAAAAGAAAGTCCACTGGGGGTCCTTAGTGACCCTAATGAAAATAGAATTGATGAAATAATGGGATCGAATCTAGCTTAGGGTTAATGACTGAGAGGGGTGAGAAATTGGAGCCCATGAATTAAGATTTTTTTACCCCCATGAATTTGGTTAGAAAGATAAAAAAGGATCGAGACAGAATTTCTGTTTTAAGGTGCAGAGACTTGAATATGCCTAATGACTTGTAAAATCTAGGAGAAGCAATTAATCAAGAGTACATATTTCTGAGCATTTAGGAAGTTGCATCTAGAGCAAAACTGATCTAAGATGAGCAAAGTAGTTCTAGGTTTCAATAAGAGGCAAGATAAGGAAAACACCAGAGGCAAGAGATTTGAAAATTTGATAACGGGAAACTGAAGGACTATTTGCCTGATGGTTTCTATTTCCGAAGTAGGAACACAGTCATGCTGAAGAGGCCAGGGACTAAGGACAGTCAGAAGTCAGAAGGAAGACTGAACCTGGACATAGACTGAGGAGAGTAAAAATGATCCGTCTAGAGAAATCTATCAGGAATGAAAATTGTGATGATGGCTCAACTGAAGTCCGTCATAAGAATTTTAGTACAATCCTCCTGGCTGCATGATTTTCCCAGTAGCCCTTTGTAGTCTGGTTGTAAGAGAACAAAGGCAGAGAGTAAGTTCCAAGCTTAAATGGAATTCTGCCAAATGAATATTATAGAAGGACAAGGGGGCAAAGGAGTTGAAAAGGACATAAAAAGATTGATAAGCAATAACTTGTCCAACAAACTTTTTTGAGGGGCTACCATGGCCACACTAGGCAATGGTTATACAGAGAAGTTTTAGACAGGGTTGCCGCCCTTAGCTATCCCACATCTAAATTTAATACCCAGGTACTAATAGAATTAATGGTAACACTAATGATTAAGTACTGTCATAAAAATGTGCACCAAGTACATTGCCAGCACAGAAGAGGCTTTCCTAACCAATGAGGAGGAGAGGTGTTGATTTAGGTCTTATGTGGAGTTGGCCAAAGTGTGAGGTTACATCCCCCAGCCTGCAAAGTCTGCCCAAGACTTCTGTACCCAACTGCAAGGAATTAGAGTCCAACTACAAAGTTGGAGGGAAGAGCCCACACAAAACCACTCTGATTTCTGACACTGATACCCACTCAGCCCAAGGTTGACACAAGGGAAGCCATACTGTAGAAAAGAAACCATATCTTAACTTTGAATGACCTCTGATTAACTAACCCAGCTGGATCTGCACCCCCCAGGACATGTACATGCTCTGCAGATTCTATGGCCCCTCCCAGCTGTGATAAGTGGATAACTTTGTTCTTTTGAGTCCCTTAGGAATGTGATGACCCTGGGCAGAGAGTCTATGTGATAGCCATCATCAATGACAACTGAAAGATCAGGGTATATGGCACTGCTCCCATCTCTGATGGATACCCAGTAAAATGAAAGATTATCAGGATTACCAGACGTCTACTCCCCCTGGAGATGAGCCCCATATATGACTGGCCTGTGGTCTTTGTTCTGTAAGACGGTTCTTTCAGACATTAGTCAGCCATCTTCCCCCTTGCTAGCAAGCTGTAATAAAACTCTTTCTCTCCTACCACCTTGCCTCTTGACTACTGGCATGCTTTGCAGTGGACAGATGACCCTCCTGGGTGGTAACAACACCAACTGCAAGTTTTGGGGTTTCCTAAAACCGCCCTTGATAATTCACTAAACAAACTCACAGAATTCATGAAAACTTATTGTACTCATGGTTACACTTATTATGGAAAAAGAATACATTAAAATCAGCCAAGAAAAGAGATGCATAGGGCAGAGCCTGGAATATTTCAATGTGAAGCTTCTGTTGGCCTCAGGACACATTACACACCAGCATTGTGTGTAACAATGCACATAGCATATCGCCAGCCCAGGAAGTTCATCAAATCTTTGGCATCCAGAGCTATTGTCGGGACTTTATTACACAGGCATGAACCACTGGGTAAACTAAGTCTATAAGTCAGCTGATATCTTCTGACTCAAAGTCCTAATCTAAATTACACAGTGGACCTTTGTGGTATGACAAGCTCCTACCCCAAGACTACTCGGTATAGTGGGCTCAACCCTGAGTCACCTTATTAGCATAAACTCTCAGGTGTGGTCTCAGGGACCCACCATGAATTACAAAGATACTCCTAATCTAGGAAAATTTAGAGGTTAACTCTGAAGAACTGGAACAAAGTCCAGGTCTCTCCTTGGGCAAGGCCAAATTCCTTACGACACAGGTCTGGCTCCCCAGAGGCAACTGAGACTGAGATGGTGTTCAGGTAAGAGTGATTTGCTAAGGTCATGTTCCCAGGAGAAAGTAGAAATGGAGCAACGGAAGAAAGAGGGAAGGGCTAAAAGATTTTCACATGTTGAGGTATATGGGGTAACTATTTGGGTTCAAAACTGATTCAGCTTGAACTGAAGAAGCCTGATTTATGGCCTAGCAAACATACATTACCATTAAAGTAAAGAATGCACTCTCTTAAGATAAGGATACATACTTCCCCTCCTACGCCCTATTGGTAATGCCCATATTAGTCCCTTCCCCAACATCAGGGTCACATTGACCTAATTTGCAACTGAATACCTCTTTGCAACTGTGAAGAATGTGTATCTTGGGTGTTTAATGTATGTTCTTTCTCCTAAAAAGGTATAAGATGTACTGAAAACCATGCTTCTCCAGAACTCTTTCTTCCTTTGTGGAAACTGTCTTCCTGGAGTATAAGTCTCACCCTGGCTCAAGTGAAACTCGCCTTATCTCTCTTGTCTATAGAATGGTTCTTGGTTATTTTGCGTCAACAGGGGAAAGATCCAAGAAAGCATGTGATTCAGGCAAAATCCCACACTGGACCCGACTGTGGCTGGGAGAGGCTCTAGAGAAACATTGTCCAGTAGAAACGCAATGTAAACCACGTACATAATTTAAAATTTTTAGTATGCACAATAGAAAAGTAAACAGGAACATGAGAAATAATTGTGATATTAAATTTTAATAAAATATTTGTAAAATAATATTTCAACACATGATCAAGAAAAACTATTATGATGTTTTGCATTTTGTATATTTTGAAATCTGATGTGTATTTTACACTTAAAGCACATCACAGTTCAAATTAGCCATGTGTCAAGGCTCACCCATCACAGGTCTGGATGCCACCATGTTGAACAGTGCATCACTAGAGCATAAATTCCCCCTCAGTTTGTCCCAACTGGAGGCAAGGGGGGTGGCTTTTCACAGCAGGCAGTCATTGGCTATGAATGATGTAAGCCCCAGGATCTCCTGCTCCCTATTGCCTAAGACCAGAGTTTTAAAGAAAATCACAAGTGCAGTTAGAAGCAGAGTACACAAAAGCTGTAAGATTCATGCAAAGAACCAGAAATGTGGATGGAGCACTAATGCTCTGCTGCAGGGGTTTATCATGAAGATGTGGAATGTCTGAACTGAGTCTTGAGGAAAAGCAGATAGAAGGAGCGGAAGAATTATTGCAGACTCAGGACACACATCAAAAAAATCATCGAAGCATGACCAGCACAGAAACCCTCAAATAATTCAGCATAAGTGAAAGTTAACGTATAAGAGGGAATAACGAAAATGAACACTGCACATATGAATAGAGGTCAAATCTCTCAGGTCTTGCAAATCTTTGGAAGGAATCTAGTTATAATACTGAAGTTAAAAGGGATCATTAAAGAATGTTAAGGAAAAAAAATTGAGTAATGATATCAATAACCATACAGACAACAGATATTTATTATAGGTATATTTAATTCCTCAAACAGGCATACGACTTTTAAGTAGGTCTCTATTTTAATTTTCCAGCATAATCTTAAAGAGGACCAGTGGTGAATGGTCAGTCTTGCTTTCACAACTAATTGCAGTGAAACACCATATTTATGGGGTTGCATTTGACCGCAACTAACAAGACCTACTCTGTCTGTCTTATCCATCAAGAAAAACGTATTATCTCTGATAAGAGAATCCTTGAGGTAAGTTGACCCCATTGTGGTTAATTTGGCTCTAGTTCAATTTTGTTAAACCAGTTTGCCAGAAGATAATTTTCCAAACTTACAATTTTCACAATTATTAGTAAGGTTTGGAGGAATTTTTATATGGTGCGATAGACTTCATGGCTTTTTAAAGATGTACTATTTCTTCTTTCTTTTGTTGTCCCCACTATGTGCACTTTTGCTTAAGTTGGTGTCAGTCACTTGTGAGTATAGTCAAATCAGAATAGTGAATAATATATATTTTCTTCATCTGGTAAATAAAATCTTTCATTTAGGATTTCTGATGTTTTGCATAAGAAAACACGAAACCTAGACATGTCTCAATTTGAATTTCAAAGGAACAAGATCCCTCCCCTCTTGCTTTGCCCATCCACTTCCCCACTCAACATATTTTTTAGAAGAGACATTGAATTGGGAGACATTGTGAACTTGATCCCAAACCACTTAATCTCAAGTTTGTGTGCCTGATGCATAATAAGCCAGTCACCAAGATGTCGGTGCTTGGAGATGGAGAAAGGTTTGTTTGCATTGTTCAAAATGAGAAGACAGGAGAATAGGTTCTCTCAAATCGACCTTCACAAAAGAAGAAAGCAGGGGGTTTTATAGAGGTAAGGGGCTTGGTAAGAGGAGTTTCAGAGAAATAAAGGGGAATCCATGTTTCTTTCACTCCAGATAAGCCATTGGACAACCAGACTTCTGGGCATCAATGGCAGCTAGGGGCTGGCTATCTGGTGATAGTAACTTCCTTGAAGCCATCCTTTTCTTCTGCAAAAAACGCATAAATCCCTGTGACCCTTGAGTCACCTCTCAGGTTAAACAAGTAAACAGAAAATTGACAAGATTAATTTTCATCTGTGTCTGTGTTGGGAACAAGGTCAAAGGGTAATCATGTTCTTATTGAGTATTTACAATAATTCTCAGGTACCCAGCTTCAGACTTACAGTTTTAAAATATATTTTTAAAGCTTTTTGAAATGTCTTAGGCACCCCCAAGGGCAATGTCTTCCCCTATTATATAGGAAACGTGCAATATTTTAGCATCTATCTCATTCTCATTTACCATTGGAGACCTCAAATGTATTAATGATTTGGGGAAGAGAATGGGATGCAAGTTGAAGTAGGTGAGTTGAGGCTGTAAAACCAATTGGAAGTCTTGGCATCATCCACATGAGAAGTGACAAAAACCTGAATGAAGGCAGTAGCAGTGAATTTGGAGAAGAGAGGATGTGTGTGAAAGATAGCTAGAAATTGAAATAAATGGGAGGAGTTGGCAAAGGGATGTCTGGATTTCTGGTGGATGTGGTTCCATTCATAGAATAAAGGATATGAAGAGTAAAGGAGGAAGAGAAAAATGAGTGTGTAAGGAATATAATGAGATGACTTTGATTGCTGAGTTTGAGATATCCATTCATTCAGCAAATATTTATTCAACTCCTGCTGTCTGTCAGGCACTGTGGCAGAGCTTGGGGACATATCAGTGAAAAATATCAACTACAAGTCTATGCCCTCTGAGAAAGAACATGAGCTATCTCAATGTGGACTCTATCATACAGTTGTATAAAGAAGGCTAGGGGCCAGCCCGGTGGGGCAGCGGTTAAGTGCACACATTCCACTTTCGCAGCCTGGGGTTCGCTGGTTCGGATCCCGGGTGCAGCCATGGCACCTCTTGGCAAAGCCATGCTGTGGTAGGCGTCCCACATACAAAGTAGAGGAAGATGGGCACAGATGTTAGCTCAGGGCCAGTCTTCCTCACCAAAAAGAGAAGGATTGGCAGCAGTTAGCTCAGGGCTAATCTTTCTTAAAAAAAAAAAAAAGAAGAAGGCTAGACTCTGGAACATGGAAAACAGGTTTAGGTTGGAAGTAGCAAATTAGGAGGTATTTTTGTGTAGATGAGAATAATCAGAGAGAATGTATGACTGCAAAGATCAAACCCTGGGGCACACCAGGATAGAGAAGAGCCATACAAAATAACTCCTTAAAAACAGAACTGAGATGGCCTGAGTTACTCAAAATCATTACTTAAATTTTCATTTTAACAACTATTCACTAGAATAAAGATTCTGAATGAAGAAATATGTTTTATACATTTAGTTTTCTTCAATGAATCTCAGATGCACAGAATTGAACACAATTTCAGATTTATGACACACTCTCACGATTGATCCATGCACAGTTTGCTTGCTTGTTTATTTGCTGGTTGGTTTTGAAAACCATCTGATGCACAAAACTGGGGACATGGCAACAACCTCCATGTTGTTATTTGATCCTTTCATCCCTCTGCCTTCTCCCACCTATGGTAAGGGTTATTTTGGAGTCTGTGTTCTTCCTTATGTCTATATGCATTCCTGGAAAGTATAAGTGCATTATAAAAATTTTAAAACAACTAGTACATGTGTTATTTGGATCACTTTTAAATATAGAAATTTAAATTTATAAATTGCTTGGTTGTTTTTAAATTTATAAAACAGGTATGTTTTATATGGTCTTCTGGGGACTTCTAAAAATCCAATATCACTGATTCATCTGTAATGTTGAGTTTGCAGTAATTTATGCATTTTAACTCCCGTGCATTACATTCTATGGAAATACCCATTTATTGATTTGTTACACTCATGGACAGTTTGGTGGACATGGACATGTGGCATTTGTGAGTGTCGCTGCCGTTGACGTTCTTGCCCACGTCTTCTCCCTCCTCTGGTTGGACCTGAGCTAGAATTTCTCACGTTTGTATTAAAGTGCAACAGCGTGATCAGAGCATGTAATCATTCAACTATGTTCTGAAAAGTTGCACCAATTTACACTCCCTTCAGGAATAAGAATCAGATCCACATCATTCAACCTAGGTATTGTCAGACTTTTTAACTTTACCGGTGAAAGGAATGATACAGTATTGGTAGTGTTGATATAGTATTGCAAATATTTTCTCTCAATCCCTCAGTTTGCAAATTTTCTTATCATTTGTGAGATTGTTTTGATGAACAAAAGCTATTAGTTTCACTATGGAAAGATTAATCTTTTTAGTCAATACATTTTACATTTTCTTTATGAAAACTTTCCCTAATCCAAGATTTAAAAATTTTTTCACCTTTATTATCTACTAAGAATTTTGAGGGTTTTTCTTTCTTTATTTATTTTTTAGTGTTTAAATCTTTAATCCATCTGAAGGTGAGTTTGTGTGAGAGAGGAATCCAAATTCATCCTTTTGCATTTGTGTGACTGTATTATTCCAGCTCCATTTATTAAACAGTTCCTCTTTTTCCCCTAACTCGACAAGCTACTCTGTTTTATATTAAAGCTCATTGGTCTGTTTCTGGGCTCTCTACCACATTCCACTGGGCACTTTTGCTAGTGCCACACAAACACCACGCTCTTAGTCGTTACAGGTTCATTAGGAGCCCCAACACCCAATAGGGCAAATCCCCTTCTCTGCTTAAGTTCCCGGGTTTTCTTGGAACTTTGTTCTTATCACATGTTCTCATAATTTGCTGCATAACAAACACTCCAACAATTAGAAGTTTAAAACAAAAAAACATTAGTTCTGTTCCTGAATTTACGAATTGGTGGCTGGTGAAGTGACAGCTTTTCTCAGCTCATCAGTGTCACCTGATGCAGTGTGAAAAGGGAACCTGGAATCATCTGGGGTGTTCACTCACGTGTCTTGCAGGTTGGTGCTGTTGGCTGGGGCTGCGGTGGGGGCTCTCAGCGAGATCACCTGCACACGGCCTGTGCATGTGGCTGGGCTTCCTCACAACAGAGTGGATAGGATCCTGAAAGAGAGAGAGAGGAGCAGGCGGGAGCCTTTGTGCTTTATCAAGTAGTCTCAGAAAACACGCACCACCACTCAGCTGCATTCCATTTATTGAGACAATCAGAGAGGGCTATTAGTTTTTAAAGGGAGAGGAAATAAACTTCATAACTTAATGAAAGTGTGGAAGAGTCTGAAAAGCATATGGGATCAGAAACATTGCGATGCCATTCTTGGAAAATATAACCTTCCACATAAAATTTTATGCAAAACTTTCTAGATTTTATTTGGATTTTCTACGGATCCGAGTAACAATTTGGGAAAATGTAATATTGTTAAAATATTGTGTTCCTATGTATAAACAGATTTTACCTCATTTATTTAGTTTTTGTTAAAAATAGTTCTTAATGAAGTTTATGCATTTCACTGTGGAGATGCTATACCTCTTTCTTAGGTTCTTTTCCCTAGTTGAGATGCTATGGTAATTGTATTTTATGTTATTTACTTCCTAATGTTTAGTCATAACTGACTTTTGAATATTAGTCATATCCAGTCACAATTGCAGACTGTCATGCTATTACTAAAAGTCATCTATAGATTTTCTTCCCAGTACTTTTTTTCTTGAGTAAAATGCACACATTTTGAGAGTTCAGTTTGATGAGTTTGGGCAAATATACATTTCCATATAAAACATCATCACAATAAAGAAAACATGTTCTCATCCACTGAAGGAGTTCCTTTGTGCCTCTGCACAGCCAACCCAGTGGACACAAGTACCAGCAGAATTTTGATTTCTACAGCAGGAAGCAAGTTTTGCGTGTACAGAACGTCAGGGAAATGGAATCACGCGGCATGTGTTCTTCTGTATCTGGCTTATTTTTCTCAACATAATGTTTTTGTATTTGTTTTTGCAGTTGTGTGTATCAGCAGGTTGTAGCTTTACTACCGAGCAGCAGTCCCTCGTATCAATATACTCCCATTTGTTTATCCATCCTCCTATGGGCGGACTGAAACAGACTAGGTCCAATAAAAAGAGAGAAGCCACGTAGTGATTGGAACAGAGAATATTTAATATTAAGAATTTCTAACTCTTCATGATGGATATTAACTTACTGTGCTCGTCATTTCACAACATATGTAAGTCAATTCATTATGCTGTACACCTTAAATTTACACAGTGCTGTGTGTCAATTATATCTCAATAAAATTTTTAAAAATGTAACCTGAAAAAGAATGATTAACTCTAAAAGGATATTAGACTAGCAAAGAACTGGCTGGTAAGAAATACAGAGAGCTCTAAAGAATATGGAAGCAGCCGTCATAAGGAGCACCCGGTCCCCTAGACCTGTGATCGAGCGTCCAGGGAGGACACCTCCTTGGGCAGATAACCAGACCTTGTTGAGAAAGGCATGGCCAAGGCTTACCAAATGGCAGGGAAGTCGTCATGGTGTCATGCCACCTGGACGTGCTAGAATATACCCTTCAAAATTTGCTGGACACCTGACCTCTAGGGTGATGGGGAAAGCTGTTCCCAGGGAGGGATGTCACAGAGGCAGTCTGCTCCAAAGCCACCTAGGGTGAGTGTTGGGGGAAGCTGAAGGCTGCCCGCGGATGAACGCCACAGGAACCCTGTGCTGGAGACCCTCAGGCAGCCCGTGAGCAAACCCGCTGGAATTAGGGATTAAAACTGTCTTTTCTCCTGCAGTGCCTCCCCAGTGCTTTCTACTGGATGGACTTCAGCGTCAGCTGGAACAAGCAGAAATATTTAAAGGGCTCGGATGTTTTTACACAGATTAGTCTAAAAGGATGAATTTGGAGCCAAGAGGCAATAAATAGATAACCGACATTTGAAACTTTGGGTATTTGGGGACAAAGATGCAATGAACGTGTCATAAAGCTGTTTGTGGACATATGTTTTCACTTCTCCTGGATAAATGCCCAAGAGAAGAATTGAGGGCCACAGAGTTAGACTTTAAGAGAGACTATCAAAAGGGTGTCAACACTCGAGAATCAGTGGGTCAATTTCTACAGGTAAGCTCACAAAGATTTTGATGGTGATTACATTGAAATGATCACTATCAAGAAAACGGACATCTTAAAAATATTGTCATCTAATCCATGAATGTGATATATCTCTCAGGGTAAGATCTTGCACAAATTTTGTTCATTTAATCCTAAATATTTTGTGTTTTAAATGTTACTGTAAACAAATTTTTGAAACTTCTTTTCTAATTGTTTGTTGCTAATATAAAGAAATGTACTGATTTTTGTGTATGGATCTTGTGTACTGAGACCACGATACATTGACTTTTTAGTTCTAGTGATTTTTTTGGGTAGATTCCATGGGATTTTCTGTTTAGGCAATCGTATCATTTGTAAACAAGCAGTTTTGCTTTTTTCTTTACAAACTACACCTATTTTGTCTCTCTCTCCCCTTTTTGCTTCAGCGAGAACCTGTGGGACAAAGCAGAATAGAAATGGTGTATGCAGACATTTCTTGCCTTCTTTCTAATCTTGGGGGGAAACCATTCAAATTTCATCACTAAGTATAATATCAAAGTCAGATTTTGGTGTCACAGCTATCCTTTCCTCATAAAATGAATTAGAAAGTCTTCTTTTTTCTCTGTTTTCTGAAAGTTTAAGATTAGTACAGTTTCTTAAATGTTTGATAGAGCTACTAGTAAAGTCATCTGAGTCTGGATATTTCTTTATGGAAAAATTTTTAATTACGGATTCAATTTTTTAAACAGGTAGAGGTCTACTAATCTTTTCTATTTCTTCTCGGCATGAATTGTGTGTTTATTGGAGGAGGTCACTGCCCGCCAGCTTACCTTGCGAGTGGACCCGGGGATCAGGGGTGTCTCACTCCTCCCTGTCCTTGAAATGTTCGTTCTGCCATTGTTCCCACAGTTGGAGCCATTTTCAAGGACTCAGCCTGGAGAGAGCGATGCATTGTTGAGACCGTCTACACAGGATGCATAACTGAACCCAGTTAAGGCCACCGTAGAAACTTTTAAGATTCTTCTGGGCAGGTCTGAGAGCCACTCGTCTTGTGGCTGCTCAAGACAAGCCTGCTGGCTAAATTCCCTTGCCCCTTAAGCCTGCCACCTACCAGTCTGGAGCAGCTGCCTCTTTCTTTGGTCTCTCCCCGCCCTCCAAGTACAGGGTCTAGTTTCAGATTTCACCCAGCAAGCCCCTGAGGTTTCACACCAACAGTATTTCAACTACTATATATATATATGTTTCATATCTCATATTTCAGTTTTATTTATGGTTTCTCCCTCATATTTTACACTGGTAATATCTTCTGTCATGTCTTTTAGTAGTTTTTAAAGCTAATTTAAAATTTTCCAGTTTTAAATTTATGCTATAATATTTATACTGCTGATAGAATCTGGAAATCTTTGTGTGTGTATCTTTTTGATAAAATTTGCTCTTCAACTGTCTTGTTTGGTTGGCCTACAAGCTCATTTTCTCCTGGGAGTATCAGCTACTCTGACAGGACTGTGAAAGGTGAGGGCTGCTCCAAGTGAGCCCCCATGGGGCTGGCCCCATGGTGAAGCAGTTAAGTGTGCACGTTCCGGTTTGGTGGCCAGGGGTTCGCCAGTTTGGATCCCAGGTGTGGACATGGCACCACTTGGCAAGCCATGCTGTGGTAGGCGTCCCACATATAAAGTAGAGGAACATGGACATGGATGTTAGCTCAGGGCCAGTCTTCCTCAGCAAAAAGAGGAGGACTGGTGGCAGATGTTAGCTCAGGGCTAATCTTCCTCAAAAGAAAAAAAGTTAGCCCCAAACAGTTCAGGGGTTGGTCAATGGATGGGTTGTATGTTCACGTGACATTGGCTCTAGAAAGCCACAGTCCCTCTCTGTTACCCTGCCAAAAAGTCCTCGGGGCAGGGCTCCATGCTTTCTAACATCCCCTTTGTAATGGGATATTTGTACACCCCCTCACCCCAGGTGTTAGAAAACAATCCTACATGTTAACTCACCAGCCCCGAGTGTGTAGAGGGCAAGAAGAGGGACATAGCCGCCCAAGACAAGGTAGTCGCTGTTTCCCTCAAGTCCTCTCAAGCACAGAGTTTCTGCACTGTCCTAATTTTGTTCCTGAGGACATTTGAGCAAGAGCTTTGAGTAGCTCTTGTTGTCTCAAGGCTATGCCTGGGGGGAAAGCATGACTAGAAGTTTGAAATGTTTCTTCTGCTTTATCCTCTACTTTTCTCCTCCCTCAGGCCAAGGCCACTGCTCACAAACAAGTTTAAAGACCTGTCATCCTAGAGATTCTGAGTTTTCTGTCTTGGTTTTCAACCATTCTAAAATGGAACTTTGGCCAGGGAGCCAGTGAAGACATAGATTTTATAAGATTGAAGCTTCTAATTTGAATTTGGAGATCAAAAACATTAAGGAAATTCTTGTCCTGGGTTAATACTTATTTAACCTTACATACTGGAAATATTCAAACACCAATGATATCTGAACAGCATAATTTAAATAAATAGTCTGCTATTAAAAAGATTAAATCCTGTCAGCTAAAATTGCCAAAATAATATGAAAATTAACATTATTTTGTGCATTATTATATATTGGCTTTAAATGCATTCTATCTTCTTCGTGAGAGCATTTTCAGAGATTTCTTACTCAAATTTGTAATAGAAGCAAGTTTTTTTCTTTTTTTTTTTAAAGATTTTATTTTTTCCTTTTTCTCCCCAAAGCCCCCCGGTACATAGTTGTGTATTCTTCGTTGTGGGTTCTTCTAGTTGTGGCATGTGGGACGCTGCCTCAGCGTGGTCTGATGAGCAGTGCCATGTCCACGCCCAGGATTCGAACCAACAAAACACTGGGCCGCCTGCTGCGGAGTGCGCGAACTTAACCACTCGGCCACGGGGCCAGCCCTGGAATAGAAGCAAGTTTTGTCTTCAAAAGTATTTTACAGGAACATGTTTTGTGGTATTTAAAAAGACCATAAACAAAGAGAAAGTTCAGAGACCATGTCAGCCAATTAGTCGAGCACTGCATAAGCAAGAGAACGAAGTAGGAATTTAACAGCTATACTGGTATAAAATGATTTTAAAAAAAGAAAAAGAAAAAGTAATCACAAAGGCTTTAACACTGATTGACAGTCCTTTCCTGAATTAATATATGCCTAACATGCATCTTGCTGGATCATAGAGTGTGAGAGTCCGAAGATTTAACACCTTGTTTTTTCTTTGCAGGTTTAGTTATGCGTTAACATTGTCTCCAGCATTTCTAGGGCATGTGGTGGCGGGGTTTTCAAGCCCTTCATACCTATCCCACTGAATCACTGGAACTGGAATTCTTCTAAATTTTAAAATTTGGAAATCATACTTTTCAATTCAGAGAGGTTTTTTTTCCAATTCCTTTGAGATTCTCATTACTTAAATTATCTTTTGATTCTTTCGTTGGTTTTACCACGCCAGGAGTGACTAATTCTAAGTATTTATATTGACCTTTCCCCCTCAGTTTACTGAGTTTCCTGAAGTACGCTATAATCAATTCATTGTTAGCCATCCATGATTTGGTAATTCTATTGCATCATTAAAAACCAGATCTCATTGGGACCAGCCAGTGACATAGTGGTTAGGTTTACATGCTCCACTTCGGCAGCCTGAGGTTTGTGGTTCCATCCCAGGTGTGCACCTACACACTGCTCATCAAGCCATGCTGTCGTGGTGATCCATATACAAAACAGAGGAAGATTGGCACAGGTGTCAGCTCAGCAACACTCTTCCTCGAGCAAAAAGGGGAAGATTGGCAACAGATGTTAGCTCAGGCCCAGTCTCCCTCACCTGAAAAAAACTCAAGTCTTCTTGACAGAGCTGAGTCATAACCATTCAGGATGACGTGGCAGATTTTAACCACTTTGGTCTGTAGCAAATGAGCTAGGTAATTGTCATTCTGTTTTTGAGGGCTACGGAGGAGGGATCTGCTCTATGATTACCTATGGTTAACTCTTTGCAGCTGCACGACTCAGAAGCAGTTCTCCCCAGGAACAGTGAACCCATAGGCCTACCTTCTGCCAGGCCCACCTTCTCTGGGGTGCTGTAGTGGGAAGATGCTACACACAGTGAGCAAACACGTGTGTCCTTTTCTCTACACTTTCCTTGGCTCATGCCTAGAGATACAGGGAATGGCATTCCCCGCCCCCCCCCCCCCCAAATCCTAGAGTTCTCAGATGTAAATGTGAGTCTCCACTGCAAACTCCACCAGTGCTCTTCGGTAGAGGGGAAGTTGGAAGAGAGGCTCAGCCATGATTACACGGCCACACTCACAGAACACTTCTTCTAAGCCACACATTTGATTTCCAAAGAGCTGAATTTGGACAATTATATTTTCCATTGTCACATCTTTAATAGGCATCTCTAAACATCAGAAACCTAGCTAGCGGAATAAAAAAAGTTGGATAACTTAATCTGAATCCTCTTTGGGGAGTAAAAATAAACAAAAATCAACTCTAAAAATATTTTGAGTAAAGATCCAAAGGAAATGGATTATATGTAATAATGTCCCAATCTCTGAATATTTTCGTTTTCCATTACTGAAAGCTCAAATACAGGTGTAAGTGCGGCTCTAAAATTCACGTCATAACTTTTCCCTGTGACTCAGTTCTGAGAATGAGTAGTTTAGATTAAAGAATTATTCTAGCCAACCTGTTTTTACTTGTTCATATATCAATAACTTTACTTCATTGTGTCTCTCGTAATGACTGTTACTAGACTCCCAGGTCAGGACTAAAAAGATCTTAGTATTAATGAATTTACCAAAGTCTCAAGCTATTAACACCTGACACCACAATTTTATAAATTATTGATAAGAAAGGCAAAACGGTATAAAATGAAGACAAGAACTTGAAATTTAAAAGACTATCTCTACCTAAGTCAGAGATTAGAATTATAAGTGAGCTTTTGCAAGATACTATCTCTCTCGGCCCTAGACCCATGGTGGGTAGGCTGATAGAGTAGAACTCATTTAATCATCAGGTCAGCTTCAGGTTCAAAGTTTCACAGTCAAGTCCAAGAACTATGTTACTCTATATCTATCCTGCGTTATTCGCATTGAATCTCTAGCTGTAGATCCGCAAATAACGGGTGCTTTGGAGAATGAGGATCTTTCCCGACAGCCTTGAAATTGCACCATTGGTTCAGCCACTTTCTCTGCCCGGAAATAACTCATAACCAAGATTCTTTGGAACTAAGCAATACTCTTTGTCAAGTAAAACATGATAATAAAGAGACAAGTTATGGGCTGAATATGTGCATGTTATATACATGTGAATCCTTTTTAAGAGCTGCTTGAATTCAGACAAATCACTTAATCTTTCTAAGCTCCAATTTCCTCATCTATGAAGTGGAGATGACACTACATCTATCACAGCACCAAACTGAGAATTAAAAGAAGGGGTGCGTTTTATGTTTCGTAAATGTGCGTTTGCCACCTTTATGCGTTTTTACATACTCCGTTATCAACATAAAAGTACTTTGCTACTTTCAAATTTTTTTTCCAGTTTGGTTTTCAAGAGTGTTTTATTTCTCTAGGATGCTCGTTTTTCAGTAGAAAGTGCAGCGTGTAATTTAATGTATCATCTCATCCCAAATAGCCTGTTTCAGTTGCTGTGTGCTTCTGGCACGGCTGCACAGCACTCTCCACTATAAATGTCGCCTGTGATGGATGCTGTTGGCTGTCAGGCCCTGCATCTCTGGCCCAGGGAGGAGGTCAGGAGGCAATTTTGCAGAGTGTCTGAGCAATCCACAGGAAGCACTTACTCAGCAGCAATACCAATTGCTTTTACTTAAAATTTAATTTGTATGATGAGTGCTTAAAGCAAGTTTTTACTCTCACCAACACATCAATAGCTTCCAAGCAGAAACTTCAGGGGCATAAACAAAAAGGAGACGAAGAGGCCGAAACTTAACAAGAAACAGACGGTTTGGATGGGAAAGGCCTATTTCTTCTTCAACTTCTGTGAGTGTCAGAGGCAGCCCGTGCACGAGTTTGACTCTGGCAGTGACTATGTCAAAGGTCCTTTTTCCTTTTAAAACTACATTCTTCCTTAAAAGTGACAAGAGATACTCTCTCTGATACTGAAAACATAAGGAATACAGAACAAACACAGCCGAGGTTAGAGATTAATTCAACTATTAAATCTACAAATAAGAAGGCTGTTTGAGGGTATCTTCACGAGGAATGATAAGTGCTCTTTACTCACAGCTTTAGAAGATGTAAAGTCATTAGGGGGACAATCCTGGAGTCCTGGGAAGCATAAAAGGAGTAATAAGGGGTCAAGCAATGGAGCAAGTTATCACAAGTGAGGCAGTCAATGAAAGTGTCGGCTCTGTGGTCTTGGCCAATTTTAAAAGCATAGTTCACAAGCATCCTGTAGGGTTTTGACAGTCAAAACCGTCTGAATGTCTGCTTTTAAGTTTGTTTTGCTACTACAAGATATAACCTGTGTTTTAAAGGGCTGTGAATAACATCTTTATTATAAGAATCACAATAACATTTATCCCATTTTCTCATCACTCTTCCTGGCAAATGGAGAGCTCTGTTTATAATTGAAGTGTTAACATTTAGATCAGGTAGATTGACATAAATTAAAAAACAGAACTTAATTAATTTCCTAAGTCACCTTATTTTTCTTTTTTTGTGGAGATGATTGGCCCTGAGCTAACACCTGTTACCAATCTTCCTCTATTTTATGTGAGACGCCACCACAGCGGGGCTTCACGAGCAGCCTTACACCTACTCCCTGGCCCAAACCTGTGGACCCTGAGCCACTGAAGCAAAACATGTGAACTTGACCACTAGGCCGGCCCCCTAAGTCACTTTTTAAAAGCTAAGACTTTACGTTGCTTCCTCACATGCAGGATTTATATTCTAAAATAAGGAGCTGGTTTCATGAGCCAAGTAGACATTACGCGTCTATCCCAACGTTTGAAAGAGACAGTGGGGTTTTAACAAGTGTTTGTTGAACTTATTGTTGATCTTACAATGTATTTCTGCTAAAAATGGTGGAAAATCTTTTGCCTTTAATTTAGCATATAAGCCAAGAGTTATTTAGTTATTTTAAATAAGGGCTATTATGAGTGGTGATTGCTTAGGGTTAACGTTCCGGGAAAAAAATGCTTTATTTTTAAATTAAATTTTCTAGTTTTTATTTAAGCTTTTTATTTAAAAAGATAAGTACTATATAGGGACATTTTTATTTTTATTTCTTAAAGAAAACCTCAAACTTCATACTTTGAATATTGGTTGTAGTCAATAAAGTGACAAGTACCTCACTGAGAGAGAACTAGTGTTAGTCACCGTGTTTTCTGAATTTATTAATATCTATTATCTATCCTCAATATAAGCTTCACCGCACACATCTAAATTAATGCCGACTCTGCTTATACTGCAAGATATTACATGGTTTTCCAATCTTTTTTAAAAAATTAGTCTAATAAAACTGATTAAGTTATTACATTAAAATCTATTGGAACCGATTCACGACTTAAAACATGATCCCCACATTAATTTCATATTAGTCCATTAACTTTGATTAGCTGAATAGCTGAGGGGACTGAGAGAATAGTAGATAAGCCAGAAAAACACTTTGATTTTAATCTGTTATTAAAATTATTATTCAGGATAGTCTAGTTCCTGGCCATAGGCAATACTTTAAATGAACTGAAAATAATCTATTTCTCCATTTTTGAGTGCCTGGGATGCTTTTTTCCTCCCTAGGTATCATTGATCCTGCTATGGAATAATGCTAGTGGAAGATAGGATAATTAAACTGAATCTATATTGACACGCAGAATCTGCTCTAAAAATAGTTTATTAGCAGTGGAGACAAACTGTCCTATTTGAAGCTGAGCCCTTAGCCACGGTCTCGTCAATTCCCTAGAGACCTGCGTGGTCGTGTGGTAGGAGGTGGAGGCAGGTGATGGTCATGGTGAGATTCGGACTTGGAGATTCAGAAAGCTGATGAGATGTGAGCCTTTGGTTGCCCAAGGATGCACCAACAGAATAAGAAGGAGGCCAAAGGCAGCCAGAGGTTGTTAAGCAAAAGCTGGGGATGAAACTGAGACTTCCCAGAGTAATAGAAAAGATGGTCAGCTCTGCTCCAGTTGCTCTGGAGAAGCCTTCCCATTTGATCCCTTGGGTACCTCCATTTGATTCTTTCCAAAAAGAGGAGTGAAAGTGCTTCCTCATTGTCTGAGATTCCATCACAGTTAAGGCAGCAGATGCCTATTCAATGATTTGGGAAGATTGCTTATTTTTGTGTTTTTTCTGGTGAGGAAGATTGGCCCCGAGCTAACATCAGTGCCAATCTTCCTCTATTTTTTGTGCGTGGGACTCCACTGCAGCATGGCTTGATGAGCAGTGTGTAGGGCCACACCTGAGATCCAGGCCCAAGAACCCCAGGCAGCTGAAGTAGAGTGCACGAACTTAACCACTGTGACGTCAGGCTGGCCCTGAAGATTGCTCATTTTGACACACTGTCATGGGTGTGTTTTTGAGATACCTTGACTTGCAGCCATCTGTTGAGCGACTTAGTCACCCACGTCTTGCATTTTGTGAGTCCCTCCTATTTTTGAAGGACCTGTGCTCGTTTGTTACGGTCTAAGACTTCTCCAGACTTAGCTTCAAGGTGTCAGAGGCTACTTCTGTCATTTTTGCCTTCCTCTCTTTCTCGGTTTCTGTCATGATGCTCAGCTTACAGAAGGTACTTAATAAATGTGATTGAGCTAAAGAGAGACCAACTGAGTCCAAGGGTTCTCCTTGCTGCCCGACTGAGCGTTGGAGCTGTTACCACATGTCTGTATTCCTGAAGAATCATGTCCAGGGCAGGGACTCCCTTAGTTTCAGATTCACCTAGGAGAAAATATAAAGTAATTTCCTGTCCTTGGCTTATTTCAGTCAGAGTGACTTGTAGATTAAAAACAAATCTGGTTTATTCAGACGGATGCTGATTAATTGAAATTTATTGAATTGCTGTAGTCATATCTTTAAATCCTAAAATTAAATGGCAGAATTATTCATTCATGCTTGTGGAGCACTCAGTATTTGAGCACTCTCAGAATACTTTACATACACCGTCTCATTTAAACGGGCCATATAAATGCATTTACAACTTGACATGGGAAAGAGTGAATGAGAAATAATGCAAATACATGATATATCTATCACTCTTTGGTGTGTTCACTGTGCCTGGAAAGCTGTGAAGATATTGAGTCATTATAAGAAATAAAACAATATGTCATTTAACCACTGATGATGAACACACACAGCATCCAAGATGTGATACAAAATATTCCCTGCTCTTCCCGTCAAATCCCATCTCTGTTGGTAGAATCCTTCTTGAAACGTATCTAGGAATCTCTTTTATTCTCCCACCCCCGTTTCACTACTGCCACCTTACCCAGGTCTCTCCCCTCCGCCTGCATTTTCCCCACCCTGACTCAGACCTGGATATCATCTCTTCTCCCTTCTGGAAAGAAACAAATAGATTCGGCTGAGCAAGAGAAGCAGCTTGAAACGTCGACGTCCTCTGGCCGGAGGAAAGCAGCTCCCGCAGCTCCTGCTGTGAGCAGTCATTCTTTTTCAATGTATTGCTGTGCTAAAAGCTTTTCCTAATGTTCTGCTAAAGAATTTCTTTCCACGAGGGCAGAAAAGGAGAGAATACGGGGCCAAAGAAGAATTTGCCTCTATCCTGTCACACCCATTCTGTAATCCTTAAAGGAATCATAAGGAGTGGATTAAACCTCAGAAATCTGAAAAGTGCTCATTGAGCTTATAGTGGTTTTTTTCCAAGGAAGATTAGCTCTGAGCTAACATCTGCTGCCAATCCTCCTCTTTTTGCTGAGGAAGACTGGCCCCGAGCTAACATCCATGCCCATCTTCCTCTACTTTATGTTTGGGACACCTACCACAGCATGGCGTGCCAAGAGGTGCCATGTCCGCACCCGGGATCCGGGCCAGCGAAAACCCCGGGCTGTGGAAGCAGAACTCTCTCACTTAACCAGTGCACCATGGGCTGGCCCCTACTTATGGTTGTTCTTAAGAAGGACATTGCTACTTCTGGTAAAGCAGACTCAGTCTAAAATGACATTGCTGTGAAGTCAGTGAGTTCACACAAATCTGCACATGTGGGGCGATGTCAATAAGATGTGAGGTTGTGTAAGATCATTTGTGATCTTTGCCCCCTGTGCTTTTAGTGTTTTATTTACCAGATAAGAGCACTGAAGACAAAGCACACTAATGTAAGCTACAGAGAAGGACGCTCGGCACAGCAGGCTCACTAACCACAGGTCTTCCCCTCGGATTATATCAGAAATTACTCCCAACAACTCTGTCTCTTAAAACAGTAACCTTTGTTAAATTTTTAACAGTTTCCTTGGGCCAGGAATACGGTACCCCTTAGCCGGGTCCTGGGCCGGAGGGTGTCTCGCAAGGCTGTGGTCACCTCAAGGCTCAGCCAGGGGATGGCTCATTTCTAAGCTCACTCTCGCGGCTGCTGGCAGGTTTCAGGTCCTCCCGAGCTCTGGGCCGAGGGCCCGGTTGCTCCCTGGTTGCTGACCCCCGTGCAGGCAGCTCAGCAGAGAGGAGATGAAAGAACGAGGGAGAAGCGGGACAGAGCTGACCTCACACTGATGTCCCGACACTCCTCTGCCCTCTCTCCATCAGAAGCGGGTCGCTCGGCCTGGCCCACCCTCACGGGGCGCTGGTCTCAGGAAGCCGGTCGTACGGAGCCATTCAGCACATGTGGTCCTTTTTAACAACCTCCATCACTTTCTTATTTTATTGCCAGCTAGCAACTTTACCTCTGTCTTACTCTGAAAGATGAAATGTTTTCATAGTGTGTGACAGATTCGCTGACCTTAAATCGCTCTACCGTCAATTCGATAAACACAGATGGCTCCGCCGGCCCCGCAGTTTCTGATTCGTAGGCCAGGGATCCAGCGGACCTGAGGCTGCGAATTTCTAAGAACTTTGCAGGTGATGCTGACGCCACTGGACCACTGCTTTATTTATTAGGAATCCTCATGTCTGTGGAACGGTGTTAATATTTTAAGTTAGTATTTAAATTATTTCATTTGGGCTCTGGTTACAAAGTTGGGTACGTTTTGAATGATCGGCATGTGTCTATTTTTCCCATAATCCCTGATATTTTTAGCGTCTGATTTGTCAAAAAGTAAAGTTTTTTTCAAGAATGCCTAGGTTTCATTATAGAAATTATCATTTGTATCAGGAGAGTGCTGTATTGAAGTGTTTTGGAAAGAAAAATCTTATTTTATGGTTGATGAGTAGACATATGGCAATAAAAGACCATAATTTTACTTCTGGCTGTGTGGGAATAAAATGATTAATTCAGAGGATGTCAATACCTGCCATTATGATTCTAGCAAATACTTTTTTGCCATTTAGAAAACAAATAAACAAAAATTGAGACAGCAATTGCTGACTCCTTTGTACTCACAGACTTACAGCTGTGATCACTTTGGAAAATGAAAGGGCAGAAAATTTTTAAGGATTTTTTTTCCTCCTTATTTTGTGGTCTTGTTTTATGTATAAGGTATTTATCGTCATTCCTCTGTAATATTTTTTGAAAACCTATTCTTAGACTCTAACTTTGGGCATACGAGCGTCAAATTTGAAACTAATATTGTCTAGGTCTTTGTCTGTGAGTATCCTCAGGTTACACTCACCCAGGCTTTCACTCATGGTTGGCCTCTGATATCGACAAAATTAAATTTGCTATGTGACTGTCTTAGTCTATTCAGGCTCCTATAGTAACATACCACAGATTGGGTGGCTTATAAATAACAGCTATTTATTTCTTGAAGTTCCGGAGGCCAGAAGTTTAAGATCAGGGTGAGTGCTCTTGTCCAGGTCACAGACTTCTCATTGTATCCGCCAATGGTGGAAGGGCCATGGTGGAAGGGACCGGGGAGATCTGTGGGGTCTCTTTTAAAAATGACACTAATCCCATTCACATGGGCTCCATCCTCCGCATCTAATCACCTGCAAAGGTCCCACCTACTAATGCCATCACCTTTTGGGGTATGATTTCAACTTATGAATTTGGTGGAAGGACACTAACATTCAGACCATAGCAGATCCTGTAAAGTTATTTAACATCACCAGGACCACTTTATATTTCTGTGAAATGGAATAATGAAATTGTCCTTTTTGTACTGACTCTCTTACTAGCCTCTAAAAGGTAGATAGTAGACATGGGCATATTAATCAAGCAGGAACTTCTTCTCCTTCTTCCAGTTGGCAGTTTTAGAAGGTAGTTCGGCTAGGCAGGCACAGAAGAGGTGGAGATGAGGAACTCTTCTTTGCACGGTGTACTCATCTCATCTGTGAGGATGAGCTGGCAAATTATGAGATTTCTCTTTGTGTGACGTTAGATGACTCCTAGTTTGCTGAGGATTACTGGATCAAGAAATTTAGAGTATTATGAAAAATAACCTTACTTTGACTAAAAGCATACATTAAAATGTAACCCATATCCACTAAGATATTTCTATAACTAAACATGATATGAATACATTTTTTGTGAAATACATCTAAGATTCATTAAATTTCACATATATCTATAACACGTCACTCAAATTTAGACTTGTCTCTTCTGGGCTACTTCTGAATTTACTTTATATGGTGCTAGGAGAGTCAAATGTGGGTCATTCTAAAATAATGAACATTTTGAAAACTTATTACATATGCAAATAAATGTGAACGTTAGTACACACCAAATTACCAAGCTATCAATATATTTTCTTAGTTTTGTTTGTTGGAATTGCTGGAGTTAGTTTTACAACTTAGTGCAAGGCTCTTTTTTCTTTTAAGGATCATTTTACGTACGACGAAATGGAAAAAAAATTAAAAACTTTCTCCAGAACGAAACATCATTTGCCATTGGTACAAAGAGATGAAAGAGATGACGAAGTCCCATCGGAGGATGCTCTGGTGTCTCTGAGGGAACTGTGAGTCAAATTTGTGTCAGCATTCAAAGAGGTCCCACAAAAATCTACAAGGAATGTATACTGTGAGCTGGACATCCTTCAGCTGACTGTCTGGTGCAGTTTCCTGAGTGGCTGAAGTTGATGTCTTGTGGACAACACCTATGTCAGGCCTTGACAGAGATAGAAAAGACCAAAGGATATTTCTACTGGAATTTTCAGAATCGTATAGACAATCAAAATACTTTTAAGGTCACATCCTATTCAATTACAGGGTTAAATTTCCTTTTTGCAGAAGTCAATTACATCATGTCACTTTATGAGGAACAGAAAGCCAGTCTGTGTTTGAATAAATTACAGATTCTCCAAAACGTAGTATCTTCTTTTGTGCCTTATGAAACTCAAGAGTCTTAGGATTATACATTTTGCTGAAAACACAGTGACCAGAAGCATGTATCTAGATTGAATAAATATAATTTTTCTCATCCTACAGAATGTCACAGACAACTTCATTTTCCAGGATATTGGGGCTCTGCCTCACTTCCTCACAATTCGGAGGTTTTTAATGAAACTTCTAGGGTGCGAGATTGGGCATTCTGTTTAAAATTTTGCCTTCTGTGGAAACAGAGACCAACCAGATGTCCAGACATCACGCCATGGAACTTAACATTGTGGGGATGCAATAGAATTTTGTACCATATCTTCCTGGTAACCTTGAGACCATGACAAAAATGAATCATACCTGTGATTTCCACTATTGACAGTGATGTGCAAGAAACAGACTGGGAGGGCTGGCCCTGTGGCCGAGTGGTTAAGTTCCCGCGCTCCACTTCGGCAGCCCAGGGTTTCGCTGGTTCGGATCCTGGGCGCAGACATGGCACCGCTCATCAGGCCACAGTGAGGCAATGTCCCACATGCCACAACTAGAAGGACCCACAACTGAAATATACAGCTATGAATTGGGGGGATTTGGGGAGACAAAATCAGGAAAAAAAAAGATTCGCAACAGTTGTTAGCTCAGGTGTCAATCTTTAAAAGAAAAAAAGAAAAGAAACAGACTGGGACAAATTACTTCACAGACTGATGAGAGTCCTGTACCCCTAGAAGCACATTTTGAGCATTTAAAGATTATAAAAGGAATAGTGATACTTGCTTTACAAATTCATTTTCACTACATGTTCATACACACATCACTCTGTAATATAATTATGTATAACTACTATGTCTTTGTGTTACCATTAAGTATCAGTATTGCTTCCTAAAAGTTTTGGAAGATTGTAAAGAGAATGTTGATTATAATTTGATCAATAAATGATAAATATTTACCTATCGGACTTTAGTAAATTTGTTTTTCATTCTCCTCTTGCCTTCCAGGTTTGCCTACCCTTTTCTCTTAACAATAGCTTTTTTCAAACTTCCAAATGTGGAAAATCATCAAGGCTTAGTCTTTGGGTCTTTACTATTCTTTCTCCAAATTCTCTCTTAATCCAGCCATATGATTTTAACCTCTATGCAGATAACTTCAGTATTTTCATCTCAGTGTCTCTCTGTTGACATCCAGCTCATATCTCTTAAATTCTTCCTATACCTTAATATGTTGATATTCCCCTTTATCTCTCATTCAAAATTTCCAGAATGAACTTATTTGTATCAATTCAAAATCTATTCTTTCTCCTGATGTCTCTACTTTTCCCCCAGCTGCTCAGACCTGAAATATCACGTCTTTTTAGTATTCTAATTTTGTAACTAATTCTTTTTTAAAACTTTCATTTACAAGGTGTTTTGGGGTCCGCCAAACTTGTGCATGCCTGCCCAGTCTGGGCCAGACTATGATCACATTTCCTTTTTTTTTTTAAATTGGCTCTGAGCTAACATCTGTTACCAATCTTCCTCTTTTCTTTTTTTCTTTCTTTCTCTCCCCAAAGCCCCAGCACATAGTTGTATTTCCTAGTTGTAAATCATTCTAGTTCTTCTTTGTGGGATCCCACCACAGCATGGCTTGATGAGCAAAGTGTAGGTCCACTCCCAGGATCCAAACTGGTGAACCCTGGGTTGCTGAAGCGGAGGGCACTAACTTAACCACTATGCCACTTGGCCAGCCCAGATCACGTTTTCCTAATGAGATAAAAATTCAGTACACCAAGTGGCAGACCTCTCAAGGGTTCACATGCTTTTAATCCCAGTCAGTGCAATGTCCATCAAGGTCTCAATGTTACTCCCACTCTTCTCATCTCTGCCTCGGGAGAACGTTTCATCGTCAAAGGCCCCAGGCCACAGAAGTAGAATTGCCTTCTCTGCGATTGCAGTAGATCAAAGGGAAGTGACCTAGGATTTATAGATGATCTTCAGCCAAGAAGAGGATGTTCAATCTCTTGTTATTATCTGCTTGGAGTAGAAAATCTTGAATTACTGTGACGTTTATTTCAACTATTTTTTTTGACTGTAGGGATGAAAAATGTATATATTTTTTCCTAAACTACTTTTGAGAATTTACATATCTGAAGATAAAGAAGGCAAGATACCTAAATGAAAGAATTAGTGGCTATTTCTCATTAATCTTGGTTAAAGACTTGCAGTGTGTCTCCCAGGAGAAGGCTTCAGAGATGTTGGTTACTTTCTTAAGAACAATTATCATCTATAAGTATCCTCTATTCCTATGAAATCTAAAAGAGTCTTTATGTGGCCAGTGTCCAAGGTTTCAGGCCACCTTAGGGTATGTTCCAAAATATCTTCAGTAACATCAAAAGATCATGTTTCTCCTTTCTTTCCACTCTGATCGCTACTGCATCTGGAATTTTGACTTCTCCAAGTGTTCTGGCTGCTCTCCTCTTCCATGGTGTTACCACACTAACGTTTTCACGTCGTACTTTCAAAACGTCACTTCTAGCCTCAAAATCCCATAGTATCTATGACCCTCCTACATCCTCAGACTGACAATCAGAACCCTCTAGAATGTGACCCTCTCCGTCTTTGAAGCTTACTTGTATTTTCCTAAACTCTCAACTTTTACCAGTGTAGCTAATCCTCCTTGCCTGCATATCCACTGTACATTCTTCTTCTGTGACTTCACTCATGTTTCTGCTTCACTTTGAGTTTCCTGTCCCTCATCTTTCAAAGTAATCCATCTTTCAAGATTCAATTTGTGTCATCTTCTCCATGAAGTCATTCCTAATCTAACTGACACATATATCCTTTCTTCCTAGAATGTAATTGCCTTTATTTCCCATTTTACCCTTAGTTTATTAGAACATAAAATCTACAAATCAAAGTGCTTCAACTAATCTTTAACCTATTGGACAATAGGAAATATGTTTATATTGTGTCTTTTTTTTTAATATGATGAACACAGCACGTTTGATTCTTAGCTAATATTTGTTTATTAGCTGATCTGTATTTTAAAAAATTACAGATGGCTTCTCCTCAGGAATGGAAAATTAGAGGACATTTTTTTTCCTGCTGTGTTTATGATATGTTTATCTTTATAACAAATACAAAAACAGCAAGGAGAAGGGAAGTTTGCTTATATGTAATAAGATATCTTTTCAATTAACATACTATGAATACGAATATGAATTCTCTCCTTGAGCAATGCAAAGCCGTTTCCTTATGTTTGATCCCTGTGTGCTTGTTAACATAAAGATATTTATAAACAGCATGATTGCATTCTTGTCTTCTTTTATTTATTTCTTTTGTCTATTTTTGGAAGCCTCTTTTATACCTTTGCTCTCTGAGTTAACTTCTATTTTGGGTTTTTTTTTTTCTTACTTTGACCATTATTTTAATGAATGAGTCTACTTCTATCTTACACAGATCCTAAATAGATAATATGTAGATTTTCCATCATCTGTCAACATAATCATAAAAGATTTTAAACTTTGATCATGATCTCTGACTTTATGTGGAAAAAATTAAACATTGATAACTAGCTTTCTTTTTCAGTGGGCAAATGCCTAAAATACCAATCTCAATCTAAATTATATTCACATGTGCCATATCCTTATTTATTATTAACGGTTATACGTTTCCAAGAATGAAAACTTTTACAGATCAGCGATGAGGTCTTCTACTAGGTCAAATAAAGGCAATGCCAGAAAACGTGAACATAACCGAGGGTTTTGGATACTTTCATGAATAAAAATCATGCTGGCTGCATAGGAAACCTGAATCATCTCCATTATTTGATTTAAAGGGCACCAAAACAGGAATGTAAGCTCCCTTTTAAGATTACGTGGGAAGACTTAATCAGTGCGCTGTTACTGAGGCTTGCAGTCAATTTCTGAGGTCGTGTGGTTCATAAGACTTTATTGTAATTGTTTAAAAAGGAAGTATGTGATTTTTATGAGAAAAGTAATGTTCTTGAAGGATTGATTGTAGTGTTCCTGCTATAGTACATATAATATTTGGGGATTTCATATGTAATATGAGGATATTTGAGAGAATGCGTGATAGATATTTGAATTTATAAAAATGGCTTTGTCAGAATATTCCACTCTTTCAAATTAATTATTTCCTATTTCGTGAGCATTATTAAATGCCTACAAAATATCTAAGTCCCTGAGATAGTGTAAGTTATTACACTGTTATTACAAAAGAGTGGACCTCTTGCCTCCTGTAATGGGATCACTGTAAAGTTGTCCAACGTACAGATTCATGGACCTCACCCGAGAATCTCTGAATGGAATATCTGAGCTGAGCAATGAGAATTTGCTTTTATAAGAAGTAATCCAGGTAATCCTTTTGTACCCTGAAATTTGAGAATTATTGGGCTAGTGATTAAAAGCATGAGTCATTGGAATCACACAAACTCGATTGGAGTCCCAACCGTTTTATTTATAAGCATGTCATTTTTGTTGAGCAAATTAACTTCTTTATGCTTCTGTTTCCTTGGCATACTTAACCTCAGTAAAAGAAAAAACAATAGAAGCTAAAGGTACATTGTTTGTATGAGGTGTAGGACGCAGCACAACGAAGTGCCAGACAGGGTCCCTGGAGCATTTTGAGATGGATTAGGTCCTAAGATCTGGGTTATTTAGCAAGAACATAATGGTAAACTAAATATACTAATGTCTTTTTACCTGGATTTTAAATCTAGTGGAATTTTAAAATTTAGTAAGAATTCGACAAATATTATCTCTTCTGTGGATGATGATGATGATGACAATAACTGAGACCTAAAAAGCTAAAGGAAAAAAATAACTAAAGTAGGATCAAATGATGTCAGAAGACTATTTTCTAAAAGAGAAAGACAGCGGCAAAGAGAAGAATATTTCTAGGCTCCATCTATCTCGTCTATGCTTTATACTTTGTGTGCTTCTGGCAATCTCTTTTTCCCATTAACTTGTTTTTTTTTTTGTATTTAAAGCTCCTCGATCTCATCACAATGACCCAGCATTGATAGATTTGGATCATGCATTCATCCGTTTGCAAAAAAAAAAAAAAATGTGCACACATCCTGAGAGTTTTCAGTTTAACATAATTACGTGGCTATTATTTTCCTCAGTAGAAATGATGGTCTATCTTTATTTTACCCTTCATAATTTCCCCTTTATTATCTTTCTACCCCAAAGTTTGCAAAGAATCAAGAGTTGTCCACTGAATACAGTGATGAATAAATGAAACAAGATCTTCACTATCATAAGTCTCGTATTCCAGTGGCTGGGGATCAGGATGATACAGATGATAGGTAAAGACACACATAAATAAATGGATGAGCAACCAAAGAGACAAATTTCAGACAGTGATAAATGCTAAGAACAAAATGAGACGAGGTGATACCATTGAAAGTGACAGGGTGAGCTTAGAACAGAGCATCAGGAAGAGGTTCTGAGTGGGTAGTATGCTCAGAGGAATGACCTACTTGGAGAAGTTAGTCGTTTAAAGGAATGGAAAAGGGAATTTCAGGCATAAAATAAACGCTAAAGTGGAAACAAGCTTGTATTTGAGAAGAAAGGCACAGTGAGCAAATGGTCCCAAGACTGGTTAGGAGGGACCCAGGCACCTGGCCATGTGTGGCCTTGAAGGTCACACAGTAAAGGACACACAATAAAGAGCTTTCCGCTTTTCTCCAAGGATAAGGCAGAGCCATCGGAGAGTTGGAGCAGTAGAATAATATCATCTGATTTGTGCTTTTGGAAGAAGAGTCTGACTGCTGTGTGATTGGTGAAATATAACGAGGCAAGAATGGAGGTGAAGAGACTGCTAGGATACTATTGCAATAGTCTAGATGAAGGACGATGGTGTTGTGGGTTTGGGTTTAACGGAGAAGTGGTTGGATTGCAGAAACATTTTGGAGGTAGAGCCAAGGAGATTTACTGATGGATTGAGCGTGTCATGCGAGGGGAGGTAAGGAATCAACAATGACGTAGATTTTAGGAATAAACAAATGGTTCAATAGAATGATGCATTTATTAATATGAAGAAGACTTGGAAAAGTAGTTTATACCATTTTAAATGTGAAAATTTTGGAACTCGGCAGTGAGTTCCAGGAAAAAAGTCAATTTGAGTGTCATCTATGCATAGGTTGTAAATAAAGCCATGAGACTTGATGAGATAGTCTCATTAGAGAGAGCACGTAGGAGAGGAGAATGTATGGTGCACCATGATGTTTACATGTCTAGTAGAAGATGAGCCCCAAAAGGAGACTTTGAGAAAAGATTAAGGAAGTAGGAAGGAAATCAGGCATCTCAGGGATCCTTGAAGGCAGGGAAAGTGTGTGTTTCAAGAAAGAACACTTATGTCAAATGCTGCTAAAAGTCAAGTAAAATAGAGCTATGAATTCACCACCAGATGTGATCATTCGTAACCTTGAAAAGAGCTTTTTCATCAGACTTGCAAAGAGAAAAGGCTCACTGGAGTGGCTTGAGGAGAGAATGGGAAGTTAGGAAAGGGAAAGAATAATGAAAATAGACAACTCTTTTATGAGAGTTCTGCATGAAAGAGGAATAGCAACATGGGGCAATGACCAGAAGGAATGTGAGGCTATCTGAGGAATTTTTTTAAAGAAGGATCATATTAAGTTATGCTGCCTGCCAATTGAAATGATCCAGCAGAGAAAGAAAAAGAACTTGCTGATGCAGGAGAGAAAAAGCATAATTGCGGAAGCAATTTCCTTGAGAAGAATTGATGGGAATGGAATTCAGGACACAGATGGAGGGACTGACCTTAAATGGGACCGGGAACTGGTCTTCTGTTGTAACAGGAATTACGCAGGCTAGAAGCAGTAGGTTGATGGAACTGTCCAGAGGTGCAGTGCAAGGGCACGTCAGTGAGGTAGTGTTGGGGAGAACGGACCAGAAAAAATCCCTGCCCTTAAGGAGCTCACAGTCAAATAAGTACCTATAATCATGTTTTTATTTTTTTATTGCACACTATCCTTGTCAATGATATTTTACGTACAAATTTTGGCATTTATTCTTGCCTTTATTATCCGGCAAGCTGTTATTTTTGGTCCCTGCCCTTTGATGGTGCAGAGGTGTAGATATGGGTATGCTCACCTCACGGCACTTCCTCCTCCTTGTAGTCAGATGTTCTCAAGACAGATATGGGATAGACAGATACTGCCTGTCATTCTTTCTGACACCACTTAAATCATAGCAATAGTTTAACAGTTTCCTAAAAATGATACTGTCATTAATTCACTTCCTCAATGAGCAAGTTCTATTTTAAGGAATATATTATCTTCAGAGGAAGTAGAACATCCATGTGTGAATAAATGAGCCGTGTCTCCTGATATGAGACCCGGTGGTCTTTTCCAGCTCACGCAGGATCGCATCAAAGAAGACACTCTGGGCCAGTGCTGAACATTCTAGTCTTAACACTAGGCAGATTCGAATTTGGATCCCAGAATTCCCAGACTACCTGAACTTGAGAACATTTTCTTAATCACTGTTTCTTAATCTTTTAGTCTGAAAATGAAGATAATACCTTTCATTAAAGTGATATTTGGTGAGTAAACAATATGTAAAGCACCAAATGCATTCAGTGCCTGGCATACTATATGGAAACAAATTCATTTTTATTCCCGTGGTTAATAACGTCACTACTACTGCCAGAAAATATTTGAGTGCTTGTTACCTACCATGCCATAGTTTAAACTTTTTAATATATAAATTCCTTCCAATCAAACAAGAGTATATAGTTAATATTTTGTAAAACCAAAATGATACACAAAGAAATACAGTGATTTTACGAAGATTACCCAGCTATTAAGAGGCAGAGTAGAATTTAAACCCTGACAGTCTGGCCCCAAGGCTCAAGGTCCCAGCCTCTACACTCAGCTGGATCCCACCACTTCCACTCACAAGTCAGAGATACTCCTCGACCTTTGTCCAGTGAAAGTGAAATATTTTCGGTAGATTTGTTCCTTACACATTCTCACTAAAGATGATTGTAGCAATGAGGATCTTGGTTATTGCTTTGTACTGACTGGGTTTTTCCCATTTCACGGGGGAAGGAAGAATGTTTCTATCTCCTGGGAACACTCAATCTTCCACAGGAAGCAATGGTAGACATCACCATCCCAATTCCAACAGAAATTATTCAAAACGTTATTTAATCAGGGGCTGGCCCGGTGGCGCAGCGGTTAAGTTCGCACGTTCCGCTTCTTGGCGGCCCGGAGTTCGCTGGTTCGGATCCCGGATGCGGACATGGCACTGCTTGGCAGCCATGCTGTGGTAGGCGTCCCACATATAAACCAGAGGAAGATGGGCACGGATGTTAGCTCAGAGCCAGTCTTCCTCAGCAAGAAGAGGAGGACTGGCAGTAGTTAGCTCAGGGCTAATCTTCCTCAAAAAAAAAAAAAGAAAGAAAGAAAAAAAAACGTTATTTAATCATATGAAGGATAAAATATAAAGGATAGATTTTATCTTCCAGAGAAAATTCCTTAATCTTCCTCTGTGAAACAGTGACTTCAACGACCTACAAGGGTCTCATTTCCATGGTACCTCATTCATTCTTGTGGACAGCTCATGCTTTTTATATGACATTTTTATTAGATTATGTGTTTCTCTCTATTCTCTTCTCATCATAGCAATTGCAAGAGTCCAGATTTTTCAACAAGAGAGCAATGTCGATTCTCTTCTGAGCATTTTTCCTGTGCCTAAGGCACTCCAACTGTGTCAGTAATATGGCTTACATAAGTACTTTAGCTTGAAGCACTCCAAATAGATGTGGCCCCTTGGCATCATGTGATAGAAAGTGTTGTGTGGTGCTGAGCCACAGAATTGCATTTTAATATCAAGCAGAATTAGTAAAATGCTCTTTTATCTTCCAGGCAGAAATGATTGAGGTCCTCCTGAAATTATCCTTTATACTTTCCACAATCAAAAAATATTCACATAAACTCTTCTTCTGAATTTCCTCCAAAGGTGCTAATACACTGATAATTGAATAGTGTTGAGACAAAATAACTTTGCAGACTTTTGGGTCAAACAGATTTTGTTTCAGGTCCTGACTCAAGTATAATAAGAAGATACTGGCTAATTCTTTTCATACAAGTTATGAATTAGCACATAACTTCATACTGTAAAAAAAAACAAAAAACGTACTTGACAGCAGTATCTGAAAATTCTACAAAAGATGCATTTGTCAGTGGCATCTGAAATACTCTAAAATTAGAATTAATAAGTACAGAGCAATACAAATTATATATCATATGTATAATCATATATATACTATACATGAATTATATAATCAGCATAATTTTATATTGTTTTTTAGTTATTTGAATGATTTTTCCTTTATTTCTCAATAGGGATATTGATACATTTATTAATTAGTTAATATCAAATATAATCCAGCTTTCTGCATAAATCTAGCTACAACACATAATCGTTCAATTGATCGACCATTGGTGTTAATATGACTGGAGCGTGTCGAGGGATTTTTATTGTACTTTTGGACACATGGTGAAGCTATAACCGCCCATGAGGCTGTAAGGTATAGTCCCTGATGGGAGCAAAGATGCTTTCATCTGTTGAGATTTTGACCCAACTTTCAGTATATTCTCTTAATGTTAGATGGTATCTGAAGGCCCACATGAAGGAAATCTTGTGTTTGTTAAGTTGTTTGGATTTTTTATACATTATTTTGATTCCATCGATTGGCAAAAGTCGTAAAAAATAGTAAAAGTTGTGAAATTAAATTAGAATGAAGAATAAATTGAGGCAACATTTGGGAATTGCTGAGTCTATTTCTGGAAATTTTATAATACAAACTGTTTTTTGTTTTGTTTTGTTTTTGCTGAGAAAGATTTGCCCTCAGCTAACATCTGTTGCCAATCTTCCTCTGTTTTGTATGTGAGCCACCACCAGAGCATGGCTGCCAACGAGTAGTGTAGGTCCACACTGGAAACCAGCAGGGCTGGCCCATGAACAGATTTCTGATGAGCAGGAAGAATCTCTTATAGGTAATTTTGTCAGTTAATGTAATATTTGAAGGTCATATTTCAGAATATTTTTATTAATTTGACAGAAGAGAAGAATGTGTACACTTGTTACGTTTGTATAAGAGCAGATCTAATTTTCCATATTTGCAAAAAGGGTTCATACAGTTCATTGTTTTAGAGTTGGGCAACAATGCAAGGCCGCTTTTCACCCTGCCTCTATGATCTATCAAGATACAGAGGCGGATCTGATCTGATCAGATGGCTCCTTTGCCATGTGTTACAGTGTATTTTCTCTCCTCCTTCCCTGACGTTCTCCCCAAGGCCCCAAGACCAGCTGGACATGCTGCCTTGACCCTGCAGCTTGCAGAGGATGCAATCTCTCCCCAGACTGTAGTTCTGTTTCACAAACAGGTGTTAGATTGTGGAGATAAAAGGCAGTGCTCTGCGTTAAAACCTAAACCGGGTGATGGGACAGCACTTTCCACATGAGACTGGAAAACAAACCCTCGGTCGGTTCCCCAGGAGTGAAGGAGGATGATATGCATTTGGTTAGGATAACAAGCCCTGCTCCTTTTCTGTTAGTCTAAGGAAGCAGACGACTGTGCGAAATGACTCGATAGTCACTTGGGGAAGATCAAAGCATTTCACATCATCTGCCTCCTTGTTTTAAACAGAAAGTTCCCATACAGTGAAATCCCTTAGCTCAGGCGGCACAGTCATCCTTGAAACAGCTGGAGAGCAGTGCGAGACAAATATTTACTCTCTTAAAAACTGCAAGATGAAGATGCTCCATTATTCTCTGTTAAAATTAAATCGATGAGTGCCCTGTAGCACCAGCGTGAGCCGGCTGGGCACTGATGACCAGCCCTGAAGCAGGGCTGCCGGTGGCAGTTCCAGGAACACAGCAAGAGATTGATTGAAGCGAGCTTTCTACCATCTGTGGTCACGTTATGCTTGGGACAGTTCATATATCTGCAAGGGCAGCAGTAAATATGCCAACAGGCACAACAGGTTTCCTTGAAGCAGAAAAGAAAGTGGAGTCAATCAAGCAAAAGCCCTAGCTTACCTCTGATAGTAGAGGATTCATGGAAAAGAGCTGACTTTGGCATTCTGCGTGAAAAGACTATCCGGGATTGAAGTATTATGCTAGAAAGATAATTCCTACTTGGACGATTTATGATTAAAATTTTAATTCATTCTAATATTTGTCCAATTAAATCAGTTATAGGCATTCTGGCTGAAAGTCAACCTTTACATTAGGGAGCAATATTTTTTAAAAGGGTTTGGCTGGAAATGATGGCTCCAGGGTTTTATTTTATTTAGATGAGAGTAAAAAAATAGAGACAGAAAAGATGGAGGAGATGATAAGTAATCGGACAAAGGATTACTTTTCCTTCTGAAGCAAGGTTGCAGTTCATTGAACAATCTCCTGGTCCCCTGAAATCCTTTGGTAGGAGTCAGATTGTTGTTCATTCATTTATTCAGGAAATACGTGTTGTGTGCTTGCTTTGCACATAGTATCAGTGATGAAGCCCTAAGGGAGACAAGCAGTGCTGGGCTCCAGGAGTTTATATTCCAGGTTTAAGCAATATATACAATTAGCTATATAACTATATGTAAGGATAGTGCCTCTTCTTTGATCAGAATAGTTCAGCAAAAAGTATCATCACAAATAGGCATACACCTGTCTTACCGAGTAATGTGGTTCTTTCTCTTCGCAGCAGCTATCCCACATCTCTTCCTTGCCTTTCCAATGCCCTATATTTTTCTTCCCCACTGCTATATTATAATCTTGCCTTAGATTTTACATAGACAATGGAAATCATTCCAAAAGATGCCCATCATCTTCTTATGATCAAATCTACAAACCTACCTGCATTTGCCAGGAACTCATTTCCTTTTTTACCGAAAAAATGGGCGAAATTTTCTTTCTCTTGGCAACAATGAATCATTCTATCTATAATGCCTTCTAAATGACTTTGCCTCTTTGGTTATTTTCTCTCTTGCTGCATCATTAAGCTTTCTCTCTCTTTCTCTCTCTCTCTCCCTCCATCTCCATCTCTCTCTCTCTACTGGATGATTTCCGTATGCCAAAAGTCGCTACTTAACAATGTTTCATGTCGTGTCACACATATAAATTTATGATAATTTTAAGTCACACTGGATAAAACTGGTGAGACTGTTCATGTACTGAGGCAATGACTCCCCCTCTCTCAGGCCATCTGGAACATTATGGTGCAACCGTAGGCCTGAGCACTTAGATGGGAAGCTTTGCATAATAAGATGTAACGTCTTTCATCTTATCATCAAACAAATAACCAAATAAATAAAACCCTCCTTTACCTCATATGTCCATTCAGTTGCTTTCTGGTCTCCTTTTTATCTAAAATTCTTACAATAATCTTCTATATATGCTTTTTTCCAACCACTTTCTTGTCTCTCATTTACTCTTCAAAATACTCCAATCAACTTGGCTTTTCTGAAATTGCCATTGTCAAAATCAACATATCTAATGCATGCTGCTCTGCCTTTCATTGAAAGCTTCCTTCTTTAAACACTATTTTTTCTTCACTTTCATGATTGATTTCAGAATTTCCTGGCTTTTTTTCTGTGCCTTCTTGATTATATTATTTCTCAGTCTTCCTCGCTGCCTCCTCTGCCTCTAGCCGACCTGAGAACCAGGTTCTGTTTCTTCTTCTCGCCCCTTTCTTCTTTGTCCTCATCCAGTCACATGGTTTTCATCCTCACATATGTACTAATAGAACAAAATGTAAATTCTCAGTCTCACATTCCTGTCTTAGCATTTGCATTTGAATGTTTTACTGGTGTCTTAAACGTAATGAGTCCAAAATTAAATTCTTCATTCTTTTCTTCCCCAGTCACCCCCATCTCAATAAAAATTACACAAGACAATCAGTTTTGTAGTAAATAATTCAAGAGTCGTCTGGATTCTTCTCTTTTCTTACCCTTATAACCAAATCTTTGTTAAGTCTCAGTAATTAAATCTCTTTCTTTTCTCTTCTGCCATCATCTTAGCTCAGGCCACCAACATCTCCCGTCTGAACTCCTGAGATGAGCTCCTGACATTTATCCTTATGTCCCACCTTTTCTTTCCAAACTATTCTCAGAAAAACAAAATGATCTTCTTAAAACATAAATTGTTTCATATACTTGAATAAAACATGTCAAAGAATATAAATTCTGCAGTCTTCCAGGTCTACAATGCCCTAAATAATTTGGCCTCTGCTTTTGTCTCTAAACTCTTCTTGGTTTGCTACCTGCTCATTCACAGGCTTCTTTGGCTTTCTTTCAGTCACTCACTTCTACTATACAAAGGCCTTTTCAAATAGAGATCTTTTTGCCTGTAATATTCTACCCTCTTTCTCCACACACAACTACTTCTTATCTTTTAAGGCTGGGATTAATTGCTTTCTACTCAGTGGGGTTCTTTTTCCTGACCATCAAATCTCAAATAGAGTTGATCAGGATACTGTGCTTTCTCTTCATGTTACTCATCATAATTTTTAATTATATTGTAACTATTTATTGATTGTCATTGCCACTAGAAGGTAAAACTTTTATGTTTAAAGACCATTTTTGTTCTATACATGAAAATATGGCAAAGTGCTGTCACGCAATAGGTGCTCAATAAATGTTTGCTGAATGTGTTTCCATTTCAAAATGGCAGACTGAGACACAAGTCTCATTTTCTCTCTTCATTCTCAATACTCCATTAAAAATATGTAGAAGGAATTAAAACAAAGAGAACATGTGGATATGCCACCACTGAACACATTTTTTGACAAGTGTCTGAGAAACCAAAAGGAAATCGCTGTTGTGGATTGATTAGGAAGAACAGAGGAAGTCACAGTCTACAATATACACCAACGTGGCTGCGTTCAGAGAGAGAGCTATGCCAAGCAGGAGTTCAGCAAAGGGAGAGTCAGACATTCGCAGCTGAAAGCAAAGGTGTTAATTGAAGGTGTATATATGGAACAGTTAATTCACTCATTCCTCTCCTCTATATCCTATGTAGATACAGAAAGGGTTTCAGCCAGCCACTCAAGCCTAAGCAAAGATATCAGAGCTTTATTGTCTATGGAAATTATACAAATTATCTGTAAAGTTAAAGCTGACACTGTGAGTTTTATCATACCGGAATAAAATTTCATTCTTTTTTGGCATTTAAGAGTTTTCCAGGGTAATGGGTGGGACCTCATCCTAATACCTTAAAACAAAAGCCAGTTGGATGTGTTTACCTTAGTACATAGAGGTCTTCTTTACTGCCTTAGTTTAGGATATGAATAGAAAATCCAACGCTCAACAATTGGGTCCAAGAATTGGACTCAACAATTGTTGAGTCCAACACTCAACAATTAACATAAAGAAGAAAAGCCATGGCAAATATAAAAGAACATCCCAGAGAAATCCAAAAATATTAACAATTAA
The DNA here is from genome assembly GCF_021613505.1 of Equus quagga. NCBI lineage: Eukaryota > Metazoa > Chordata > Mammalia > Perissodactyla > Equidae > Equus > Equus quagga. The sequence continues at coordinate 82,554,851 of NC_060282.1, read as the reverse complement.
GCATCACTTGCAGTTGTATTCTTAGAGAGATTTGATTGGAGTTATTAGAGACAAGAAAAAGTTCTAAGAAAGTAAACATATAATTGCAAATTTAAAAATAAAGCTACAACAAAAGGAAGATAATTTTGAAGGACTCTCCAAAAACATGGAACAAAAATACAAATAGCTGGTAAATATAATTATTAAAAACGAAAAAAAGATGTAAAGTATCAACATATTTGACTATTTAAGAGAAGGGAAATTAGTGGAGACAAGGAAGCCAGAATTTCATCACTGAGAGGATCTAGAGGGTCCTAATAGAATGAAAGAAGAGACCCATACCTAGACCTATGACTATAAAATACCAGCATTCGAAGAATTTAAAAGTTGTGAAAAATTCTAGATTGAAAAATAAATCATTTCCCTAATGATGAGTGATGTTGAACATCTTTTTGTGTGCTTGTTGGCCATTTGTATGTGTTCTTTGGAAAAATGTTTGTTTAGATTCTTTGCCCACTTTTTAATTCAGTTGTCTGTTTTTCTGTTGTTAGGTTGTATGTGTTCTCTATACATTTTGCATATTATCCCCTTATCAGAGCTATGATTTGCAAATATCTTCTCCCAATTGTTAGGTTGTCTTTTCATTTTGTTGATGGCTTCCTTTCCTGTGCAGAAGCTTTCTAGTTTGATGTAGACCCCTTTGTTTATTTTTTCTTTTGTTTCCCTTGCCTGGTCAGACATGGCATTCAAAAAGATACCACTAAGATCGATGTAAAAGAGTGTACTGCTTAGGTTTTCTTCTAGATGTTTTGTGTTTTCAGGTCTTACATTCAAGTCGTTAATCCATTTTGAGTTAATTTTTGTGTATGGCGTATACAACAATATGAATGGACTTGAGGGTATTATGCTAAGCAAAATAAGTCAGAGAAAGTCGAATAGTATGTGATTTCACTCATAATATGTTGATAAAAACAACAACAACAAAAAAAACATGTAGAAAGAGGGATTGGATTGGTGGTTACGAGGGGAAGAGGAGAAAGACGAAAGGATTGAAAGGGCACATGTGGATAGTGACAGATGGTAACTAGTCTTTGAGTGGTGAACATGATGGAGTCTGCACAGAGATTGAAATATAATGATGTACACCTGAAATTTATATAATGTTATAAACCAATCTTACCTCAATAAAAATAAATAAATAAATAATTCTTGGGCCAAAGAGAACACCACTAAAAAAAAAAAAGAAAAGAAATTATACAAGATATCCATTGGTAAATGAGGATTTGAATGATAACAGTCTTGTTAAACTAAAAGTTAAAAGATTGTGGAGAAAAACCATCACAGTAATGAAAAGAAACTTTTCAGTTTGTATTTCTATACCCAGCCAAAAATGTCACCAAGTGTGAAGACAAAACAGATCTTTTCAGACCCATAAGTGTTATCTGCCATGACCCTGTCTTAGGAATACACTGAGTGAATAGTCCAGAAAAACAAGGTTTGTGGATGTAGAGCATGGGGTGGGGAAAAGGCTGAGAGACCCGACTTCTCTTGGAGTCAGTCCTCTACAGCAGGGCTGCAAGACTAGGGGCAAAAACTCCAGCTGGATAAGAGGAGAAAATGGTTGGCAGCCATGGGAGAAGACTTTAGGAAAAATTAGGAGTTATGACAGAACTGATGTCAAAACAGAAACTTGGAAAACCTGAAAGAAAGGATAAAGGTGCAGAATTCAAAAGGAGAGAGAACAATCAGAAAATCCATGAAAAAGTTGAAATCACAGTCCAAATGAGAAATAAACTTTGATCTCACCACTTTTTCTGGATAACAGTTTGCTGAACAGAGGTCGGAATTTAGTGTTTAGTGCTACTATGTAATAAGATTCTACATATTTCATCTTAGAAAATCTCTTTCCACACAAATAAGTACTGTTAAATATTGAATCAATCCACAAGCTTATAATTTTAATTGAATGTATTCATCATAGAAGGTCATTTATAGAATTCTATTAGATTCCCCTCTTGATATCCACCTTTTTATGTGTCATACTGCAGATTAATCCCTTCAACTTGAAGATTACATGGAAGCTCCTCAATTATACAGTAAAAATGGATTTTGATAACTGAAAATTTCCTTTACACTTGCATTAAGACCCAAAAAACAGTCAGACCTGTAGTTTGAGCCCAGGAAATATATTCACTACAAATTTGTATGGGAATGAAGATCTCACTTCTTGTTCTAACTTTTGACGTCGTGGAAAGTGAAGCAGCTTGACACAACTGACAATAGTTAAGTCAATAAGAGGAAATGAATGTCATATTCACAACCGTTACAAGCAATAGAGATCGACGTTTTCCAGGAAGTACCTGTGTGAATATCACAATGAATATCCATAGTCCTTAGTCACATTACGTTCCCACAAGTTTTGTAACTTTACCCAACTTTTCCTTTTTCTACTACACATAGATTTTTATCAGCATTCATTGTAATACATCTAAACAAATTCCACTTCAGGGTGTGCTGAATTCATGTTTTCTTAACTTCTTTGAAAGTCTTCTTGCCTATCCACAGAGAATATTCATATGGGTCGATTCTTTAATCACTGCAAGCTTGGCATATATTCAGATGTAGGATCTGAGCAGTACCGATATCATCTGTTGACTCATCAAGAGCTACAGTAAATCACTTGAAATCGATCACTATGTTTTCTTAATTGACTATTGCTGTGTTACCCAAGGTCTCAAATCTTTGAAGACTTGTTCTCACCAAAAATCTAGTCGTCTTAAACAAGTTTATTTTTTCTGGATACTTTTGTCCATTGCAATCAAACATAATTTAATTAATTCACCACCAGTAAATGGTTTTCCTTGCTTGATTTACAAATAAGCCACTCAGAAACTTAATTTGATTCCAGCTTCATTTTCAGTTTTTGTTTTTATGAAGAAATTTTGCCATTATTAAATATCCCATCTAAATTTTTCTAATTTTCTGTCTCTTTCTTGTGAGTTGGGAATTTTGTCATGAATGCTTACGTTGACATCAATGGATATTGTCTCCTTTAGCTCAGTTATAACATCAATGAATAATAAACACAATCTTTGTCATCTGATTCTCTAGCAAGATAACTTACTCCTCGCTCTGCCTGAAAACATGACATTTAAGGGCCAGCCCCGTGGCCAAGTGGGTAAGTTTGTGTGCTCCACTTTGGCGGCCTGGGGTTTGCAGGTTCAGATCCCAGGCACAGACCTACACATGGCTCATCAAGCCACGCTGTGGTGGCATCCCACATAAAGTAGGGGAAATGGGCATGGATGTTAGCTCAGGGCCAATCTTCTTCAGCAAAAGGAGGAGGATTGGCAACAGATGTTAGCTCAGGTCCAATCTTCCTCAGCAAAAAGAGAAGGATTTGCAACAGATGTTAGCTCAGGGCCAATCTTCCTCACCAAAAAAATAAATAAATAAAAAGCATGGCATTTAAAGTCCACTTTCCTCTTTTTTTCTAGTTTGGCATGAGTATGCACAGATAGTAAATAAATAATAAAATAGCACAATACAATATACATGTGGTGTTCACATTCCTGTCGAGTTTGACTGTGTCCCGTGACAGCGATGCTCTGAGCAGCCATGAAAAGTTACAAGAGCATCACATATGGCCTCAGCTGCGATGATTCAATGCTGTCCTTTTAGCACAGATGCAGTCACACACAGTATGTGAACAAATGAGCATGGCTGCGTTCTAATAAAACTCTACCTGTGGACACCGAAATTTGAAGATCATATGATTTTTATGTCACCAAATATTTTTCTTTTGACTTTTCTTCAACTCTTGAAAACTGTGAAACTCATTCTTAGCTTGCAGGCCAGACAAAAACAGGTAGCAAGCTGGCTTTGTCCCACAGGCCATTGTCTGCCGATCCCTTGATCAATTCGGACTACAACAACGGGCTCCCTGCCCGCTCTATTCTGTGTGGGGTGTCAGTGGGGAACGTCGGCAGAGGACTGGTGGAATAGAGAAGAGTGAGTCTGGGGTATTTATTCCCTTTTGCTGAACCCTCTCTGTGGGGCTGTTGCAGGCTCGTTGTGTGCCTCAACTGGAGGTTTTAACACTACATTCCTCTACTGACGTCTTTAATTCCTGTCAGGTAACCTTCTATACACGGCTCTCTGTTTCTGGGTTCTGGTAACTGCTCCTTTGGTTTCTTCCTTCACACCTAGGCGTATTCGGGGACTCCAGCATTACTAGCCCTGCATTATGAACTGCCCTTATGGCTTTCTACGCTGTGACCTTATAAATGGTTGACCCAATTACCCTAATTTGTGCAATATGTTTTATGCTAGGACTCTCACTGGTCCAGATACTAGTACTGATTTCTCGGAGTTGGTATATGATAACATAGCCTGACATCATTTCACTTGCGTTAGGCCCTTGCCAGGTGCAACTGGGCTCCCATCTCCCCCCTTTCCTGGTAAACCTCCTTATTAGAACTATTTGTGATGAGGATAGAGGAGGCTGGCAAGGGAATCAAAGCAGAGTGGAGAGAGGGAGGAAAAGAATCCTTACTCCGAGAACTAACCTCCAAGTCTTGCAAGTAAGTCGTCTCTCAATTTCCTCTAATTAGGTTCGTGGTTTAAAGTATCCTCCAGCCAGTGGTGTCTATACAACCTCTGCTAACTTTCTGCTGAAATATGCATAGAAAGCACAGAATAATGATGGAAACTCTCAACAACACCAACAATTCAGGGATGATTTGCACACTATCACCAGTTGGGGAAGTTTTCACCACTGAGAAGGCAGATGGAATGGAATTGAAAAATTAATTTGAGTCTCCCAAGAGTATTAGGTGCCCAGAAAAAAGCAAAACCACCAGCCCAATGGAACATAGGGGGGCCCTTAGTTTCTCCCCGTCTGCCTCTTGGGGCAGGAAGGCATTTTCTTAACCAATCAGGACACACTGTGGGAAGTATCAATGCCATTTTTAGACTACTCCCCATTTTGTAAAATTATTGGGGTGTAAAGAAAGGATAGGCATGGCAAATTTCCTTCTGATTTTGTAAAAATTATTAATTCAACAAACATCTATTGAACATCTACTATATGTTTCTCCCTATATTAGGTGTTGGGAGAACAAGTCATCTGTTCCTCAAAGAACCTATAGCTTGGTGTGAAAGTACAGCAGTTGAACAGAATTTTGAACATGGTGGTCATGGGAGCACAGGGCTGAAGAGGTCAGGGACATGTTCCTGAAGGAAGTGACTTCTAAAAGGATGTGTGAAGGATCATTAATGCTAGACGGAGTGAGGGGACTCCATCACCTTAGAAAGAAGAGCATATGTGCAGTTTTGAAACATGACAGGCCCCCAAAGAAAATTCCAGGGACACACATGAATGGAGTTTAGGAGGATCCTTTGTCAAATATACAACAAACCTAGACTTTACTTTTATGTGTTTATTTATTTTTCTTTATAGGAGAGACTTTGAAGGGTTTATTCCAACAGGACAAGAATGGGACTATGGCAAAAGGGAGAAGATAACTGTTGAAATAGAGAGAACATTGCTACTGTGAGCTCTTCAGGGTCCTCCAGGGAGAGGCAAAGGGCTTCTCTTTCATAGGGAGGAGTGAACAAGGCTGGAAGGAGCCAGGTGTGGGGAGTGGGATGAAAGGGTGGCATGACTGGATGTAGCTCAGAGGATGTCTTACCCCGATGCTCGCCTCTCCTCGGCTCTCAAGGAGAGGCTGCAACGTGAGCTCAGGCTGAGGGTGAGTCGGAGCTCAGGGTCTTCAGAGAAAGGAAGAAGTTTAACCAAAGTCTGGTTAACAAGCATTTTGTTCCCACTGATCATGTGGCAAGCAGTTCAGAAAATCGTTTGTGAGCAAAGAAGGGAATTTAGAGTCTGTGTCTGGCCTTGTCGCGGGTGAAGAAGGGGGGCATCTTTGAGTCCCGGCTAAGCCACATGGGGAGGAGCTTCCTCGCCATGAGATGTTTCTGAAACACAAAGAAAGAGGGGTGAGGGCGGACTTCTTTGACCACCTCTGTTTTCCGGGGTCACAGCATCCACTGAGGTGAAGTTCCACATTGTCACCATAATGTTCTGTGTCTTCGCAGGAGGTGTAGATTTATCATTAACTTCATCTGTACAACATGTCAGAGACCCATCTTTGTGGGTAAGGGATGGTTCTGCTTGAGCTCAGCAGAACCGAACTTAAATACATGCCAGATGCTGGGAAATGAATGGCTTGCTAAAAGCTTCCTCATGTGCAACTTCCATCCCAAGTTGCATTGTTGTCGTCTGATTGATTTAGGTGCTTACCCACTACTACTGAATTCCCGCCCCTCTGTGGGGCTTCCATAGTCCTTCACTTGTGGGCCACAAGCTCTGGAAGGCAAAGTGCTGCCAGCCATGACCCTTATCTCCTTCTCAGGGACTTTCTGAGCAGACTCTGTGTGAGCCAATGAAGTAGAGAAAGGACACGATGTTCCTGCTATCTCAGAAAGCAGCCCTTCCCCAGGAGGGAAGCCTACCGAATCTTTCTTTACAAACTGGGTTTTGGGGCCAGGGGACAGTTAGTGGGGGCAGGGTCAAGTGACTTTTGTGTGTGTGTGTGTGTGTGTGAGGGAGATTGTCACTGACCTAACATTCATGCCCATCTCCCTCTTTTTCGTGTGGGATGCCACCTCAGCATGGCTTGGTGGGTGGTGCTAGGTCCGCGCCGGGGATCCGAAACTGTGAACCCCAGGCCACCGAAGTGAAACATGTGTACTTAACCACTCTGCCACAGGGCCAGCCCTGGTCAAGGGTCAAGTGACTTTTAATATTCTCTCAGCTGTTGTGTTTCACCAAAGGGACACACAGTAAGAACACTTTTTCTCCAATTCCTACCAGATTCTGTCAATGGATAGATTCTCTTCCCCCTTCCTCAGCTGGATGTGTGAGATTTTATGGGTCTTTTGCAGTGTCTTCCTGGGAATTTTCATGAGAAATCAGGAGAGGCTGTATTAGGGGGGCTGCTTGCCAAATGTTATTTTTAAACAAAAATTATAAACTAAAATCTTCTTTAAAGAGACAATTTCTGCTTAAATCAACAAACAAAAAGGCAGTTTAGATACTCAACAGAACTTTGACATAGCTCGAAACAATCTATAATTAAATACGACAGTTAGATCAGCCTTAGAATTAAGCAATTAGCCTATGCCCATAAGATTTAGATGAAATAGTTTGAGTTAATGTAACTCAACATCTAATAAAGAACCACAGCACATGAATTAATGTATATGATGACTCTTTGTCATCTGAAAGCTTAAAGAAAGGGACTTGACCAAGAAGCCCTTTTGAGATTAAAGCAATGAAATTTGGTGAAAGGAAGATCCGTGTAATATAAGGAAAAACTAATGAGATAACATCTGAAAAAAAGATGTTTTGCTTCATGAAGATGAAGTTTTCCCATTTCCTTTTCTCTTCTCTTCCTTCCTTCTTTTCTATCTTCCTCCTCTGTTGCCTTCTTCCCTTTCTATAGGTCTCTCCTCTCAGGTAGTTACTGTAACTCAAAGGGCACGAACTGCTTTCCAATCTGTTCCAATTATCATTTATAAAAGCAAAAAAAAATTCAGTGAACTTTGGGAAATTTCACACAATTCGTAGCATTTATACTAAACACAATTTCTGTTAAATTTATAAAATGTCTTGATCACATTTAAGAAAAAAAGTGTGTCTTCACCTGTTTTTATTGCTTCATCCTTTATTCAGAGTCAAAGAAGATGAGGGGCGATCGTTAACATTTGGGAACCCAGGGGTCTCCCAGGCTGTCTCGATCCTGCCAGACTCTACAGTCGTTCACTTTGAGCTGAGTCCAACTCATACTCTTTCTATTTTGGCCTCCTTTCTTGTTATTGTGGCTTATTCTCAGGTCAATGCTAACTCACAAAGTGGAGGGCATTGCCATCCGTGCTAATGGCCCTGCCGCCTCATCCAAAGATGAGTAGCAGTGACTCTAAAACTCAGATGTACATAAGCATCACAGCAGGTGCTTGTTAGAAGTGCCAATATCTGGACCACCCCCAGCAATCTGATGTGGGTGCTCTGTGGTGGGGAGATGAGTTTGCATTTTGATTTAAGTAGGAGGATCAAGTTTTGAGAAACGTTGAGATGGAGTAAAACCTACGAGAAAATTAGAAGAGTGAAAACTTTAATTGTGGGAGACTATAAGAATTGGATGGAGGATCTGTGTATGTTTATTAAACAAGGAGAATATATAGAAAGAGGCACATAACCAGCCCTGTAGGCCTCCCATATCACTGCATTTTCAAACTCTGCTGACTGTGTCTATCTTGCACCAAAGCGGAGCTGTGCCTCAACCATTCTGTTCTTCTAAAATAAAATCTATTAAAGTCAAGGTAATTTAATAAGTTAATTACCTATAAATGAAAAGATCCCCCTTTGCTTCTTCACCAGACATAATTTACACTTTCATCTGGTCGTATGTTGCTGATATTCCAGGATTTTCATTCTGTTTAATCCTAAGAAAACTGTTAAACATCCTTTCACCAAATTCTTCCTCAATTTCCTCTCTAGAATGTAGGTAGTTTTTCTATAATGCTTCAAATAAAGTAACATATTCAATATATTTCTTTTATTTCTCTTAGGTGAGGCAGAGTCAATTGGAAGAGCTAACTGATAAATGAGTTGATAATGTGGTGTCAGGTAATAGGTGCTATTGACTGACTGGTCCCTCTTCACAAGAATAAAAGAAAATAATCATGAGCAGAAATAGGAAAGTTTTTCTAAACAGCTCTTTATAAGGCCATTCCAACATCTAACATTCTTATGGAGAGTGCTCATGACCTCTGCTTTAAGAGGCCAGGTCTACACTGCTCCCTCCTGCATGAACATGAAACGCATTTGAAATAGCGTTCTCCAAGATGCTGTAACGATCAAAGGCAAGCCGTAAGTTATTTTCCAAAAACAATTGTATGATAAGTAATTATGTCACCTTAAATCATATGTAAAGGTCTAGGACAGGTTACGTGTCATCCTCAGGAACCACTCGGTGCTGTGATGCTCATGTCTTTGTAACTGCTGTTGGCATCATACCCAGTGTAACTCTTAAAGCTGCCTTCTGAAGCTTGGCTAAAAGGATAGAATGCTCATATTTTAAAATGATATTAATAATGATTAATGCTATGTGTCAGAAATTATTTATTTTCTCCTAAGATTTATGCATTTCTTTGCTATTATGAAAAGTAAATGTAAGTATATACCTATTTTTGTGAACATAGTTTCCATCAGAAGCAAGCTAAAAGGAAGTGCTTAGAAGAGGCAAAGCAAGTTTTTAGGACTGTACTCAAACTTTGGCTGGTTGCTTTTGCTCTTGTAGGTCCCATGGGCAAGGTCAGCCCACCTGGACCTTGGATGAGGTCCCTAACTGTGGTCTCCTCCTGCACCTGGCACAATGCCCTCTCCTGCCCCCAGTCCCTCCAGCTCCCACTCACAACCACTTCCTGTCTACCTTCTGTTGGGAGTTTGAGTAGCATCTATTGACCCACACGAGAACAATTTCTGCATAGCTGCATACCAGAGACAGCAACACAATATAGTGTCATAAAATATGTATACTTCTCAGTGATTCTCCATCCCAACACAACTAGAGAGACACATACTTCTGATTAGCACACTTTGGCATTGAATGAGTGAGGTGGGGCGGGACCATATGGATGAGAAATCAGACTTCGAAAGATTTGTGGGTGGGGATAATTTGCCAATGCATATCCATCCTGATTATCTTGCAATTACAGCTTTCCAACACAGCTTTCTAGCTTTGCTACCTTAAATTCTTAATGCAGATGATCTTCCAACATTTCTTCTTTATTATGTGTTGTATGATGTGTTTACTGGTAAGGGTTTACTGTTCTCAGATCTAATGCTGTGTGCTTTGAATACCTTTTAGCTACCAAAATTGCTGTGTCCAGGAAAGGACAATTTTATACATGCTCAATCTCATCCAATTTATTTTACAAAGCTTACCTACTGCCCCACAATTCTCACTGTGCAGAGTAATTATCATAAAGTAATTCAATTAACTTTTATTTTCTAGACTTCTCAGCAAGGTTCTACTTAATTTCCATCCTAAGAGCAGTATTTAAACACCAAATTATTAATACATGCATATCCCCATCTAAGATCCCTTTTTTTCCCTAATTAACTAGATAAATGCATCTTGTTCACGATATTTTTGGGAGGCTGCATTAACTATTTAGTTAGTCGTCCCTAGTTTTCCTTATGCTTGCATACATTAACACAAATAATTAAACAGTATTGCGTTCAAGAAACATTCATCAAGTGCCTACTAAGGACCTGAAACTGCGCTATGAGCCTCATAAAGCTGGTGGGGTGCAGCTCTTCACATGTCTCTGTGTCATTGGCATTTTGAACATGGCTGGGGTGGGAGTATTTACAACACCGTAGCGGGCAAATGTTATATGGCTGGGATTTTTTTTTTTTTCCAGGAGCGCTGATTTACCAGCACACAAGTTACTAAATGCCAGATATTATTTTTGCCCTCAAAGAGCTTGTTGACAAGTAGGTGGAAAAGACAAGTAAACCTTGGGATTTTCATCCTGAAAAGATAATTCTGGTGTCTGTGTGGGAATGATTAATACAAGGATGAGGCTGGCAGGGCTATCAGAAGAGTCTGCTAGAAGAGCCTGTGGAATTTAAGGGGATAGTACTGAAGGCCTAAATCAGGAAAATGACAGTGGGGGTGTAGAGGTGGACACGGGGTGTGGAAGAGACGGGCTTAGAACTATTCTGTTGGTCTTCCACAGCCATCCACGAACCGAACTGCCACAGGAACTAGTCTGCTATGCCAATAAACTAAAAAAAGTATGTGAGAAAACAGCTTCCCCATGTCGGGCAGCAGGTAGCACCCGGATTACTGTTGTGCTCCTACTGACATTTATATTTTCAGTGTTTCCTCATTTTTTATTTGGATTCTATGTTGTTGGAGTAATTTTTGTGAGAGGTAGTTCTCATCATGCCATTCTCTTGATCAGAAGTAGTGTCATTTACAAAATGGATATTGTAATACTAATCAAATTACAGAGTACTTGATTTTGGAGCATAAGCGTTCTATAAATCTTGGCTCTTCTCCTCCGCTTCCTCCTCTTTATTTTGTTCTTCTTCTATTATGCTAATTCTTATCATTATTGTTATATTTTCATTTTAATTTGGATAACTCTTTTAGCTCTTTTATTTTCTTACCCAAATCCTTATAGTCCATTTTGCATTTTTTGTGACGTGTCCTATGTTCTCCTTTGTTTTGTTTGTACATTTTTTGGAATTAACCTTTACATATTTTATATTAACTCATGATTCTTTACAAAAAAGCACTTTGCCTTGCGTTGTAGCACAATGATATTCACTGAAAAGATTTATATTGTGTCTACTGGGAAATGGGTGGCATTTTAACTTATGGATTTTGAGGATGAATTGGAATTTTAAAGGTTAGACGTTTTAAATCAAAGTCCAGGGTTATTATTTTTTAAGTTCATTGATTAAAGTTGCAAATATAAACAATAGAAGCTCAAATATGATTTCCTAAATAAGTTGGCATAAAGTTTATAAAATCAAGATGAAATTCCGTAAAGATAAATAGAAGGTAATCAGGTTAAGAAGATAGATAGAACATTTTGCATAAATATAAATAAGCTGCACCTAGGTTTGTGCAAAGACCTAAGAAAAAGTTGAAGGCACTGCGAATTACAAGTTAAATATGTCATTGCTGTAGTTTCAAAAGAAAGAGAGATGCCAGGCTAAGTAAACTGCAATGAAATATGCAGATACTTCTCACCTGGTCTTCCCAGTGCGGAACCTGGGTGGATATTACTAACCTCTGTTACACTGAAAAAGTTCAGGTTGTTTTCTTAAACAATATTTAAAGGATTCTTTTGATATAGCAGTATATTTGATGATTAGTTGAAGTGTTTGGATCCATATTATTTGATAAACAGTATATACTTTATTAAATGTTAAGTGCTAGTATAAAAATAAATAACCCAAACTACAAATACTGTAATGTATAGTTAGCTACTGTGTAGTCTTGGTGTAACGTGCAATTCTTTGTCCTGGTTTCCATTCTCTTCTTCTTGAATCTTCCTTCCTTCCAGGCTGTTGTGTACTCCACCCAAGTTCCCATCTCCTGCTCAGCCCAGGTGCATTGGGTATTGTATTACGGCTAATGTGACAAATGCTTTAAAATCACAGTCTGTTTTCTGTAATTTTTGTTTCTCTTTAATGTATAGACGGTGAGCTGTATTTATGTTGCTTGGTCTCTATTCCTACAGCATAAAAGTACAGAAATATTAGAAAAATAACTAATATTTGTAGAGTGCTTTGCAGTTAGAAAGCACTTTCACAAGTGGTGTTTCTTTGATATTCAAAACTACCCCATTTCCTCCCTTTTTAAAAAGAACACTGACTCTCTAGGAGCTTTTTATTTGCTTAAGGGACTATAGCCGGTAAATGGCAGAGCAAGGAGTCTAGCTGCATCTTCCAAACTCTGCAAATCTCTGCGAAATGAGTCTCACAGGTGCAAGACCAGGAGCTTATGGACTTCCGTGCGTTGGGCAGGAAAAACATTTTTCTCTCTAAATTTTAAATAGAAATTCTTCCCTATTGCTCAGAATGCATGATGGTGGTCTCTTTCATTCATTGACAGAAGTGCCCAACTTTAGAGACACAGAGTCCTCCAAGTTGTACCCACTCTATGATGGAGGACACATTGCTGTGTCCAGCAGAATGATGGATCTAGGCAGCAAGGTTGGCGATCTGGGCAACAAAGTCTCACGCAACTGCTGGAGTTTAGTTGGACTCATCGTGGTCCTCACCTTCCTCATCTGTGAGTGTGATCCAGGCAATTTGATCAGCAACCGCGATTTATGTAGCAGACTGAACCTCTAGGCCATTGACAAAAGCCCAAGAGGCAGTAAAATGGTGACAGGATTCATCAAGCAGAGTACTGGCCCGAGCTATGGAAACATCCCTGAGTTTTGCCCGTTGAGAGAAGACCATTGGCCTATTTCCACTTCCACACAGCTGGTGCTGAATGTCAGTGGACACCATCAGTTTTACCTAATAGTTCAGTCCAGAACACCATCGAATTATAGCTCAGTCAAAACATCAGTGACCCAGGCTCAGGAATTGAGGGGAATCTCTGTGAATCAAGGACTCTATCAAGCCACTTTTGCTTTCAGAGATAGATGCGGGATAATGTTTTCCCCAAAATTATACCTGCCATTTTTTCCTATAAGGCTACAATGCTGCTGGGGCCCTGCCTGCTGCGTTATTGGATACACAGTTTCCACCTAACAAGGGAGGCTTGGTGGCCCTCCCCACCTGGTTTGTTGAGTTTGAGCTGACCCACCTCAAAACGGGAATGTCAGCGTGGAGAGTCACACATCTCCATGGTTCAGGGATTTGGTTTCAATAAGAGCTCCAGTGGCAAGCCCGTAGCAGCTTTACAAAAGGGGTTTACCTGGTCACCACCTCAGGGATGACATGACCAAAAACCCCCAAGAGATGCCGTGCTGTGGAGGCTGCTTTTCATGGTCAGAGGCTCCAATGACAAAATCAACAGCACTGGCACTTACAGCTCACATGGGGTATTAGGGCAGTGTGGCTCGAAAGTATTAGCATTGCTTATTGGTATAAGAGGCTTTTCTTAATTAGGGGAATTTGGTACCTACGAGCATTCACACTGCCAGCATGTAAAACATCAATACAATTGATTGTACAGTCAGCAACAGAAGCCACAACAACAGTACTTTGAGTTGGCTCAATGGACCCCACCCACATGATGAGTTAGTTTTCCTTCTCCGCTATGAACGCTGCCTAAAACTTACAGGCGGAACTTGGGTACCCTCTCCTCTTATGGGACCAGATATGATGGTGACTAGGGTCATTCTATCCAGGAGAGCCATAAATTATGTGATTCTCCCCTCCCCAAAGTTGCCCAATATCCTTGGATGCGTGGCTTTGGTTCTTCTTAGAGACAAGAAGGACTACATGCCATCCTTCATAGGCTTTCTCTTTAAAGCAGCTGACGTTGGCACGGAGGGAGGCCAGCAATCTGTGGGGACAGAGGGAGAGAGGGGCTGCACACCAACAAGAAGGTGCATTTTCTTCTGGCTTCAGGAGATGCTGCACTTGATCACAAGAATTCATCTAAATTGTGGGGGTCAGTTTCTCACTCTCCAGTGGATCACCTTGGTCAGCATTGTAAATGATCTGGAGCAGCAAGAGCCTCAATTCTAGTCAGAGCCTAATCTATGGTTTCCCATAAGAGTATTTCTCTCAGGGAATTCTCCCCAGATGATCAAAGCTGCCTTATAGCATCCAGGACCCATTAACAAAAAAACCCTCAGATCTTTTATTGTCATCTTTGAACGGATCTAAAATTGGCATAACAGACTCCAAGAGGGGCTGAGCTGGAAGACAGCTCAGTTCTTTCCACTCTTCCTTAAAGAGCATGGCATGCCCTTCTCCTCTTCTCTGAAATGAAGTAGCCAAATTTGTAAAGATTCATCTGGTTTCTGCCCCTATCTCTTGTGAATTCTCCTCTTTCCATGTTAGTGTAGGTGCTCATCTCTGTGACTGTTGTGTGAAGGAAAGTAGAACTCCTTTTGCCCTTCCAGGACTCATCTCAGCACTCGTTGTTACAGTGGGTGGACAAATTGTGAGAAACTGCCCCCTTCATTCTCCCTCCTCCCGACCCATTCCCAGCTAGAGGAGAATCAGCAACTACAGCACACTGTTCAGACAGCTGTCTCTGAACCTACTTCTAGTGGTCATCAAGCAACCACTCCCCAATCTCTTCTCATTAACAGGCGATAAAGTCAAGAACCACTTATTTCCTGGTTGACCGTACAATTTGATCAGTGTGTTCATTACCAATTCCCATGGCTTTCTCTTAAATTCCATCAGCCTGCATGGCTCTCATTCTCCTTCCAAACTCCTCGTCTCTGTCAGCTTCTCATCTTCATTGCCAAAACATCTTTCAAGAATGGAGAAGGGTCTGAGATTTTTACCTAGCTTGCAAGGTGATAAGTTAGCCCACCATGAAACACAGACAAAGTTTCGTGCGTGCATGAAGGTGACGTAAGTCTTCTGAATCAGAGACAAAGGACTTTACCTCTCACGACAGTAGCAGTAGCCAGAATATCCAAATTTTCGCCTACATTACGTGAATCCCACTTCTCCCAGGGAGACATGAAGAGGGCCAGATGACCCCTGCAAACGTAGTGGGCTTCAGGAGAAGAACCCTTAGCTTAGGGAACTTGAATCTTCTACAATAGGGAGCAAGCATGTCTGCCCTTTGCTCCTGTAGGAATCACTGTCTTACCCTGAGCAGCAAGCAAGCCCACTCTGCTTCAGAAGGAGACACTGTGCCTTCCAAGTCTGATTGCTATGCAAACCCCTGTGAAAAGAGAGCCGAGAACAAAGGGCGGCCAGTGCCTCATCATGAGACGTATGGGAGACCCACCGAAATCATCTCCTAACGGCAACAGTAACATGACATCATCACTAAACATAACTCATAATTTCCATAAAAATTGTCACAGACTCTTTTAGGAGTTGAAATTAAGAATGTCTTTCCCAGGACCAGCCTGGTAGTATAGTGGTTAAGTTCTCATGCTCCACTTCAATGGCCCAGGATTCATGGGTTCAGATCCCTGGTGTGGACTTACTCCACTCATCAAGCCATGCTGTAGCAGCATCCCACATACGAAAAAGAGAAAGATTGGCCAGATGTTAGTTGAGTGACAATCTTCCTCAGCAAAAAGAGGAAGATTGGCAAAAGATGTTAGCTCAGGGCCGATCTTCCTCACGAAAAAAGAATATATTTCCTGATGAACAAATGCTTCCCATATCAGTTTGGTGTGATTATCTACAGAATTTAAGTGAATGGGTGACTGTCTCTTGTAATTTATGTATTAATATCACACAATCAACCCTCAATGTGTGTATATTTTATTGAAGTTCAAATACTTGTTTTCATTCCCCAGGTTAGCTAGTAATATCACGGTTGCACAGCCATTGTCTGTTCTCAGAAGCAGTGCTAAAATGCTGGTTGAACAACAAAGGACAGAAACAAATCATGGAGGATTATTTGTGAGCTGGACATCGTCAAGAGAAGCTGGCAAGCTCCTGCTTGATATATCCTGGTGACATTGAAAGAAGGAGGCAGTTACTGATACTCAGAGGGCCTTAAATCCTAGTCTGAAATAGATTAATGCCTGTTTACCATGTAATAGCATGCTTTAGAGAAGAGAGCTAACAAGGACTGTATTTGGTAACATCTGCTTATATTTAATTGTAGTGTGGATTTAATAGAGTCCATATGGAGTGAGGAGAGTTGCTTCATAAAAACGACACATCGAAACACTATTTTGGATGGACAGAGCAGTGCTTTTGCCCCTCAAAGGTGGCACTTTATAATAATTTACTTCTTGTTACAAGATTTTGCACAATTTGGAGAGCAAATTCTGATTTATTGTAGTGATTTAATTAGCAACACAAACATTTTATAAATTTCTAATTATTTTTACAGTTGTGCTCAGCATATAAGCACATAATCAAGAAAGTATTTTAAAAATATAACATGAAAAGAAATAATGGTGTCTGGATAACAAAGCTCACGATATGGTTATGTTTACTAAATACTCTAAAACAGTAGTAAAAAAAGATTTGGGATTTTTAAAGCTATGTTCAGAGAAAGAGAAATACAAGGATGGGTAGAAATAGTCATACTGTTCAGGGGGAATATTCCTTTATGTCAGCTATCAACAGAGACAATGTTTGTTACTCAAATTTCATTTTGCTTCTGTCTTCTCGAACTTGAAGAACTATTTCAATCTAGAAAAAGCAAGAGAGAAAAGAAATCCATGATGGTTGAAGAATCAGCAAGAATAATCTCTCTACATATGTTCATGTATTTTTCCCAAATCTTTGGATCTAGTTTCCAAATGTGACATAGAAATGATTTAATGGGAAAAGTAATCAAGGAAGAGTCAAGACAGTGGCTGGTCTAACCTAGAGCAATTCATTTAAACTATCTGGAATTAATTGTCTCGGCTATAAAAGGAGATGATTAGAAATATAGTTCTCTTCCTAAGATTTGTTTGGGATTAAGAAATGTGTGGGAAAGTTAGATTGACAGATATATCTACCTTCTTACCAACCTACTGTGCTTCTTGTCTATAAATAATATTGCAATTATTAGGGGGCATGATAATAATGAGGCCAGAGTCAAGACCAAAGATATTACTCAAGACATCTTCTGCATCACCCAAGACATCTTGGCGTTTTGACTTGAGAGATATTGGAAAAGAGCATGTCACCTCCTAATGTGAATGCTCTTGAGACATGGGCCACAGGGCATGGCGACAATTAATGATCCAATTGGCCAACTGGATCTCACAACTTCCCATGTAAGGAAAGAAGGGACAGACATTAATCGACTGTCTAGTTCTTACCAGGACTATACCAGTACAAATACTCTGAGCTAGCTCTTATTGGATCAGTACCACAGATAGAGATCCTGACATACATCAGCAAGTGAATGCAGGAGGAGACAGGTGCCTTTACCATTTATCTGATATAAGATCTTATTTTCTATGCACTAAGTCACACTACTACTAAATAAACAGTTAAATGAAATCTCATTGCTCTCCTTGGATGTCTCTTCTCTCTTTAAATGGGCTTCATGCTCCTTGAAGATAAAGATCAAGTCTTACTCATGATGCCCTGAGCCAAGCACAAAATCTGCACTCACTAAGTTCTTTTTAAATAACTGTTGCATGGAACTAAGATACTATATGTAAAGTTTATGGAACATAATAATATTTTTCTCTTCAATGTAAAAAATTTTCATTTAGATGAAAACTTGTACTGCTCATCAGTATTCTACTTGATGTTACAATCCAGGACATTGAGACATTTTAACTTGTAATAGTGTGAAAAATAGTTTTAAAAGATAGAAAACTTGGATGAATTTCTAAGGACCAGCATCAATATGCTTCATAGATTTTTTAGGAATTAATAGTTTAAATTATTCTCACTTATCTGTTTAAAATTAAAAATGACTCAATAAATGTTGTATGAAGAATATTTAAAGAAGAGAAAGGATATCATAATGGTATGAATGACAGACTTGAAAAATTGAAAAAAAATCACGGAAAATAAAATGGAAAGCAACAAATGGTTTAGAATGATTAAAGGAAAAGTATTATAGATGGAAGATAAAGGAGATCCATTATGCACATATTTCTGAACAGAGAACAAAACAAATGAAACAAAAATAAGATATGACAGAACAAAATTTACTGAAATAGTGCCACCCTTGAAATTTACCAGATTAAGCAGGTACAACACATTCTAGGGAAATGGGCAAAACATAATCACCAGGCTTCCAAAATCAAAAGCAAATAAAATAAAATACATAAGCACATGACCAGACCCAGAAACCTCCAATGAGTTTCATTACTTGATAGAAAGAGCGATCTATTAATTTTATACTAACTCAACTTGCTATTCAAGTTCAAAAGCAGGAGGTAGATTTTTTTAACAAAAAGAAATCAGGGAATATAGAACCCATGAGTCCATCTTGAAACAACAACTCCATGGTAAAATTCAGAGCATAAAACAAAAATTGTATTTCTTACAAGAGTTGGATAGGTATATATAAATATCATTAATTTATTCTTTCATCAAACATTTAGCATTCTTCTTTGCTGAAGCAGCCATTATGCCAGGTGCTGGTGACACAGCAGCAAATAATTTAGAGGACGTCCCTGCTCCCATAGAATTTAGATCTCTTTCTTTGGCTGGAAATTGGCGGTTAGGTATGGAGATAAAACAATTATTTATGATAGTGACTGGCAAGGAGAATGGGGTTGAGAGGTCTTTCAGACAAATGCTTAGAAAAGGATCCTCTAAGTAGGTGACCGTATGCTGGTACATATTAATTGCAGCATTAGTACATGTGCAAATGGTCAATAATTCATCAAGATTTTGTACATTCTACATTCAATTCCTCCCAAACTCTTCTGGGGATAAACTGCCCAAAATTCTACAATTTCATGGGTTGGTAGTTGTTTTTCACCACTTAAAGCTCATTTTCCTTTTTCTTTTTTGGTTAAAAATTGATGGGGCTGGCCCAGTGGTGTAGTGGTTAAGTTCACACACTCCGCTCCTGTGGCCTGGGGTTTGCGGGTTCAGATTCTGGGCACAGACCTACACATTGCTCGTCAGGTCATGCTGTGGCAGCATCCCATATACAAAATAGAGGAAGATTGGCACAGATGTTAGCTCAGTGATAATCTTCCTCAGCAAAAAAAAAAAAAAAGAAGAAGAAAAGAAAGAAAAAGAAAAATTGATAACTAATTTTGTTGTACTTCTTTAAATGGAAATATTTCAAATGTGCATTCATTTTTTAACAGATTTATTGAGGTATAATTGATACACAAAGAAGTGCACATATTTAATATGCACAATTTGGTGAGTTTGGACATATGCAGACACCATGTACCATCACCACTATCAAGGTAACAGACACACCCAACACCTCCCAGAGCTTCCTTGTATCTCCTTGTACATGACTCACTCCTAAGTATTTTCACTAAAACATTTCTTTTTTTGCCATTAGAAAGAGATCACAATAAGGATATCCCCTAACCTTTTCACCAGTTGGATTCTAAAGCATTGTTAACTTGGGCTTGTTCTCCATAAACAAACTAACATGCAAGCCACACGTCCACTGAATTTGTTTTAACTCATCTCTACCAGAGTGACTCTCCCTCCTCACCAAATAAATTTGTTGGTTGGTATGACAATTTTGCTAAGTGAAATAAATGTAGCTCTTTTGTTGTAAAACATAGGGTTGAACCCTGACTCTACTCCGCTACTTGCTGTGTGACTTTAGGCAAATTACATTATCTTCTGTCATACCCTTGAAATTCGCAGATTTGCGGCAAGACAGATTTGTATTCTTGGTGATTACCTGAACTAAAAATGGTTTTCCCATCACTTTCCTAATTTGTACTCTCCAGAGTTGGCCAGATGATCATACGGCTTCAGTGGGGCACACAGATGCTGGTGACAGTTCCTGAGGATGAGCCTGAGCTGCCCCATTCCACCTTCACAGAGACCACAGCGGAATCAAGTCACTGGACCTCCATTTCGGTGTAGACACCCACTCCCGTTGTCCTTACCTAGCCTCTTCATAACTTCCTTTTATCCTCTCCATCACTTCTCTTTTTCTCTTTTTGCTCTCCCAGTCTTTCCCATGTAATTCTCAGTTTTGTGCAATTGTTTGCTAATATGAGTGTTGCTTTTCACGTGGTAGGAAGTACACCCATTTCTGAGCATTAAAGCGAGAGACACTTGTCATTTCTTCTTCCTTCCTTGTTACTTTCTCTCCCTTCCTCTCTCCCTCCCTTCCTTCCCCAATCTTCCTTCCTCCCCTTGCCTGTTCTCCTGCAATTCTGACTGCACTTCTTTCTTAGCCCTCAGGAAGTCTGAAGTTTGACTTACAGATAACTGAGATGAAACTCTATCTCATATATATCATATATACACACACATATATGTTTATCTGTAAATATAGTTCAGAAATAGCTTTAACTGATTATACCTACTCATACTCTAAGAAGAGCTGCCATATAAAATACAAGATACTCAAATTTGAGTTTCAGATAAGCAACAGATAATTCTTTAGTTTCTTTCCAAAATATTGCACAAGATATAGTAAAAATTATTCGTTGTTTATCTGAAATTCAAATTTAACTCTGAGTCCTGTATTTTTATTTGCTGAATTTGGCAAACTCAACCTAAGTATTTTTTACAGGTCTGATAAACGTGTTTTTCAATGAAGCAGTGTTAAAAATCGTTTGATAATTTTGAATGTTAAAACTATGTCAGTCTTCCATCAAGGAGGTGTAAGCAACATTTACATCAAGAAAATTGGAAATTGCCAAATTCAACTTGAGAAAATTCTTTATTTACATATATTATACTTGTCATCATAAAACTACCCATTTTCACTTTTATAATAATTGAATATTAGATAGTACTACTTATTACAATGTATATCTAATTCATTTTATTGGAATTAAAAATGGATATATATTTACAAATAGGTAAACAGCCACTTATACTCAATCAATATACTGATTTATTCTAAAACACTTGGAAATTTTATTGATTTCCTTGAGCAACTGATAATACAGAAGGAAAACTAAATATGAGAAGTTTGCAATGAGAAGCAGATGCTGAACCCAAAGCAACTAAATGGGAGATGGGAAACAAAACATTTTTTTCTCTTTCCATAAAAGTAGTTCTTATGGTAGAACAATTTCACATATATATGAACACAAAAAGCTATTTTTTCATAGAAATTCTTTTGTTATATAATTTGTAAAGAAAAGTGATTATTGTACGTTGTTGCATCTACTCAAAAAAAACCATTGCTAGACTTCAAAGCTTTCCTGCTTGCAGACGCACATGTTGTGATGACCCCTAGTGGTAGAGACAGCAAACGTGCCACGCGGACACAGGCACAGCCAGACACCCCAGACACACGCACAGAGTAGCTTTAATCAAGAAGCCTCATGTGGGCATAAAAACTCACCTCACTCTTACATCAATCCATGTGTCCTCTGAATTCAATTCAGGGTGATCTAAAAAATACTTTCATTTACTCAGTAAAGTCAGCATATGAAACTTACTAAACCATCAGAGAAAATTTTAGGTTAAATTATATTCATATCCAGTCCAATATTTTAAAATCTGACTTCTAGCAAGACAGGTACAGATTATAACTTTTGAGTTAACATCAATTGATTCATTCACAGAGTTTGAGAAATTTAAGATACTTCAGAAATTATCCGATTCAAATTCTTCATTTCACAAACAGAATATATAGAGCAAAGAATGGTGACAGGCTTCTTAAATTTAATCAGCTGTGTACTGACAGAGCTAGAACTGAGAAACGGTCTCTACACGCTCACCTCAGTGCAGTTTCCAATATCCGCTAGTTCCTGCTTACTAAAAGGTCACAGTGTTTACCAGAAGAGGAAAAAAGAGAAAAAATTTGTGGTTCTGTATAGGGACCAAATACTCATTAAGGAAAGTCTATAATATATTTCCTAAAGAAAAGTATTAATATTATTCTCTACAGAACAGACTCATATCCTAAGAGGGAAGAAAGGTCCTACATTTTGATTAATGCTAAGGTACATCTAAGTACATATATCAGTGACAAATAAAACTAAGAAAAGTTTAAATATTGAATTTAATAACCTTAAGCCATTACATTATAATAACAGAGGATCAAGAAATACGACTATATAATACTCTGAAAATATAGATTTCCTTTGCATAGAGAACATTTTACATTCAATTTTGGTAGGGAAGTTTAGTAAGAGTTCATAAATAATTAAATAATTATGACATGATGACAGAATGGTTTTTTTTGAGGAAGATTAGCCCTGAGCTAACATCTGCTGCCAATCCTCCTCTTTTTGCTGAGGAAGACTGGCCCTGGGCTAACATCCTTGCTCATCTTCCCCTACTTTATATGTGGGACACCTACCACAGCATGGCTTGACAAGTGGTGCCATGTCCGCACCCGGGATCCAAACCGGCGAACTACGGGCCGCCAAAGCGGAACGTGTTCACTTAACTGCTGCGTGACTGGGCCGGCCCCAATAACAGAATTTTTTAGATTAAAAAAAACTTAGGGACATTGTTGAGAGGATTCTCAGAAATCTTGAGATTTAACATTTTACGGGAACTCTATTGATGGATTATTTTGTTTAAACCAATCGTAGGTTCATAAGCAGATTTCAAATATATCTTGCTGCCCCTGGTCAGTACCCCAGATCATGAGTGTTCTTGTTTTAAATTTCAGATTTAAAGGGAGATACTTGAATGGCTCTGCTGACAGCAAGTTATACACATTTAAAAGTAATTCAAAAAACGATTTTAGCCATGAAAAACTATAATTTTGGTATGGACAAATTATGGTCAAGTGGATCAAAATTCCAAAGGCCTTATGCACTTGGGCTTTCCACTGAATGTTTTGCTTTGTAAAGTAGTCAAATGCCCCCCCGGATGTCCTCAAGATGAAGCTGAATGTCTACGTATTAGGAACAGCTGAAATGAATTTTTTTCATTGGGTGAGAGCACAGAGCGGGCACGCCCCTCCTTCCCACTCAGTGAAGTGTTTCTGTGATTTTTTAATTAACGTTTGAGCCTCACAGTCGATGAAGTTTGATCTCAATCTAATTTAAATGAAAATTTAAAATTAAGCAAAATTTTATGCAAACAATGTCCAGCTAACTTCATCATCCTATTTTCCGAGGGAAAACAAACGTCTGAGTGAGATTCTTCAAAGGTAGAAAATAAAAGTTATCTTTAAAATGACTGCACTGAGAATTTTTAGAAACTAAAAGTAATTAAAAATGAATAAATGCAGATGCACCTTTGATGTGGGTAAATTAAAATTCCAAAAGCATCATCACGTGCATATTCCTGTTCCCGAATTATTTTATGTAAGACAAATTGCATCTGTAGATAGCATATTTGGTTGTCCTATGGAAAATATCTATAAGAGTAGATGTCAAAGCATAAAATATTTTTCTGACTCCTTGAGCTAATATGGTGATGATTTTACTTAGAAATATATGATGATACCTGATGCTGAAGAAAATCTTTGGTGTAAAAAAATTTAGATAATTTTTTCTAATTCATTTTGAGACTTTGGATGAGTAACTTCTAATCGTAGAGAGAATAGTCATGTATTTTACAAAAAAATTAACTAAGTGCTAACTGTAATGTCAAGTTAGAGTTTACTGACGCTGATTTATGCTCTTATATTAAACTCACATGCTTACGTCTTGATTTTATAAACAGACATTCTGTACGTGTTAGCTCCTTTGAAAAGACTATAGCCACGTTTTCAAAGAAGAAATAGGAGTTCCCCCGCCCTCCAAAAGTGCCTTCCATCACTTGGCTTTTATGAAAGAAATACATTAGTACATACCTATTTTTGCTAACCGAAAGAAATTCAAAGAGGATTTTTCACTTTTACGAAAAGAAGGCAAAAAGCTACAAGAGCGTTCAGTGTGTGCTTGGCAGTCAGCTGTCAGGCAGCGGGCACCTGATCCGAGGAAGTGGCCCCCACGGTCCTCCCCTGGGAACCAGCCTCAGCATCTCAGCATCAGGCTGCCGTCGCTGTGGACCGCGTCTGCGAGCCTCTGTGCTTCACCGTGATCTGTTTTGATAGGTTATATTTTGGGTCTGAGAATGCTCAAAAAGTTTTCCCATATAAATTAGTGGTAGTTCCTTCTTCGCTTTATGCCATTTCAGCTCAGGAAAGCTTTCACAGGAATGCTCCACTTTCGGATAGCGGAGGAAACCTGTAAATTCTTATGTCTCCAGATTTCCAGACATTGATTACTTAATAATCTACAACAAATGAGTCACTTACTTTTGGCCTTGTGAATGACAAGGAACACAACTATCCCAATGTAAACAGAATCAGATATCCCCAAGATATTAATAAAACAATGACAACCTCTAACATATATGATATGGAAAGTGGATTTTTGAGGGGATTTTATAAACGTGTGACTATCAGACCATCAGAATGCCCTACTCTTCAACAAAGGGGGAAAAAGTGAGTGAGATAGTGAAAGATGTAGTAGACAGTCAAGTTCATTATCATATTAAGTTTCTTAAAAATTAAAAAAAAAGCAACATATGAATGATTCTGACTATTCCAGCACTTAGAGAATTAAAGACGAGTGAGGTTAAATCATTTCAAAATGATGAAGAATGCAATGGAACCAGTAGATGTACGAGAACCAAGATTATCCAACATCTTTTTCTCATCTTTCTATTAGTCTTTTCTCGAATTATGACTATGCTGACGCAGGTTAATTCACTCGTAGTTTCTATTAGTCTTTTCTCGAATTATAACTATGCTGACGCAGGTTAATTCACTTGTAGTTTCTATTAGTCTTTTCTCGAATTATGACTATGCTGATGCAGGTTAATTCACTTGTAGTTTTGTTCTCATACGTACAAAAAGGATATTTCAACTTAGATGTTTAGTTTCTCATTACTGTTGGAAATCAGCTCATAACAGGTTCTCAGAAATGCATAAGTTTAGATTCCAATTTGACACTTCTAATTTAATATAAAATATTCACTTCCACATCATACATTTTTATTGTGATCTTACGGCTTTTATGAATGCCAATCTAATTTCCATTCTGTTTTCCATTTCCTTTTCTTTGCCCATGAACTAATAAAAAGTGCATTTAATACACTACATAATAGTTCAAAAGGGACTAATTATATTTTGATAACAATGTTAAAGACTGCCATTCTGTAGCTCCTTTTTCTTTTGCTAAGAAATGAAAACCTTTATCATTTCTATTAATGCCAGTTAAACACACAGTGCTTGTTATTCTCCAATAAAATCTATTAGGAATGTTCTCATAGTATCTTCACTCTGAAAATTTCTACTTCTGTTTTCTTTTCATTTTTTTTTAAATTCTTGTTAACCAGAGTCCCAATAAGTCTTTGTTGCTCGTTTGCTGTATGTATAGGTGCAAGAGTCAAATGCTATAATAATCCACTAAGTTGTTTAGTATTTAAAAATCTACAGAAAGCTTCCACACATAATATCACATTTAATCTTCACAACTACCCAGAGAGTATGAAATCTCATTTTATAGATGAAGAAAATTAAATTCAGAAGTATAATGATTTTCTTGAAGCTATGCGGTGTCTGAAAGACTTCTCAATTCCTCTTCTCCATTTTACCAGCAACCTACAGAATAATGTGTCCTTTCTCATGACATCTGTCACCACATATTAAACCATGATGTCTGAATCCACAGAGTACTATCCAATTTGAGCCTATCATAATTATTTATATGGTATGGGTGAAACAGCAATGAAACTCTTTCTTAAACTGGATTGTTTATTCACTGTGTTTTCTTTCATGTCTAAAGTAGTTTATAATTAATCTTTTTCTTTAAAAAAAGCAATCAACTGTAAATTGGAACATACGTATTTTTTACCTTGGTCGACTAGTCACATGACTTATTTAACCTCATTCATTGAGCCTCAGGCTCCTCTTCTGAATAGTGAGGAATTTGAAGAGGAGAACTTTAAAAACTTCCTTCCAACTTAGAAATGTTCGTATGTTGAAAATGACATGTAAGAATATTAAGGGAGAAGGTTTCAATGGACCAGCATGAGGAATAACTGGACACAAAAACAACATACTCATGCACCACCTGTTAGAGGCCACCCGGTTAGTCATGAAATGACAAGAGAATGAATTTATAAGGGACAGGGGTAAACTCCAAGTTCAGGTGAAGGCATGAATCAGAGCGGTATTGGGCAGACAGACGTGACAGCTACTGGTGACGGATTCAACAAAGAACATAAACTAGTGTTAGAGTCAAAGGTGTGTCCAAGGTTTAATGGAAAAGTGGTCCAGATTGAAATGTGGGAACTAAGGGATACACCACCTAAGGAAAAGGTGATGAAATGGTTGGAGACATGCCGAGTTTTAGGTGAAAGTGGTGACATGAATTCTAGACCATGGGACTGAGCTTAAGACTGGAGATCTGAAGATCACCAGGGGAAAAGTCATAGAGAAAACTTAGAAGTGAAGAATCTCTCTGAGGGTGATGGCAGAGTGAGAGAAGAGCAGACTCAGACTCTGAGCTCCTGCACATCCTGGTGTGTGACACAGCACCCCGAGGTCCCTGGGAAGAACATAATCGCAGTGTTGGGGAATGGCCTCTTAGGGTGATGGGCACAGACAAGGCTCCTCCCTAGGTAAACAGTATGAACGGCTGTACACCCACTGTTCCTTTTCTTCTCTCATCTGGTGGGTTCCTCAGACTTCCCAGCCATCTTGGACCTCCAAACTTCAGGTACTCCATGATGAAGAAACCAAGAGTCACTGGAGGCCATTTCCACTCACCCGCCACAATCTTGTCTCTAAGTTTTGCACTGCTAGTTTTTTGTTTGTGTTGATAGTAAACCCAAGTGAAAACAATCTTAAAGTCCAAGACTTCATTGTTATCTGTCCTAAGACAGATGGTCTAACCAAACTGATGTGGTCTTTCTTAACTCATGTTTATCTTTTTATGTCCTCAATGGCTTGGCATCTTACATGGTTAATGAATGTTCAGCGGAAGAGTGAATGAACAAGTAAATGAGCAGAAAACTAAATACCTGAGAAAGACTCCTAGTGAAGGAAGTGAAAAGAGCATACGTCAATGAAGGAAGCCAAAAAATCATACTCTCTTCCTGGGCAGTGATAACAGCTAGCAACTTCTCAGTTTTACCCTGTGTGTGAATCACTGAGGGATCGTGGTGCAGCCAGAGTCAGCCTTTCTGATATGCTCTCAGAGCTTAAGGTTCCACCTGGGAGCACCCCTGAAATAACAGGGCTCCAGACCACTGTTCTACATAGGTATGCCCCTGCTACTAGTAGATGCTCCAGAGCATGCCCAGAGCCATCCCTCAGCACTAATTCAAACTCTCGGAACTTAGAAGAACACTGCACGTTCAACTGATGCAAGTAGGGAGGAGAGCAGTGAAATTGATCTGATACAGGGATGAACAGGTTTATGTAACTTTCCAAACTGTAGAACTCACTTCTAAGGCTCTAGTTTATTAAGAAATCGGGTTCAATGACAGCTGTAATATATTATTTACCTTTAATGCTAGTTCCAGCAATTATAATCATTCACACATCCCAGCATGCCACTCAACTGCTCACTTTTATGTATCTGCCATTTGCCTTTTGAGAGTTACACATATCATGTACTTCCTCAGATCTCTCCTCCTACATCTTTTACTGAATTGCTATTAACCTCTACCAAGGGCAACTATTCCTTTCGCTTTGCTTTGTTATTCATTCTCTCATTCTCTTTTAATCTCTTTCAGATTCTCCACTCTCCATTCATATGTAATTCTGAGATTGCTCATGAGTTTTGTGAAATTGTGAGAAGAAAGTAAGTATCTGAAAGCACAGGCAGAGCAAGAGACAAGAGTTGTGAGGAAAGATTCCATCAACACTCTAAAGGGAAGGATGATATTCTCTATTTTAACTTACTGTGGATAGGAAAACAAGTCTTTCTCTATGAAGACCACCAACTTAGAAGCTAACATTTCTAAGATATGAGAATAAGAACTTCTTCATAATCCTGCCCCTTAAAAGATAAGCCTGTGCGACAGATGAGAGATGCAAAAACAAACACACCTGACAAAGAAAATGATTACATTTCTGCAGGTGCCCAGCTGAGTCCATATGGGGAACTGTTGCATCAGGATTATTGGATTAGCACAGACATTAGGTCTACAGAGATAGATATTAAATGCTTAAAAGGACATATGAAATAAAAAATATGAGAACTTCTAGAAGGTGGTTATTTCCACAGAGTTAGCAAACATACAACAAAGATAGGGAAAATTCAATTATCTCCTCCTAAGAATTCCTTTAGGATAGAGTCTAAAGTCTGAAATGGCACATAAGACTCCTCCTGACCTGACCTCTGCACTCCCACACAACCTCTGACCTTGACCTCCAGCCCTGATGGACCATTTGCAGTTCTCCAGGCGAATCTCGTGTGCTTGTTCCTCCATGCACACAGGTCTACAATATCCTTCCTTTTCTTATCTGCCTCAAAAATGTCTCCTCTTTCTTCAAGATACCCCATGAGAACCACTACTTCTGTGCTGACTTTTCCAAGGACCTCAGGGAAAATCGACTACTTCTTCCACCCTGCTCTATAGTGCCTTGGATATGTAATCACCTGAGTCCTTACAGCATTGCTGTGATTGTTCTGTGTGTCTCAGTATTTTATTTCTGTCAGCATCTCTAGAACCGTGAACACTCATTCATTGCTCATTGAACGCTCCCTAAGGAGTTTAATAAATGTTTGTAAAAAATTATCATTATTACTAATCACTAATTTGAGACTATCTTTTGAATTTATGATTTCCTACTTTTCTTTCCCTTAGAATGGCTCCTTGAAAACATAGGTCTCCAAGGACAGTTCACTAGAACAGGCCCTTGAAGTCTCACAGCTGCACGTCAACCTTGTTTTAACTATCTTTTTGCACCCAGTCTCTCCCCACGGACAATCCTATGCATAATTCTGAAGATCATCTTCCCTAGATACCTATTCCTATCTAAAATGGGTTAGCAATCTTTGTTTTCCTACTTGATCAAAAGTTAGCTCCATGTTTCATTGTAAGCCCCTCCCCATCTCATATCCTTCACAAACACTCCTTTAATGCATCTCTTTCTGGAGCCCAGGTGTGTTTTCTTTGACAAAGGCGTTGTTGGCAGTGAGAGACCCCTCCTTGATGACAGCCCAGCCACACCTAACTTGCATTCCACTTCCCTGGAGCGGCTCATTTAGCAAGGACTTCACCATTTAGAACTGTTTTCTCACGTACATCTTGTGTAAAATTGTTTACCTCCCTGCCTTCAACACCTATCAAGGATCAGGAAATGCAACGACGCTGTTTTCTCTTGTATCTCTTCCATCTGTAATTTTGCACTTTGCTAGATACAATGTACGGTGGTCCCCCCTTATCCACAGTTTTGCTTTCCATGGTTTCAGTTACTCTTGGCTAACTGTGGTCTGAAAACATTAAATTAAAAGTTCCAGAAATAGACAATCCATAAATTCTAAATTGCACGCCCTTCCGAGTAGCAGGATGAGGTCTTGCGCCGTCTGGTTCCTTCTGGTCCAGGACACGAGTCATCCCTCTGCTGGATCCCGAAGCATGACATCTAACCATTGACACTGACATGGCCCCATCATGATCCTCCTTCTGACACATGATTAGAAGGTCAACAGTAGCCTAGGGCCACCTCACCGTGCCTACCTCACTCACCTCACTGCATCTCCTCACGCAGGCATTGTGTCGTCCCCTGCCATCACTAGAAGGGTGAGCAGAGCACAATAAGGCATTTTGAGAGAAACACATGGACCACGTTCACATAACTTTTATTACAGTATATTGTTATAATCGTTCTTTTTTATTAGTTATTGTAGTCAATCTCTTACTGTGCCTAATTTATAAATTAAACTTTATCATAGGTATGTATGTATAGAAAAAAACCATAGTATATACAGGGTTCAGTATGATCCTGGGTTCCAGGCATCCTGGGGGGTCGGGTGGTCTTAGAATGTATTCCATGTGGATAAGGAGGGATTACTCTATACAAAAAAACGATTCTTGATTTATTGACAATTACTCCCCACCACATTTTGTTACTTTATATCGCCACACAGCACCATATCAGTTCTACACAATGACCTTGCTTTCACATTGCCTTCTAATTGTGTCTTTGATGTAAGTCATCTCCAACTTCGGGTTATGAAACTGTTACAAGCAGAAATGGATTTCTATATGGAAAGTCACTGGAGGGTGGCAGGAAATGCACTGAACCGGGAGTCAGAAAATCCACGTCTGAATTCTCCCTCTCGAATAACCATTCACTGGAAAGTTATCTTTTGTCACCATCATTTTCTCCATCTATGAAATGAAAACAAAACCCTCAGGGATGTTGTGCGAATTAAATGAGATACTATGCGTGGAAACATTCTGCAGATTTTAATATGTCATACACTAAAAGGCATTTCTTCTTATGTCATCAAAATTCTCTTGTGGATAGGACATGCGGTGCACAGGACAGGCTCCCCGGAGAGTCCTGGATCAGACTTGCGGGGGGGCGGGGGGTTCCTATTTCCTACAGTTTTTAAAGCATTAGCTGTAAAGTCCCATTCCTCAGCTTTTTTGTGTTTCTCTTTAGGATACAAATTATTACAGTCCAACGCAATTTTGGGCAAAGTGTCTTTCAACATTTTCCGTGTGCTTACCATCACGACGTCTTGCAGGCCTACTTTTGCTCGACCAGCTGACCTGCGTATCTGCCTGGTGAGTCCCTCTAAGCCTCGCCGAGGCGGCTGTCACACCCTGAATGGCCCTCATTCTCCGTCTCGCCTGCGGTTCTTCCCGCGGGCTCCTCTTCCCCTCTGCTGGCTGCCAAGGAGAAGCACATTGTTGGCCAGGCCCCCAGCACAAGCCTGTCTGCCTCCCTTCCCCTTTCTCTTTCAGCCAAACCGTCACCTGCCAAGGCCCGGTGGCTGCCGCCCCCTCGTCCGCGGCCTCACGCGCTGACTCGAGTCCTCCCGAGGCCCCCCGCCCGCGCCCCGGTGCTCCAGGCGGCGGCCCCCGCGCCCGCCCTCGCAGCTGCTCCCCCGCCCCTCCTCAGGCTGCTCCCCTGCCTTTCTCCCCAGCCCTCCCCCCTCCCGCAGCGGGTTCCTTCCAGCGCCCCGACCCACTCTGGCCTGATGTTTTGTTCACACCAGGACCATGTCTCCTGGGTCCCAGTAGGTACGTGCGTCCCCGGGACAGAGCATCTTCCCTATTGGACTAGAACCGACCCCGCCAAACCCTGTGCCTACTGCCTGAGCCCGGAAGGCGGAGGGCGGGATTCAGGGAGACAGGAGGCCGCGGGCTCGGCTGGTGGACCCCAACAAAGTTTCGGACGCTTGGGACTTGCCATCTCAGGCTTCCCAAACTTGGCCAGCCGGGCGACCGACCGGAGTCCCCAAGCAGAGCACAATGACCTCGGCGCTGCCCCCCGATTCCCAGAGCCCCCTGGCCTTGCACGGCGGCTCGACTGAGGACGCCGGTCGGTCTCCAGGACCAGGCCCGGCCCACACGGGGGTCCGCAGCCTGCGCCCCACCCAGTCCCGGGCAGGGGAGGGGCGCACTTGTTTCTAGGTACACGGCGCGGGGAGGGCGAGACGAAAAGATGGAGCCGCCCAGGTTCCCGGGTGCCCGCCTCGGGGATGAGGGGTGGGCGGTGTGTCACAGACGCGGTCCTCATCCAGGGCCCCTAGCGCGCGCTGGCTGCTTCCAGAGCGCGATTCCCCTTTACGAGCCGTCTCCTTTAAGAAGCGCGCGCGCGCGCGCGCAGCTCGGGTTGTGTGTGTGCTCGTTTGCAGACGTGTGTGTGTGTGTGTGTGTGCATATGTGTGTGCGCGTGCATATGTGTGTGCGCGTGTCCGCGCGCGCGCCGAGCTCCCGGGAGTCGGGCAGACCCCGGGAAGGAGGAGTTATGTAGATTACGGATGAACATTCTGGAGGGGCGCGCGGAGAGGAGGGAAGGAGAAGCAGAGGCGAGAGGCGCGCCGCGGCGGAGGCCCTTCCCGCAGGAGCAGGCGGCGGAGGAGGCGCAGGAGGCGGAGGCGGAGGCGGGCGCGCGGGCTGGCGGCGGCCGCGGTGGGCGCTCCGAGCCGGAACCGCCGGGGCACTTGGGCGCCACGTTCGCGGGCACCGGCCCCGAGGATGCTGGCCGCGGGCTGCTGCTGAGCCTGCCCCCGCCGCTGCTTCCCGCGGGCCTGCCGCCCCCTCGCCAGCTGTGGGTGAACCTGCAGGCTGCTCGCCCACCCGGAGGACTTTTTTGGAAAGGCAACCAGGGAGGGAGGGAGAGGGAGAGCGCGCAGGGGAGCCCGTCCGTCCACTGAAGCGCAGTTCACTATGATCTTACTCACATTCAGCACTGGAAGACGGTTGGATCTCGTGCATCATTCGGGGATATTTTTCTTGCAAACCTTGCTTTGGATTTTATGTGCTACCGTCTGCGGAACGGAGCAGTATTTCAATGTGGAGGTAAGAGGACGAGGGCTTTCTTCCTTCCCCCCTTGCCTGGGCTGCTCCCTGAGACGTTTCCTTCACTCCTCGCGTCCTGGTAGCTCGGAGCAGCCGGCTCTCAGCACATTGTTTCCTTCCAGCCGCCGAGACGAGACCCATGTTGAGTTTCCCTGTGTCTTAGGTGATGGATGCGCGTGAGACCGGGAATCCGTTATCCCGGCAGCACAAAGCACGATGCTGCGCGCTCAAAGGCGCAATCGTAGCCGGTCCGTGCCTTTCCCCCGGGGGAGAGACGAGGCTTTCATATAGGAGACGTGCGGCTTCATAAATCAGCTTGAGTTTATGATGAATAAACTGCTCAGGAAATACGGAATTCATTGCTTGGCATCGTGTGCCGCCTTGGTATTGTTTCTGAAATCTTTCTCTCCGTGTTTTGTGCCTAACAAAGGAGGTTAAAATCAGAAGAATCTAGAGGCGAGCGTGGGAATACATGATGTGTTTAATAACATTACTTTGTGATAAAACACTTGACTGCACAGTCTTTTTCTCATTTAGACATAACTTAATACACTGTAGCTAGATCTGGCTACACCGAGGACATGAAATCCATCTCTTTTCAAGTGTCTTCTCCCTCCTGCCCCCGAGCCAGTTGAAAATAAACGCGGCCCAATGTGATGGTTCTGAGGTGTGTTTTTAATTTGATTTCACACTCTCATGGCAAAAGTGAGAGGTTTTAGACTGTCATTTGCTTTACTTTGATAGCTTTGGGAACAGAAAGACACACAGCAAGAGGGAACTTAAGGATAAGGACTTGTCAGACCTCGGCCAAAGTTCTTTTCCTGTCATCACCTCAGCACTAAAGCCAGCAGTGAGCAATAAATCAGTGCAGGCGTAGAAGCACCCGGGCTCCAACACAGTTTACCATGTACACGGTGGAATACAAAGAGAGTTGGAGGGTTTTAGTAAAATACTCTTACTTTCGATTAGATGTTATGTTTTCTGACATCTTAATAGGATTATGATTAAGTCTCTGAAGAATAATGTGATTTTTGTCTTATATTGTTGATCCTTCAAAGCTTACTGTCATTTTGTTGGCAGTGTGTGTTTACACAATAGCACGACCTGTTGCACAGTGTTTGAACATGTTTCATGTAACAGATTTATATGCAAAGTGTGCATAATAAATGCCATGTGTGAGGGCATATTCTGAATGTAACTGTGTTTATATAAACTGTTCAGGACTCCATGTGATAAGTGATGGTTGGTAGAGAAACAAAGTATTTGAAAAAGTAAAACCATTATCAAAAGAGTTAAGGAAGTTTACAGATGTTGAGTATGATTACGTTACACACCCGAAAAACCCAATTTGAAAACCAGAACTGTTTAACCCTTTGAAAAATACAGCTTTGTTTTTCTGAATAAAAAGAGAGACAGGAAGGGGCTGAAAGTCCAGATTTCTCTTGATCACAGATTTGGACTTTTAGAATTACATCCCACAGATGGATTTTGTATCTAACATTTAAGTCAAGACATAATTTACTGCTGAAATGAAGTAACTGGCTGATAGACTGAAGGAATGAAAGTGGCAGGCTGTTGTCTTTGATGCTATAAACAGAAGGGCCCATGGCTTCAGATGGCGGTGGTGGTGATGGTGATGAGGTGGGGTGCGGGGAGGTGGTTAAAAGTCAGTGCTAGGTTTCATCTTGCTCACTCTAAAGAGAAAGAGAGAGACTTGGTTGATGGCTGCCTGCCTGGGAAGGTCTTAGATTTGCTTTCCAAGATTATTGGGTTACCACCAGTATTTTGATGATTACCAGGTTTCCTTTTTGAGGCTAAATATGAATTTGATTGTATTTCTTCATAGTCTGAATCCTTCAGTCAGTTCAATCAGATATTATTATGCAATAAAAAGTTAGAATTTTTCTAAAAAAGAGATTTCATTTTGAATTTCCATTATCTCTTCTTCAAGATATATGTGAAAAAAAATGGTTCATGGAAAAAAGAGTTATTTTCTCATTTTTAGAGTATTTAAGTTATTCCATCCCTATTTATTACACAGTGCAAATATTTGATTATGAAAGATAAGAGGCATGTGCCATCTGAGACCTTATTTGATACAAAGGAGATTTTCTAATGATGTAGAGTAGATTAGGTTTCATGGTTTGTATTATTCCCTAATAGTATTATTTAAGCACTTGAGCATATCCTTAGTTGGGTTTATATACTTCTTTATGTGTAATTGTGTAATGATAACATCTTTTTTTTTTTAATCATAAGAGTGGCTGCTAGTTAATTCAATATATTGTAAAGATCATGGGATGACAGGATATTTTCTGACATGAATTTCTTCCTGATTCACTTTTATTGGATGTTTCTTTTTGGTAGCAAACACTAAGGGGAAGAAAAGTCCATCATATCTTTTCCAGAAAAGGCACTTATATTGTGTTCCCCTTCTTGCTTACAAAACATACACTGGGAATGCTTTATTTGATTGATTCTCAAGGACAGTCTTAAACTGTAGTGGTATCAATCATGCATGAAGCTCATATGATCATAAATTTTTTTCTAGCAAGCACACCAAGTTATTATAGTTGGGATGAAGCTTCTGAGAGATGCTTTTTATGCTGACAACTGAGATTGCAATGCTTTATTCTTCACCGAACGTCACAATTGGTGGAACCCTCAGACTTTTGATCCTTCAAGTTTACTGTTTAAAAGCCTATATCTTTTTCCCTGGAAGTAGGTAGAAATATTCATGTTAACTCTTTCCTGTCTGAGTTTTAAGAGTATCAACATCTGGAATTTTCAGTTATCAGAACAGGAGATATTTTTTAATATGCTGATGGAAGCCTGTTACAGAAAAGGAGTGCGTTTTGGTTGTTTTTGTTTTTAAGAAGCAAAAAGGAACATCTCAGAGCTGAGAAAGGATCAGACACTGCCAGGAGTAGTGCTATGGAAGAGATTCAGTACATTCCTCTCCTTAAATAGTTCAGGTAGAACACTTTTTAATGCCAGATTTTCAGCATACATTCGTTTAAAGATTTTTGGACATTGCTGGATTCATTTTGGGGGAGTGGGCCTTTCAGTATTTAACCAGCATGGTACAAAGGAGGCACATTGCTGGTATTAACTGCAAGTCAGAGACGGCTGCCATTGGACAGCAGTGTGAGTCAGAGGTGCTCATTGGTCAAAAGAAGTCAAATTGTTGACAAAGAGTCATGATTTAATCTCTCCAAACTAGAAAATCATTTTGTTTCTAAGATAATTTTATTGTTGTAGTAGGGATTTTCATAATCCTGGGTGTCTTTTTTTTGGCACAGTGCAAGCATTTTTGTCATGAAATCTGAGAATAGTTCACGATAGTAAAAACTTTCATCATCAATGTTGATAGTTTGTCAAGTGTTAAATATATGAACAATATATTCTTTACTATTTTTTAAACAATAGCACACATTTCTAATGAGGAAAATTATTTTAAGCCAATTTAATGGTAAAATAAAAAATATGTAATACTCTGAGTAATGCACATATCACAGCATAAGAAGAGGATTACTTTTTGTGACAAAAAAAAACTAGATAAAGCCAAAGTTGATTTTGTTGTTCCTGATTAAAGAAAGAAGAGAGATTCTGGATTTCAAAAGGCCATTTTATGACAAATACTGTGAATCGTGAGTGTAACCATTCCCTACATTTTTCTTGCAATATGTTTCTTTAACTGGTTTAGTGTTTATTCACATTTGTCAGGTTTATCTGAATCTACCTAAAAGGTCAGAGTTTGCTTGGAGTAACTCTGTACTGCACATAAACTTGGCAGTAATTGGTGGTGACACATTTCAGAGATAAACAATCACATTTTACAGATTGTGAGATGTCATAGGTAACGGCCACTTTTCTCATATCTCTTGTGTTGTACTTACTTAAATAATCAACATGCATTATTTGTTTGCTCATGGAAGGATGGTGACACCACGATCTGGTTAGCCTCCTCGAGTAGGGGACTCTTCTGAACACTTCCCATAATTCTCCATTCTGGCAATTTATACTAGTCAATGACAGGGCCAGTGTGACTCATTCATAAAGGTTTTTATCTGCTGTAAGATTCCAGGCTTTACAAAACATCCCAAGTATGTTGGCCATTCAGAATGCTCATCAGGGCCAAAAACTATGACCAGGAGATCAGAAGACTCATTAGTCCTCAGGTTCTCCAGCTTCTCCTGTGTGTTTCATCTTCACTGCCTCTCTCTGTTCAGAGTTGCCTAGTCAGGCTGCCCAGATCCAGGGTTACTCATGAAACCTTTACAGGTGCACACACACCAGCGAGGTGGGCTGTCTCCTACTGCCCCCACGAGAAATCCACAGAGAACACCATCCAGGTCCACCCCTCTCTAGACACCTGGGTTTTCTCTTTCAGTCTCTTCTTCCCTAACAAGTAGAGATGCAGTTGGGTTCAGTAACAGCTTTTTAATCTCTGGAGTCAGGTTAAAAATGACAGATCTAAAGTTTCTTCTTTTTATTATTTATGCTATTTCAGGTTATTAACATAAGAAAATTTTAATGCACTTCAGCAGTATAATTCTTTTCTCTGAGGTTGGATTAATCAATTATTTTATGTAAATTTATTTCATTGCCTGACCTACCCCAGCTATTCAAAATGTACCTGTTCAGGATATTTGGTAAATGAGCAATTATAATTATTTTGGGACCAAAAAAAAAAAATCTATTGAGGATTTGAATCAATTAGTTGAATTTATGCAGTGTCAAAAGAGAAAGATTTATTTCTTAATGCTCCTTCAGGAACTTTCTGACCCTTCAGCATGTATATTTCAGATTGAGAAAGTCATTTTTCATGTTAGTTTCCATCACAATTTAAATATCTATGAATGTAATTGTATCCATCAAATTCTTTTATCTTGTGCGGTAGTGTAGTGATTAAGAGCATGTATTCTGGTGCCAGATTGCTGGTTCTGGTCCCAGGCCTTTTACTTGTAAGTTAATTATTGTTAATGATGGACGAGTTAATTAATCTCTGTGGGCCTCTGTACGTATCTGTACAAAAGGGAGGCTAATAGCACGTGCCTCATAGGTTTGTTTTGGGGATTAAATGAATATACTTACATCATATTAGAAAAATAGACAGATAGATGATAGGAACATGCCTTCACATGGTTAAACATTTAATACTGTTTAGATGTCATTGTTATTAGTAAAAAATAAATGCTTATTCAAAGGTAGTTGGCTTGATAGCATCTAATTACGTAAAAGTCTATCAGGTTAGGGCATACCAGCTGGTCTAAAAAGATTTTATTTTAATACCTTTTCCATTTTTGAAAAGTGTAATGTACTGAAAATCAACCCAGCTAACATCAGTACATTTTCTTCCCGTGGGTTTTTCTTAGACAGTTTAGTTCAAAATGTGGTTTTCACATTTTGTCTTGTCATCTGTTACTATCATGGAATGTCAAGTGCAGCTCACACCTTCTTTTCCGAGGCGGAGTTTGCTGAAATCTGTTCATCTTCTCTAATACCGTGGAAGATAAACAGGCCGGTGTGATTCAGTGAGCCTGTTCATTTTAATTGGCACAAGGCCCAAGCGCTTCCTAGCCACAGGAGGAGTGTGGTTGGAGGTATGACTTAGGCCAGCCGGCTCTTGGCTGTACCCCAAATCCAGAACATATCTATATCTATATAGATATTTAATTAAGAAGAGATGGAAGAGGATGGGCCAAAAAAGATATTAAAGTGTTTTCTACAGTGAGAAATAGTTTTTTTGAAAAATAGCAATCTTGTCCCTGTAACACTGGGAATAGAAGATGGTGAGCAGACAGCGCGATGGAGCCCAGGACGGAGGTCAGGGTGTGCGAGCTTTCCTTTGGTTCTTGAGCTGACGCGGCTTTGCTCTTGGACGAGTGGCTTCTTCTGTAAAGATGAGGATTGAACTAACCTGTCACTAAGGTCATTTCCAAATTTGAAATTCTATTGTATTTAGCCTCCAAGCTTTAATTCATAGAGCCAAAGAGGGGAAAAACGCACATATTTACCCTGTAAATTTTGGGGCAACTAGATCACAAAGGTAGAGTGTTTAGATTTTTTTTTTTTCTGAAATGCATATCATGAAGAAATGCAGAATGTGCAACTTAAATCTAACATTTGGTATCATCTGTGGTGACACAGGTTGTTCCAGTCTGGAAATAATCCTAGCCTTCTGCTGACTAGTGAAAACACTGGCAGCAAATTATATGTAATTTTATAATCAATTTTTGGCCAAGGTAGCAAACTAAAAATTCAATGTTAAAAACATGGCTTCATGTTATTTTGAAAAATATATATCATCTACAAGTGGTACTTCAATCATAAAAAGGCAAGTTGGAATAGGATCAAAATATGACTTTTTTGAGGAAGGGTCTCAAAATTCAAATCTATCTATAAAAAAATCCACATATTTTACAGTGACATGAAGTGCTTATACTATATGTCCCTTTTGTCCATTGTGGGAGTAATTTTGGCACATGGTTCTTTGAGGGTTATTTTTGTCCTTCATGACACATTTGATTTTGAATGTGAAAAATCCGATTGCATTTCTTTTATAACATATGCAGCTTATGTGAACAGCAAAAATAATCCATGCTAAAGGATAAAATACTAAGTAATAATATGTGTGACGCTCCGCTTTTCTTTTGCCCTCTTTTTCTTTTTCTTGGGAGGATTATTTATAGATTTTGAGGTTATTCGTGAAACCGTATTTGACTGTTGCTTCCTGTCCTTTAGCACTCTGAATGGACGCTCTTGTCTTGGGGCTACACCGCAGACACTTGGCGTCGTGTATCCTTGGGGTGGGTGGGTGGATTGCTCGATGAGCCACGTGCAGAAGCTTAGCCAACAGAGTGAAGGACCCACTGCAGCCCCTAACCTTCCACCGTGTGGCCTGCGGGTGTAGCATAGGAAAGGAGGCTAGAGGGAGCCATTGAGCTATTTAAGGACTCCAATGGAGAAGAAGAACTTGATCTGAGAGCCAGGACGCCCAGTGCAATCAGATGTCTTAAAATGAATCATGGCCAATGAGAGAGAGAGTAAAGAAATCAGTGAAGACACAGTTCATGATTTAAGATGTGAGCTGGGTTTCCTGAGAGCCACTTGGTACCATATTTGATGAACCAAGGAGGAAATTAGCACTTTTTGGGGAGAGAGGAATTTTGGGGGTGTTGTTAGGACAAAGAATGTTATAGTGCAAGACTGCTTTATATGTCCCTGGCTTTTAGGTGTGGAATAAGTCAGGAATTATACATCGCAGTTTCTGAGGAGCTTTTGGTACTCTCGTTTTAACTGAAGTAACTAATGAAATAATTGTAGCTTTACAGATTACAGGTGGGATAAATTTAATGTGATCATCCCTTTAGATTATGCATAGCAAAAAATCCAATTTTTAAAGCTTTTGAGACTAAAGTGATTTTATTTTTTACTGTTTGTTATATGACCTTGTTGAGTAAATATTTTTCAGTGAAAGACGACTTTAACAGGCTTCACCTGTTCCTCTTTTTAAAAACATATAAGAGATGAGCCACAAAAGTGTGAAACAGTGTTTTTTCTTTAAATAGGAACCTCGGATGTGTTTTCCATTGAGCAGGTTATTATATGACCTCTCGTGGAGAGAGGCCACTAAAGCGTGGGGTGGGCCCACATTTAGTTCAGATATTATAAGGCACTCACAAACATCGCTCCGATGTTTTCAAAGTTTTTTAATCTAATCAGTTAAGTGAAATATGGATAAATGAAGGAAGCCATGGCCCCACAGATAGCTGGTCCCAGGAGAGAGTCCTTGGAGTGAGGTATTCAAACGACCAGAGAAACTGCTCACTGCAATGGAATGTTACAGTATTTGTTTCATTCATGCTTAAGTTAAGGGGGAATAAACTGCCCCTTTTTAAGGGAAGTGGACACTTGTATGAACTTTATTTCCTGTCCCCAGATTGTGTACACCTGAGGTGATGCCCGTGGCACGCGGCCGTGCCTCTGCTTGCAGCTGGTGCAGACCGGGCTGAGGTCCGTGGAGGAGTTCTTTCACAGAGCAACTCATGCCCTGTGTTAATAGTGCTCATTGTGCACAGAGATCAGATTCTTGAACTTGTTTTCGGTTCCTGATGTCTCTGCATCGTTCCCTCTTTGTACAGTTGGTGGGCAGCTCCTTCTCATGATTGTCTTTGCTTCTTTCGGTTGGGGTCTTAAGGGACTTCGTATTTGAGTTATATCGCAGGACCCCAGGCTTGGAAATTGGGTAAACTTTTATGAGAATCCACCTGTCCACTCCTTAGCCTCTTTCATTTCAAGGTAGAATAGATTGAAATAACTCCCAGAAGCAAATGTCTGCTTGATGGTATGTATGAAATTGAGAACACGCTTACAAAAACTGACTCCCGGTTACAGATAAGACTTCTTTGGAGGTCTGAGTGTTTTAGTATTCTGCAGCTCTCTTTGTATAACTTGCTGGTTTATTCTCTAGTTATTCTCTATTCGTGTAACGTGCTCCTGCGTGTGGATCGAGCTAAACTGTTTGTCCCATGAGTGACTCGAACAAGTTACTTAAGCAGTCATTGCCCTATTTTGACCATTCCTAAGGTGGATTTGTGATCTTTATCGTTTGTCTGTAGCGCAGATTTTGTAATGACAGCGTTGCAACAATGCCACGCAATCTCCTTCTTAAGAAAGAAGAGAGTCTGTCTTTCTCGCCAATGGCCTGGAGTGTAGACACAATTCTCTGCTGGTGTTATATTCTTGTGACACAAGGTCCAAATAACCAGTAAAATGGAAATGCCTAGAATTGATTTTGTTGAACACTGTATTTAATGATAGTAAAACCGGTGTTAATTGACACTGGTTGAGCGTTTGCTGTGTGCCCGATGGTGCTCTGTTTCTTCATATAGATAAACTCATGTGTGTTGCATCATATCCTTGTGAGTTAGACCTTGTCTTTCTCTCTTACAAACGAGGAAGCTGAGGAACTTGCCAAAGCCACATAGCCCTGATTCTTCTGAAGCGAGTGGCCCCACATCAAAGCAGGCAGGCTGACCGTGGAGCCCAGGCTCCGGACCAAGTAAATACAAGCAAGAATTAACTTCCAGGCCCCCAGTAAGGACGGTGTGATCCACTGCGCACATTTTTTGTATTCCAAACTGAAAAGGGAGAATTAATATGCCTAATGAAAATGCTGGGTCTGTCCTGGTTTTGTGTCTCAACTGGAGCGAAAACTGAACAGGCTTCTGTCAATTTGATTTGTTGACTCGAGTTTGGTGAAGTGGTACTCAAGGTAGTTTTCCTGTGGAATACCCTTTATAATAATTTTTTACTCATTAGGAAATCGGCAACTTATGTAAATTACATATACTATTAAATTAATCGTAGTATCTCATTCCTCAACTATTTGTCAT
The DNA here is from genome assembly GCF_021613505.1 of Equus quagga. Classification (NCBI taxonomy): domain Eukaryota; kingdom Metazoa; phylum Chordata; class Mammalia; order Perissodactyla; family Equidae; genus Equus; species Equus quagga. The sequence continues at coordinate 82,512,692 of NC_060282.1, read as the reverse complement.
GTTGCGGTTTACCATTAATCGTGATTTTTGAAGGTTTTAGGAAGATCTGATTACACTCCAAGATGAAAAGAGCAGAACATTGTAGAAAATATAAAGGAAAACCCGTGTCAGATCCGTGTTCCAGGGCCCCACTGGGGAAGCGTGTCTGTACATGGCTGCTGACCGGCATGTTCCGTGACTTCTGGAGTTGGTTATTTTTATATATTGCATTGGTGGGGTAGAAGCTACAAGGAAACATATTTTTTTATTTAGCATATATTTCTTTAATTATAATATAAAGGAGAGTTTCTCTGAGATAGATCCATCTGAGATGGGTCAGGGGCCGCAGAAGTTAGTGTCTTCTCACTGTGAGAATAAGTCTCGTGCCTGGGTGTTGTCTTTGTTGGTTGGGAATGGAAGCTTCAACTTAGTGGTTGACCAAAGGACGTACAAAACGTCTTCCATCCTTAAGATCCTTGCTGAGTACAGATTTCAGGGCTCCGTTCGTTCAGTAGCCTTTCGAGGGAGCACTGTTTTTAAACCAGTTTACAAAGGTGAGAGTCTAGTTGATTTTATAAGATTTCTCAGGGTTAAATATCCATTCAGCTATCTCTTGCTCCCTCCAGAAGCAATATACCGTGATGGCTGCGTGCAGGAACTTTGGAAGAAATGCTTAGGACTCTTCGCTGTATCGCCATAAGCTCAGCGAGCCGAGTTATTGACATGTGCCCCAGTCTTCTCAGGTGTAAGACAGAGATACTGCTGCCCAACTCGGGTTGTTGTAAGATTAAAGAACTGAAGGATAGTGCGTCAAAATGAGTAACAGGCCCGTGATTTACCCTCCCCCCTGGAATAACCAAAAAAATGGACAACGTGTGAAACAGTGGTTTTCAAGTCACTGAACATCAAGTGATGAAGGGCAGTCCTTCCTGAGGAGAGATGGGAAATGAATGAGGCGAGCCCTCCTGTTGTCTCAATTTACCACCTTGAGTGAGTGTCCAGGAAATAGTAGAGGAAAAGCAAAACCCGAGCTGAGCCGGGCAGACTCCTTGAGTTAGGGAGATGGAGCTGGGAATATGGGAAGACCACGGTGGCTGGAATTCACAGGTCAGGCTACCAGGGAGGAGAGAGCAGCACCGAGCAAAGATGCCTGGAATCTTCAGAGCGTTCCCCTTGGGTGTTCAGCTGAGAGCCTTGGGACCCGCCTTGGTGCTCACACAGGGCTGGGAATAGTGCCTGTCCGCATCCGCCAGCCTGGACGCCTCATCATTTACAGACGCTGTGGACAGTGCTCAAGCATCTTCTCCAGTAGTGGGAAGGAAGCCCGGGACTGAAAGCTGCTCCACTTCTGCCTAAAAAGTCCCAAAGGCAAGACCTGGAAAGGTCACACTTTCTGAGTGACTTAATTGCCTCACACGACAAAGCTCAATCAGATACGTAGGAATAGAAAAATATCTAGCATCCAACAAGTTAAAATTCACACTGTCTGGCATCTAGTGAGAAAGTTACCCTGGACTCGAAGAAGCAGGAAAACACATCACACACCGTGCAATGAGGAGAAACCTCAGTCCATCTAAACTGATCCAGAAGTGACGTGGATGTTAGAATTAGCAGACAAGAATACTAAAACAGTTATTATGACTGTGTTCTTTGACCAAAAAATTGAGACGTGGAGGATATTGAAAAGAGACTCAAATTGAACTTCTGGAGATCACAACTACAATATGTGAGATTAAAGATACAGTTGAAATTTATAGCAGATTTAACAGTACTGGAGAAAAAGAATAAATTGAAATCAGCAACAGAAGTTATCCAGAGTTAAACACAGAGAAAAGAATATTTAAAAATGCACAGAACATCGGTGATATATGGGACAACGTCAGGTGGCCTAAGGGATGTGTAATTTGAGTCCCTGAAGGGGGAGGGGGCAGAAAGAGTGTTTGAAGATGTCACAATTAAAGCTTTTCCTAATTTAGTGGAAAATTTGTAAACTCATAGATGTAAGAAGCTCAGTGAATCCCAAGCACAAGAAGCATGGGGAAAAACTACACCAAGGCATGCCATAATCAAATTGCTCAAATGAGTGATAAAGAGAAAATCTTAAAAGCAGACAGAGAAGAAAAAACACCTTATATATAAAGGAACAAAGAAAGGATGACAGATTTCTTGTCAGAAATATTGCAAACAAGAAGACATTGGAGAAAGATCTTGAAAATGCCAAGAGAAAAAGAATAAGACCGTCAACTTGGAATTTTATACACAGTAAAAATATCTTTCAAAAATGAAGGCAAAAGTAAAGATTTTTTTCAGGCATATAGAAGCTGAAAGATTTCATCCCCAGTACACCAGCCCTGCATGCAATGTTAAAGGAAGTCCAAAAACAGGAGGCGGCCCAAATGTCTGTCCACATCTACGTGAACAGATGCTGGTATGCCCATACGATGGAAGGCTACTTACTAATAAAAAGGGATGAACGATTGATGCATGTTACAACATGAATGAGTCTTAAAATGATTATGACTGAATGAAGCCAGACAAAAAACAACACATACCGCGATGTTCTGTTTACATAAAATTATAGAAAACGGGAGCTAATCTATAGCAAGAGAAGACAGATCAGTGTTGCCTGGAGACTAGGGAGGAGGGTAGGAGAATTGGGACGGAGGGATTATGAAGAGGTCAGGGGAGACTTTTGATGTCCACTGGGTATGTTGATTTCCCTGGTTGTGGTGATGGTTTCATGGTATATGTCAAAACTTATCAAATTGTACGTTAAATATGTACAATTTATTGTACAGTGATGTGTCGCTTAGCAATGGGGATACTTTCTAAGACATGCGTCCTTAAGTGATTTCGTCCTTGTGTGAACGTCATAGAGTGACTTACACAGACCTAGATGGTACAGCCCACCACACACCTAGGCTCTATGGTGCTAATCTTATGGGACCACGGTTGTATATGGGGGATCTGTCATTGACTGAAATGTCCTTATGCAGCGTATGACTGTTCATCAGTCATATCAGCTGTTAAAAAATAGTATATGGAGTATATAATCCAATTTTTAGGCCACAGTAACCACCCTAATAAGTAAAAACAGCTAATAATTACATGTATGTGGTAGCCTAATTGAGATGGAAAGGAAGTTGCAATCCTCTTTATAATGCCATCCTGTGGGATTAAAATTCCTGACTATTAAATATTAGGTACATCTGGGCTTGGTGCTGGGTCATGTCTTACTCTATAATGTTAATTTGGGCCCTGCTATCAATTCCTATGACTTACAATACCAATATGAAGGCAGCTGCCAGTTTTCATCTCTAGTTTACGTCCTTCTTCTCAGCTCCAGCCTGTATTCTCATCTGTCTGTTTGCCCTCGCTGGCACGTCAGTCTTCGTGTGTCCAACGTCAGACGTTTCCTCTGTCCTCCCCCGTGTTTTCCATGAGTGTGCTGGCCCCATCTCCCATGTGGTATTCATGTCACAAGAGTGCGCACCAGTCCCCCAACATCCCCCCTCCCTCACCGCTTCTAATCAGTTGCTTCTTCTCCTGTAACGTATATCTTGAAACTTCCTTACTCATGTCTGCTTGGGTACTGTGCTGATGTGGGCCTCTGTGCCTCTGGTCTGGACATACTGTGGTATCCTGTGGCTGCAAGGCCCCGGTATGAGACCCCGCCCCTCTCCCTAGCCTCATAGCTAAAGTTTATCTCCTGTTCCCTAGGTTATGATATGGCAGTCCTCAAACTAAACATCACTGTACTGGTCTAAAAACTATTGAAAATCTCAAAGAGTTTTTATTATGTAGTTTATACCCATCTATATTTACAGTTCTAGATAATTAAACCTGAGAAAGTTTTATTTAGAAATTTATTTAAAAATAACAATAATAAAGTTATTTTAGCATAGATAACATATTTTTATGACAAATACATTTTACAAAAAAATAAAAAATAAAGGACATTGTTTTACATTTTCCCAAATACCTTTAATATCTGGCTTAACAAAGCATAGCTGGATTCTCATATTTGTTTCTGCATTCCCACTTGCAATGTTATACATCATACGGCCTCTGGTAAATGCCACTGTCACTTGCGAGCAAATGTAAGTGAGAGGCAACTAGCATCATTTAAAAATGGTTTTGACCTCGCTCACTCCTATAAGAGTTTTAGGACCCCTGCAGGTTCCTGGACCAAACTTTGAGATCTCCTGTCCTAGCAGCTGTACCATTTTCTCTTTTCTTCCTGGATCTACAGGGATCTACGTACTGTAGGGTCTTTGTCACAATGCTTGGCCCCTTCCTTCCTCCCACCCTTCTGCACGTGCCTTAGGGCCCAGCAAACATCATCTGGCCTTTTCTAATTCTCCTCTTCTCCCCACCAGAAAATGAGTCCATTATGCATTTACAATAACCTTCTCTGCTCATTCTTAAGTATCTTTTATAATTATAATCACAGAGTGTCTTATCTCTCCTCAAAGTTAGGTACTGACGTGTATCTGTAAGACAAAAAGCTAACTCAAAATTACTGCTGAAAATCCGTTAAATGGCTTATTAATTGCTGAGGCTTGGCCCATGGACCCTCAGAAGCCAAGTATCAACTTCTTTTGTGTCTCTGTGCCTTTGAGTTTTGGTCTTCCTGTGTCAGGAACCATGCAGGCCAAACTCATATGTGCTGGGGGAGAAAATGAAAAGGATGTGAATTAAATCATTTTCCTCTCTTTTTGCCTGGAGCATATGATTAAATTGGGTATATTAGAGTAAATTAAATGCATGTGCAAATAATCAGTTGTACAAGGTTTATGTGTAGATTCATGTGTGTCTCTCAGGGTAAATTATTATTTTATGAGGCGACAGAGTCTATTTGCCGTGGTCACCACCTTATTCCATGAGCCTAACACTGTCACGCAAAAAGCAGAGAGCTCCGTAGATACGCACTGAGCGTGAGCGGATTACATTGTCCCTATCCATGGGTGTTAGTTTCTACTTCAACTGATGTTTTCTGATTTATTTCAATAGTTGTCTTCTCACTTAACTCATTTATCCCATACTGGGTGAAAATATGGTGTCTATATCTTACATCTATTTAGTTACTTTATTAAAAATATGTAATTTCTGGCCCCGGCCCCATGGCCGAGTAGTTAAAGTTCCACACGCTCCACTTTGGCAGCCCATGTTGGTGGGTTTGGATCCCGGGTGCAGACCTACTCCACTCACCAGCCAGGAAAAAAAAAATTCTAATAACCAAAGGTCACATTTATCTTAGTGGTTAATGGTTACATAGGGAGCAGCTTGGACTTCTGGATTTTTTTTCTAGTTATCTTCATCATGTTACATCAGTATTTCTGGTATAAATAAGTGTTTTCTGTCTTATTTCACGGATAAAATGTTTGAATACCCATTGGCTTGGCATTAAAAAATTGTAAAATTGGTCACTTTTTTCAGAGGTGTGTGTCAGAATACCTAGGGAAAATATAAAAGGGAAATAACCTCGTTCTAGTTCAGTGACTTCAGTTGTAGTCATTACTATTAATAAATGGCAACTTCCCCAAGACAGTTTTCAGGAAAGAGCAAAAACAGTTTTACTTGTATTTCACTGGACGTCATAAATTATTACAATTCGTCTTTAGCTACATGGATGAGAAGAAAGTTGATATGCTGTCAACTTTTGCATCCATTATCATGTCAAACCCTAGGAGTGAATAATAACATAATAATTTGAGTTTCTTTTAAATAACTTACATTGAAATTAGATCATGTCTAGTGTTCTAACAAGCACAATATTGAAGATGCATGAAGAATTGACTCGAGATGTTAAGGTATGGTGGATTTTCTCTTGCTGAACACCTGCATATTGGTGATTGGCAGGATAAGAGCAGGGAAAACACAAGACTTTCTTCAGTCTTTCATTGATACGTGTGCTGTCTATCTGGAGTATATCTTCCTTAAAGGGGAGTGTAGCCCTCTGAATATTAAACAGTCCGTTAATTCACTTTTGCATTTCTCAGGAACATGAGCATTCTGTTGCAGCATCATATGAGGAACGCAGAACTTCCTGAGTCCGTCAGTTGAGGACAACCATCTACCCAAAGGTTGTAGGTGCTGTTCATTTTTTTTTTAAACCTGGTTTTCTTTTCTTCTTGTTACCTGAGTAACTTCCAAAAATTATCTAGACACACACACACAACACACTTCCTTCCTTCTTTCTTATGGAAATATATTATTTAAGATGTTCTATACATTTTTTAACATAACAATACAGTTTGGAAAATTTTTCTTATCAGTACATTTAGAACAACCTCCTACTTGTATGGTAAATTAGAATTTATATGGTAATTTATTTAACTATAGCCTTATTGCTGGACGAATGGTTATTTTCAAGGTTGTTTCTGTTATAAACAATAATGCAGTATCTTAAGTATGTGTGAATTTATCTAACAAATACAATTTTTGGAAATTGAATTGCTGCATTAATGGCTGTATTTATTTACAATTTTGGTGGATTCTGCCAAATTGCTACCCCCAAAATACATCAATTTAATATTTATCAACAATGCTTTGGCATGGTTGAGTCCACACGTACCTGCCAGTATTTTTAATTTTTTCCTTATCCGATGGATGAAAATTTAAATTAATAGCAGTATTTGGCATTTTGAAAATATTTTAATGCATTTATACTTTTTTATTCCAAGGATTTCCTTTTCCAGCCATTTTTCATTTTATCCTTGTTACTGATTTATAATAGCTCTCTAGATATTAGGAAAATTAACCTATTCTCTGTCATGCATGATAAAATGAATTTGTTGATATATTTTGGCTTTGCTAATTTATTTTTTCTGATCCGTCATTTACATTATGGCTTTTAGTTTTGTATCATGCTTCAAAAAGTCTCTAGCATTTCAAAACTTTTTAAAAATGCTCGTTTCTTTCTTCTTTTTTCTTTCTACTTAAATCTTTGATTTATGTAAAATATCTGGTGCAGGCACTGATATTGGAATCTCACTCATTTTCCCTAAAATTGGTTAACAGGGGCTTCAGCACCACATCCTGAGTAATACTTACCTCTTTTCCTCTGTAGCGCTTAGGTTTTGTGGAGAAGTAATTGCTATAGAATGGGATGGCTTCAGACAAGTCCCGCTGGGTCTGGTGGGTCTGCAGGTGGTCCCGGCGCCTCTGCTCACGCGGCCTGGTAAGGGTGGCTCTGCTGTGCATATCTCACGTGCTCTTGGAACCAGAGGATACTAGAGCCTGTTCCCTTGTGATGGCAAAAGCCTGAGAGAACGAGAAGCCACGTGTGATGCCTCTGAAGTCATCACCTCATCAAAGGCACGTTGGTGACTGTTCTGACCACATTCTTTTGTGTCAGGCGAGTTGGTTCCATGGAAAGGCCCAAGGTTAGGGAGCTCAGATGCACAGGTTGTCTCTGATGAGGCCAGGGCAGGTGTGGATGTAGGAGCTAAGAATCGGAACCATAATTCAATCTGTGACGTCTTTGTTGTATACTAATTTTCACGTATATTTCAGCCTGTTTCTGAATACAGTTTTGTCCACTGATTTATGTAAATCTTCCTGGGAGAATACCAAGCTATCTTGCTTGTTCCCTTTAGTCCTGTTTTGCAGCTTTCTGTAGATATGGAGTCAGTGTCTTCCTTTTTTGTTACAATTTAGCATGGGAACTTTCACTATATTTACCAAGCAATTTTTATTTAAAGAAAAGAGCTATTGATTTTTATACATTAATTTTCAAATGACCACCTTATTAAATCATCCTATTGTCTCATATAAGCCTTCTGTAGATTCTGTGAATAGTCTGGGTACATGATCATATCATTTATAAGTAATGATAATTTTATGTCTATTTTTTTCTCTAATTCATTGTTTTGGATATTGCACAGACTGGTTCTTCCAGAGCAATGTTAAGAAATTATTGTAATACTAGGCACATTGTTTTTATTCTGACTGTAGGGGAAGTAAAGACCCATTTGTTTTCCATTATCAATCATTAACCTTAAGAATATTTAAAATCCTAGTCACTCTACCCAGGATAATTAATTCTAGAATTTTGTGTATTACCGTTAAGTTAAGATTGATGGTGAGGACACAACATGACCAGAAATTAAAACTTGGTGTTATCAACATTCTCTATTTTTTCCTTGATTTTAATGTTCTTTTCTTTTAATCTTTCCTTGGCGTTTCCTTAAAGTTTGGATCTCTGACTTATTTGTCACTGTATTTCCATGAGTATCATGTGGGCAAAAATTGTTTCCTGAATAAAATGAAAAATCCGTTGGTTAATAGACTTTGTGATGGAATTTGGGCGTTTTACTTAAGACTTGGTTTAGCAGCAGAAAGCCAGCTTGAGCTACGCTGAGCGACTCGGGAGGCTAACTGGGGAATGCCGGAGCAGCTCGCAGGCTGTGGGGAGGGCTGGCCAGTCTGGCCCGCGTGGTGCCGAGCCCTAAAGCTGAGGGCTTCGCAGCTGCTCTCTTCCCCCGTCTCTGCTTCTCTTGGCTGGTTGGTGTTGTTCTCTCTTGCTGCAAGCTGTCTTTCTCCATGTGGTGTGGGTTTCCTATCTGCTGGCAATCGTTTTTCTTTATCTCCTTTCTTGGAGAAAAGAAGTATGCATATCCTTCCAGTTCTTCTGTGAAAAACCCTAAAGAAAGTTTGATTAGCCCCATGTGGGTCACTTGCATATTCCTGTGGCTGGACGTGGTTTGTGGGAACCATGATTGGCAGCTCCAAGTCCGATTGGACGGTTGGAGTGGGGGAGAAGCAGTTTCCTCAGAAAACTGAGAAGACGTGTGGGAGAGAACTTCAACAACAGAGGTCTACAACAGGTGAACTGAATTCTTCTTTTTGTTTTTTGGTGAGGAAGATTGTCCCTGAGGTAGCATCTGTGCCCATCTTCCTCTGTTTTGTGTGTGGGATGCCACCACAGCATGGCTTGATGAGCAGTGTGTAGGTCTGTGCCTGGGATCTGAACCCGCGAACCTCAGGCCACCAAAGCAGAGTGCACGAACTTAACCACTGTGCCACAGGGCTGGCCCCAGAAGTGACTTATTCTTTTTTTCCTTTCTGCTCTTCCCTTTACCCTCCCCTTCCATTTTATCTCTTTTCTCCATTTTCCCCTCCCCTTCTGCATTTCTGACTGCGCCCCACACATGTGTGCTCAATTACCTTCCTGACTCTTTCTCCTCCCCTTTCTCTTCTCTGTCGTTTTCCCTCCATTCCTCTGGACACGTTAGGATTAAGATGTGTTTTCCACTGTGGAGTTGTACCCTATTTGGGGTCAATTGTCACGAGTGAAGTTTTGGTGGAGGAGGAGTGAGAATGGCCATCAGGCACAGATGACTCTGTATAACAAAGGACAGAAACTAGGAAAAATGAAGCAGAGTTTGGAGCCAGTGTGACTGAGAAAAACAGAAAGCCAAGAGGCTTGAGGTTGGGTTTAAGCAGTCATTTTTGGACTTTACTCAATATTTGTATTCAAGAGGTCAGAAAGAAATAACTTGTTTTCCAGAAACGTCTTCAACTGGTTTTATTTGAGATGTGACAGCAAAGTGCTGAGACTGTTGCTGTTTGCCCCCTGCTCCCAATTCCTCTTTTTCCGTGTGAGGACCTTAACCACAATCTAGAAACTAGAGTCAAAAAGAAGGCTTCAGACTCCAGTGTGTCGATAAACAGTCACAGGCCTTCTGCCATGTTGTCCATGGTCAAATTAGAGAAATTACCATTGTGGTATGTCATTGATAAGTGTTGTTTTATTATCATTTGGATTCTTACCCACTGTTGACAAAAATACCTTGTGTGACAATAAAAAGTTTTAGCCATTTGAATATTGATGTATGAATTTATTATTTATGTATTTCCTAAAAAACAGGTTTAATAGGGCAAAAGATTAGAGAGAAAATGTTAGGACATCACCAAATGCCTTCTACATTCAGACTTTGGCAAATTCATTTTGTCTCAAATAATTGTATTGGAGATATGCTTTCTTCCTCGGTAGCGAAGATGTTTATGTTGTAGCTATGATCCTGTCACACTTTTCTAGGCACTTATACTAAATAAGAGCATCATTGTTTCATCCTTAAGTTTATTTGTAGCATGACAATTAAACACATTTCTAACTGTATACACATATTGTCATATCCACGCATATATATGTGTGTTTGTAGAGGAAAGATATAGAAGACAGCATGTGTATGCTTGCATATATTGAAGGAGCTTTCTGAGTGATTTGGGAAATAAATTAGCTTTTTATATGCATCTTGGATTTTTGTCTTATTTTTAAACTTTGCTGCAAATAAGTCAGAGTGATATTCAAAGGAGATCACTGTTTTCCTGCTTCCAGGAAAATGTAAAGAAGAGGATCAGACACAAGCTGTAGGAGTTCTCCTTTTTTAGGTCTTAGGTGTGAGACTTATTGCATTTATAAATTGGAGTGAGGCCGCAAAGGAGATGAGAAGGAGGGATATTGAGGGGCGGGAGTGGGCTGAGAAAGGGCTTTTCCCCCACTGCACATTATCCCTGGAAGAATTAGATGCTGGAAAGAATATATGTCCTTTGTTCTAGAATTATTGGATAGAGACCTATGAGGTTGCCTAGTCTTTTGTTGGACTAGGTTTAAAATAAAGGGTGCTATTGGTTTCACGGCAAGGTAGAGTAAATGATTTATTAAATTTTAACGCATTCATATGAGAAAATAGAGATTTAAGTGATACGCCCTCTTACGTTAATCTTTCAACTTCCTCCATCTTAAAACACAAGCGTAGAAAATAGTGAACGTTGTGATTCTTCTTGTTCTTTCATCTACCGTTGTTTGGAGGTGATTTTTGTGCTCATGTCTGATGGCATTTCACCAGCTGGTAGAAGATTTACTCCAGTGTCAGGCTCTTGAAAGGACAAACCCTTCATGGCCTTTCCTCAGTCTCAGAGGATCCTAAGGCTCCTCTATTCCGCCCCCCCCCCAACCCCTTTTCTCTTTCTCTCTCTCAAGTGGGAGCTTGAGGGAGTGAATTTACATTTAAGTCTAATAATTGGATGATATTTCAATATAGAAAGTTTGAATTTTATGATTAAGAGAGAGAAGAGTAGTGTAGAATAGAATTCTATCACAGTTTTCCCCAATAGGACATAATTTTTTTTCTGTATAAAAGTGTGGTGGTTGATACTGTGAGGCTATTGGCCACTATTTTCCAGAGACACCACTTGCATGTGGTGTGCATTGCTTTCATGTTTTTAATGTGAGTGTTTTTGGCATCTCCCTACGTGGCAGACATTTATATTCACTTTAATAGGAAAGAAATATAAGCCTAGGTCTACAAGTATGCCTTCTGGTTTGTGCCTAGGATCTGGGACACACAAAAGGGATGTTAGGGCCTTTGCTGTGTGTATAGTCTGGAGAGACAACGGACGCAGCCGTGAAACTAGGATAGAAAATCAGGCAGTGCACTTCCAAGTTCTGATGTTTGTGAGATAAGCTGTCATTCATAGACTCCTTCATGGACTCATTTATAGGAAGTTAGAGAGGAATGACTGTGTCTCAGAAGGGTTCTTACCTGTTTTCTGAGATACAGTTGACTAAATGTGTTTTTGTCCCCCAAGTTATCATGGCAGGATACATTACAAACAGTCTAATAATATCGTTATAAATCATCTCAAACTGACTCATTTGATGAAATAATGACAATTCGGTTCTTAGGTGGCAAGAGGTTTTGGTAAATATCTGGAAAGCTTCAAAACTGGGCGGCAAAATGTCTCACTTTATGTTGTGTTATAGGAATGAATGTCTATGGTGGGGCTTTTGATAGAGTTTTCTTTGAGGGTGAGGAGGAAGTGGGTGATGGAAAATGGGACGTCGACTACAGGACCCTTCCCTTGTCGGCTTCCTGCATCCAGGTAGGATCCAGAGATAGGACCAAGAGGCATGGTGTTAGCATTAAGTGAAGAATTTGAGTTTGAAGGACGTTTGTTGTTTTCCTTTTTCTTTAAACTCCTATTGATACAAATGGGTAAACAAAAGCGTGAAGCAGGAGTTTATCCATCCACTTTCTGAACAGAAGAGGTCAACCCTGAAAACAATGAACTAATCTGTTTGCAGTATACTCCCTTCAAATTGGGAACAGATGTGTGTGTGCTGTGGCGTTCAGAAAGACAGGACTGAGCTTTTCACCAAAGACGCTCAACTTTATTCCTCTGTCCATTGTACCTTTTCTCCCACGGAAGGTTGTCTCCACCCCACTTCCCCCATAGTGTGTGGTTTTAAAAGGTTAAGCTTAAAAAGAAAAATTTTGGATTTGTCCTAAGCAATTTACAACCTATAAATAGAGTGTTAGAAATGAGCTAAGACAATTTTACCTATAGGTTGTCCGTGTTTCCAAAAGCCAGCAGATCCATGTACAGTTAATTCTAATCATGCGTTGAAATTCAAGTCGATTTTTCAAACTGTGTGCTCATGTAATATGTGTATTCGAAGTAAGATGTCACTTACAAAGCTGTATAGGTAACGCTCGTCATGGAGGTGGTCGTAGACTGAGCGGTGCTGGATTCGAAAGTCTTCGTCAGTGTTTGTTCTCTTGTTGGCCACCTCTTGCTGCCCCTTCTCTGCGGGCTGTGGAGCCGTGGGTCTCAGACTTCAGTGTGCAGAGTCGTCTGGAGATGCCTCCTTGGCTCCTTCTGCAGAAGGTGTGTTTCTGGGGGTCTGAGGTAGAACTTCAGAGTCTACGTTTTGGAAAGTGTCTCCCCTCTCCCCCGCTGATGTTAATGCTGCCGAACCATTGATCTGGCTTTGGGAAGCGCGGTTGTAGAGTTTCCTCAAGGGTTGTTATCTGAGCGATTCCACATGTTTTCCATTTCTTCCTCTAAATTGAATTCAGGTTTATTGGCCTGTAATTCTCTGGTTCATCTCTTGTTCCACACGTAAATTTGGCAATTACAAGCAGAACGTTTTCTACCCCCCAGTCTGAACTTAGATGGATCCGCTTTCTTACGCTCTTGCTAACGTGGCGTGTTCGGGGAAGAGGAGGGAGAGATGTTTTAAGGCTATTACGAGTTTTAACTGAATATTTTCAAAGTGTTCCTACCATATTTTTTCTTCTGTTTTCCCAATGGTGACCTTTTGTCGGCTTCCTCTCCTCCCCTCTTCATCTTCTAATCGCTTTGAAGGGGCATGGGTATAATTTAGCTACCATTTTTACTTTATTTACTCGTCATTTTCTTTTTTCTCTACCCTTTAGGACAGGCTTAGATCTTTGCTTTGTGTCCAGCTGAACTTACTGAATTCGTTTGCCTATGGTAGGATTTCAATTTTGGTTGCATTGGGTATCTTTTCTCCAATTGTCATTTTCGTAGATTTGGCTTCATTGCCTTGAAAAGTAGCCAGTATTTATTGAGCACTTTGCGTATATGCCAGACACTGTGCTGAGTGTGTATTGTGTTATGTATATCACCGTATCCATTTCGAACCCTCTGAGGTGTGTAAAATATTATTACCATGCTCATTTTACAGATAAGATAACTGAGGTTGCAGAGAAGTTGAGAAACTTTCATGACTAAAGTCTTGCAGCTAAGAAATGTGAACGCTGGGAACCAGTTTCAGACAGTCTGACACCAGAGCGCACTCCGGCAACCGCTGCCCAGCACTTAGAATATCCACGCTGGGTTGGGCTCGCTGTCCTGACCACACCAAGGCCCTTGCCTTGCTGGCAGAGCACCACTGAGTCTTTAAGGAAGACGACCCATCATTTCTTTTCTCTAACAGGCAAGTCCTCAAACCTTTGGTGACTCATTGTAGCTCTGGAGTGGGCCGTGCTCAGAGAGGTCGTCTCCACGCTTAGTCAGAATGACTCATGCAGCTTTCTTCTCTCTGGTACCCCCAGGAGCTGTTCTCAGGTCCCAGAGACCTTCTTGGTTCTTCCAGAGAAGCTGTGTGAGTTTGGGAGAAGCACTTCTACAGGGCTTCTTGTCCAGATATTCACACTTCTTCCTTCGAGTGCTCTACAATCTTTCTTCCATTAATAGCAGCCACTGGTGATGAGGGTATTCCTGCCCGCTCTATTGCCGTTAGCAGACCTCCCTGCCTGGTTACCCTTGGGGGTCACTTTCGAGCCCCGAGTGTGCTTGTAGAGTGTCACGACATCTGTCTAGCTCTGTGGGAGCCAGTCCTATGGACAAAGTCCTATCTTAGCCAATCTGGTAAAAATATAACTACGAAACATTAAAACTATTGAAATTCCAAGTCTGATGAACATGATATACTATTTCTTCACAGTAAGCATACTGGAAATTTATTTTTAATTTTAAAATAATTTTCCTGTTCCTAGTCACAGACAGTAACTTATTTTGAACTTACTCCATTTTTAAAGAAAAATGATACCACCCGTATTGTTAGGAGTAAATGTGGTTGAAGCCACTACTTTAAATCATTATTCGCTTCATTTCAGAAACCTTTTAGAATTCTTGAAGGTACAGTCATTTTCTTATTCACCTACCTGAGATCGTAGTGCCTGTCAATTAGCAGAAGCTAAATAAATGATTGTGGAATTATGGAGACTGCAGAATTTTGAGGTGGGAAAGATATTAGATTATAAACATCTTCTCAGTATTTTATCCAGACTAATGTCAAAGCGTAAGTAGTAATTAGGAATAATGTAAAATATGTGTATATATATACACACATATAATACATATTTCCATTATGAAACTTTTTAATGCAGTCAAGCAAAATATTATGCCTAAAGTTTTATTTGATTTTTCTGGGTTTTTTCCTCTCATGCACCTATCATGGTGCTGTTTCATGTCTTGTTAGAGAAAAGTGGTATGGTGCAGGGTTCACAATAATATCATCTGCATATAAAAATATAGCCTGTAAAAGCAATGTCTTACCATCTGTGCTTCACTCATAATTTCCAAAGAAATTACTATACAATTTCCAGAATTACCTTCTTTAACCAACATGTGTTTCATGAAAACAAATTAAGGGTTGGAGAACACTTCTGAATTCTTTCCAGAAACCACCATGTTTATTAGATTTGAAGATTTGAGTGGCAATAAAAAAAAGCATTTGAAAATATCTTTATTTGATAGACTCAGCCCCTTTGGAAAATTGAGATCATCACTCAAAAAATACTTAGTTCCGATTGCTCTTTGAAGCTGTATGCTCTCTATAGTATAAAGTTTTCTCTGAAAGAGCATATGAAAACAGAGTGTATTGGTCTCTGTTCAAATATAGGTATCTATCTCCTTTCCCTTTCATTCCATTTTAACTTATTGAGCTTCTTAGTTTGTGGGTTACTCCTACCTGGAAATTTCCAGTAGAAAGTGTTGGGTTTTGCTCAGCTGCTATTTTCCTTCCTGAGTCTTTGGAGAATCTACATTCTGGATTCTAGGAATAGGAAATCAAGTATCTGGTTATTGAAGGAAAATTGGAAGTCCATGTGGAGCATGGCTTCCAAATAAGAGGAGATGAATTTTAAATCCAGGAGGAAATATGGAAGCAGTGTGTGCCCTTGTTACTTACCAATCTCATCTGTGGGTTAGGAGGAGGTTTGATTCCTGCATCCTTCATGTCACATCTCAAATTTTGTAAAATTTTCCATGTCATGAAATTTTGTAAGATGAAGGGGGTACTTGCACACTAATCCCTTGAAAATAGGAATTAAGACCCAAGTGTCTGCTTCCCTCCTGGATTTCATTGCTGACAGTGAAACTGGTAGGTCCAACAAAAAGAAGCACAAACCAAAACACACCCACATGCATAGCTTGCTCTTCAATTCATCCAGCCTCATGGTTGGGATGGATTTTGATTCCAGATGTTGACATAGGGACCTGTAACTGGAGCCCAGATGAATTGTCAAGAAAGCTTATTGTGTGTGCACACACATGTGCACATATAGATGTGGCTATAAGGTTTCCTTAGTCAATGGAATGTTGGGATTTATAAAACGTCTTTACATAAAATCAATTAAAAGCACACAAGTATCTGCATATATCCAGTTTCAGTAACTTTCCATTTATGCTGCCTTGAATGACTATAAATAGCAATTGGACTGATGTTTGGTCTCGTTTTGAAGTGTTTTAGCATGGTCTTCAGACTGCTCTTTATTTTTCCCTTCCTTTCTTTGTTATCAAATTATAAAGTGCCTAGAAGAGTCTCTGACACATAGTAGTAGTTGCTCATCAAACATTGGCTAATAGGATTTGGAACGACGAGGAATGCTTTGTGTAAGACAGTAGGTGGAGAGGAGCATTCACTGCCCGGAAGTTGAACCCCAGCTTCACTCACACTGTGTGGTCATAGACAAATAGCTTAAACACTCCGAAGTTTATTTTGCTTTTATTTAAAAAAGGTACCTGTTTTATAGATAATAGGATAATTGTGCCTATCTCATAAAGTTTTGAGGATTAAATGAGAGTGGAAAAAAAAAGACAGAGTATACTCTTAAAAATATTTCCAGTGTATCTTTGTTATATGTTCTTCAAATTCAAAGAAAGTGGCTGATGCTTGCTTTTCAAAGCAATGGATTAAAATTTTTAAAAAGTATTTATTCTCATCATTTAGATTATAATGTGATTGGAAAAAGGAGCAATAGCTGACTGAACTGGGTTTTGTTACTTGAACATAGTTCTAACTGATGATGGGTTTGATCAGATAACGGCTCGCTTCCAGTTTAAAGCTGCTGTAAACGTTCACCAATCGGCAGCTTTTAGAACTGGCTTTTAAAACAAGCGGGTAGTTTTGGGAGGGGAATAGCGTAGATCACTATCAGCTCGATAGGTAGTGAGGGAAATGTGAAGAGAGAGAAGGTAGTGGGACTTGAAGGGGAATTCTCAGAACCTGGAAAGCTATTTAGTCCTGGTCGTTTTAACTAATTCTCTTTTTATCTACTTAAATCATCTATCGTGTGCTCAGTGTTGATAATGATATAACCAAAACTACAACTGTGGTATTTCATTTACTTTTAAAGTCTGTTATTTGTAGTTTTCAGAGCTGGGTGTCTGTGGAGCTCCAGAGTCAGTAGATGGACATCAGGGCATGGTGAGCTCCCTGAGGTCGTATGTAGCAGTTACATACATGTATTTTCCAGAAGATGTTTCTTCACATTCTCAACGAAGTTCAAAACCTGCCATCAACTAGGAGTTAAAACTGCTGTCGCTATGTGTTGATTAAAAAAGAAAATAGAGTAATATTTGAATTAAACTAAAAGGGGTTTATAGGTTTTTGTTAATTTTAATGTGCAAATATAATTTCTTATTAAATGTTAATCTTTGCAACAAAGTGTTTCTATAGATATTTGATGGTGATTAAATTAAATAATGTTTATGGATTTCCATATTTAGGCTTTATGAATACCAGTGAAGGGAAAACTGTTTAGTTATCCAAGTGATAAATACAACCTATTTCGTTAAGACCTCAGACAATGATCTTTTATGATTTATGGATTTACTTTTTCCAGTCATCTGATTACTGTTACATATTTAACTTTCTAACATATATTAATTTTTTTAAAACCTTTTTCCTAACTGGGAGTTTGGGTACACAACCACCCATATTATTTCCGGACTGCTTGAGATAGGAGAGTACTTGCCCCCGAGGCTGAGGGTTCCTCCCCTGGTCTTCACAGAACCCTGGGGAGTTAGGTGTATGGACATCAGGGTGCTGTGAACGCTCTGAAGTCAAATGCAGCAGTCACATGTGGATATTTTCTCAGGGTCTTTTCTTCATCTTCTCAAGGGGCTCCATGATCCCGCCATTAACTAAGAGTTAAAACTACTGACGCTGTAAACTAATATTGAAAAAAAAAAAGAGTAACAATTAAACTAAAAGAGGTTCAAAGGATTTGCTAACTTCTAGTTTACAGATCTAATTTACAGATCTATCTATCTATATCTATCTAGTTTACAGATATAATTTCTTATTAAATGTTAATCTTTTCAACAAGGCACATAATTCTTTTAGAAAAATTCTTACTTAATAACTATTGATTTTGACCTTCAAGATACTGTTTTCAGGAGGCAGCGTCCATTGCACAACGGACTTTGTATGGAGGCAGATCTAAGTTAAAAATAACAGCTCCTCAAAATACTGGCTGTGTGTAACTTTAGGGAAGTTATTTAGCATTTCTGAGCCTCACTGTCTTCATGCATGCAAGACAGTGATGCTTACCCCTACTGCTAATATGGGGATTAAAGATTATCCAGTAAACACCAAGTTCTCAAGAAATGTTAACTGTTATTCACATTAAAAAATACTGTCTATTGAAAATAGATTTGGGTGTGTTGTTAATTTTCCCTCATATTTCCATTTTTAATCAATTTACTCTAAATATTAATTTGAAATAAAAAATGTTACTAATGAATATTCTGGGAGCATCTAGCCCTTTCCTTCCCTTGGACTTTGGATTCTCGCCTTCAGCTTTTGTTGGTTTGTTCACTCCAGGTGTATTTTTCTGCTTACTTAGAGAGAGAGCTTTAGTCAGCCTCCACCCCAGCCTGGAAACTGTTGGTGCCTCTCTGCCTCCTCCCTCTGACAGGCTGAGTTCACTTTGACTCCTAGCGAGAGCAGGAGTGGGCAGAGGCGCTCAGACCACAGCCCTGAGGGCCGTGTCCAGGGCGTAAAGTCTTCCACTGGAGGAAGGACCTTTCTCGTTGGCCTACGGCTCCTTGTAGCTTCTAGTAGACGCTACTGGTTTTGGCATACAGCAATACCTCTGGGTGAAGGAGGGCTTTAAAACGTCTTAGCCACATCCGTAGTAGAACGTATTCATAAGTCCCTATTTCCCTTAAAAATTGACCTTACTTATAAGTGTCGGATTAAACAAGTTTTTACTCATTGGAAGTGGGTAATCTCTTCAGTTTTCCCTCTTGTGCGTTCGCAAAGAAAACGTGAGTAAAAAGTGTATCCAGCTTAGGTTGTGGTTATTTGTGTGCCTGCTTTTGTGTTCCAGAAGGTTGTGCGCAAGTCAGGTGTCGTGATTTGGTGAACACCGTTCTTGATGGGTTTGGGATTGGTGTTTAGATTCCGTGTGAAATGAGTCAGGAATCCTGAGCCTGCCCTGTCTGCCTTCTGTCTTGGAGAGCTGTGGGTTCCAATGCCTGTTGAAAAAATTATCTCTCGCAAGTGAGGTAGAGCTTACTGAACTGTCGTTGGATGACTAAATTCAATACACATCTGTAAGGTGATAAAACCCTTGACATAGAAAATATTTAAGATGGGAAAACTTTGGAGATCCATAGACTTGAGGTAGAAGAAAATTCTGAGATTATATAATCCTTTTCTTCTTTTTATTATACAGAGGAGGAAGTTTCAGTTCAAAAAGGTTACAGATTTTCTCTACAGCATGACTGTTAAATGGAGATCCCCAGGCTGACAGGGCTCTTTCCGCCGTACCACACTCACCACAGCTCTTTTCTCTCCAATATATATCGTAGGATGACATGAACTGATCCATAATGTGGGTCTTTCCACTGTAGAGTCGATTTTCATTATTCGTGGACTCCGTATTTGCGAATTTACCTCCTTGCTATAATTTATGTGTAACCTCAAAATCAATCAATGGCATTTTCCCGACCATTCACAGACATGTGGAAGGCATGTGTGGCCGACACGCACACTCCCACCTGAGGCTGAGCAAGGCAGTGCTCTGACTCTGTGTTTCGCTCCCCTGCAGAGCAGACCAGAGGGTGGAGGTGGTGGGGGCTGCGCAGCACAGTGTGGGAGCCTCAGCTCGGGTGGGCAGGGTTTGCCTCCCAGCTCGGGCGCCTGTGAGTGGGGTGGTCTCAGGCAAGTCACTTAATGCTTCTGAACCTTGTTTTCTCTTTTGTAAATAAAGAAAGTAGAATTTACCAATCTGAGTTGTTTTTAGGATTTAAGCTTATAATCTACATGAGGGGAGTGTGTGTGTGTGTCTGTTTCCTCTTGGAGCCATGATTCAGTATTTGCTAATTAGTGTTTGTGGCGACTTTACAGAATGCAAACTATTGCAAATGATGAGAAATGACTGTTTTTAAGACCTAAAAAAACCCTGTTTAGTATGAAATGACTAGCACTATTACAAAAATACTTCCTGTGTGAGTCTGTGTGTGTGTGTGATGTACATGTATTTTGTTCAAGCTTTTGAAATCTATTGCTGTTATTTTCTTCCTGAAAACAGTCCTCTGATACGGGAATTGTTTGATGATGTGCTTTATGGGTCAACTACACATGCTATTACAACTATTTTCTATTCTGCTAGCTTTTATAATAGCTTTGAAAATGTTTTCTTTTCCTCCTGATGAACAACCTAGAAATTTTACAACTATGAAACAGATAAAGAAGAAAACAAAAGTAACTCATGTTCCCATGACCCATGATATTCTCCTTTTGGTCTTTTCTCTGTGGTTCCTTCCCATTCTGATCCACCCCCAGGGTGCTTCTCTCTCTCCCCGAGCTGTGCGTCTGACCAGAGTGTTCTCCGTGTGCCTGTCTCCCAGTTGTCTGACTAACCCGAGCTTGTTGTCAGGCATCAGCTTGAACCTCTCTGTCCCAGCCCCAGACTGTCTTCCAGAAGGACCCTGTCTCTTCTTTACCTACCAGTAGAAATTGTCTGGTTTCTTATGTAATCCTCCTAACTCTGAGGGCAGGATTTTTTGGCCTTCATTTTTTTTCCAGAAGGTGTCCAATAACTATTTGTCGAATGAAAGGATAAATGAGTATGACTCAATCCATTAGAGAATAATGAATCAATACATGCGTCTTCGTCCACATCTCTGATTATTTCCTTGAGCTAAAGACCTAGAATATGGAACTATTAAGTCGCAATCTATAGGCATTTTAAAGTTCTTGGTAAATGAACACTGCTTTCCTGAAAGGTTGTACCAAGTTATACTCCCAACAGGAGTAGATGAGAATTTCCGTCTTACTGCATCCTCATCAACATCAATTTCTATATTAAAAAAAAATTTGCCTTTTTTTGGGTAGGAACAAAATGGACTGTTTGCCATTTTAAGTTGCAACACCATTGCCCTCTAAAGATGCAGAGGGCTGGTCAGTGGATGTCCATCAATTATGGAATGATGGACTGTACACGTCAGTGGTATCTTAACCTTCTGTGTGAGGTTTAGTAGGTCTCAGGATGCCCAGCATTGTTTCAAATACTTGATGCCAGCAACCTGCTGTCATCTGATAGAGCACCTGGTACTATTGCCTTTCAACAGAAAATGTGGTGTCCTGCAAGGTGTCTCTTAATTTCTGCTATTATCTAATTGCACTTGGAAGAATGGTGTTTCGTGAAATTTCAGAGATTCGTTCATGGTACAATTGCTCAAACTTAAAGGGAATCATCGATACTATTGGAATGGTTACATTAGTTGTTTTAACCACTGAAATATATCGTGTTTTATCGATAATAGGTACATTATCACCCTGTTTTATACTCAACAGATTTGTGACTCAAATCCAAATGAGGCTTTAGGTTTGTGTTGACAAAGTGGTGTGCCTAACATTCTCTTTTAGGCAGCTCAGGACTGTGATTCATTCATGAAATCGACAGCTGCATTTGTTTAAATTGTTATGTTTGAAGTGTATGCATACCATCACTCATTTAAGGGCCTCAGTCAGACTCTGGAATCTGACCATCCTGGGTATTATTCTGACTCTTTCACTTGTTGTTTAAATGACCTTAAGGAAATCATGGAACTTCTTTGAACCACGGTTTCTCTATCTATAAGATAAGACTAATACTGGTACCTGTCTCTCAGTCTTTTTGTGATGATAACATGGAAAAATGCCCGATCAATCAAAGCTTTGGGGACCTTATCTGACACATAGGAAGTGATCAATAGATGTTAGCTATTGCCTAATGCCTTGGACAGTGCCTAGCATGTAATAGGCACTCAGTAAATTATTTGTTAAAAGAATGTGCTTTTTCAACAAATATTTTAGGACCCCACAATTTATTTATCCATTCATGTATCCATTATCCATTATTTATTTATTGAGTACCTATTATATTCCAGGTACTCATTTAGGTCAAGGGGCTATAATGGTGAGCAAAAGGAGGCGTGGTCTCTGTATCAAGTCTAGGGCTTGAAGCAGGGGATACATATAAATTAAGTGAAAAGAAACATAATAATATGGTGGCAGCTATGAAGAAGAGGTACTTGATGGTATGAAAACTAATAGTGGGCTTTGATCTAACTGTGACGGGCTTCTCCTAACAAGTTACATTTGATCTGTTTTCTAAAGAATGGGCAGGCATTATCTAAAATATGAGAAGAGTAGGGGAGCTTCCCAGGCATGTCGAATGGCATACACAAGGAAAGAATAGTGCTGAAAGCAAAGGGTTGGAAGGCAGAACTCAGGGAGAGACTGATAACTGGAGTCAGTTAAGGCTGAAATGTAGGTGGGGGATCAGACCACACCGAGCTTGTTAGGTGGCTTTCTCTTTGTTCTGGGACCAAGAAAAGCCCTCGCATGGTCTTCAGTGGGCAGGGAATTTGGAGTTTACATTACAGTGTGGCGAGGATATTGAAATCGGAGCCAGAGTAGATGTAGATAAACTGGTTAGGTGGCTGTTGCAGGATTCTAAGTGGGGAGATGATGCTGGATCTAAGGTGGTGGCAGTGAAGCTGGAAAGAAGATGATGACTCAAAAGGTAAATTTAGGAAATAAAATCAGTAACTATTTATTAAAGAATATGCTTTTTCAACAAATATCTTAGAGTCATACAATTCATTCATGCATTCATGTATCCATTTTTTTGCTTAATAAATAGCACTGGTGATCAAAAGCATGGAGACTGCAGGAGTATGATATATCAATGTTGAGTTCCAGGTGTCTGCTTCATGTGACAGATTGAACGAGAGTGACATTCACCGAGGTGGAGAGCAGTGGAAGGGAGCAAGCTCAGAGAGGAGAATTAGGAGTTTCATTGGGAACATGCAGTTTGAGACACTTGTGGGCAATGATAAGAAAGCAATTTTTAGTACTTATTTAAGCTCAAGAAAAAGTTATGGCTTGACGGTCACGTATAAATATGTGGGTCTGAAATGCGTAGGTAGTGACCAAAGTCACCGGAAGGGGAAATTATGTTATGAAGACAGGAAAGGACCTAGAGGGGTCTCTCAGGGGCTCTTATGTTGAATGGCTTGGTGTAGGCAAAAGAATTTACAAAAGATGGAGAAAAGCAGCAGCTGGAGGGACAAGAGGAAAACCAGGAGTCTGCTGGGCTGGGGAAGTGAGAGGAGGAATGTGTTGAGGAGGAAGAATGGGTTATACTTCGGCGTGCTTTTGAGAAGTGAGAAGAGCTCCTGGAGTTCATCGGTATGGACCACTGTTGCTCACTGATGGAGACCATCTTGGAAGATTGGTGGCACTCTCATCCTGATTGGAGCGAGGCAGGAGTAAGCACTTGGTGAGAAAATAGATGCCATGGGAAGAGAAAGTCGGCTTTGCAGAGAAGGAGAAAGGGTGTCACTGGAGGAGGACGAGACGCCAGATGGTACTACATTTTGTTTTTAAGTGGCAGATGCTTGAGTATGTTTAAAAGTCACTGGAAAAAGTTCTGGAGATGGATAGTGGTGACGATTGGTGACAATGTAAATGCCACTGAAATGTGCACTTAAAAATGGTAAATTGCATGTTATGTATGTTTTACCACAAAAAGGAAATTTTTAAAAATCCACCGGAAGGAACTAATTGAGAGGGAGGAGATGACATACATAATAAAGAGAAGAGATAATGAAATTTTTTATCTCCCAGTAAGGCAAGAGAGGGGTGGGATCTGACATGGTTAGAGGGATTTGTTTTGGGAAGAAGAAATAGCTCATCTTTCATATGTGAGAAAATGGAGGACTTTTCAAGGGGTAACTTCTTTGGATTTTATTGTCTAAAAGGCTTTGAAGATAAAGTAAAATGGTGAGAAAGATAAAAAATCAGTCCTCATGCTTCTGGGAACCTTAGTCTATCAGGAAGACAGACAAATAAGAAACAACAATAACCTGTGCTAAATCCTGTTGTTGGGAAAATAAAGCCGTTGTGGGAGCCTGTTAACAGGGCCACGTAGTAGATACTGGCAAGAATCGGTGAAGTTTGCCTTGAGGAAATAGCATGTCAGTTGTAGCCTCATGGCTGCGTAGGAATTAGTTAGGGGGAAACAAGGAGGAGGAAGAGTGTTTCTGGCAGAGAAAAAAAAGCATAGAAGAAAAGGAAGTAGTCTTAGGAAGAGGGAGGTTGAAGCATTTGAGGAAGGCGTTACAGCAGTTTGTAGTTGGCTGGAGTGAAATTATTTTAGGAAGCGTTGGTGCAAAGGCTTGAGCCGTAGAGAGAGGCTGGATGTGCACACGGTGAGTTCTGGCCCTCTCCGTGTCTGTCACCTCCTTCTCAGAAGCACTTCCCACAGTGCTGGAAGTGGGCCACAGTGCTGGTGTTCACCTTAGCTCTAAGGAGACAGCAGGTTGAGTCAAAGCGAGCCCTGAGTTAGGAAGTCAGCAGACCTACGTATAGCACTGACTCCACCGCTCAGGGCTTACAAGGCATTGGGTAAGTTGTTTAACTCCTCTCTTAAAGTCCGTCTCATCGCTGGAAATGGAAAGGATTAAGTTGCATGATCTTTCAGATCCTTCCATCTAAACAGGTCTTTGCTATTATTATTGCTACCATAGGCTAGATATGCACATAGTCAACGTGCAGCATGTGGATAGGGAAAGCCCAGTGCTGACAGAAGCTATCAGGAGCTGCCTCCCCATGACTGTGTGTCTGTGGTCCATAGGCAGCATCGTTTGTAAACCTGTTAGATTGGTGTGATAATATGTTGCGTGGTGTATTTTGAGGGTTAACAGTACTGGGCTGCCCTGGATAACACAGCGCCAGTGCCTGTTGCCGTTTCAAGTTATTTTCACTAAAACAGTTGAAGAAAGTATTATTTTAATGATGTCATCAAGTAGGTTTTCTGAAAAAATACTGTTTGTGGGAACAGGGGTGATGCTTTGGGACATGATTTATGAAAATCTGTGCGTTCACTGTTGACAGTTATCACTGATTGTTTCAACATTTATTCAAGGATCAAATACAGAATCATTAGTACCATTTCATGCTTTGAAAAATATTGTAACACTCTGCTTTAGTAATTTTTTAGAAGGAAAGAAAATAAGCAAAGGAGCAAGATGACTACAGTGGTTTTCTGTACAATAATTTGGTCGCAATTTTAATCAAATTCCATCTCATCTTGACCCCTGCTATCTTTCAAGTCCCACAGTTAAATTGAACCAGTGGAACCCTGTTGAAGAGGAGGATTTATAGTGTCTCATAAATGATCTACATCAGCTCACCCACAATCTATTGCTAGCTGAGCCAGGGCCAGAGTACTATGCATAAGAGATGCTTAGTAATTAAAGGTGATCAATAAATGCTTTTATAACCGAATTTCATATAGATACCACTTAACTTAAAATGTTTCATGTAGGAAAAAAAGAAAGCCATAGAATATTACCAACACAAATTTCAGTGTAAGGATCTTGAATAATCTTGAATTAAACAATATGTTAAAAGAATGATAGGGGCCAGCCCAGTTGCATGGCGGTTAAGTTCATGTGCTCCGCTTGGGCGGCCTGGGGTTCACCAGTTGGGATCCCAGACAGTGACCTACGCACCACTTATCAAGCCATGCTGTGGCAGGTGTGCCACATATAAAGTGGAGGAAGGTGGGCTCAGATGTTAGCTCAGGGCTAATCTTCCTCAGCAAAAAGAGGAGGATTGGCGGCGGATATTAGCTCAGGGTGAATCTTCCTCAAAAAAGAAAAATGATATATGGAACCAAGTGAAAGTCAACCCAGGCATGTAAAGGTTGTTTTAAAATAAGGAGTTTATTAATATCATTCACTGCATTAATAGATTACGGAGAAACATCATATGGACCTTTCAAAGAATGCCAAAAAGCTTTGACAAACTAACTTCCACAGCTATTTATTTTTAAAAAACAATCAAAACAAAGCACCTTAGTAGAATTCAATTACCTGGCTCCCTTTTTAATAACCTATTTGTCTACCAGCATCAAGAATCGTAATGATTCAATGGAAGCATTTTTTAGTTAATTCAGGGGAAAATAACCTAAAAGAGATCATGCTCACTATTGTTAATATTGTTCTGGAAGCTCCAGTCAGTGTAATTAGGAAAGAGGAAGAAAAAGGCATATATATATATATATATATATATACACACACATAGGAAAAAAGATGGCATATGCAATATTAATTGTCTGTAGTATGACTATTTCTCTGAGAAACCCAATAGAGTCCATTGAAGAAATATTTGTAGTTTTCTATTGATTATATTTTTTAACTCATTGTGTACATGTAGAAAGACTCTGGAAGTTTTCATATTAATTTTAATTCCTTACGAAAGTCTGTTAATATTTCTTTAAAACAAAATGTATAGAATTTTAGTTACCAAAAAACAGGCAGGAGCGATTTGTGCAAAACTTAAAAACACTGCTGTGGGATATAAACCAGTTTGTGGATGTGGGGTGATCAGGACAGTGGAATGATCAGGAGATGCTTTCAGAAAAATGAGTAAGACATTTTGAGGCCAGGAGGGTTTCCTAGGCTGATGGTGTAGCATAGAAAGACTTGAGAAAACATGGTGGGTCTGGGAGAGCGCTGGCTTCCACTCTGTGACTGGGGCATCCTTGTGGAATGCTTCCAACAAGGTGCGGGTCAGGCTCCCTGTGGTTGTATAGAATCAGATCTCTGGGCTCTGGCGCCTGGAAGGTGCCCCAGTTGAAGGCCCACAGGTGACTGCCATGGGCTGCCTGGTTAGGACTATTGACTAGAAGGTTCACCAGCCTGGGTCTTAGGCTGGAGTTCTAATTGGATTCCAGTATTCGCAGCCTCAACAGCCTCAGTACCCTTCTCAAGGCGGTCAAAGCCATTGTTATTCCTTTATTACATCAAGTTTGCATTAGAATCATTTTGAAAATGATTTTCACCTTCCTCTGACCCTTCCATTGATGTCTGGACCAGGAAGCAGATGGGGATGCTCTCTTACCCTTGGGAGCTCTCTCTTAAATCTTGTGCTGATCATCTACTCTTTTCTATGAGCCAATAAAGTATTTTTATATTCCCTTTTGACTCTTTAAATGAATTTAAGATGGATCCTAACATAGCATCAATGAATTCTTAGTGAAAACAGCCTCATCTGTATAATTTGTTTTTCTTTTCCTTTCTAATGTTCTTAAAGGAAATTGAAAGGAGAATGGTTCATAATTCTATATGAATGGATAAAGCAGAGGAAGTAAGTTAAATTCTGGAATTCCAAACACTTGTCTTTTGATTAAGGGCTTGAATTCTTTCAGCTTTTCTGTGTTTATGACTTTCAACTCCTTCTTTGGAGTGAAATTTCATCTTTATTGCTTTGTCTTCTTCTGATTTTGTATGTACTACGTGAAGGTATTTAAAGAGAACAGTGATGTGCTGTGTTAAAATATTGGGTAAGATATTGTAGGACTACAGAGAGTTAGAAACGCAGAAAGTGAATTTTAATAAAATATAAAGATCTTTGTAATTTAAAATGCCAATTTTTATTAGTGTACATATTTCAATAAATTAAACACATTGGTTTACTGCAGTTTGAAATTAGTCTGTTTATTATTAAATCGTGTATTTTTTTTAAAGATTGGCACCTGAGCTGACACCTGTTGCCAATCTTCTTCTTTTGTTTTTCCTCCTTCTTCTTCTTTTCCCCAAAGCCCCCAGTACTTAGTTGTATATTTTAGTTGTGGGTCCTTCTGGTTCTGCTATGTGGGATGCCACCTCAGCATGGCTTGATGAGCGGTGCCATGTCTGTGCCCAGGATCCAAACTGGTGAAACCCTGGCCCACTGAAGCGGAGCGTGCGCACTTAACCACTTGGCCATGGGGCCAGCCCCTAAATCATGTATTTATGCTAATCGTCCAGTTAATTATTATAGTGACTTCCAAAATTTTTGACTATGTACTTCAAAGATTAAAACTTTTGAGCACACCTCAATATATTTTACTTGGTGATTAATAAATTATATACGTAGAGTAACGCGTACCCAAAATAGAAGTAAAAAAGAATGACATAGGAAAATATCAATATAGAAAGAAGTTCTAATATTTTATTCCATCTCCCCAGTAGAGATTATCTTCCACATTTCCTTAGAAGAATAAAGTTTTATTATAGAGCAATATTCTATTACATCAAATCCCCAAATTTCATTTTAAGTCTGAATTTCAGTAGATTTTTTTCTCAAAAGTATTTTATATTAATCTGTCTGTCTTCTTTCTATATATGTAACTAAATGAAATATTCCAATGTCTACTGAACTCACATTTTAAGAGATAGACCTGAATCCTTCCTTTTAAAAACATATAGAGATGGTATCTTGGTATTTTTAATCTTCTGCCATTTTATTTTACTTGATTGATACAGCATGGGTAGAGTTCTCTTTATTCTACAGAGGTGTACTGTTCCTTTTTTTCATGTAAATACACAAAAAAATTAATTTTCCTGATGTAGTTGCAGTTTTAGGATGCTTCTCAGAAACCGTCTATTCCCTATATGGACAACAAAAAGTGCGTGAAGTAAGCGAACACAACCATATTGTAGTACTAACTTCGGGATGTCTTTGTTAAATTACGTGACAAGTACAAAGAAAAAGCAGAGCAAACCATATGTGTACGGATTATGCCACTTAAAACAGATGCAGCCTGGCTTTTTGTTGGCTCCCACGGTTCTGCGAAGCCGCGGGCAGGTTGTTGAAGGTGATCCATGGAAGTGAGAGGTGTTGGTGAGGAGTGGGGAATTCTGGGGAGACCTCTGGGTTCTGAGCTGCTGAGGTTCATCTGGCCCTTGGGGACCTTCTGCTAACGCTGCTGCCACTGACATCCTGGCCACAGGGCATTCTCTTTTTTAACCCTTCAGTCCTGGCTTGGCTTTATGATTCTTACTGCAGGTTCCATGGCTCCTTGAGTCCTCCTTGTGTCTCACTGAGGACTCTGTTGCGTATTAGAGTCCCTTTCTGATGGTACCCTGGGAAGAAATATGGAGAAGCATCTTGTCCTCTAATAGTAAGTGTGTTTGGCCACCACTCCTCTGTATTTTGTTTTTCCCTCCTGATTACCAAATGCAGTGGTCCCTTTTATGGAGAAAAAGGGGTGGCCTCTCCTGGGGCAGAAATTAGTGAGGTTCTGGAAAAGTCCTGCTTGCAACCTGTGTGAGGTGGTTTTTACAAACCTTGCTGGTCCTTCCTCGCTCCTGCATGACAACAATGCAGGGGGCAGTTCATCCTCTCAGAACTTCCATAACATGTCCTTTGGTATTGTTCTAAAAGCCTCTTAAATACTGCCTTGGCCATGCTACATACTGGATCAGCTCTGCCCTGTAGAAATATAATGTGAGCCATGCAGGTGATTTTAATCATTCTCGTAGCCAGGTTAAACAGTGTAAAAATAAACAGATTATATGGATTTCAATGTGTCTTCTTTAATACAATTATATCCAAAATATTATTTCAACATATAATCAATAAAATTAGTAATGAGATAGTTTACATTTTTTGTACATTGCTTCAGTTCTTAAATTTTAAAACGTGGCACTAGACACACTTCAAATGTTCAATAGCCATGCGTGTCTTGTGGTGGCTGTAAGGGACAGTGCGGCAATGGACCACTAATTCACCCTGTATGGATTTCCCTTCATGGCTACATTATCCATGCAAATGCACCAGTTAGGATTATATGATATTCTCCAGAGAGTAAAGTCATCATATTCCAAGCAGAACATGGTAAAATCTTCTTATATTGCCTTCTACAGTGTGAAAACCTCCCCATTCCAAGACAATCCTGTGTTTCCACTGAATAGCAAAAATGGTTCTCCCACTAAGCTCCCATTTTAGGTCAGAACAGTGGAATTTCAAAATTACGTGCTCACTTCTCTTCATGCTCCCTTCTTTTTTTATTCTGAGCCATCTAGAAGAGTTTCACTGAGGTACCTTTTGGAGCCTGAGTCATTTCTTCAGGTGGAACCTTGGCATATATTCCACAGTAGTAGTGTCACTTCCTTCAGGCTTCTAAGTTGGATTCCCCCAGTCTTATGTCTCTTAGGCTTCCCATCATGTCTGAGTCCTAGGGAATTAGCAACCTACATAGAGATGTTGCAGCACCAAATACCCGTATCTCAGGACCCAATGTGGCCACTGCACAGCTTATGACCCAACCACTGTACAGTGGCGGTTCCCATGCGGTGGATCTGTTCTCGTGATCCATTACAAATCTCATATTTTAGACCCACGTTGTGCGACTGTGTTACCTGGGGGATCAGAGTAAATGAGGATATCAGAACAGCCAAAATTATAGGCTTCAGCGTTGTGTTGGAGTAGTGATGGTTTAAAAAATATGAGACCAGGAGGAGGAACTGATTTAAGGGATCACTCATGATAATTTGTGTTTTCCCTTTCTGGTCTTTCTTTCTCTCTTTTTTTTTTTTGGAAGTATTTTTAGTCGTTTTGCCTGCCATATGTAGAATTTCAGGCACGTGTAACCAGCACTAGCACCTTGCTCATTGAAGTTGCTCAATCCATTTTTGGGAGTTCAGTGCAATCAGTAGTGCTGGAGAAGATCTTATAAATACCCTTCAGAGACCACCGCATTGAATACACTGCATGAGTGACTGCCTACTGGTGAGGAGGACAGACCTGTCTTGTTTAGTTTTTCGAAACAAAAATGAAAGCATCATTCTGAGAATGCTTCAGACCTGATGGTGATGATATCAATCTGTTCTTACGGTTGAAGATTGTTCTATGCCTCACTGGTCTCACACACGGTGCAGGCTGGGTAGCCGACCATAAATTCATTCCATGTCAAATCTGTTCTCTGAAGAGCAGCCTACTTTATAACATATTCCTTAGTGATAGTTAAGTAAACGTCACTACCCCATGGTTCACAAAGGTGCTGATGTGTTATATTTCAAGTCTGGATGAGCATTAATTTTCACAATAGCCGGGGCATCTGCTTGGAGCACAATTTCAGCTCTGGCAGATCAGGGGTGAGAGGAGGGCACCTGTTTGTTTCCAGTCTGCTGTCGCTGGAAGGCATCCCTGAATCTCTTGATTAGAATCTTCCTAAAGCTTAGATGTATTTCATCCTAACAGCACACGTGGGTGGGTGTAGACGTAAATCTGGAGGCTTTGGGACTTCATCTGAATAGCCCAAATAGAATATTCGTAATTAAAGGGATTTAAGGAAAATACCCCTAATCATAGTGACAAATTAAATGTATAGGAGAGATACATCCAAAGTAGTTAGTATTGAGCTGCTGAGCTTTTCACTGCTTTTGCTCATAGTCAAGATGCCAAATGTTTTGAAATGGGAATAAAAACTTAAAATGTAAAAGTTGAACATCTTTAGCTTTACTTTGGTGGCTGAAGACTAGTTAGTTAATATGTGTTACATATGTTCTTTTGCCTAAAGCATATTTATTTCACTCCTCTTTTAAATTGTGTAGTGTAATTAAGATGTTCCAACTTTACTAATATTCAATACACAGAACAGGAAAATCTTTTATGGTGAAAATCTTGTAAAGTGAAAAAATGTTTGGCCAACAATAAAGATATTTCTTTTAGTTTAGTGTATCACTGTTGAATATCTGTGATTTGTACCTTTAACTGAATCATTATTTAATATTCTTCTTTTTAAACGTGGAAGCAGAAAGAATGAAAGTTGACCTAATTAACATTTAATTATCTTAACCAATGCAGAGTGATTAATGAATCTTACAGGGGTTGTCATATTTATAATGTAGAGATGGGGAAGGTTAACGTCTTTTCAGTGACAGGTAATTACCAACCCTTAAGTAGTATTGGGTAAAAACATATGAATCAGAATGACTATTTTATACACTTCCTTTCATGATATAAGACATGGCTGATGAAGCAAGAGATTTTAGCATTGTAATCCCTACATATTTAAAGGAAATTTAAAGAATATTTTTTTTTTTTTAAATCAAAGGTAACTAATTTTTGTCTTCACAGCTATTTAGTAGTTCTTCTCTGGAATTTTCCAAGAGACTGAGCTGAATATTTGCATAAATACAAAGCAATGCATTTGAAGACAGGAAACAGAGAATTACGTTCATATCTTATTTAAGCTTCTGTAGAGACAGCAGAATTATCCCCAAGGGAAATGAGTAACACTCGAGACCAAAGATGCAGCAGACCACAGAATATTGGCAGAATATTAAAACACATCCATGCCCATGCGCGCACACACACCTTTAAGCACACATATGCACGCACGTACACAATTATACACATACAGACACACACATTTACACTTTTAGGAATATTAGAAGCTACATAACCTCCTGCACTGTAGGCTATACTTCTGTAGTGTGTGTCAAGTGTGGGTACCACACTCCTGTCATTGTTTCTTAAAATCATCTTGATGGTTTGATTCTCTATCCATTTCTGCAAATTTTAAAATTTATTTGCTTGTAATTTTAATTTTCTGAACTGCTTAATTTGAAATGTTAAAAGACCTGAGTTATACTAGCCTTAAAAAAAATTGTGTGCACTGGATCTTAAAAATACGATTTGACAGTGACAACTAGAAAATGGGAATATCTGTGACACCTTTACAATGCTATTATTTGCAAAAAGACTAATAGTGCTACTGGTTGACCCTGTGAAGGTCGGGCATGAGGACATCAGATCATAGCTCACAGGACTGTGAGGGTAGATTCTGATCTTGCCTGAGAAGAACATAAACGCTGCTGTGTAGTTTTTAGATGTTCACAGTGGCATTATTTATGATGTTGGAGAGCAGCGTTCTCTGAGATTGTTACTGTAAAGATGAGTATTAATAACAGGCCCTCATGATGCAGTTTATTAGACCCAATCCTGATATTTTGATGTTAAGTAATATATGGCAAGGACTGAAGAGGATGAAAGGGAATCTGAAAATCATGGCTAATCTATATTGGAACTAAAATAATTATTCAAAACCGTTTCCAATAACCAGGGGTAATCTATCTTTATCTTAAAAGATGTTAAGGAAGAACATTCCATAACTACTTAGCCTTATTCTATAATTCTTGATCAATTAATAAATAATATTTTTATTCTAAATAATATCTATTTATTTTGTATATCTATCATAACTATTTACTTACTGTTTTTAATTATTAGCTATTGTTCCTTTTGACCCTTATCTAGGCTCACACAAAAAAATTGGAAGATTAGCCTACAATTTTGATTCTCATACTTCCTTTACAGAAATAGTACCAAAGGGCTAAATTTTCCATATTCCTGTCAATTTTTGATGTTTGAATTCCCCTCCAGTATCTTGTCTGGCTACTTGTTGCTTTAACTGTAGTGATATTTGTTGTCATTAACTCCTTTTTGTGACTCTGTCTAGAAGGCAATAGTCTTTGTAAGGGTAGATCAGAGAATTGGGAAATGATGAGTAAGTATGCCTTTGTGTGCCTGTTCAGGATGCTTGTTAGTGACACGATGTTTCAATCTGCCTTTTCAGCTTTGTTTGGGAATGTCCTTGGTAGAGATGCTGGTGGCTCTGCTGTGTACTTTCAGTCCAGGCTAGCCTGAAGTATCTCTTGTTTGGTGTGATTCTTCTGTCACATGACACGTGGAGATACAGCAGATGTGAATTTCTTTCTGTTCTTGAAGACCGCAGATGGAGGAGTTGGTCCTCTCGCAGAGTTGAGTTGAATGCTCACAGGTTCCCTCTTCTGTCTGGGCAGAGTGTCTGCTGGAGCCCATGAGCTCACATGTGGTCCATGGTTTCACTCAAGCGGTTGTTTTTCATACATTTATTCAACACGTTTCTTTCCAGCATCTCCTTTCTGCCGAGAACGGCACTGGGTACTGGAGATGTAAATCTAAATGAGGCAGAGCCTCTGTCCTCGAGGAGTGACACCTTCTGTGGTAAAGCAGGTGGAGGTCACACTCAGTTTGGTGATGTGCACAGAGACCGGCCCTTGGCTGCAGGAGCTATGAGGGAGCTCCGTGTAGAACTGAGGGCTGAAAGACCAAGTACGTGTCCGCCAAATGAAGAGAGGAAGGAGGATGGAGGCAGGCAATAAAGGGGGCAGTATTGCAGAGGCCTAAGGATGACAGGACAGCTGACTCCTTTAGGGGCAAAGGAGGAGCTGGTCGTGTCTTAGACTTAAGGATAGGAGGGGGCTGAGAAATAAAACATAGGATTGGAAAAGTCATCAGAAACCAACCATGAAGAGTGTTAGAACATACTCCTACAGGTTTGGATAACAATCAAGACTATAATCCCGCCCTAACAAATACTTAAGTTCCTCCTCTGTTTCTTCATTCCTTGTGCTCGTGAGACACTGAGTGAACTCAGCTATCCATAGACTCCTTGTTGCACGGAAGCCCTCCAACGCTGCTGAAGAAAAACACCGATTCAGTGATTGGTGTCACTTTAGATATATGGTCACGAATCTCAACAGACACTTAACCCTGCTGAATATTCTACTGCCCTTCCGTGCTATGCTTGCTTTCCCACTATCCAAAGTGATTATTTTACACCTTATTCTTTTTCCATAAAGCTACTTGTCTCACAGATCAGTTCATCCACGGTTTTTACATGTAATGCCTTAGAACAGTATCTAGCACACAGAAAGGGGTTAATCAAGGTTAGTGATGTTGATGATGATGATGACGATGAAGGTAAGGGTGATGACACGAGGATTTTGATGACGGTGATGCTTTGTGTCCCGTCCTGTCACATTATGAAGGGCTTTTGTCTGCTGGTATTCCCTCTACTCTTGTAGCATCAGTGTCTCCTTTCTGTCTGTACAGTCTCTATGGGTTCTCACCCCTTCCTCAACCCACGTTCTCCAGCTCTCTGACAGCCAGTCACATGTCTCCTCCTACCATTTCACAGAAGCGCATTTTTGTGAAGAATTCCAATAATCTCCATGTTGCCAAATCCAACTGGCCACCTCTTTGCTGTTTTTTTTTCTTGCTCAACTTCTCCGTTTCTTTGGAAGTACTTTCTTCTTCTGCTTTCTGTGGCCCAAAGCTCTTCTAGCTTTCCTCCTACTCTTGAATGCACCTTCCTCTCTTGCCTGGTCTTTTTTGATGACTTCTCCTCTTTACATTTTGAGTTATTTCCAGGAATAAGATAACAATGTTTGTTATAGAGTTTTTTCTTGCTGTTAAATTATTAAGGGGAAGAATTGAAGATGCCTGTTAAAAGTTTCTAGTATTTGTAAGCACTCAGCAACAATTTTATATGGAATTTTAAATGTTATTGGAATATTTAAATATATAGAATAAGAAAGAGTATTTCACAGGGAAAACCTCTGCAAATCTGTAAAATGTTGAAAAAACTTACAATTGATTTCAACCATTATAATTAGGAAACTAACATGTTGGTATACGAGTACTTGTCTTATTTAATTTCTTCAATTTGTTTGTAGCTAGAGTGTAGATTAGTGCCATTCTGTGTCACAATTTATGGATTACATATCACTCTGTGCAAGACTAGCCCAGAACAAAACAGCATGTTCCTCAGATGGGTCAGCTCAGAGCATTCAGGACCAATCTCTCTCCAAGCCCAGGTTCTTTACTGTTTAGCTGTTCAAAGCAAGATAGACACCCTTTTTCTGGAATGATTTATTGACGCCAGTCTGGTAGCAGAGAATGAGCTCTGAGTTCCACTGGAGTTCTGTTTGATTTGATTTGTCAGGAATTATGGAATCTTAGGATTTTGATTCTTGTAGTCTCTGGGGAAGAAATCTGGAGGTCAGATAGCCTACGCTCCCATTCACTATCCCTGATGTGTTCCCTTGTGCTGACCTCTGCTCCCTTCACTGCGTGCTTCCAAAACATCTCTGCTAGAATTTCACTCGTGATCAATGCTCACGGTCTGCAGTTTTGAAAGTTCATCTCCTGCCAACCTTTTCTACGCAGGTTTCACAATTGCACGCCTCTAGGTTTCAGCTGCTTTCCTGTTCCTTGTATATGTGTGTACATGTATCCATCCGGAACAATTTATTATATATAGTTACATTATTATGTTATACATATAGATATGTAATATATGACATAGATTATAATTATAATTCCCAGGAGTATAACGTGTCTGGGTTTGAAGATAGCTGTGGTGGGTTCTAGGCTCAGCTTTTGTGTCTCAGCACTTCAGTGCCCCCTGAGTTAGGTCTGTTGATAGAGAAGTAGAAACAAAGTAGAATTCAGGTCATTCTGCTCTTGGCATGTAGATTTCAAGCACTGAGCTTTGTGTCTTCTTTGTTGTTTTTCTTGCTCTGGCGTGACTTAAAAGCACATTCTCCTTGTCGAAGGTTCAGAAGGTTGTTCAGGATAGTGGTGATGATCTCGGTGATGTGATGTGATGTGATGCTAATAATAGTGATGATGCTACTCCTGACGTGACGGCCCTGATGAAGATAACACTGATGACACTGCCGCTAATCTGAGGCCAGCCGCCACACTTGTACGCACACGTGCACATGCGTATGTGCAAGCACACACACAGTTAACTGAGTGCTTAATACGCACCATGAACTGCGCTCAGTGCTTTTTCTGTGCGCTCTCGTTTGGTCTCCATAAAGCTTTATGAGGTGGGTGTTGTCTCCATTTTATACATGAGCAAAATGAGAACTTAAGTACCTCTTAGGTTGCTGAGCTGGTCCAGATGCAGCATTCTCTAGACCCAACGCCCATTTATATAATCATAATGCAGTACGCAGGTACAAATTCTGTGTATTTAAATGAACTTTTCTATTATTTAGCAAGGTCCCTTGTATTTGTTTTGTGGCTACCACTCTTACCACTCACTTTAGGCCAAGATTTTTATCTGGGACTCTCAATCTTGAGATCTTTTCCGTTTTGGTTTTTATGTCTGTGGGGTCTTACTAAAATTTTTATCTGAAACTTTGAGAATCGACTTTCTTTTTTTTTTCTTCTTCTTCTCTCCAAAGCCCTGCAGTACATAGTTGTGTATTTTAGTTGTAGGTCCTTCTGGCTGTGCTATGCGGGATGCCACCTCAACATGGCATGACAAGCAGTGCTGTGCCTGTGACCAGGATCTGAACCAGCAAAACCCTGGGCTGCCGAAGCAGAGTGCGTGAACTTAACCACTTGGCCATGAGGCTGGCCCCGAGAATTGACTTTCTAAAATCTGAATTGATGGCTGACAACATCTGATGTGCCACTCATTAGCTCATGTATTCATAACTTTCTATCAAGATTCCTCTTGTATGTACTTCACCAAGGCATTTTTTATTTTACTTAGAGTCAGATGGAGAGAAGCTCCTACATTTGCTCCCATAATCTGAGTTATGGAAGAATGGCGCAAAGGAGTCGAGTCCATCAGTTTCTTCCATAGTAAATTGGAATCCTAGTGGGTCACGAGCAGTTGAAGTTTCCCATAAGCACTGTTTCTTTTCTGTCAGTTTTGTGATACATAAATGTTCACTTCTTTCCTCCATTTGGTTTGATAGTCTTGGTATACTCTCCCATAGAGTATGGTGTTTTTCCTCATTCTTTTTATATTCAGCTCTCTTTGTATTTGAACTATAGCCTAAGTCCAAATCAAGTGTGCATCCTTTGCTTTCTTCTCATTCATTTTGTATTCATACATCTAGCAAACGCCAGGTTCTGTCCCAGGTCCTGGGTGTGTATAGAGGGAAAACGGGAGATGCACTTACTCATTTGTCTTTCAGATGGTCACTAAAATAGCTGGAAGTTGTTTGGTTTCTAATTCAAGCAAGCCAACTCTTTCTAGGAGCTCTGGTGGAAAGACAATTAATTATGTAAATATAATCAAGTTCGATGAATGTTAAAGGAGATACTAGCTGACTGTGCAGGCACAGAATGAAGAGCTTTAGCTTGTCTAGAGTCTTAAGGAAACATTTCGAAGGAAATGACAGTTTGTCTGACACCCAGTGAAATGAATGGGAGTTCCCTTTGGATGTTTATTTTGTGCCAAAGACTTTTTATAGGCTTTGGCCAGGCATTTATTAACTTAATAACCACCTAATCTCTATCTCTTTTTCTTTCTGCAAGGAGCTTCTCTGATCCTCAGTGTCTTTATCTACAAAATGTGCAGAAGAGGTTGTTGTAAATATTCAGTGTGATATCTATAAATGTTTTTGTAAACTATACATTGACTTTCAAATCATTTCTCTTATTATGCTTCTAATTGTATGTAAGATATTGTATGGGTTGCAGTGGGAATACACTAATTGCAGACCCTGTTCTCTGGTTCCTGCACAGGTTATTCATTCATCCTTCTTTTTCTTCCTGGTATTTACAGAAGTGATCTGATAAATTTTGGAGAAAATTTAAAAGTGGGATTGTAACATTAGATGTCCTAAATTTGTTGAAAGTGTCTTATTGACTGCGTGGGTCTGGTCTTCAGTTTCCCCCTTGAGTTATGACATTTTAATCGTACTGTAATGCATTTGTTCGACAATGGCTTATTGAGGTCCTCTGTGAGTCACCATGCTGGATACTGGTGATAAGATACTGCCCTTCGTCTTAAGAAACTGGAGAAGAACGTAGGCCATTCCAGAAGGTTGGAATACTCTAATGTGAACATGAGTCCATCAGTTTAATCCCGTAACGACAGTGTTAAGAGGTGCTATGTGCTTGATTCTAACTAGATAAAGGAAACAGGAGGTAAAGACTTTTTATGCCTGAGTCTAATGTGAGGTACTCTAGAATCAGTGAACGTGTGAAACAGATGTGCATTTTAGAAGAATGGCTTGTGAAATGAACTCTTCATATTGTGTCAAATTTTTCTTTGAATTTAACCTAAAAACTGTTCTGCTTCCAATGGATCTGCAGCGGGAGTAATACTAAGATATTTTAACAGATCTTAGAGCACAGCAGTGACCAGCGGTGTGGATGCCATTCCCAGAGCTGGGTCGGGATCCAGGACTCCATGTAGTTAACACTTTAGTTGCCAGAGCATTGATTATTTGAAGGCGTTGATTGGGACAGTGGCTGTAAA
Source organism: Equus quagga (assembly GCF_021613505.1). Classification (NCBI taxonomy): domain Eukaryota; kingdom Metazoa; phylum Chordata; class Mammalia; order Perissodactyla; family Equidae; genus Equus; species Equus quagga. The sequence continues at coordinate 82,473,714 of NC_060282.1, read as the reverse complement.
TGAAGCTGGATGGAAGATGTTTTGTGTTGTATCAGTCAGTCAGGCTCACTGGAGCGTTCTAGCTGACCGGCAGCCTGGGCTCAGTGTCAGACTGTTTTTCTTGATCATATTTTTGTGTTTCTGAGTAAATGTGTAGTTCCTTATCTCTGTGTCTCCCTAGTTCATTCCTGAGACGGGTTCGAGGTGCTTGTCCACTTTTGCCGCGGCTCGCTCTGGTTGCTCTGTGATAGTGTTTCCCTACAGGAAGAGCACTTGCTGTTTTACTGTTTGATACTTAGGGCATTTTGTGACAGGACCACTGTGGTGTCTGTGACTGGGCTGCTGCCGCTTGGGCTTAGCTGCTGTAGGTCAAGCCCAGTGACCACTCTGTCAGCGAGTTGCCATCACATCAAATATTGGTCACATCTTCTCAGTGCCCCAACAGAAACACCTGAGTAATTGTAAATTTTATCACAGTGCACTGGTAACTGATAAGTACTATTTTCCATGAAAAAGAAGTTTAAAAATTATGAAGGCACTGAAATGCTAATGTGAAAATGCCTTGGCTCACACCAGCGAGCCTGCTCCTCTTTGGTCTGCTCTGCCGACTCTGTAAGGAGCCCTTCCTTGTCTACAGGTGGTTGCTGGTTGCCTGTTACATACAACCAAGTGCTTTACGTCTTTACGCTTGGGAACTCTGCATAGATTCTCCACCCCAGAGTCCCGTGAGGAACAGCCTGCCTTTGTGCAGGGCGTACAGCTGAGACCCGTGGCAGATGCTCAGTGTTTTCTGTGTTGGAGTGTCACACTGGGAACAGAGAAGACGGAAGAATAGTAAGTGGGACTGTTAAGAAACATTGAGCAATGAAGGAGTGGGGACTTTGGGAAGACATGAGAATGAACACAATGCATTTATGTCGATGTCCATCATATGGACAGGAAGGAAAAGCAAAACATTTGCTTAAAATCCAGATGCTTGAAAGACTAGACCATGATTTTCTGACTTCTGAGGAGAAGCTGGCTTCCAATGAAGAAAGGAAGCTCAGCTGTTGTGGTTCTGGCTCCCACCTCAGCCCCTTTAAACCAGAGCAGTCTCTGTTTTCTCTCTTTTATGCGCTAGAGTTCCTACTGAGGTTTGTTTGAGGGGAAGGAAAGAATCAAATGGAAACAAAGGTACACAACTTACAGAACTAGACTACACTCTCTTTAAAGTTCTTCCTTGTGTTCATGGGCATCTTTGTTGAATAGATGAATTAATTAATTTTTGGTGGAAAACCTGTTATTTGTTGGAGATCATAGTATATTTGCAGGATCTTTCTGTTTCATAAGAGGAAGCCTCGTTTATTGATTTTTTTTTTGAGGAAGATTAGCCCTGAGCTAACATCTGCTGCCAATCCTCCACTTTTTTTTTTTTTTTTTTTTGCTAAGGAAGACTGGCCCTGAGCTAACGTCCATGCCCATCTTCCTCTACTTTATATGTGGGACGCCTACCACAGCATGACTTGATAAGCAGTGCGTATGTCCACACTGGGGATCCAAACTGGTGAACCCTGGGCTGCTGAAGCAGAGCGTGCAAACGTAACTACTGTGCCACTGGGCCGGCCCCCAGGCAGCCTTCTTTAAATCTATCTTTTTTCTATATGCACTATATTAAAAGCTGCAGTTTTTTTACTTTGGCTTCTTCATTCACACTAGTATATGATAATGCAGTTATGTCATTGAATAGGAAAGTGGCATGAATTTTAGAACCAGTTATGGAATTTTCCCAAATATTTTCCCCTTAATTTCTATATTTTCAGCTTTTTATTTATTTGTTAATAAACTGTGATGAGCTTTGACACAAATTTAACTATACCGAATATGATATAACATGAACTTTCTCATGAATTTTCCTTTCAGTGTTAAGGAATAGCATCATTTCACCTTGTGCTGTATCTGATGATTCAACAAACCCTTAATTTTTAACACAGAGAGGAAAATTCGCAGCTATCTCCAAGGTGACATTCGCTTTGTGCGTTTGGTGGGTATTTATCAAGTGCACGTTGTGTGCCAGGCATTGTGTTGGCTGTGTAAAGGTAAGGCAGGTGTGGTTCTTAGCCTGCAGAAGCTCACGGTCTGGCGTGAGGAGGCAGGCGCGTCAATGAGTGCAAGGGTGTTCTGTCATCCGGTCGTTTGGGTATTGTCAGGGCACAGAGAAAGCTCAGTATATGGGAGAGAGTCTTGGTTAAAGGAAAGTGCTTGAAATCTGAAGTGAAAAGATTTAGATCTAAGACATGGCCACTACTCACAGTAGTGTCTTGGGCGAGTGACTTAACGTTTTGGACTCCTCTCAGTTTTCTCAGCTGTAAAACGGCGAGGGATTGCCCCACATCTTAGAAGAATCAAATGGTCATGCTTTCTAAAGTGTGTTCTGGTACATTCAGTTCTATATACATATTGGCTGTTCCTCTCTGGGTCCTCCAATGTAAAAGCAAATGGAAGTTCTTAATATTTATAGGCAGATATCAGGTGGCAAAATGTGGAGTGAGTAAGAATGAAGTCTTGGTTTCCCACAGGTGCCATATAAATTGGCACTCATCACGCATCTTCCTTTTGTGTGCAAGTTCGTTTCCTGTATTCTTCCCACTTTGGGGACTATTTTAGAATGGTTATTAGATTCTCAACTAACGTGACTAGTTTATATGAGGAATTGTGTAAAGCAAAGGTTTTTAGGAGTCATGAAATGGCTGTTTGAAAGTAACTGCCACTGATTCAACATTATTGAAATCCTAATGATAAAATTGGTTAGAAAAAGTTTGCAGCATGCTCCCTTTTTCATGCTCCACGGCCTCCCACTGAAAACCGAACAGTTGCTCACCTTAGGTAGGCCCATTTTTTTCTTTTTATGTTTCTAAAAGCCTCTTAGTAGGTGATCTCTTAGAGAGCATTTAGTTGGAACTGTACTACTATGAGAAAATGTCCTCAAAGTTGTGAAATGCTGATTTTACCATCGTAGGAGGGAACTTGGGAAAATGGAGTGTCCGATGGGTGGAAAAAAGAGCCCCGGATAAGACAGCAGGAGACCCATTTCTCATGTAGCTGTGTGACAGCTTCACCGTGTCATCTGCTGTATACACTGGTAAATTTATACGAGGTCATCTCCGAAACTGTGACAACTTTGTGATTTTATAAAGTTATTGAATCCCAGTTTGATGGTCATCTTTTCTTCAACTGAAGAAAGTAACTCAAAGAGTAGTATATTCACTGATAACTGGGCGCTATTAGTCTGGTGGATGTCAACACAGTGATCGATGACAGAATCAGAGACATGGAGGGAAATTAAGAATTTAGGAGTCTACTGGCTCCCAAACTGAGGGCTGGGGAGGGAATTTGGAAGTGAGTAGGAGTGTTTTTGCTTGTCACGGTAATGGGGGCCCCTCTAGAATTTGGGGGGACAGGGATGCTGAAGGCCTTATGATATTTGGAATTGTCCTACATGATGAAGAATTGTCCTTTACAGAAATACCAATGGAACAAGCTCTCATTTTACAGATAACAAGGCAATTCTACAAAGTAAAGGACGGTGGTCCTGAATGCTGAGCAAGTTTGTGACAGACCCAGGATTCCTCTGACTCCTCTGACTCCCTCTGACTCTGATTCATCCAACCCCATCTCTTTGTCTTCCTAAAACCCCAGTTGTCAGTGTGGATTTGCTTTTACCTGCTTTGGAAAACTCCACCACCAAACTCTTTTGGATTATGCAGAAATTGTCTAAAATGTCACATCATTTGTCAGCTTTTTGTTCTGATTTATATTACTTGCTTCCAAAGTATAAATCTTCCTACACTCATGAATTAGCCAAATATTCTCTTCTCAAAGAAAAAAGATGAGATGATTCTGCCTTATTCACCATTAAATTGAATTCTTAGTGTCTTGTGCAGTTTCTGGCTTTGATAATGTCTTCGATGCTTGAAATCTTATATGGAATCCAGAATGGATTTGGAGACAAAAGACCTTAATGGAGACCATGTTCCAGGTCACTTAATGATCTTGTGAACTTGTATAGCCATTTTGCCCCTCCTTGACTCAGTCTCTTCATCTGAAAAATGGAAATGATAATTTCTACCTTGACTTTGTCCACCTGGGGACTGAGTTTGAGGACTGGTAAGAATGAATGCTCAGGTACATTGCTTATATTCAAATTAAACTTTTCTGTAGTAAACTTAAAAGGTACTGCTTATGGCAAGTGACTTCGGTAGAAGCAAATGGGAATATAGGATCAGCTCAGTTTGGCAGCTCTTGGATTCCATCATGGTAGACACACTTGGGGAGGAGGAATGGTAAGCCACTACAGGGTCATGTCCTTCCAAGTCACTGAAAACCCTCAGGACTTTCTTGCCCTAGTATCTGAAACTGTAGCATGATTTTCTTTATATGTTTGTATAAACTATCTAAGATCTGCGTTTGGGGCACCATTTTTGCAACATACCCTATTATATCAGCTCATGTTATATAATAATGCTGAGCCATCACACAGAGCAGTACACCATGGTGACTAGTCAGCGGTCTGGCAGTTATGTATGTGCTGTGTCCACGGCCCAGGACGGTCTGAGCACAGCAGGCCTGGCCATGGCCTGAATCCCATCCCACAGGGTTGTTCTGAGAATTGAGATAAGTACCTCCATGTGCCTGACACCGAGGTGCTCAGTTCACAGTGATCCTTCCTAGTGTGTACTCATCTATATTTCTAATATCTAAAGCATGCAAAATGTTTGTAAATAACCAAAAATATGAACTATCATTTCTGCTAAATAGTTATTGCCTGCCTTCCCTCTGTCTGCCCTAAAGTGATATATCCATATATGTACAAACACATATATGACAAAGATATTTAATTACATATATATATATAATTTTGGTAGGGAGGGTGTGGCAGAAAGGTATTTCAGTCATGCACATTACACATTCTGTAGAGGATCTGTAAGCACCAACTCCTGATTGGGGAGTGTTACGGGTTGAACAAAATTTCCATGGTGACATCCTAACCCCAGGTACCTCAGAATGAGACCTACATGGAGATAAAATCTTTACAGAGGTGATCAAGTTAAAGTGAAATCATGAGTGTGGGCCCTAATCCAAGATGATGGGTGTCCTTATAAAAATGGGAAAGGTGGACCCGGAGATGTGCGTAGAGGGAAAATGATAGGGAGAGGCACTGGGAGAAGCCAGCCATGTGCAGGCTGAGGAGCAGGCCTGGAACAGGCTGGCCCTGCCGGTGCCTTGATTTTGGACTTCCAGCTTCCAGAACTATGCGACACCCACTTCTGTTGTTTCGACTGCCCTGTTTGTGGTGCTCTTTCCTGCAGCCCTGGCGCACTGGTACGCGGGTGGGTGGGAAATTTGTCCTCACAGAGCCCTCTGTGCCCCAGGTCTCTTGTAATTTAACTCCTGCTTTAAGTAATAAGCCAGAACAGTTTATATATGCGGTGATACGTTTGAGAGGATAAATGTCTTTGGAAAATTGAAGTCAGTTTAGCTGGATGTCTAAAATGAAAAGAACAATGGAATTGCTTTTTTGGTTATTTTTTTGGAAATTGCCTCTTTCCTTGTGTTATATTTGTTTTTGAACATATTTGTTGGGACAATGGAAAATGACATTATTATAATGCGTGGGGCAGAGAGTCCTGATTCTCAGAATTGATTTTCTATATTTGTAATTTATCTAGAAGTGTGGCGGCAAAGATAGTGGTGTAGAAGCCCTCCTCTTGAATTCAAAAACTTTTAACTTGCTCCGAAATTGCCAATTACCTGAAAAGAAGGTTTTGGAAACAAAGAGTTTAAAATACTTGCGAAGCCCAAAGAAAGACAGAAATCTGAAAGGGAGAGAGCCAACAGCCTGTTTAACTGGCGCTGTATTGATGGACGTCCACAAACCTGAGATGCAGATTCTGCTGCGGGGGGGAGCAGTTCTTCCAGAAGGAGCCTCAAGGTGTGTAGTGTTGCCTAATCGAGGCAGAAGCAGTGAAACAGAAGTGGGTGGTTTAGCCTGTCTCTGCTGCAGTTCTAGAAAAATGCTTTAGAGTTTGATGAAGAGGAACATTGGTCGACGGTGTCTGTGACTTGCCCAGCTCGTGGAAAGCCTTGAGCCTCAAAGAATGTCCAGACATGATCTGCAAAATGGAAGTATTTAAAAAAGTTCTTATTTTTTCTTATTTTAATAAATGCTAACATGATTTTGTTTCTTCAGTTAAGCCTGTCGTGTGGCTCCATCCTGAGGAACACACAGCAGTCTTCTGTAGAGCTAAATTCAAGTAGATGTTGTTATTTATTAAGAAATTTACGGCTTTTTGTTTGTTGTGCTCTCCTTGTTTCTGTCACTGCCGCTCATAGTCCTGAGTGTGTGTGTTTTGTAATTTCATTGGTTTGTCGTTGTTTTTGGTGAGGGTGGAGCTTTGTCTTGGGCTGGCCAGAGTTCAGTGTCGCTTGTTCCCAGGTGTGGAACACTGTTGCTTTGGCTCTGTGCTGGGCTCGAATGCACCAACAGGGAGACGTGGTCTTTGTCTTAGGAGCTCATGGCCTTCAGAGCTCACTGCGTACTGCCTAGGTAATCTTGACGGGGGTTTCTTTCTGAATATTAAGTTATTTATAACCTCACAGATTTGCTTTGGGGATGAAATAATATAATGTGTGTGTTGTGCTAGGTGTAGGGCTCAGAGTGTAGGATACACTCAGTCAATATTCACTATCTTGTTCTTCCATCTGTGGACGGTTCGATGACATATGAGGTATAGATGGGATGTAAATGGAATATATGAAACATAGCTAATGGGGAGAGCTTTGAGGTGCTTCTCTGGTGTTAGTTATGGATGATGATTCATGGTCTCCGTTGCCTGATATCTTTTGCCTGGTGGTTTGTAGAGTCTGAGTTGGAGAGGGAATTTTAACTGAGTGGCTGGGGGAGCACACATCCTCAGTAGTGAGGGAGAGAGAGAAGTATTGATTATATTATCAAGTATGGTTGTAAAAAATGAGCAACAGGGCAGGAGTTCAGGGGAATGTCGTTAGAGGTAGAATGCTGTTATAAATTGTTGAGGTGTTTTTCCTCATAAAACTGGCGTGCTCATTGTACAGTAACGTGTTTTTCTGGGATGGATAATATGACTGTGAAGATTGTATGAAATAATATTTTAATCAAAGATGGCATATTTGTCTCCTAAATGTTTTCTAATTTTAATAAACTAAATAACCAAAGTCAGCACAGATCCAACCCATTGTGTGTAAGGACTTCACTAGATCATCGTAAAATGATTGTTTATAGTGATGCCCTTGAGGTCTAGGGGAGTGATGAAATTAGAATCACTGTTTTGTCCTTAAAAAAGCACAGAGATTTATACTATTTTTGAGGCATATTTCAACAAAAAGTGTTAAATACTTTCAACATTTGAAAATGCAGTGTATTCCCTTGCCTGGGACAGGCTGGACTGAAATGAGCCGTTATGGTGCTTGAGTGGATTAGTTATCTGAGATCGCTAACGTAAAAATTACTGTACTGGAAGCTGCATATGACTTAAAACAGGAGGGCTGTTCAAGTGGGAATAATTTAGGGCACTTATGTATTGCAGTCTGATAGCCAATTGTTAAAGTGTCTGTTAGCTGAGGAGCATCACAGAATTCATCAGTGAAACGTGAGGATATTTCAATCCTGTAGCTATATTTATATTTTATTTACATACTCTTTTTCCTAATTTTTAATCTATACTATATTCCCTAAATCTCATATGACTGTCATTGGTTGAAATATTGATTTTTTTGCCCCCCAATAGTTTTGGTCTTGACTAATTGGCTTTCTTTCTTGGCAGAAGTAGAAATCTGTCTTTTGGATTTATTTGTAAAGTGAGGAAGTCATTTAAGATGTTAGACTATGGAGAGGTGATATCCTGTTTTTATTGGTAACATGAATGTTCGGTTAGTTAGGGCTGTACAAAATAGAAAAAATATCAGTATGTACTTATCTTAGCAACCTAGTCAGAGACTTTCAGTAATTGACTCTAGAAATCAGAAAAAAAAATTAAACTTTTGTTGAAAAAGTAAGATGAATTGATGATGTCTTAAGTGGCAAGGAAAATACATCTTTTACCTTCATTATGTTTTAACTTCTTACTTTGATTTTGGAAAAACAAACATGCAGTCATTAAGTATGAGTGTTTTGTGAGAGAAATATTTCATATGAATGACCATACAGATAAGAAATGATACTCTTTGATTTTTCTTTGCAAAGTAACGTAACAGTATTATAGAAATATAGAAAAGTAGAGCAAAGGTGAAAAAAAGGAAACATAATTTTGATCACTTCCAGCATTCATAGTGGTCTGTTCTTTTCAGTGATGTCATGTGGGCCTGCTTTTTCTGCTCCCTTGTGGTACATTTTTTTGGTACATAGCTTTTCACTTCACTTGGTCAACTAAGTTAAACCAACAATTTATGCCTTTAGGAGCCACAGTAAGTAAATTTTTTGGACGCAGAACAAGGAACCAACAATTTAGCTACTGACTAGATTAAGACTTGTTACATCAGTTTCCCAGAATGACTGGACTCTGAAGGACTCCAGCTTCGAGTCCGCCTGTTTCTGTTCTCACTGACAGCCATCCATGGGTGAGGTGGGGCTCTGGGTGGTGGCTGGAGCTGAGGGTGGGAACCAACATGTACAATGAGTACTTCTGTCTCCCCCTAAAATAAACCTTATAATAATCAGTTTTTTTCATGTCTGCATAGTACTTAATGAATCAACATTCCGTTGTTAACATAGCTATAATCCTAATTGTTGGAATTTCTTTTTTTTCTATTATAAATAATGATAAGGTGGATCTCTCTGTACATTGCATTTTTTTCTGCAATTTTTAATTATTTGTTTAGGATTTGGAGGAGTCATTCTCCAAAGTACTATTATTATTTTGGATTGTGATAGATGTTACCCTCAGTAGGGGTGGCCAATATAGGGATGGGGGGCAGCGATATAAAAGGCCTTCAGTTGTATACAAATTGCATCCTTACCAGTTTATGAACATTATCATTTTCATTTTTGTTTTGCTTGTTTAATACTCTCATGAGATTTTGGTCTAATCATTATGCTGTATTCTCTTTGAGACATTTCCATTGAGAACTCATCCAGTTTCTCAGCTTGACCTATTTCTTCCTAAAGCGGTAACGTTGGCTTGGTAGAAAGTGTCCAGTTAGTTAGATAGACACCATGTGTAGAGAGCATCCGTCTGTGATTCCCTAAAGATTCTGGCTCTGGAGTTAGACACGGGCGATGGCAACGTAGCTGCCAGACAAGGCACTTACTCTCTTTGTGCTCGGAGTCTTCATTTTCTTCGTCTACCACACAGAGATGATGGATGGTGAAAGGAGGAGAGGAAGAAAGGAAGGTGGGAGGTGTGCGTCCTCACGCAGCCACAGTGTGAAATTCTTTGGACTTTTATGATGGTTCCAAAAGTATCCTGTTGTTCTAAGTGAGAGATGAGATGCCCACCCACGTTATGGCAATGGGAATTAAATATTGATTTAATCAAATCAATCAAGATTTTGATTTTAAATTACTTTCTATCAGTGATACTTCTCCCTTTTTTTCTTTTCTCTGCAGTATCCCAACGTTTATACTGTGCCTCCTCTCTATAAAAAGAAATGCCAAACTTTCTAAGTTGTTGAGGTAGGAGAAGAATGGTAACATGACTCGCTTTGCCCAGGTCAGAAATGAAAATATTTTGGGGGTTTAAGCCTTTTCTTTTCTGTCTTATTGTAAACAGCTATTGAACACTGTGTACCAAGTGGTGTAGAAATCACAGGATAAGGTTTTGCTCAGAAGGCATAGTTTTTACATCTAAGGTTTTATTTAGTCTTGCTTTTTTTAGTGATCGCCTTTGTTTTAGAACAAGGGTCTACTGAGGGACCCTTAAGGGGCGATTTAGAAAAGGAGAATGAGGGCTTCAGCAGCGTGATTTTTCACGTCGGGGAGAGACCTGGTGTGTGTTAGACAGGAGCTGTTAGGCTTCATGGCCGACTCACTGGAAACTCACTTCGGAAGCTAGTCAGAGTTCTTGAAATTGAAAACCTGTCTTAGCTACTGGTCTTAAGAATAGGCTTCTGACCGCAGAACTCGGTGCATTTTAATCATCTTTCCTCTTGAAGGGAGGCAAGAAAGGAAGTGATGTAAACCCAGCAGAGGTGTTAACACAGGCAGCCTGGACAAAGTGATGGGGAAGCAGGAGCTGGGGACCAGGTCGGGCGAGAGACATGTCACTGAACTGCCACCGTCTGGCCCCAGGCAGCTGGGGGAGGTGCCCGTCCTCACTGCCAGCCGGTCCTGCTAGTCCTGGAAAACATGTTTCTTTTGGAAAGTTGAGAACTACCTTCACTGACCCTGATATTGTCTTCTGCTTCGTTGTAAACTTGTTAAACAAGGTTCAGGTGATATTTCTCTTTGTCTCACCTCCAGCAGGAGAGCAAGACCCAGTGTCCCATAGGGAGTGCGCTCACTGATGTTTCTGAAAAGGAAATGCCAGAGTGTCCGTTCACTGAGTCAGTTAGCGAATATTTGTTCAGTGCATATGATGAGCCATGCGTGGGTCTCGATGCTTCCCGTGTGTTGGGGAACAGAAACAGCAAACAGCCCCTGTCCTCATGGAGCTTATGTTCCAGGGGAAATCATGGTGATGAATTATGAACAAAATTGGAGCAAGCTCTGCTGTTGGAGATATTAAGCCCCGTAAATGGTAGATCTCTTAGAGGCATTCGTCTATCTAGAAAGATTCAGTATTTCCTAGGGGCATGAAATATGCCAATGGCAGTCAACAGGAATTATAAACTATATTTAACTTTTCCTTTGATTGTATTTTTGTTTCCCTATTAGCTACACTTTTTGCACATACTTCAAAATTCGGCATAGATGTGACCTCTAGTAAATCTGGACTGTTGGGAGTGACTCCTTTCCTGGTTCTTTTCCTCATATAGGTTTCTAGAGAGCATTGTCCACAGGTATTTACTATTATATGTACATGTCGGTCTTCCTAAGACATTCTGGGCCCTTTAAGAGCAGGCACTATCTTATGTGTTTGTTGAGTGAATGTAGGTCCTTAAATTTAAACGTAACCAACTTTTCTATAAGTAGATTAACTGGATCAAGTGAAATAAAATCGAATTCAGCCTTATTAAGTGTTTGAAGAAGAGCTATTAAAAGGATGCAAAGTGACAACTTGTTATAAAATTTAAGAACATTAAATTATTGGATTGGAAATAAAAGTAGGTGAGAAAAGACGGTGTACAGAAAGCAGTGGTCCTTCTTGTTGAGGGTAGAACAACAGAAATTCAGCAGAATTGTAATGAATCTATTGTTCTTATTTTGAAACCTTTCATATTATTATGTTCAGAATAGTTTGAATAGAAAGAAAGGAAGAAAAAGGCAACATATGGCTATGATGACCTAACAGAAGCTTCCAGCAAGAAAAGCAAGTTGTGAAGAGTGGACATTTGTGTTTGTGATGGGGAAGTTGTGTACCAGTGACCCTGAGTTGGGAGTGTGTGTTGCTGCTCTTCTGAGGGTGAAGAGATGGTATGTGTGTGTGTTACGGGGTGATTATGGGGGAACAGAGTGGCAAGGGAGAAGGGAAGAAAGCAAGATGTTGAGAAAGTGAGATACACGTGCTTACTTTAGTGGTTTGCCTTTCTTCTCAGAAAAAGCCATAAGAACTGGCTGTAAAAGAAATTGCCTGCTCATTCTCTGAGTGTAAGTTGGTGCTTAGTTCCAGACAGGAAACCAGGAACTCAGATGTGCAGAGAGGGCAGAGGAGAAGGGGGGCCAAGGCGAGCTTGTGGCATGACCTTGTGCAGGCTGACCCCTGGCTCTGGTCTCAGTGGCTCTAATTTCTCGGATGATATGGGAGAAGCCGAGAAAAGGTGAAGCTCTAGAATGCTAGTGATTTCCAAGAAGAGAAAAGAAGCAGAAGCTCAGAGCAGTTTTTGATGGTAGTGGATGTTCAAACCATTTGTATTTATCTAAATCTTATCTCATATGTTTATTTTTCTAAAGTTAAAAAGTAATGATTTTCTTTAATTGGCCATATGTAGTTGTTTTCATGTGTATGCTAGAAAGTGCATGTTCAAAATGTAATTTCTTCCAAAGTCTATCATGTTACAGTTGGCATCTAGGACATTTTCCTGCAAAGGGAAGGCATTCACGATGGGTTGATTAAACATGTTTCCACAGAAAGGAATTCACGTGCTAGGAGGGAAGTTTTCCATGGATCAATCACTGTTAATTTTGGAAAAGACTCGCCAAGTTCTTTGGAAGTATTTTATTGTATTTTATTTTATTTTATTTTATTTTATTTTATTTTATTTTATTTTATTTTATTTTATTTTATTTTATTTTATTTTATTTTATTTTGAGGAAGATTAGCCCTGAGCTAACTGCCGCCAATCCTCCTCTTTTTGCTGAGGAAGACTGGCCCTTTCTTCTACTTTATACATGGAACGCCTACCACAGCATGGCTTTTTGTCAAACGGTGCCATGTCCACACCCGGGATCTGAACCTGTGAACCCCGAGCCACCAAATCGGAAGGTGAGCACTTAACCGCTGCACCACTGGGCCAGCCCCCTGGATCTATTTTAAAAGTAAGGTTGATCCTCGTTAATCATAAATACTTTAAGACCCCTTCAGTTAGGGAGGAAAACAAATTGTATTTCAAGTCCTTTCCTTCTTTTAATTTTCTTTTTTTATTATTCTGCACAGAAATGTTTACTGGACAAAAGAAGAACGTGGTAAAAACAGCACTTGTCTCACCATCAGGACGCCTGGCTCCTGTCTTAGGTGCTTTAGCTGTGCAACCTTGGCCAGGTCATCTAAATCTGTACAACGCAGTTTCCTCATCTCTGAAATGAGATTTTTTTGAGTCAGAATAGTTGACACCTAGGTCTTTTCAGCTCCAAAATGCTGGTTCTGTTAGAGTAACCATAAACGAGTCCTTTGAGAATATTCAATGAATATTAAATATCCTTGGCAGAAATTTTTGCAAGGGATTTCTCTGAAAATATAACTTAAGATTGAGGCCAAATAGAAGCAACTGCCCCAATTTCTGCCCCTGGAACTCCCGAGCTGGTTCAGCGAGAGAGTCTTCCAGGTTCTTTGTGCCGGGTCAGAATTGCTGGGAATCACTGAATGATGGATTGGACTCCGGCAGCTCCTGGCCGACCTTCAAGGACCCAGCGTGAGCTGAGCTGCTGCTCAGCCGCAGTCAACCTTTGAGCTGCCGTGTCATTAGAGGGGCCTCAGGGAAGCAGCACTGTGGGGGCAGAGGACAGCCTGAATCCAGTCAGAAAACGGGAAGAGGCCATTCCACTAGACAGGTTGTTCCCATCTTGCCTCTTGCCTTCATTCATGAAAACGGCCTTCTTTGAAGGGAAACGAGCATCTCCGTCACCTAGAGACAGGCTTGATGTCAGGAAGGATGCTTGTTGGAGATTTGTCAACAACATAAATAAAGGCTCTGTTTTTGTGTCTGATTTAAACAATACTCTAACAGTGAACCAAAATGATGATGGTTAAATACAGCTGTCCCCAAGGATTGTCAGCTTCCTCTCAAAGGCCCTGTTTATGGTCGAATTGAATGTTCTTTAATTTTTAACTTTAGACGTAGCTATTTTCAATAACTCCAGTCTTTCGTGATCTTTTAACAGCCTAACGTTATTCAAGGAAAAAACAAAAGCATCTTTAGAAATCTGCCAGGTTCGTATCACTATCTTCTTTAAGTTTTACTCTGTTCTTGAGTCCCACAGGTCATTTTCAAGTTGTTAACAGCAATCAAACAAATTGAAACTAAACCAAAATGTAATTCTTCTATAGACTCACTTTCTGGGGTGGTCTTCACGTTTCCGTTTTCGTTCCTATCGTGAAAGAGTTCAACAATTCGACCAACATTTATGAAAGTTCTACCACTGGCCCAAGCTTTATTATGCCCTGGGGATTAAAAGGTGCTTAATCCACACACCAACCCTGGGGGACTATCTGAGTACCTAGGGAGTTTTTCACAAAAAAAGATTATTTAAAAATGATGCGGTAGGAGCTGGCCCTGTGGCCGAGTGGTTAAGTTCGCACACTCCACTGCAGGTGGCCCAGTGTTTTGTTGGTTCGAATCCTGGGCGCGGACATGGCACTGCTCATCAAACCACGCTGAGGCAGCGTCCCACATGCCACAACTAGAAGGACCCACAACCAAGAATATACAGCTATATACTGGGGGGCTTTGGGGAGAAAAAGGAAAAAAATAAAATCTTAAAAGAAAAAAATGTGGAAAAAAAAAATGATGGGGTAAGTGACAAGGATTCTTTGCTTGACCAAACTTTAGTCAGACTCCTGAACCTTCTCCTAGGCCCATCTGTGACTTCCTTGTAAATTAAGGGTTTAGCAAGAATGTTGCTAAGTCAGTTTACCCAGAACCACCCACCTTCATATCTGATTGGGTCCCTCATCCTTCAGTATCTTTCAAGTGACTTCTGATCACTCTGGCTTGTCCTTGGTAAGAATCCTGTTAGATTAGTTTAGGCAGAACCCCCCCAACCCTTGATGGTTTCTGTTAGTAATTTTCCATCCGCTCACTGCTACCCCGCTTCTTGGCCATAAATTCCCACTTGCCGTGCTGTATTCATCATCAAGCCTGGTTCTTTCCTGAGATCTCCTTTCCCCTATTCCAATAGTCCTGAATAAATCTGTTTTATTGCTTTAACTACTCTCCAGCTCTGGTTTTTCTTTGACAGTTATGGTGCGGTGACTCAGATAGGATCAGATTCGTCATTGGACCCCCGGACCACTCACCTGGGGCCCTAAAGGCACCCCTTTCAAGTCTTAATTTTCGCTGCTGACTGGTTGATTGGGGATCCACTGGTGAGTCTGACCCCTACACCATTGTTCTGGACAAACGTTCCTTGAAGCTGGTCAGGACGGATTTTGATTCTTAAGATTCCAAGTGTGTTCTAAAAGCTGGGTTAGCATCCCAGACCAACAGAGCCTGGGATAGCGTCTTAGGCATCGCTGTTTGTGAGAGGCTAGCGTCTGTAAGGAACAGAAGCTGTGTCAGAGTTGTTCTTTTACTCTGAAGCTTCGGCAAAAGTGCTCCATCTATGAAGAAATTCATGCAGAGGACTCCGACAAGTACAGGTTTCTAATAACCTTAAAATCATATGACTGAACTGAGTAAGAATTTCCAGAACTCTAATGGAAAAGCTGGATTCATAAAACTGCTATCCCAACATCAAGCAAACCAAGAATTAATTACATGGAACTAAATAAACCGATGAGGATGATTATAATTTTTATGACTTTTTGTTTAAAACCTCCTTGCTGGTTCTTTAATGTTTTTTTTTCCAGATTTAAGGAAACTTTTTTTTCCCCCTCTTCTCTTAAGCTATCTATAATTTATAGCAATTTGGTAAATTATACCTTTGTTAACAGACATAGTTTATAGTTTTCTCCTTTTCTGATCCCTCCAGAATTTGGAAAATTTGAGTGTCCTTATTTTCATGGCAATATAGTTATTTGCATACATTCCATAAGAGTCTGTTCTCCTTGTAACAGGACATAATTGGAAACGTTGGTTATATCACCAAGACTTTAGCTGGAATGACCCATTTGAGAAAGATGTGTGTAATCAAATACAACCTGACAGCTTTAAGGAGCTTCAGTTGACTTTATTTAGTCAAGGAAGCCCCCCTTTGAAAAACCACCCCATATCTTGCTCGTAGGGTCCCTGGCTTTATAGGTTAATAAGGAAGATCACTTCTGGGCAGGCTCAGGAACCTCAGGATGTTTTGGGGACCTCAAGAGGAGAGGACTTCACTCAAACGTATAGATATTGCAGATGAAGTCTGAGAGTCTATCGCTGGCTTGGCTTCCTAATCTCGAGAGGCTTTTAAAAGTCTACTCTGACATTGCTTATCAAAAGTTCCAGCTGAGCAAATTCAAAAGACTGATGTGGTCAGTCACTATTCCTGCTGCTCTTATGTGCTTAATCAGGCCAACTTCAGTGAGAGTAGACGTGTTTTGGAAGCAAATTGATCTTCTTTGATAGAAATGGGAGTGATTGTGGGGCTGGCCCCGTGGCCGAGTGGTTAAGTTCGTGCGCTCCGCTGCAGGCGGCCCAGTGTTTCGACGGTTCGAATCCTGGGCGCGGACATGGCACTGCTCGTCAGACCACGCTGAGGCAGCGTCCCACATGCCACAACTAGAGGAACCCACAACGAAGAATACACAACTATGTACCGGGGGGCTTTGGGGAGAAAAAGGAAAAAATAAAATCTTTAAAAAAAAAAAAAAAAAAAAGAAATGGGAGTGATTGTAAAGAGAAAAGTTATGTTTCAATGAAAAAGTATAGCATACCCTTGTGGGTATTAAACTCTAGTCCTGTTCATTGTCTTAAGGTTTTGTTATCTACCTATAAGCTGGACTGGATCCTGAATTCTTCTAATTTCCTCTAATGTCTGGCCTACAACTTTCTAAATAAATTAATGTTTCCAGTATTTCTCCCTTCTGACTTGGAGTTATTGAGAACTAAAACTGTCTTTCCCAAAATCTCTGCCAGCTGAAGCTTGATGAGTTGATATAAACTTCAAGGAGATCACCAGAACAGATCACGTATGGGCCAACTTCATGCGTGCTGTTGTGTGGGCCACTCAGAAAATTCATTGGAACGCCCCATGCCATCACCAGAGACATTCAAACTGCCAACTGGAAAGCCAGTGGATTGCCAGTGCTGTCCTCACTCCACCATCTGATAATACTTCAAGCCCAATATCTAGAAATCATCTCGACTGGCTGCCTGCTGGATTCAGAAACTGGATTTTTAACTATTAATCATTGTTTTTCTTTTATTTTCATAGAAACTGCCCTCAGTAAATGCCTGACTGCTAGCTAGCACCATCCAGCAAAGACAGTCAGCCCTCTGTATCCATGATTCACATCCGCAGAGTCAACCAACTACGAGTGAGTTTGTTGAATCTACAGAGGCGGTGGCTGTGGATTTGGAGGGCCAACTGTATTCTTTGTACTGTCTCAGTTTGTACAAGGCACTTGAGCATCCCCAGATTTTGGTATCCATGGGGGGTTCCTGGAACAAATCCCTCGTGGTTACCGAGGGACGACTGTACCCTCTGCTACCAAGTCCCAAGGATGATTTGACTGGTCCTTCAGGAACAAAAGACAGCCACGTGAGATATGGACTTATATTGTTCAAAGGAAAGAACAAAGTCTCTTCTTACTGTGAATTAAGAGGGACACTGACAAAGATGCTTTTCTTGACCAAATTTTAGGCAGGCTCTTGACCCTTATTCTCATAGGTCCATCTGCATTTCTTTGTAAGAAACTAGCTTTAGCAAGAACCCTTCTAGGTCAGTTTAACCAGAATCCCCCCACCCTGGGTATATGATCACTCTCAGTATCTGATCAGATTCTTCACCCTCTGCCATCCGCCAGGTAATATCTGATCACCCTGGCCTGTCTTCAGCAAGAATCCTATTAGGTCCATTTATCCAGAACTCCCTTTGCCCCTGACCTTTCCTCTTAGTAATTTTCCATCCACTGACCCCCACCCTGGTCCTTGGCTGCAAATTCCCACTTGTGCAGGCTGCATTTGGAATTGAGCCATGTTCTGTGCTGAGGTTTCCTTTTTGCTGTTGCAATAGTCCTGAAGAAAATCTGCTTTTACTCCTTTAAATACTGTCCAGCTCTGTTTTTTCTTTGATATAAGTGTGAGCATAAAGGCGGGGCTGGGAATACAAAACTCAGAAACCAAGGAAATAGATTCTTTTGGGTCACTGTCTGGCTTGATGTACCTGCAAGTGTCCCCTGACTTCCCACCTCACCAGGCACTGGCCGTCCCCACAGGAGCTTTTCCTTTCCATCAAGATGTTGGCACACTGATGCCCAGGGCCCTGCTGCTGTGCTCTGCTCCCATATCACCACCCTGGGGCTCCTGAAACTGCTTCTCCAGATGTTCTTCTCTGGTCTGTGGAGTGGTTGCTATTGGAAGGACATGGGCATCAGGGTCAGGGATGTGGGTCGCTGGGCTGTCCGAGAAGACTCAAGAGGGTACAGATTGCTGCCGGCCCCTGAGGATCTACAGTAGTAACCACCCCAGTGACTCATGGCTGCTCCTGTTGTGTGTGGCTGTCCTGGTTTAGTGGCCAATGTTTAGGTTTGTGAGTGCGGCTATGTGAAAGTTGGGAGTAGATTCAGTAACAAGTTGATTATATGCTAAACGTCTTGGGACATCCCTTCCTAGGTTGGGAAAGAGGTCAGAATCCTGCCCCAGACAAGGCTTTGTTTAAGAGAGAAAAGAAAACATTAGTCCACATGACCCCATATTGAGATCATTCAGAAGTGAGTGGAGGCTGTTATGGAAAATCCATTCGACCCTTCAACTTTTGATTTTGGAAAGAAAGACCGTTAGCTCATTTGTCTATTTTACTGAAAAGATCGATCCTTCTTAGACATAGGCTAATTGTAAATTAATAAGGTTGTTTTTACAAATATAAATTTAGTAACTTTGTTAGGGCCTGTCTTTGAGGAATAAAATGATAGAAGCGTTTTTTACCTTATTTTTTAAGTATTTAGAACATTACTGATTATAAGCTTGGCTTAGAAAATATTCGGCTATACAAGATGGAATTGGTGAAGAGAGAATAAATGGGTTAAAAATACTGCCTAGAAAAGTCACAAGCTGAAAACAGGAGATGAGTTGTTTTAATAAGACCGGGAACAGCAGGTGCAGAGACATTAGGAAGATAAGCTGGGATGACCTTGAGGTTCAACCAAGAGGAGAGATAAGAATGACCTCTGGATAAATGAAAAGATGAAGGAGGAGGAAATGAAAGCAGCATCTGCAGAAAGTTTCCCTAAGGCCGTGACTGCAGAAATTGGAATCTAAATGATTGGTTTCCACCATTTTCAAAAGAGGACTGCGCTTTACTATTGGAAAAGTTAGACTCTTGCCCAACTATCCGTCGGTGTGTATGAGTGTGGGAGTCTTCTGTGTTTTATGCATGTGTATAAAATTTCTAAACTTTAACCATTCTCTTCTTGCCCTTCTTTTGGCAAATAAGGGTCTATTATTTGTAACTCAAATGGATGTGTCAAGTCTTTATTTACAAGGAATGCTGTTCAAGAGGCAACTCTGTTATGTTGGAGGAAAGCTTTGCTTTTAGGTTTAAAAATCCTTTCTTGGTTAAAATTCAGCTTCTATCAGTGATCTAGATAGATCCCTGGGTCTCAAAGAAGCTCTGTTTTATCACTATAACTTAGGCTATGTGTGTATATGCGTGTGTGAATTCTTTCCCTTTTTAAATAAATTTTTTATTTTAGAATAGATTTAGATTTATAGAAAAGTTGTGATGAAAATACAGACAGTTCTCATATTCCCCAGAACAAGCTTCCCCTAGTATTAACGTCTTACATTGGGATGGTACATTTGTCACAGTTAATGACCCAACATCGATACACCGTTATTAACTGAAGTCCACACTTTATTCAGATTTATTTTGGTTTTATTGAGTCCTTTTTCCGTTCCAAGTTCCTGTCTAGGATACCACATTACGCTTGGTTGTCAGATTTCTTAGATTCCTCTTTGCTGTGATGACAGTTTCTCATATTTTTCTTGTTTTTGATGATCTTGACAGTTTTGAGGAGTACTGGTCAGATGTTTTCGTAGACTGTCCTTCAACTGGTATTTGTCTGTTTTGCTCGCGATTAGATTGGGGTTATGGGTTTTGAGAGGAAGACCACAGAGGAAAAGTCCCGTTTTCATCACATTATGTGAAGAGTATATTCTGTCAACAAGACTTAGCACAGTGGACGTCCATCTTGCTCATCTGGCTGAGGTCGTGTTTTTAGGGTTCTGCACTGTGAGGTTACTCTTTTTTCTCCCCTCCCCGTATTTGTGGTCCTTGGAAAGAAGTCGATATGCACAACCAACACTTAAGGAGTCGGGAGTTACGTTCTGTCTCTTGGACAATATACGTTTTATGAAGGATGTTGTGAGAACTCAATAAGATAATGTATATAAAAGGCTTGGAAAAATACATAGTATTATTTAAATAAATGTTATTAATGATGATCATAATAATGAGTGCCAGATGCATGCTGGGGATGCTGTTTAACCAGCCTCTCTGCAAATAATAAAAACGTCTATCTATATTTTAAAATTGAGGGAGTAGATGGAGAGAAAGAAAGTAGAGTTTTAATCAAGAAGCAACAGTATTCCTAAAGAACTGTGCTATTTTCATTTCTACTGTTTACCAAGTGTTCTGAGCTAGTTCACAGAGATGTGCTCATTTATTTTTCAAACCGACTACTCAGTTAGCAAATGCCTTTTTCCAATCTATTTGGCTTGAACCAGATAAATCAAGTTATCTAATTTGCATTTTCCTTTTATGTACCAAATTTTAACAGACTCGCCCTTTACAGTTAGTCAGTTTTTCATTGTGAACTGGAGTGATACAGAAATGGAGAGAATGCCCCCTGATTATGGCGTATTTTTTAGATGTGCCCATTCGGTCTGAAAAAAGAACAGGAATTAAAAACCACTCTTATATGGCAAGAACAAGAGACTGTAGGCATCTGGAAGATCTTATACATATGTATCCTGAAACACCACTCTTAGGTATATATCTGTAGAAAATTGCTTTTTGGTGTATAAGCATATTCAATATTCATTCAAAAAAACACAAACAGTATTATAAGAAAACAATCGTGTGTGCGATTCATTATTAATTTAAGACGACAGGAAAGATAAAGTTGCCAGAAAAGAATCTGTAGTATCCTTTAGGGAAAAAAAAATGTGGTGAATGGAAAACACAGTAAAAGTCAAAACTCTAAGTTGTCAATACCTGGAAATAGAAGCTAGCTGAACCAGCTACTAAGTTTATAGATATTAGCTTGAGATGTTGAAAACAAAGCCTGCATTTTTAGTCATGTATTATTTTCATGGAAATAGATGTGTTAAATCACCAATAAAAATCAACGGTGCGTATCATTTTCAACTATTTTTATTCAGAGAGTTTCAGTAACTGACCTAGCGCCTGGGAATTAGAAGTTTGCAATAGAGCCATGATTGGTTTTGAAATTCAAGGCTAGTTGTATTGAGAGCAGTGGAGAATTCCTTCACGTCCAGAATCAAGGTATTAGATAATCTCTGTGCAGTCATTCCCAAGGAGAGGAAGCAAGAGGTGGTGTGAAGACAGATTTGGGTTTGAATCCCAGCTCGTTAATTCATTAGCTGTGTGACACTCAGTGCGTCACTTAGCTGCTCTGTGCCTGTTTTGGATGTTTACAGGCCTAAAGATGATGTTCATGACCTGACCAGTACCGTAGTGCTCCCTTATCCATGGGGGTTGCACTCAGAGACCCCTAGTGAATGCCTGAAACCACAAACAGTACCAATCCCTATATGGACTGTGTTTTTCCTGTACATACATACCTATGATAAAGTTTGATTTACAAATTAGGCACGTAAGAGATTAGCAACAATAGTTAATAATAGAACAGTTATAACAATATAGTGTAATAAAAGTTATGGCAATGTGGTCTCTCTCTCTCCAAATACCTTGCTGAACTATATTCACTCTTCTCCTTGTGATGATGTGAGGAGATGCCCTGCCTGCGAGACAAGATGAAATGACGGCAATGACGTAGGCATTGTTAGGTGGCGTTCGGCTGCTGTTGACCTTCTGACAGTGGGTCCAAAGGAGGATCCTCGAGCCATGACGGTGTCAGTGGTTGGACGTCAGGAGCTGACGACGTGATGGTTGGGGAGCCAACAGAAGGATGAGTCACATCCAGGCAGGACGGAGCAGGACGGTGCGAGATTTCATCACGCTACTGGGAACGGCACGCAATTTAAAGCTTATGCATTGTTTATTTCTGGAAACTTCCCTTTAATGTTTTCAGACCTGGGTTGACTGAGGGTCACTGAAACCTCGGAAAGTGAAACCGTGGATAAGGGGGGACAACTGTTCGTGGTAGATTCTCGATGAAGAGAAGCTCTTCTTGCAAGTTATGTCTGATACTGACCTCTGAGGGGTGATTCCTACTTCATATATCTTCTTTTGAAAAAAATTTAATGCTTGGTTCCTATTTTTAGAAAATAAGTATTGAAAATCTTTAAATTTCTCAAGCTAGGAGTACATACCGCTCATGGAAATTAAAGTTACAACTGAGCAATCGGTTATATTGCTTTGTCTGGGTATTCTGAGGAGAGTTTTAAGTGCGTTTAATTTTTGTTATACACTTAAAAATGTTTTCAGAGTGTAATGAAAAATTCTGGAAAACGATATCAAATATAATTTAAATTCCTGCAATTCTGTTAAATTTTGTTATGTGTCATCCTTTTCTATGTTGGGAAGCAGAAAAACACTGGTTTCTGAAGTTTTCTTATTAAAAATGCTATTCAACATCATTTTTACTCAGATCTTGCTATTACATTTTGGAGCTTTATTTATTCCTTTTTAATGTTTGACAGATAGAGTCTTGGTTTGTTTTTATAAAGCTGGGAAAATAGTTCAAAGGAGAAATAAGTAAAATGCGTTTGCTATTCAAAAGCTGAAAGTGTAGGCAATAATGAAAATCTTTCTATTAACTGTAGTGATTGAGAAATCAGCTGGAGAGCTGTAATTGTCCATTAAGATAATAAGCATGGTGAGGCAGAAACAGCCTTTGTGGTAGAGGGGCTGTTCCAATGCACGAGAGGAAAAGCCAGAAACTCGCAGAGGGTCGTAAAAGCTGGAGGAGTATAAAACTGCACCAGAGAATTGCAGACACTGGGGCTGCTTCAGTAGATTTCAGGGGCCTCTTCATGACAATCTTATATGTTCAATGTGAATTTTAAGAGGTGGAATATTTTTATTATTTACCAACTGACCTTTTGCATATTTTATATTAAGTTGGTTATTGTTGATCATCTGCTCATTACTCTACAAAACAATCTGATTTAATAGTTGAACTTTCTTTAGGCTTTCCCAAGGAAAAACAAGTTGATGCCAAAGAAAACTAAAATTGCTCACATTTGATTAAGCGCTTTCAAAATGAAGTCAATGATAGTATCACATTTAAGCTTTTATCATTTTTTATTTAAGCTCATGAAATGTTTGGAAATTTTTATTTTCTTAATGTTAGCACTTCAGTAGAAGAGTTCCTTGGTGTCCTGTATATACTGGCATTGTATCAGGGGCTTGGAATTGAAAACTAAGAAAGACATGATAGCTATGCCCAGTCCTAAATAAAAAAAAAAAAGATTATAATCTTGTGCAATATGTTCTCTATAGTAGAACTTTATACAGAGCTTTGCAAATTTTCTGGTTTGGGAGCTATTCAGTTTTGAAGACTTCTGAAGTTGTCATGAAAATGCAAGAGAAATTTGGGAGGCAGAAATGGAGCATTTGGGGGCAAGATATTAAGACATGGAATAACTTAGGAGTGGGATAGGTGTTGTCGACAGCTAGAGCATCTTCTGGATGGTGCAGCAATAGTGGAAGCAGCCGATAGAAAGGAGGGTACTATGGTTACAAAGATGGATGTTTACTAGACTGTCAATGTGTACAAATAGTGCCAAGATAGAAGAAGTAAAATACTTGAGGAACGTTATATTTAATTTATTTAAGCACTTGAGTGCATGTTGAAAAGCAGACAAAATCTTAATATCTACTCCCTCATGAGCTTTGTTGCTTTGGAATATTAGAAACAAACACCGTGGTGGACAGAGACACAGTTCCATGTTTATGTCGACCCTCTCTCTCCCTTTTCTCATAGATACTTCTTTTCTCTACCCTCGCAGCCCTGACTCAGAGGTGCTGGGTTGTACAACTGCAAGCAAGCCTTGTTGCTTCTCCTTAAAGCCACTGTGTGGAGGAGGTGTTAGCTGAAGAAGGGAGAATGACACTCCGGAGAAGTATTGGTCTGGCCAGGGGGAAAGTTGTTCTCAGGTGTCAGTCAATAGAGTGTGGCTTCTGTTCCTAAATCAGTCCAAGTCAAGGTCCCTCTTGACATAAGGATGTTGAAGTGGGGAGGATACCCCAGGATTCAGAAAGGGTAGGTGTTCTCGTTCAAGATTGGGAGATGTCTCTCTTCTTTAGGCTGGGGATGTGATGTGAGTGTCCCTGAGATATCCGAGTGGTCTTCGCTGCCTTTTTCTTGCGTCTCTACCCTGCTAATGTTCACCCATTCATCAGCCCTCTGCTGGCCCCACAGGCAAGTTGGGAACAGTTCACGTCCAAGGCAGTTACTCAGCACTCAGCTGGAATGCCTCCTTCTGACCAGGATTGATGGTGCTCATCCTTGCCTCTCTGGCTTCCAAAGTTGCCTTTTTCCTTAAATCAACCTCTGTCCCCATCAGATATGACTCTTTTCTGTCTACTTTCTCCCTCCACCCCACACATTTCAAAAGATCTTTTGAACCTAGACTCTTTCTGTGTATCTTGTGATTCTATCTGCTTTTACAGTTTGGTGTCCACTATTGTCTCTAGGAGGAGGGTTGCTGGCTCTGGGGATTGCTGAGGAGATCTGAACTCTGATCCACCCCAGATAATTTAATGAGTTGTGTTGGTGTTAGGCAATTTTTTTTTAAAACAGGCAATCAAATACTAGATTTTCCTCAAAATCATGATAAGTAGGATTTCAAATTAAATTTGATGAAGATACTCTTTTAAGTCCTGGATATTGGCCATAGTAATGTTAACTATACTGAGATTGGGAAACACACTAAACGTTTATTTTTAACTACATGCAGCACACCTCCAGCAATGAAACTCTTTTACCAACTTCTGCCTAGAGGAGAGCTCCTTTTTCCTGTCCCCACGCTAGTCAAGTCCTTCTGTGTATGTTGTGATGAGCGGATGTGTGAGAGGTTGCTGTCCCCAGAAACCCAGAGTAGAAATGCTGGGAGCACTGGACGCCATGGTGCTCAAACCTGGAGGCTGGGGGATGGAGGTTCTCCCGTAAGGAGGGAGAAGGGGCACCTGTGGGAGTCGGTGCCATTGATGGAGACCTTAGCTTTTTTCACTTCTGCCCATCTTCTACATCTCTGAAACTTTCCTTTACATTTTCTATCCGTTTATTCCTTCCTGATGCTTTCTGGGAACAC
Organism: Equus quagga; assembly: GCF_021613505.1. Taxonomy (NCBI): domain Eukaryota; kingdom Metazoa; phylum Chordata; class Mammalia; order Perissodactyla; family Equidae; genus Equus; species Equus quagga. The sequence goes on along the minus strand of NC_060282.1, from coordinate 82,448,583 downwards.
TCCTTAATCTATATTCCCCGCTCACTAATTCCTTCTTCACCCTGAAACATTCCACTCTTCAACCAATATGTTGAGTTTATGTCCACAGATACATTTTGCACACCCAACATCTCCAGTTGTTTTTTTGTTACATTTTCTTATGCTTGCTCAAATATTCAAAATTCTGTCTTGTCTCTTTGATATTTAACATACTTCTTTTAAATATTTGTCCTGCCTGGGTGCATTAATTCTGCATCGTGTGGTGTAGATGGTTTGTACATTGTCTCTCGTTTACAAAGGCTGTGCTACAAGTGGGTGGCATCTCCAGAGGATGTCAGAGGACCCAGCCTCGGCGCGTGTCTCCCAGCCTCAGGGAGTTGTGTGTGCATGTTTATGTAGGAGGGGGGTGTGGAGATGTTAATAGTGTCCATGCCTTGGTGCCTCTCTCCCCTCCCCCTCCAGTTCTAATTCAGTAGGTCTGGCATGGGGCCCAAGCTTCCGTTTTTTCAAAGCTCCCTTGGTGAAGTCAATGTGCTGCCATGTTTGAGAACCCAGAGGCCTGGCCCTGGTGGTGGGAGAGGGCGGTGGGAGCAGCCTGGGGACAGCTGGGTCCTCCTGCTCTGTGCTGTGCTCCCGTGACTTCATTACTGCAGCTGGGATTGACCATGAATTGACTAGTGACCTACCCAGGGCAGTGTGGGGAGAAGGAGCAACCAGTCTCCTGGAGCCCATCCCACAGCCCTGACCCAGCACTGGCCCCCTCTTCGGACTGCTCTCCTCAAGTCACCCCAGGGATTCCCACCTCTTCTCATGAACCTCCCTCTTCTTTGTGCGCCCTCTCCTGGGTTGGCAGGAAGATGTTCTCGTTCAGAAGCACAGTGGGGAGTTCTCCAGCCTGTCAGCCTTTCCCCATGAACGATGGGAGGACGCACAGGCATGGCCAGTGCTACCAAGGGCAGACTCAAGGGTCATGTGCTTCCCTGATGCTGTCACCCTTTGTACCCCCTGGGCACCTTGTCGTCTGTTTCTGAAAACTAATATAATGATAGCAATTTACAGTAATTAAAGACTTATAAAATTCTCCAAATGATGAGACTACAAGTGCTTTATAGAGTCAGTGCTGATGGCCCAGCGGTTAAAGTTTGGTGCGCTCTGCCTTGGTGGCCAGAGTTTGGTTCCCGGGTGTGAAACCACGCTGCCCATCTGTCAGTAGCCGTGCTGTGGCAGCACCTCATGTGGAAGAACCAGAAGAACTTACAACTATACACAACTGTGTCCTGGGGTTTTGAGGGGGCACAAATGAAGGAAAAAAAGGAAGGAAGATTGGCCACAGATGTTAGCTTAGGGTGAACCTTCCCCTGCAAAAAAAAAAAAAAAGTGCTTTATAGTAGGAAATATTCTTGTGGAATATTTATACTTGAAATGTTCCAATATAATTTTGTTGAAAGTCTTCTAAAAATTATGTAAAAAAATTTTCCTACTGCATCAAACAGTGTCTTCTGGGTGAATTTTAAACATTTTGTGAAGACTTTAAATAACCATAGTGAATATTATTGGCCGTGCCCCATTATGCCTTTGCAATTCTTGGAACTGTTTAATAGTTTTATTATTCATTAGCTGGTTATTATTATTATTATTTCCTGTAGCCATCGGAAGAACTGCTGTCTCTGATTCTCCATTTTACCCTGTAATAGTTTAAATAAAGGGATTTCATTCTATTTAGAGTCATGCAAAAAGAGTAATACACTTAGAGCGAGACTTAATTTGATGAACGAAATTCAATGCAAAAATTTTTGAAATTTGGTTTTGACTTCTGGGAAACAATGTTTGACATATTTCTTATTTGGGAATTATCCTCAGATAGTTGAATTTGCTGGATTTAAATAACCACTGGATGAGATAGAGGATTACTCTAATTAAATAGAATCATGTGTTTCCTGATATATTTTCCTTAAACAATAATAGGCTTAAATTCTTCCCCTTAAACACTAGCATAGAAGCATACTTTTTGTTGTCGTTGTTTAAATCTGGAGCCCGTTACCAATTCCTTAACAAATACTATTCTGGTTGTGTCAGACATTCCCATAAGCATCTGTTCTCTTTAGAGGTGGAAGCTGGGCTGTGTGGTGTTTATCAATCGGGAGATTTTTATAGGAATTGACTTTATACACAGAGGATATGCTGCTAAGCTGAAAATTTCTTTTCCACCGTCTTAATAGTTGACATGAGATTGCTGCCCAATTGGTCTTAGAAGTGACGACATTGGCCCCTCTGCTCCTCATTTTGCCTGTTGCACAGAGGCATTCCTACACTCTTTCCCTTAGTTTTGCTGCAGAAGATGTATATAGGCGCACGTTACTGAAGTGCAAATGACCCAGTTACGTGATGGATTTCATCTTTTAGACTACAACAATTATAAAATTATAAAAACATTTGATGTACAACTTGATGAGTCTACTGAACAAAAAATATTACATTAGAATATCAAAATATATTCTTATAAATATGATCTGCAATTTTAAATCTAGATCTCTTTATAATTTCCTCACTTTTTTTCCTCACCAATGCACTGACACAGTGAGATAAAGCAAGAAGACTTCACCTAGGTCCTGGAGTAAAATAGGTCATGCAACGCTGTGATGTTTTCTGAAGTGCGTGGCTTGCACTGGAAAATTTATTCATGTTATAGCACATGATGCTTTGCAATCATGCCTTCCAAGAGGATAATGCCCATGAGGAAAATGAGACATACCATTACACATAAAATATATTCTCACTGAAAATAGCCAGCTTACCCTCTGATTTTGGCAAAGCAAATAAAAGCACTATTTTAGTCAGAATGAGAATAGATTGCTTTTTACATGTGCTTTCAAAAAGATCCCTAAAAATGTAGTCTGACTCTGAAGTCGTTTGCTTACTGTGTATCATTCGAGGCAGAAATCTGGTAGAACAGAGAGACTGAGGGCAGCGGCATGAGGTAATTCATGCCACAGGATCTTTGCATATTTTTTTCCTAGACTGTGCAGACATTGGTTATCATACTGACTTGAAAATTTTGGCTTCATTATTGTCTAGGAGGTGTAAATACTCAAGAGAGGCCATCTTTTAAATAAGGTTTAACTGGTATTATTTTATCAAATTGCTGGATGCTCTTATGTTGGCTAATTAACTGCCTACAAAATATGTAATTTTAGGTGATGGTATTGTCACTGTGGACTTTTTCTGCTTAGAAAAGGTGGATTGAATTTTGTCTCTCCTGTTAGATCTAGACTGTTTCATTAAAACCTGAGTGTAATCAGTCTATTTTTGACCAAAATTGATTGAGTTTCTCCCACCTAAAGAGGGGCCCCCCACTAAATAAATAAAAGCCGTAAGTGATGCCCTCTTATGAGAGTTTCAAATCAGAACTTTCCAGTTGCTTATCTGATAAAAGCATGCTTCCCCGGCTTGTTGGGGCCGTGCCCTCATTGTTTTGGTGGACTCTGCTGAGTATCTTGCAGCTCTTTCTCTGTCTCGTGCCGCCGTGTCTCCTGTGGTCTGTCCAGGAAGTCTCATCGTGTTCCTGCTGTCCTTCTTCCTTTGAAGCGATTCCTGTGGGAACTCGTTTCTCCTGCCCTTCCCTGGGGTCTGCCTGAGAGAGACTGACTCACCTGTCTCGGTCCTGGGCCTGTTGATGTCTCTGCCTCCAGAGGGCGCATCCCTGCGGCTGCCACATCCGGCCTGTCTGAAGTTTCAGGACCTCGAAGGTCATCTTAATAGTGACTCCTAATAGATTCTTGATAGTGGGGAGGAGGAGCTTGTGTGGTTGTTGGTTCCCATGTGGGGACGGAAGGGCTTTGTGTGATAAAAACTGGGCCATGGGAACATGTGTATATATGTGTATACATATATTTAACCAGGAGAATTTTAATACTCTCCTAACAGTTGTGTATTGAGACTCACGCCTGTTCGGCATAATTGGCAAAAGAGGAAACTGCAGGGCTGAAGGGAGAAAGGTCACATAAAACATATGGCAAACAAAGAATAAAGAGTTTGCATTAAGAACTCTGGGAAGAAAAACAGTGAAATCACATGCGTCTGGGCCTTACACTCCGTATTCCTGTGTGTTGGGGCAGAGGGAGGGGAGCGAGGACGTACGTCACTGGAGCTGAGGACGCGTGTGTGGCCTGAGGTTATTGACAGCCCTTGGAGCATAAATCCCTGGGTCCCGAGGAGACTCTGAGTAATATCTACTGAGACGTAGAGGGATAATAATTGACTAATAGCACAAATATTTTCAAAATCTTCCAAAATAATTTTGTTCATGTCTAGGAAAGTTATGAAATGAAAAGAGATGTTGTAACAGAGCAGCCGAGAGCCAAGACTCTGAGTCCCACTACTTGTGTTCAAACTCTGGGTCTGCCTTTTACCAGCTGTGTGACATTTGGCAGGTTATTTAACCTCTCTGTGTCTTGGTTTTTTCTTATTGGAATGTATAGCCTAGGGCTGTGGTTAGGATCAGTTAAATTAATGAATATAAGCTACTTACAGCTGTGTCTGGTACATCAAAAATGCTCAATATATGTTACTAAAAAAATCATTATTGGGGCCGGCCTGGTGGCATAGCATTTAAATTCGCACATTCTGCTTTGGTGGCCCAGGTTCACTGGTTCAGATCCCAAGTGCAGACATGGCACTGCTTGGCAAGCCGTGCTGTGGCAGGCATCCCACATACAAAATAGAGGGAGCTGAGCTCAGATGTTAGCTCAGGGCCAGTCTTCCTCAGCAAAAAAAGAAAGAAAGAAAGAAAGAAAGTCATTGTTAGAGTAACTATGATATAATGTTCTGATAGTCTAAAGGAAAAGAAGAGAATGATAGAGAGGGAATTGGACCTGTTTTTACCCTTTGGCCTTACTCATCCCCAAGTACATTGAGAACCTCACCCCTTGAGATTGATGAGGTTTTATATTCAGGTCTGTAAATGCTTTTCAGTCACATTTAAGATCTGTAAATAATACAATACATTTTTGTAAATTCACGAAACGATGGCAATATCTTACACTTTCACGTTTCCCAGTTTATGACAGTTTTTGAAGTAGGCGAGGCAGGTATACTGTGCAGACGAGAAACGAGAGTCTGCTCAGAGGTTCGCTTTTGAGAAGCTGGCTTGATAGAATGCGATGCCGGCTTCAGGCATCTACGATGGGGGTGGTAGCCGACTGTTGCCTTGAGCAAAGGAAATCTCATCAACTTAACTGTAAAGGTTCTTTATTAGGTTTTTTCGCTGGGGAAACTAAAAAAAGAACTTTCATTATTTTTACTTTGTATAAAAAGCAATTCTGGCAACGAGTTTACTTTTGTAAGATACTAGATTGCAGCCGTCTCTTGCTCTCGTTCTCCCTTCTTGGTTAACACTTTGGCTCAGAGGCATGGCTTTCGCTGTAAATTCCAGCAACCTGAGCTTTACATTATCTTCAACAGGCAACCCCGGGGCTGTTACCCAGAGAGCAATTCCTTACCCATCTCTTTGAGCAGCTGCCCAGATGCAGCAATGGTGCCGTACGTTATAGGAACGTGTAGCTCAGATCCTGCTTACTGGACAGCTCTGAGCTCGGGAAAGGCTTGGGCCGTCTTCCAACTATTAACAACAAAACTTACCTGCCTCAGCAGAAAGGAAGTATTTAATGCAACTCTATAATAAATTTGAAGACTCTCGCCCTAAATACAGCTTTTGAAGCTTTTACTCTCTTATTCTATCTTCCTCCAAATTCTGCTGCCACATTTCCCCAGTGAAGTCATGCTGGCTAGAAATAAAATTAGGAAGACATATGTGACAGGAATTAAATGTCTTGAGTCTCAGGAGTGGCCAGGGCTGCTGTCACCCGTACTTACAGATGGATCCTTGGACGCTGTGATGGGAGAACCAGGTGTGGACTCTGCCTGGCGCGTCAAGGCTCCGATGACTCTCTCCATCCAGGTTTCCTGGGGCGCATGTGGGTGGAAGTATGAGCAGAGTACATCTGCTGCCTTCCTAAATCTTGCCGAACAGAATGATTCCTAATGGCACTGAATCCAAAAACCAACCCTCAACAAACGTGTGTGACCTTGGGAATATTTTTTCTCTTTCTGTTCAAACTTGAGAACTGTAACTTTCCTTTTGGGGCACCATTCTTTAAGCCTGAAGTTGAGGCTGGGAGGAGGATGATGGCTGATTGCAAGGACCGAGAACTCACATTCTTGAGACGGCAGGATCCAGGAAAACAAGCTTGCGAGTGTATTTACCTTTGGATTCTGAGGTTATAGGCCATTCAGACATGAAGGTTTGCCATCACTGTCCAACCAAATGACTATCTAGTCAATATAAGCCCATTTTAAAAAAAAAGAATAGTTAGGTAATAAGTGTTAACAGATAACATTCTTCTCCAACTCATTTTTTTCACTGATGTAGAGATGTGAGGAGTAACTGCCGTCTACCAGCTACCCTGGAGAAGGCGAAAGGTCAAAAACTTCTGGTCCCAGTATTTAAACCCTGACTACCCAAGGCCTGTGTTATTGTGACTTGTGTTGCTCATGAGAAAGCTCTGTATTGAAATTTCAGAGTACTGTTTTTGCTTTAGAATGGACTCAAACCCTCGGTTGTGTCAGTGCCTGTGGCGTTCAGACTGGGCGTTCCCCGGGCCTGAGTGGAAGTTACGTGGACAGCTCAACGGCAGTGCATTTTTGTGGTCCCGTGCCCTCTGCAATTTATGAGAGCTTGGTTTCGAGTCTTCTTTTGGGGCATAATTCTTTTTGTTGCTGTGTCCACATGAGGAAAATATACTTAACTTTATTGCAAAGTATTATTTAGCTTAAAACATCTCCTCTTCCACTCTAATCTTTGTCTGGAAGTATCCAGAAAGGGTATTGTTGATAAGGCAGGGTGAATGTCTGACCGTTTGACAACTCAGCAAGGAATTCTGCCTAGAGTTTTTACTACAAAATTTAAGTCACACATGTTAGGAAACAAGAACGAGAAGGAACAAAACGATAAATCTAGTTTTTTCATGTTTAAATACTACTACCTATGACTGTGTGTTCTAGTCCTGTCACGATTAGGGGGAGTATATATCTGTTTTATTATCTCATTTGAAGGTCTTAACATGAGGTGGTTCTCTATCTTTCTTTTGTGTTTCTATCCAAATCTAAAATATTATATATAGTACACTGTGGCTTAAATAAATATTGTGTATTTCCTAATACCTCATTTATTTTTTTCAGCTTCATGGAGGTATGATTGACAAACAAAATTATAATGTATTTAAAATGTACAATGTGATGATTTGATATACATATATCATATATACATATATTTAGTATGAAAAGATTCCCACAATTGAAGTAATTAACACATCCATCAAGTGACATATTTACCTTTTTCTTTTTTTTATAAGAACACTTCAGTTCTACTCTCTTAGCAAATTTCACTTAAACAATACAGTATTATCACCATAGTCACCGTGTTATATGTTGGGATCAAAGATCTTATTCATCTTATAACTGAAAGTTTGTCCTCTTTTTCCCCCACCTCCCACACCTGGCAACTGCTTTTCTACTCTCTGTTTCTATGAGTTTGACTTTTTTTTATGGTTCTGCATAGTAGTGGTATCACGCAGTATTTGTCTTTCTCTCTACAGGTTATTTCACTTAGCATAACACCCTCCAGTTCTGTTCATGTTGTCACAAGTGGCAGAATTCCCTTCTTTTCTAAGGCTGAATAATATTCCATTGTGTATATACACACCACACTTTATCTGTTCATCTATCAGACACTTCGGGTGCTTCTATACCTTGGCTATTGTGAATAATGCTGCAGTGAACATGGGAGTACAGACGTCTTTTCAAGATAATGATTTCATTTCTTTTGGATAAAATCCCGCAAGTGGGATTGCTGGATCATCTGGTAGTTCTATTTTTAATTTCATGAGGAACCTCCATACTGTTTGTCAGAGTGGCAGCACATTCCCCCCAATGGTGCCCAAGGGCTTCCTTCTCTCCACAACCTCGCTGGCATTGTTGTATCTAGTCTTTTTGATAGTAGAGATCTGAAAGTGTGCGATGATATCTCATTGTGGTTTTGATTTGCATTTCCCTAATGACTGTGGATGCTAAGCACCTTTTTATGTACCTGTTGCCCATTTGTATGGCTTCCTTGGGGAAAAAAGTCTATTTAGGTCCTTTACCCATTTTTAATTGGATTATTTGGGGTGTTTTTGCTATTGAGTTGTGTGAGTTCTTTGTATATTTTGGGTATTAAACTCATCGGATGTATGTTTCATAAATATTTTCTCCCATTCCATAGGTTGCCCTTTCGTTTTGCTGATGATTTCCTTTGCTGTGCGAAAGATTTTTAGTTTGATGTAGTGGCCATTGTTTTTGCTTTTGTTGCCTTTGCTTTGGTGTCACATCCACAAAATCATGAACAAGAGCAATGTCAAGGAACTTACCACGTCTGCTTTCGTCTACGAGTTTATGATTTCAAGTCTTATGTTTGTCTTTAATCCATTTTGAGTTTATTTTTTGTATATGGTGTAAGATAGGCATCCAGTCTCATTCTTTTGTATGTGGATATCTAGTTTTCCCAGCACCACTTCTTGAAGAGACTGCACTTTCCCCATTTATTGGCACCTTTGTATATTCTTATTTCCTTTGTAGAAGAGTAATTGACCCTATATACGTGGGTTTATTTCTGGGCTTTCTATTCTATTCCCTTGGTTTATGCGTCTGTTTTTATGCCAATACTATACTGATTTGATTACTATAGTTTTGTAATATCATTTGAAATTAGGAAGCATGGTTCCTCCAGTTTTGTTCTTTTTCAACATTGCTTTGACTATTTGGGGTCTTTGTGGTTCTATATGAGTTTTAGGATTTTTATTTTTAATTTCTGTGGAAAATGCTGTTTGAATTTCAATAGGCATTGCATTGAATCTGCAAATGGCTTTGGGTAGTATGGACATCTTGACAATATTAATGCTTCTGATCCATGAACACAGATGATCTTTCTATTCAGTTGTGTCTACTTCAATTTCCTTCATCACTGTTTCATAGTTTTCGGTGTACGGGTCCTCCACCTCCTTGGTTCAATTTATTGCTAAGTACTTTAATCTTTTTGATGCTCTTGTAAATGGGATTTGTCTCTTACTATAGTTTTTGTCTTAAATTCTATTTTATCTGATATAAATATAGCTATCCCTGCCTTGTTTGGTTTCCCTTTGCATGGACTGTCTTTTTCCCTCCCTTCACTTGGGTCTGTGTGTCCTTAAAGCTGAAGTGAGTCTTTTGTTATGTAGCCTGTAGTTGGGTGTTGTTTTTTAATCCATTCAACTCCTCCATGTCTTTTTATTGGAGAATTTAGTCCATTTACATTTAAAGTAGTTCTGGCCTTCCTGTTGTCATCTTGTTAATTTTTGGGGGGCTGTGTTCCAGTTCATTTGTTTATTTTCTTCTTCTCTTTCTCTCTTCCTTTGCGATTTGATGATTTTTTTTGGTAGTGATATGCTTTGATTTCCTTGTATTTTCTGTGTATCTAGTGTAGGCTTTTTCCCTGTGGTTTCCATGAAGCTTCCATAAAAACGTCTTGGAATTATAACAGTCTACTTCTAGTTGATAACAGCTTAACTTGAAATGCATTAAAAAGCTTTACATTTTTATACTCTCCTCCCAAATTTTGTTTTTGATGTCACAATTTATGTTTATTGTGTATATCATTAACAAGTTATTTTTATTATAGTTATTTTGAATACTTTTGTCTTTTAACCTTTACAACATTATTCAAAGTTATTTACCCACCACCATTACAATATTAGAGTATTCTGAATTAAACTGTATATTTACCTTTACTTGTGAGTTTTATACTTTCGTATGTTTTCATGTTACTAATTAGCCTTCTTACGTTTCGGCTTGAAGAAGTGCCTTTAACGTTTTCTGTAAGGTCAGTTTAGTGGTGATAATCTTCTTCAGCTTTTGTTTGTCTGGGAAATTCTTTCTCTTTCCTTCAATTCTGAAGGACAGTGTTCCCAGAAAGAGTATTCTTGGTTGGCAGGTCCTTTTTTTCTTTTTCCAGCACTTTGAATATATCATCCCACTGCCTTCTGGCCTGCAAGGTTTCTGCTGAAAAATCTCCTCATAGTCTCAAGGGTGTTTCTGCGTATATAACAAGTTTTTTTTCTCTTGCTGCTTTTAAAATTCTCTCTTTGACTTTAACTTTTGACAATTTAATTATGATGGTGTGAGTCTCTTTAGATTCATCTTACTTGCCGTTATTTAGGCTTTCTGAAACTAGATGTCTGTTTCTCTCCCCAGGTTAGGGAATTTATTAGCCGTTATTTCTTTAGATAAGCTTTCTGCCCTTTTCTGTCTCTCTTTTCCTTATGAGACCCCTGTAATGCATATGTGTTTGGCTTGGTGGCGTCCCATAAGTCGCTTGAGTTATGTTTATTCTTTTTTATTCTTTTCTCTTTTTTCTCCTCTGATTGGAGGAATTCCACTGCCCTGTCGTGGAGTTTGTTAATCTTTTCTTCCGCTTGATGTAGTCTGTTGTTGAACCCCTCTGTTGAACATTTGAGTCCAGTTATTGTATTCTTTAGCTCTATGATTTGTTTATACCCTTTTATGCTTTATATCTCTTTATTGAAATTCTCTCTTGTTCATGTATTGCATTCTTCCCCTTGGTGAGCATCTTTATTGCTGTTATTTTGAACTTTCTATTCAGTAAATCACTTATCTCCATTTTATTAAGATCAGTTTCTGGAGATTTATCTTGTCCTTTTGTTTTAAACATAGTCCCTTGTTTCTTGATTTTCCTTGACTCTCTGTGTTAGTTTCTGCGTGTTGGCTATAACAACCACTTCTTCCAGTCTTTACAGACTGGTCTCATATAGGGGATGAACCTTCTCAAAAAACCCAGCCTGGGCTCCTAGTTGCTTCTCAAATCTTTCTAAGTATCCTAGCCAGTATCTTTATTCTCACTGGCTGCCAAGAGTTGAGGGTCTGCTAAGACCCATGTGTCCTAAAGGGGAGGGTTGCAGTCAGCACCTAAATGCAGGCTGAGTAGAAGCCAGACCCTCAGGCAGCAGCTGGTCACATATGCAGTTGACTTCATGCCCCTTCCAGGAAGCAAATGGGAGATGGGCATTTTTGCCTGCTCCCTCTACACTGAGTCCTGGTGGTATAGCTGTGACCTGAGCTCGTGAGCCCATTAACAGCTGCTTCTTCATTTGTTATAGTTCTGTGTGACTCATGACTACAAGCATCACTCGCTATCATGGCTCAATGGTCTGGGGACCCATCCCTCGAATGGCAGCTGTAAAAGTTGGGGTACTAGATGCAGTTTCCTTCCAGGGAGATACTGGCAACTTGGTTTATTGTTGGAACAAGCCTGAGGGAGAAGACAGTGAAGTGCCCACCAGCTCCCGTGGACTCTGAGGAGGATGATGCCAGCACGAGATAGATGTGGATGCATGCTCGTTAAAAGCCGGACCCGTAGGCAGTAGGTTGTAAAGTTACAGTCAAAGCTCTTCCAGGGAAAGACTTGGTGATGGTACTACTTTTTGCGTGCTCCCTGTGTGCTGAGCCTCGAGGCAAGCTGCCAATGCTTGTGCTCCTGGTGGGAACTGCCTCTGTTTGCTGTAATACCGTGGGACTCGGGAAGGCAAGCCCTGTGGACTTTCAGAGCTGCGTGTTTTGGGGGCCCATCCCTCAGGTAAGAGCTTTCAAAGTTGGGGCACTTATGAGTGGTCCAAACCCTTCCCTCCTCAGAAAGACGCTGGGAGTTGGGGGTTCCCTCCTGATGTAGGGCACTGCGCCCAGGGTGGGGTTTGGGCAGGAGTGTGTCTCAGTCTTTCCTTCCCGTTTTGGTGTGTGTATTTTCTCGCTTGCCCGATGTATAGGAGTCATTCAGCTGGTTTCTGGACTTCTCTCCGAGGCTGTTACTCCCTGTGTAACTGTGTGTGTTCAGTGAAAGTGTGGAAAGAGGGAAATTTAGGAGGCTCCAATGTCGCTCTCTTGGTCCTGCCCTTTAATACTTCATTTAAACTGAAAAGTATATATACTTCTAGTTGTTCAGGTAAAATTTGGATTAATGCTTCAATTTTTATGTTTAAGGCCACAGCAAAAACAGGGATTCCAATGTATCTTTTTGAGAGTCTTATCTATAATATGTAAATTATATTGCCCTTGGTGTCTTTGCATATCCATCTTGCCAAAAAAGAGGACTTAGTAATGAAATTTTTTCTGTGCATTTAAAATTATCTCCTTGAGTTACAATATAACTTAAAAGTAAGGATAATCATGCCTGTTCTTAATTTATGGTAAGAATTTTTTTTCTGAAAATGAGTTGACTGTTGTACGTCTAGGGTGATATTATGCACCACATTTTGCTTATGGTTTATAATTTTTCTGACATTATATATTTATGAAATGCAAAGCGTTTTCCCCAAGTTTTATGTTTTAATTGAGGTTGATGTTTTGAAGGAAATGTCAGTGCCTTGCAATGTCATTGAAAAAGGGTGTTTTCTGTGTGCCACACAGAAGTCTTACCTCGCCCTGCAGTTGGTCATCAGCCTGGCAGAGAGTCTGTGATTCTCTGTGCTTTCAGTGGTGAGCTTTGATTGCATTTCCACTTTCTGAAGGGCCATAGAATTTTTAATGTATTTCCTTAAAATCAGTCCTTTCAACAAAAAACTCAATCCCTGCTGGGAAATTGGGAAGCAAAACTAGTTCTCATAGGCTGTGTCCTGAGTATAGAGATGTCGCAAAGAACGTAGTTTTCCCTCTGGTGTGTTTCTTCTGGGTCAGAATGACTCCTTCCCACATAGGAAGGTCCACCTCTCTCATGATGAGACTGCGTCCCCACAGTCTTGCAGCTTCTCCTCTGGCGAGTGTTGTTCGGATGTATGAACAATTTCATTCCCAGGCGAATCCTATTGTTAATAAGTGTTTACTTCAGATTTGTTAATATATTAGGAATTAAATAAAACCTCCGTACAATCAGGCATTTTTGTGTGGGAATCAGAACAGTGCCTGGCGAATAGTGGTTGGTACATCATAGTAGATGCTGAATAAACAAGCATGAATGGATGACCGACTGACTGACTGACAGATGAATGAAGGAGTGTAACTCATCCATGCTAAACACTGGCTCTCCCCACTGCCATTTGGATGATGTTTCCATGCTGAAGGCAGTCATGTTTTTCCTTATTTCAGGTTAAGGGGTACCTCACGGTTCCCACCTACAATGGAGAACACAGAAAAGTTCATAAACCACCCCTCTATTTTGTTGTTGAGCACCTACAATATCTGAGTCGTTAAACCAAGGCCAAGACACGCGGTGTCTCCGATGTCCCTGTCCTCGGGTGTTCGCAGTCCAGTGGGGGAGAAAATAACTGCAGAAGTGAGCCCGGTGCTTGAAGGGCACGGTGGGAGCTCGCAAGAGAGACGCTACAGCCCAACCAGGGCCAGCCCAGAACCTTTCTGCAGGAGTGGATGGGTTAGCTGACTGTTTATGAGATTGCTCCACACTAGCTAGACGAGAACAGTGTTTGTTGTGGAGCAGTGGTGGCAGGTGTTCAAGAAGAGCAAAGGGAATCTGTGAAAGTATGAAGGAGTAAAAAGGACGCAGTAAATAATTCTGTGTGGCCGACGGCAGTACATGTGTGTCAGGAATCTCAGATAAACAGCAAGCATTTCCATGGTAGAAAGGGTAGAGTGGCTTTTCTTCCTGTTTTTACCACATTAAACTCTCTACTTACATAATTTCATTTGCTTTCAAGGGAAATGCACATATTTATCAAGAATATATGGGAAATTATTTTAAAACAACCGTTGGTGAACTATAAAGTTAGCTTCAACATATTAAAAATGTTTCAGGCAGAACCCATTTTCTGGCAATGTGGTAAGTTGGAACTAAGAAATAAAAATAGTAAGAAAAACCACATTTGAAAACTTAAAAGTGTACCTCTAAACAACTCAGAGATTAAAGAAGAAATAATCATGGAAACGGTAAAATATAAAGTGAATGAAAACACAATCACTATATGTCAATCCGTTTGGAATGCAGCTGAAATGATGCTAGAAAAAGCAAATTTATAGCACAAATGGTACATTAGAAAGAATCAAGTTCAAAATTCATTTGCTAAGCATCCAATTTAGAAATTAGAAAGAAACAGCTGAATATACCCGAAGAATGTAGGAAGAAGGAAATAGTGAGGATAAGATCATAAATTAATGAAGTCGAAAAATAAGCATACAGTAATAAACATAATACAGTGAATTCAGAAAGACACACTGGCTTTTTGAAAGGCTAATAAACATAGACAAACTTCTGGTAGGATTAATCATTAAAAAGGAGAAGGTACAAATACACTGGAAATGGAGATGTGACTGTTGATGCTACAGGAATTGAACCACTAATAAGGGAAGATTGTGAACAGCTTTGTGTCAGTGAGTTCGGAAGATCCCGAAGACTGGAGCAATTCCTGGTTCTCTGTGGGAGCCTCATACTCAGTCCTCTAGACTTGGTTCTTACCTCCTCCCTGTTCTTTGTCCACACCACAAATGGATCGGTTTGCACAGGAGATTTAATCATGCTACCCTCTGCTTAAATATAAGACGCCTGTGGCTTCCTGCTGTCTGAGGGGAAAGCGTAAAATCCTCCACGTTTCCTGCATGAGGCATCATCTTGCTCCTGCCTCTTTATTTTCACCTGTCTCGACTGTCCTTGCTTTCTGCTCTCCCACCACGCCGTCCTCCTTTCCCTCTGTTCCTAAAATGTGCTGGCTTCTTGTCTGCCTGGGGCCCTCCACCCACGCTGTTCTCTCCATGACGGCACAGTCTCTCGCCACGTTCTCGGGGATAATCTTCCCTACGTTCCAGGTCTCAGCTGAATGTTGCTTCCTCCATGGGAGCTTCCCAGACTCCATCATCCCAGATGAGGTCTCCCAGTTGCAGCCATTCCCGTTATTCTGTGCTTTTCTTTGACAAGTCCAATCCCATTTAGTTGTGATTGTATTTTCTTTATTTTTTATTATTCACTACATGTACACAGACCTTTCATAATGGTGGGAATCATGCCTGTTGAATAGGCTGTTTAACCCCCAGTGCCAGCCGAGGGTCTGCCCCATGGTAAATTTTCAGTCCACTCAAATTTACATTGATTCAGGAAAAAATGTTTATTGCTCACCTTTTGTGCACTTGGTTCCCCTAGAAGTTATGGCAGCTCAGCAGTGAGCAAAACAGATGAATCACTGCCCTCGTGGAGTTTAATTTCATGCATGTGTGTGAAGGTGTGTGGTACCAAACAGAGCGGATGGTAAGTGCTATGGGGGACACACAGCTAGGACAGGAATGGGATTGTACTTTTAAAGAGTATGGACAGGAAAGACTTCACCGAGAAGCTGATATTTGAATGATGATTTGAAACAGCCTTCTCTAGTGTTTCCAGAAAAAGGATAATTACTTCTTCCTCAGCTATTTTAAAAATCGTATTTGTAGTAACTTCACTATTCTTTGCTGTTTAACTCCATGTCTCTTGCCCAGCTTTGATTTTGGGATCCTTAGGGTAATAGTAACTCATTTATCTTTGAATTCCCATCCTGCCTATCTTGTCCATTAGTACTGGTGAACAAATTAAAGAACACTTGAACCAGTGGAGATGTTTAAAGGTACATTGCAACACACTTACTTTACACAGAGCTTTTAGAAATGGCTTTATTGAGGTATAACTGCCATACAATAAATTGCACTTATTTAAAGTATGCACTTTTAGTTTCGATGTACATATACAGCAGTTTTGTAAGCCCTTCTGTATGCCTGTCCCCTGCTCCTGGAGTGGCCACTGACCTCTTTCTGTCACTGTGAATTAGTTATCATTTTATTGAGTTTTCCGTAAATGGAGGGTTTCTGTATAAGCTATTCTGTGTCTGGCTTCTTTCATTCAGCATCTCATTTTGAGATTTGTCATGTTGTATGTATCAGTCCCTCATTCCTTTTTTATTGCCGGGTAGTATTCCACCACCTGGATGTAACAGAATTGGTTTGTGTTTCCCTGTTGATGGATTTACACAGGGTTTTAACCATTTGTCAGACAACTACCTCTCCATAGAAACATTAGAAGTAATAAAATCTGCACAGGTTGGGGGTAAGGAAACACCAAATTATAAGGTCACAAATAGAGAAATTAGTGTAAGACTGTTTATTCTAGATATTTTCAAATTAGTAGACATTTGTGTATTGTCACATTGGGATCTGAAAATTGTCTGTAATTATTGGCATGCTTTTTGGCTCAAGGAAGACTAAAGAGACACTTGGACATTAGTGGAATCACTACTTGCTATCTCTATTTTACCAATTATAGTAATTATAAAATTGTATGTTTAACTCTGCATTGGATGAAACTATAGTTAAAACCTCATAAAGACAGCATGGGAAAGAAAAGAGAGTATAATCACTTTGCCTTTGCATGAAGAAGGGTTCCTTTTAGGTTGATCTGTCCTTTTCCTCTCATGACTCTTAGATAAAAGGGGTGTGAAAAAAAGTCCTTGATTATGCTTTTGTTTCGTATTATTTTTCTGTCACCACTTTCTTCTGATGTCTAGTCTTAACCATCGATTAAGTGATCTTAAATGAGGACATTCTGCGTCTTGTTTTTCTTAGTTTTGAGTTTCATTGGCTTAGGGACACTTCTGTCTCTAGCTCTCAACATCTGTCTGTCAGCATCTTTTCTTGCAGAGCTGTGCTTGTCCCAAGAATAGGGGGGCAGAGAGTGAAAACAGATGTTCTCCACTGCACGTCCCCTTTCTGCCCTCTTCCAGAAAATGCCCCTCTGCCGGTGTTTTTTATACTAGTGCGCAAAGGGAGAGGAAGTCACTCCAATAAAAAAAGTTCACCAGGGTGGTAGAATTTTTGTAGAATTTTTTAGGGTAGATATACATACAGACTTGTAAAAGCTTACTTCAATTGCAGAGAAAAAAATATTGGAATTTCAGGCTCGGGACCTGGCTGAGAGAGACTTGATGGGCAATGGCGCCTGTCTCCGGAGTCACATCACCACATGCCAGCTTATCCCGCCTGCAGGAAGGGCCAGTTCAGGCATCCACGGTACAGCTTTAAAGGCAGAGAATTCAAAATGCTAAAATAAGGACAAGTATGGAGGAGAAATTGAAAGGCAATCTAGAAAAGAAGGAAATATGACAATATTACCATGTTTGTAGGTAATTCACAATTTTTGTAATTGATGATTGATTCCTGGGCATAGTTCTCCAGTGATGCAAGCTGCTTTAGCTGCAATT
The DNA here is from genome assembly GCF_021613505.1 of Equus quagga. Taxonomy (NCBI): domain Eukaryota; kingdom Metazoa; phylum Chordata; class Mammalia; order Perissodactyla; family Equidae; genus Equus; species Equus quagga. The sequence continues at coordinate 82,431,301 of NC_060282.1, read as the reverse complement.
CTAATTGGTTTAACTGGATTGTTTTGATGTATTTCTTACCTCTGATCATTTAAATTTAAACTATTTTTTTCCTGGAATGTAGTATTGTGCACTGATTAAAAATACAGCCCGAAAACTCTGGATTTGAAGTTCTGCTTTCTCATACTCTTATTTTCCGGATCATGGTTGAGTTATTTAACATCTTCAAGACTCAGTGACCACATATAAAAATGAGAATTTTAATTTATCACAATTTCTATGATTTTTTGGATATTAAATGAGAAACACACATTAATTTCTGATTATAATGCCCAGTGCCTACTATGTGCTCAGTTAGTGAAGATTAATGGTGGGGCCCATATGTATAAATTTTGAAATTCTCTACAGTGCCTTTTCCCTTGTTAGTCGTTCTTTCCTAGACACTGCCTCTGTATTAAAGATAAGGTGAGGATAAAGAAAAAGGAGAACATCCTTTCAATGAGGCTTTCTTAATAATTAGTGTTTATATAGTTTACAGAGCACTGTATGTACATTATCTCTTTTAATCCTGTAAAAATTTGTGAGGTACAGGCATGTCTCAGAGATATTGTGAGTTTGGTTCTGGACCACTGCAATGAAGTGAATATTGCAATAAAACAAGCCACACAAATTTTCGTGTTTCCCAGTGCATATAAAAGTTGTGTTTACAGTATACTGTAGTCTGTTAAGCGTGCAATAGCATTATTTCTAAAAAGCAATGTTCATACCTGAATTAAAAAATACTTTATTGCTAAAACAATGCTAAGCATCATCTGAGACCTCAGTGAGTCATCTTTTTGCTGGTGGACTGTCTTCCCTCGATGTTGATGGTGCTCACTGATCAGGGTGGTGACTGCTGAAGGCTGGGGTGGCTGTGGCAATTTCTTAAGACATAGAATGTCTTAAGACAACGATGAAGTTGGCTGTATTGAGTTGACTCTTTCATGGGCAGTTTCTCTGCAGCATCTGAAGCTGTTTGATAGCATTTTACCCAGAGTAGAGCTTCTTTCAAGATTGAAGTCCATCCTCTCAAACCCTGCTGCCGCTTTATTGACTAATATTGTGTAATATTCTAAATCCTTCATTGTCATTTCAGCAGTCTTCTCAGCATCTTCACCAGGAGCAGATTCCATCGCAAGAAACCACTTTCTTTGCTCAGATAAGGAGCAACTCCTCATCCGTTAAAGTTTGACCATGAGATTGCGGCATCTCAGTCACATCTTCAGGCTCCACTTCTAATTCTAGTTCTCTTGCTGTTTCCACCGCATCTGCAGTGACTTCCTCCACTGAAGTCTTGAACCCCTCAAAGTCATCCATGAGGGTTGAAATTAGCTTCTACCAAACTCCTGTTAATGTTGATATTTTGACCTCTTCCCATGAATCGCAAATATTCTTAATGACATCTAGAATGGGGAATCCTTTCTAGAAGGTTTTCAATTGACTTTGCCCAGATCCATCAGAGGAATCACTCTCTATGGCAGCTAGAGCCTTATGACATGTATTTCTTAAATAAGTCTTGCAAGTCAAAATTACTCCTTCATCCATGGGCTACAGAATGGATGTTGTGTTAGCAGGTATGAAACGATATTAATCTCATTGTAGATCTCCATCAGAGCTCTTGGGTGACCAGGTACATTGTCAATGAGCAGTCATATTTTGAAAGGAATCTTTTTTTTCTGAGCAGTAGGTCTCAACAATGGGCTTAAAATATCCAGTAAACCATGTTGTAAACAGATGTGCTGTCATCCAGGCTTTGCTGTTCCATTTATAGACCACAGGCAGAGTAGATTTGGCATAGTTCTTACGGGTCTTAGGATTTTCAGGATGGTAAATGAGCCTTGGCTTCAATAGAAAGTCAGCGGTTGCATTAACCTCCAACGAGAGAGTCAGCCTGTCCTTTGAAGCTTTGAAGCCAGGCATTGACTTCTCCTCTCTAGCTATGAAAGTCCTAGAGGCATCGTCTTCCACTATAAGGCTGACTTGTCGACACTGAAGGTATGCTGTTTAGTGCAGCCAACTTCATTAATGATCTTAGCTGAATCTTCTGGATAACTCGCTGCAGCTTCTACATAGGCACTTGCTGCTTCCCCTTGCACTTTTATGTTATGCAGATGGTTTCTTCCTTAGATCTCATGAACCAACCACTGCCAGCTTCAGACTTTTCTTCTGCAGCTTCCTTGCGTCTCTCAGCCTTCACAGAATTGAAGAGAGTTGGGGCCTTGCTCTGGATTAGGTTTTGGCTTAAGGGAATGTTATGCTGGTTTGATCTTCTATTCGGACCCTAAAATCTTCTCCGTATCAGCAATAAGGCTGCTTTGCTTTCTTATCATCTGTGTGTTCACTGGAGTAGCTCTTTTAATTTCCTTCAAGAACTTTTCCTTTGCATTCACAATTTGCCTATCTTTTTGGTACAATAGGCCAAGCTTGTAGTCTATCTCAGCTTTCAACATGCCTTCTTCGCTGAGCTTAATCGTTTCTAGCTTTTGATTTAAAGTGAGAATCATGCGACTCTTCTTTTCACTTGAACACTTAGAGGCCACTGTAGGGTTATTAATTGGCCTAATTTCAATACTGTTGTGTCTCAGGGAATAGGGAGGCCCCAGGAGAGGGAGAGAGAGACAGGGGAACATCCAGTTGGTAGAGCAGTCAGAACACATAGAAAATTTGTCGATTAAGTTTGCCATCTTATATGGGCACAGTTCATCAAGCCCCAAAACGATCACAGTAGCAACATCAAAGATCACTGTTCTCAGATCACCGAACAAATCTAATAATAATGAAAAAGTTGGAATATCGTGAGAATCACCAAAATGTGACCCAGAGACACGAAGTGAGCAAATACTGTTGGAAAAAATGGCACCAATAGATTTGCAGGACATAGGGTCGCCACAAAATTTAATTTGTGGAAAATGCGTATCTACAAAGCCCAGTAAAGCACAGCACAATAAAATGAGGTATGCCTGTGTGTATCGTTACTCCATTATGCAGAGCAGCAAACTGAACACTCACAGAGATGGGGAGTGAGCGAGAGAGAAGGATCCTGAGAAATTGCTTCAAGTGGCTGTGGAGGCGGGCAACTCCACAATCTGCAGGGTAGGCAGGACCCCTGGGGAGGAGTCCATGTTGCAGCTGGGGTCAGAAGGCAGTCCAGAAGCCGACTGCTCTCTTTCACAAGAGAGAACTGTCTGTTTTCTCTTACGGCCTTCAGCTGATTGGATGAGATTTGCCTGTGTTATGAGGGTGATCTTCTTTATTTAAAGTCTGCTGATCTAAATGTTTAGCTTGTCTAAAAAATACCTTCTCAGCAACATCCAGGCTAGTGTTTGACCAAATAACTGAGTACTGTGGCCTAGCCAGGTTGACACACGATATTAACCATCACAACTGGCTAGTGATAAGTTGACCTGTACGTCCCCAGGATACAGGTTGGGGGTCACTTCTATTTCCTGTGCTCCTCATTCAATGGTGCATAACGGACACCTGTCAACAGGTGAGGGAGACCCTGAGCTCCTGGCATGATGGGCCTGACGCAGCCTTGTGCACACAGAGTCTCTAGGCAGGCAGTTCTGAAAGTGGGGATTTTGATGCAGACCACCTATCGTAACTCTGCAAAAGAAGGAATTTCTTAATAAATCCCCCCACATTTTTTTTTTACTCATACTTTAAAAAAATGCATGAAAGTAGAGCAGACTAGGTTTTTTTTTATATTATTCAGTGTATAATTTCCATATTTGATTTTTGGGGAAAAAATTAGAATCTCTTCTGCCCAGTGTTAATTTTTTACTTTGCTCCGACTGAATGAAAAAACGTGCAGACAAAAGGGTATGCAACGGTGGTGGAAGTTTTTACCGTTAAAATAATTTCTATTAGGGATTCATGCTAGATCATCATCTGATTTGTCCTCTTCATCAAAAGGACGATGTTTGAAAAATGGTAGACGCTTTGGAGGAAATTCTTCGTGTTTAGTCATCCTGTAAAGGTTTTGTTTATATCTGTGGAAGCCATGGGATTTTTGTCTTTAGTGCTCTACGTACTTTTTCTTTCTCTTTCTTTCTTTTTTCCTCTTAAAGTTCCACTGTTTTCAGAGAACATGTGCTAAATGCTGAGGCGATAGTTTGCCTTTTTGGCAGTGTACCTCAAATAGTTAAAGGAGGTGAGGTAATCATAAATACTGTTCATTTTACTAGAAAAATAACAATGATCTAAATTAAAACCTGAAGCTGTTTTATGCCGACTGTATTAAAAAATTAAATAAAGCCAACAAAGAGAAAAAGAAGCATGTTAATCTTTTTTGACATTTTCATTTCTTCTATCACGGTATTTTCTCACTGGCTAAAGAAATGTCATAAACTTTTAAACATGCCTCAGAATTATTACAGAAGTAGTACATGCATGTGGTATGAGAAATGATGGAGGGAAGACAAAAAAATAAAGTGTCCCACATGATCTCCTTTGACATGTGGTTTCCCTCTGTGGGTGACACTGATGGTCTAGATTGTTGTCCCATCCGGGATCCAGGGACACAGGCGGGATGGCCGTCCTGCGATGGGTCCAGCATGTTCCATCTCTGAAACAATTCGTTGCACTGGGATTAATTTCTGTCTCTGAGGCTGGAGGTAGTACATGTTGCTCTGATGTTCTTTCTGCCAACTTGCCTTGACTTTTCCTCGGTTTTCTTTGAGAGAGTGAGTCGCATCCTCTTTCGTGTCCTATGTTACTTATAGTTACGAATATGTGAAATAAGTATACGAATCGTTTCTAAGACATGAAAGGGTCATAATAATAGAATGATATGCCTATGGTACCAGTGCATCTATTTTCAGTCTTTCACAGCAAACAGATGCACACAGAGGTCATCGATAATAACTTCAGCCTCTTCACCAAACACTTTGTCCTGTGTACATGCAGCAGCCCAGATACGATTAAGCAAAGCTGAACCCAGGAGTGTAAATGTGAGTCTGCCCTGTTACTGGCTGGATGTATGCCTTTGAGTGACACACATGATGTCCATGCTTTGTTTCTTGGTCTAGACGATAAGATTGTGGGGCTAAAAGAGTTTAAGGTCCCTCCACCTATTGTCAGAATTATTGTGAAAAATTGTTATGGAAGGTGGACTTGTCAGTAAAATGGAGACACCGAAATTTAGGAAGATTATTACTTACCAAGTAGTCTGATGCTTATAAGCCCATTTAAAATTAATTTTTATAAGACTTTGAGCAGTCCTTGAGATAAATTTTTCATCTGTAAAAATGGGGATATTTATAACCTGGCCTGACTTGCCTACATCACAGGAGCTGTGAACTATAATATCAGTGTTTGATTTTATTTTTATTACTACTGATACTAATTCTGCCTTAAGTATTATATCGTGTGAGAGATCTTGAGAGGGATAGCTGGAGAGTGAGTCTTAGAGCAGGTGAAAACCATGGTGGCCAGATCTGAAGAGTGTGTTAGAGCAAGGATGGAGCAAGTGAACAGCCTCAGTCCTGGGTGGGTTTTAACTATTTGTGGGACCTTTTAGGTGGGACCTTCTTCCATCATGATTGTTGCCACCACAGCTAGTGTGGCCAGCAGTTAACAATTAAGGAGTAGTTATTGTGTTCTGGGCACCATTCTAAGCACGTTGCATTTAATCCTCATAAAAACTCAAAGGGATGCATACTTCGAGGCCACACCACCAACTAGAAAATGGAAGATTTAGGTTCCGTTTCAGATTGTCAGGCTCCAGAATGTGTGGTCTCCACCATTCCACTGTCCCTGATTGACCTGTTCTGTTTCCTCTGCTTTCCATGCTCTTTGCATGCCTTCCACCACCAGTTTCCATCTCCATGCACAGATTTTCCACTTCATGAAACTCCTATGTTTCCAATAAATCATGTTTCAAGGTAAAAGTTGGTGGTTTAGGTTAAAGCTTTGCCTTCCTGCTCAGAAATCTAGTTATTGGAAGACACCTCTGCCCATCTGCTGGCAGTTGTATTCTGGGTGCCTGACTTGGATGTTATGTGTTTTGAAAATAGCATATATAAAACTTTTTAAAAAAGTCATTTGGACATCATTTAATCTGTATTTTAACACATAACTTATTTTTCTGTGTCAGTCATTCTTGACATTTTGGTGATACAGAATCCTTCAAGAAGTTGATGAGGCTGTGAAATCTCTGTGCCCAAAGAAAGGCAGAAATGTACATAAAGACACGAATTTCATATCCTTCAAGGAAGCCGGACTGCCTGAAGGCTCTCCCGAGGCCACAGGTTGAGAACACCTGATCCATGGTTCCAGCTTTGTTTATGCACACACGGTAACCTGAGTAGCGCTGTAAACTTAGGATGTTACTTTCTGAAAGGCATTTAGACAATGCGTAAGTAAATGGAATAAAGAGAAGTATATACTTTGGGGTTTTCAAAGGCCACCTGACACCTCTCCTCCATTAGTCACTGACCTTTCTCTGCTGCCCTCATGTACAGCAGGTCTGCCTCACCGAGTCATCGGAGTTGAAAGGGCTCTGCTCTAATCGTGTCTGCAAGGAAAGGTCGGGGCCTAACCCTGAGTTTGCTGTATTTGTCCTCACGTCTCTTGAAGGAGACAAAGGATCTGCTGCAGTTAAAACAAGGGTCAAGGAAGAAAAGTTCGTTAAATCATTAAACCGGAAAGCAGTCATTAATTTTAAAATAATTGCTGGAGAGACCCTGGGAACCCTGAGCCATTAAAGCGAGAATAGCTTAGATAAGTCCATCCTGAGGCCAAATCAGCTCCTGGGATGGATGGGTAAGGAAGGTAATTGTGTTCACTCGATTCGGAGTATATGACACTTTTGCCAAAATACTTTAACTTTTATTAAACTCACAGGAAAACGTGAATATCACACTTTAGGTCTGTGGCATCCTCCAGATTCTAGTTTATATTTTAGATGAAGTTAGGGCTGCAAGATGACAGACTCATGTGAATAAACATATTTGGTTAATTAAATGAGTTTCTAGGTTATCTATCTGCTGTTTGGTAATAAAAGCGCAACTCCACTTTATGTTGTTCTATTAAGGATAAGTGAGTTAAGATTTTTTTCCAGCTTTAAAAAATGAGCATAAATCTGTGTTTCTGAAAGATTTATTATAGCATGCACTCAATGAAACACTGATTTCATCATTTGTTGTTGGGTATCTTTAACTGAATAATATTATTCTCAAGAGGCTAGACTTAGTTCCTTGAAGTTGAACATAATATATGTCAGTTTGCACATTTGGCCATAAAATAGAGTCATCGCTATGAAATAACTAGATTTGAGACCCGCTTTGGGGACTTTTCAAGTAAAGTGATTGAATAGTATTGGAAAGCCCAGTGCTTTTGTATGCTGTGCATTAACTGTTGAAATGTGAATAAGCTTTGCTAGATGAGAAGTTCCCATGTTAGGGAGAAGTCGTGTCCTGACAGTTCTTTTGTCGAGTCTGTTTGTCATTCATTCAGCGTTTATGTCCATCTTGCTCTGTGCGGACAATATGCTGTAGCTTTGGTCATTGAAAGGAGGGAACAGTCCAGCCCCTGGCACTGAATGAGCCTCGGTGGTTTAAGGTGCTCATCTGTCCAGACAGAATGTCCTGTTGGCATTAAAGGAAGGGGCCTCCGTGTCTGGCCGGGGGATCAGAGTCACAACCTACAAGAGGCCGCTCTTGGATTTAACCGTCAGGGAACTGAACTCCTTAAGGGGATTGTGGGATGAGAAGGGCGTTTGAGGCTGATCAAAGGAACTAACCAAAGGCAGAGGGATGGGACATCATGGAGAAGGTACAGAAGGGCCCACCATCTGATTTGGCTGCAACATGGATCGCCAACTGGGGAGTGTTATGGGGATCTGGAAGCGGGCAGCGCCGTAAAGTGAAGGGGCTTGAATTTCTGGCTTAGGAGCTCATAATGTATCTGATAAGCAACTTTCAAGGCCTTTACTTGTGGAGGACGGGGTATAATTAAAACAGTATCTCACATTCATTGAACACTTACTATGTGCTGAGCATTCTAAGAATTTTCATATTTTATTTAATCCTCATGGAAAATGTAAAAGTGGGCACATTATTCTCTCTGTTTAACAGATGACTAATCTGTGTCTTAGAGACGTTAGGTAAATTGCTGCAAGGCACTACAGTCATGTAATAAATGGCAGAGCAAGCGTTCAGACCTCCATCCCCTGGACTCTGGACCTCTCTTATTCGTTATACCATGATCTGACTTAGGCCTTAGGAAGGTGAGGGCAGGAAAACTGTATAGTTTAGGTCATTGCGAGAAGAAACTAGGGATTTTAAAAAGGCGATGAAACCTGAAAATGAGGTACTGTTATCAGGAATGCGTAGAATGCCTGTTGGCACATATGCAGAGATCAAAGCAGGGAATTTGACCCAGGCATCATTGCTTCCCGAAGGAGGACCTTCTCAAATGCCTCTAATCCAGATGATCCAGAGGATGGACATGTGTTGTATATCGTGGGCTTGTACTCATCACTGCCTTTTCTCAAGCTGTTTTGTGTATGTGAATGCGTCATTTTTCTGGCTAGATTCTAAATTCACCGAAAGCAAGAATGGCCTCTCTTATGATCAAGCCTGTTCCACCCTGCCTTTACTGGATACTAAAAATAGTTCTTGCTCAGAAAGAAATTGTCAGCCTATATTGAACATGCATTTGCTATTTCCATTAACAGTATTTGATTCATTTCACTGAGCACGATAGGTTTTGCTGCCCTGCGTTGGCTCTGTTGCCAGGGAAAGTAATCATATATTCAAGATTCGATGTGCAGGGGACTTGGGTGCTTTCTCTTAAGACTAGAAAAATTTAGAGCACTTCAAAATATCCTGTGACTGTGCATGTCTGACACAAGTCTCGGAATACAGAACCACGTGTGGATCACTCAATCTGTGGTCCTGTTCTTCAAGTGGCCCTGTGGCATTTCTGTAGAGAAAGATCCCGAGAAATGACCTGACATGTAATAAAGAGAATTCAAAAATGCGTAGTCTGTTTAATATGCAGTAAATGTGGTTCTGTGAACTTGGGAACTGTTTGGCTAGTTTCTGGGTCCCTGATTAACTGGAAGTTTCTTCAGTTTTCCCATCTGTGGAATGGTTTTCTTTGCAATATATGGTTACTCAACGCAATTAGAGAAGTAGAACGTAGTCCCTTACAAAATCACTTTGAAATCTGAGATGAAAGCTATTTCAGAAGTTCAAATTGGCATTAAATATCCATCAAGGTTTAAATTGACAGTGGGGACCACTTCTTCACTCACCCATATATGAACTTTGATCCTCATAGAGAAGGGCTCAAGAAGTAAATGCATGATAACCTAGAGGATTCCACCCCACCCCATTCCTTCTTTTTATGGTTTGATGTCTGTGCAGCAAAATAAATGCAAGATTTTAAAATATCTTAACTCAGGAGGTATCATTAGCACTATTTCATGTTAGAATCTTGAATGATTTAATATATTTTAGATAAGAAGATGAATCAGAATATGACATTTTCAAGGTTATAATCTAAAATTACGTATGTATGTTAATCATCTTAAAAATATGTTGGGGAAAAAAGTTTTTTAAATGGCCACATCCTAACACAGAACATGTTTCAACTTTAACATGTTTTTAAATGAAGTGAGGATAATTTTGGTGAAGTTGATATTTTTAGTTATGGAAGAAAGGGCACCAGCCAGCTATTTTCACAGGTGTTATTTAAGCTGTATAAGACCTTGGAACCTTCAGTATTTTCAAGCTGGTCACTTGGGTGGCCTCCCAGTGACCTTCTATGGCTCTCATGAGAAAAGAGCTGCTTGGTTTAGATGTGACATACATAATAACTGTTTTCTTTCTGCTGCCACTGGACTTTCACGTCTGGACTGGGCGGAAAGTGTGCTCTTTACAACTTTCCTGTGCTGACGCTGAGCTTCTGCCTAAGGGTCTTAGGTAAAGGAATGCTGGACAAATTTAGATTCTACTTTTAGTTGATTCCGGGGAAGATATATGTAAAGCTAATCAAAAAAACTGTAGCACACTCTCGAAATCTCATGTTGATGAGAGAATTAATAATTTTATACCTAGTTGGGTTAAGTAATGGCTCAGTTTTGAGTTGGATGAACCCCTGTTCTTTCAGTGAATCATTACAGAATCTACTCAGTCTTTCTGGTCTGATTCCACTTTGTTTCCTCAAACCCATCATGGGTACAAAGAAGGAACAAAAAGGGAATTTTGTAACTGGTTTCGAGATGGCATTATAGATATTTCAGGCAAAATAGGTCAATAATGTTTATTGAAGTCCTTCTTTATGTTGGGCACCGACAAATAGATTGCCTAATTCAATTGAGCAATATTTTGAATATGGAAGTTTTTATTCCCAATTTACCAATAAGAGTACTGAGACCTGGCAATGTTATGTGACTTCCTACATCTGCCAGGTAGTAAACGCTTGAGTTCTTTGACTAGATGTCTTGGAATGACTTGATTTCTAAGTTGTAGGGTTTTGTAATATATGCAACTTCACGTCACTCCCAGTCATCATGGATAGTAGGTAGGCAGGTGGCAAATTTGTGACTGAGAAAAACTGTGCAGTTTATTTATCCAGCATTTATAAAACTGAGTAGTAATTTTATAAAACATGATCACAGTTTTTTAGAAAATATTAATGTTTTTTTATTATTGATAATATTATTAAAAAACGCAAACTTTAGGTAGCTCATATATAGTCTGACTTTCTACTTTTCACCCCATAAATTGACTTATTATGTACTGGGAATCAATATAGTAAAGGGAAAGTTTAGTTTTAACTATTTGTCTATTGCTTTCATTTCTACCCCTCACTAAAGTGATTTGTTCCAGTAACTGTCCAGTGGCATTGGGTTCACTTTGGCCCGGGAGTCTTGGTTCTCTGCCCCTCAGTGTCTGACAGCTAAACAATCAAATGTCACATGTTCAAATTGCCATTTTACCTTCTCATTGAAAGTCTCATGTGTAGCCTGCTCCAGAGTTGGCTTTTGAGATGTTAGCCCTTGACTGTAATTCATTTACTCTCAATTACTTAAATAGTTTGTCTTCACTGTTCCTAGGGTAACGTGGTTCTGGGGCAGTGGCTCTCCAAGGCTCGTCCCCAGACCAGCAGCATCAGCACCACCTGGGACCTTGTTAGAGAGCACATTCCTGGCCCCACCCCAACCTCCTGATCAGAAGCAGGGGTGGGGCTCAGCAGTCTGTGCTTAGGAAGCTCTCTGGGAGATTCTAAGGCACTCTGGAGTTTGCGAACCCTTGTCCTATGGATCCGCCAAAACGGTGACAAAGATTGCCAATTGGCATACCTGTGGCGTGTGACACTTAGCTTCCACGTAATGTTAGCTTGTTGATTACATTTGTTTGTAAATATGTATTTACTTCTGTTGAGACAAGGGTATGTATTTTGCCAGGATACTTTCATACAAGGATAAAAAGACACAACTACTGTCTCAAAGCGGGAGAAATAAGACAAAGAAACAATTGAAATATGGTGGCTATCTTAACTACTCTCTAAATTTACCATTTGCTCCACTTCATTTCCCTACGTTCTTTAAATACAGCATTATTTATTCTCCAAATCATTCCGACTTGGACAGATACATCCATAAGACTTACTTTTATCTCCCTTGTTACCTACATCAGCTGGTCTTTAAATTTAGCAGTCCGGTCTCTACAGCTTACTCAAGCCCACTCTTCTGTTTTTTTCCTACAATGGCCAGGTCATTAGGTCATTGCTCTGGCCCCTTAACTGACCAACTGCCTTCAAGATTCTTTAGTCTAATGTGTTTGGTACAGATAAAAGTCACTAAAATATTGCTATGACCCTGTCATTCTTCTGCAAATAAAACCAAACTAAACAAAATGAACAGTTGCTTACCTAAGAGAAGCCAAATGTCTTATCCTGGCTAAGACTTCTCTGTAATCTAGTTATGACTTGTCTTTTCTGCCCTACCACCATCCTTTTCTTTTATGTTTTCTGGCCCGATTGAGACTTGAGAGCATGCTCTATTTTGCTTTGCTGTGTTTTGTTTTTTTCCGTTTCAATGTTGTTTCCTCGTGCTTTAGTTTACTCTAGAATATGTGTTCTCACAGAATGTGGCCATCTAAAGAGCTGTTAAACTAAATTCACATGTTTTTCAGGTTTATTGAGATATAATTGACAAATAAAAATTGTAGATAGTTAAGGTGTGGAACATGATGATTTGATACATGTATATACTGTGAAAACATTGCCATAATCAAGCTTATTAACAAATCCGTCACCTCACATAGTTACCATATTTTGTGTGTGTGTGAGAACACTTGAGATCTTCTCTTTGAGCAAATTTCAAGTATACAATGAATATTATTAACTATGGTCATCATGCTGTATATTAGATTTTCAGAACTTTCTTATAACTGAAAGTTTATACCTTTTAACCATCTCTCTTTTTTTAAATATGAAAAGTTATACATATATACTCTGGAAAACTCCCAATATATACAAAATAGAAGAAAGTAGCAATAGAATCTTGACATCACTTTGAACTTATTGTTTCTATATTAATGATTTTATTATTTATCTTCTTCCTTTGGGTTTTCCCATAGTTGTAACCATATTGTATATTCAGTTTTTCTTTAAGACAATGTTTTTAGAGCAATTTTAGGTTCACAGCAAAATTGAGGGGAAGATAACAGAGATTTCCCATATAGCATCTGCTCCCTCACATGCATAGCTTCCTCATGTTAACATCCCCCACCAGAGTGGCAGATTCGTTGCAATTGATGAACCTACATTGACACATCATTGTCACCCAATGTCCATAGCTTCCATTAGGTTTGCTCTTCTTGTTGTACCACCTATGCGTTTGGACAAAAGTTTGGTACGCTATCTATCCATCACTATAGGCTCACACAGAGTATTTTCACTGCCCTAAAAACCTTCTGTTTTCTGCCTCTTCATCCCTCCCTCTCCCAACCTCTGGCAACCACTGACCTTTCTACTGTCTCCTTAGATTTGTTCTTTCCAGAATGTCATAGAGTTGGAATCATACAGTATGTAGCCTTTTCAAATTGCTTCTTTCACTTAGCAATATGTGTTTAAGATTCTTCCATGTGTTTTCATGACTTGATAGCTCATTTCTTTTTAGTGCTGAATAATATCCCATTGTCTGAATATACCAGTTTATTTGTGTATTCACTTACTGAAGGGCGCGTTGGTGGCTTCCAAGTTTTGGCAAATGGGAATGAAGTTTTTGTCAACATCCATATGCAGGTTTTTGTGTGGACATAGTTTTCAACTCCTTTGGGTAAATGCCAAAGAACATGATTGCTGGATCACGTGGTAAGAGTACGTCGAGTGTATAAGAAATTGCCAAACTTTCTTCCAAAGCGGCTGTACCATTTTGCATTCCCATCTTCACTGAATAAGAATTCCTCTTGTACCACATCCTCACCTACATTTATTGGTGTCTGTGTTCTGGATTTTGACCGTTCTAATAGGTGTGTCGTGGTATCTTGTTTTAATTTGCATTTCCCTGATGACTTATGGTGCTGAGCGTCTTTTCGTATGCTCATTTGCCATCTGTATATCTTCTTTGGTAAGATATCTGTTAAGGTCTTTGGCCCATATCTTCATCTGTATTTATTATTTTTGTTTGTTTGCTTTAAGAGTTCTTTATATATTTTGGATAACAGTCCTTTATCAGATGTTCTCCCAGTCTGTGGCTTGTCTTCGTATTCTCTTGAAGTGTTCAATTTTACGTAGTGTTTTCCATAAAAAAATTCAATGCTATAAAATTTTGCTTTTCAATATAATTTCATTTATTCCACAGTAGCCTAGTAGGAATGTTCCATAGTCTAATAGTTGCCTCCTGATTGGACATGCAGGCTGTTTCAGGCCATTCTCATGGGGGAAGGATGGATATTATAAATATGGGCCTAAGGAACATCTTTGTATATCTACAAGGTACCCATAGTTTTGGTGTTAAGATAGATTCTCCAAAGTGAAGTTATTCCATTTAATGTTATAAATATGTAAGTAAATATCACCTATAAAGTCACTGAAAAGGAACTACGCATAATATTTTATTAAATGTACTTCTAGTCCTTTCTTTGGCAATCATTTTTTTGTATGTATTTGGTACCATGCATATTTTTCTTTACATTTTTTCTATTAACATTTAACATAAGCGCTTTGCTTTGTCATTAGAGTTTATAAAAATCATTTCAATGGCTGTGTAATATCTCATTTAAAGGTAGCAGTATTTAATCATTTTAAGTGCTTATCTTTAGTTATTTTGATATATCTATTAAAATAATTCTTCAGGAAAATTTTTATGTAAACATATCTTTCTGGTTCTAAGTGCATCAAAGAGTATGATCATAAATTAAAGCTCTTGAAACATCTTGCCAAAATTGTTTCCAGAATGGTCTGCCAATTTATACCGTTATTAGGGTATGGGGTTGCTTGATTCCGTGCTCCCTTTTTAGCATTGATGATTATAATGTTTTAATCATTGCTAAGTTTGTAGGGGAAAACAGTACTTTGTTTTAATTTGCATTTCTTTGATTAGTCGTGTTTGAATATTTTCATGTTCATTATTCATTTGTATTTCTTCTAGGAATTCTGTGTGCGTAGTCATTGCCAATTTCTAAATTGTGGTTGTATGCTTTTCTGTTTACTGTTAAACATATTAACCCTTTGTCTATTAAAGTTAATTTTAAAAGTAATATAGACAATTATTTTTAAGTTTCTACATATTTTAGAGAGTCTCCTCTTCAAAGTTCAGTTAAGCAGAGTGATGGTTGTACTTCAGATATGAAGGGTCCACTTATGAAGCTATGGTAGGCCATGGAGCAGAAATTAAATTTTATTCCATAGAGATTGCAGAGTCTTTTAATTTCTTTGAGCAGGAGTAGAAAAGACAGCCAGCTTTAGATGTTAGAAAGAACAAACGCAGAGTCTGGGGAAGTCTCCTCAGGTCGGGGCAAGACTGATGCAGGAGCTGGCAGCTCGGAAGTGGACCTGCTCCATGGGTGGGGTACCCTCACAGACCAAGGTAGGGAGAGTGCAGAGAATCAGGTTTTGATATTTATAATTTTCTATACCTCTTCGTGGGAGTTTTAAATTTGATGTTGTAAATATCTCTCACTCTTTCTGTGATAATGTTCCATCCCTTTTAAGCATACAGATTCCCCCCCCTGGTGAGATATTAGTAAGAATTCACCATGACTTTACAAAACATAGCCTGATGTTTTATATGTGATCCTTTTAATCTCTTGGAGTTGATTATGCTGTGTGTGTATTGTACCAATTTAAATTGTTTTCCTTTTCTCTCAAGAGTTAATCAATTGTCTGAAGCGAGGCATTTAACTGCCTCTGACAGGCAAACTGTGATGTGACAGGCTCCACCTGATCATCATTCATTTTAATTTCCCTGTCCGTCTACTTTCCTTATGAAATGTAGTTGAGTGATTTGTTTATTCTCTCTAGATGACTCTTATGTGTTTGCTGGTAGAAGCAAGAGGAAAAAGAGCAAATTGGATATTGAGTTTCTAATTATCATTTTACTGTTCTTAAATATTTTCATCTAACCTGTTTATTTCTAAGAAGATAAGAAAAAAGTAATAGTAGGCCCTTGGACTGTCTCCTGCTTTTCTGTGTTTCAGGAAACGCATTTCTCCCGAATGTTTTGTACAGGTGCGGGTGGAGGTAGAGCTCCGCAGAACTGAAGCCCTCCACGACGGAAATCAGTAGGGGAGACCCTGGCCGAAGCGCCCAGAGGTGCCTCCCCAAGAGAGGGAGGCACAGAGCTGGCCTCTGGGCAGAGAGAGGAGCCCGAGGAGCCTGTGATCTGTGAGAGCAGGACACTCCGTGTAGAAAGAGTTAGGAGTGAGAAACTCGACCTATGGGAGAGCAACTGGACTTGACACATGCTATTAATACAGAAAAACAAAGCATGCTTTCTGATGGAGCAACATATTAAATACCATAGAACTTGAGAATGATCCCTCTACAATTAGAAGGTTGGGATTGAAATCAAATAGGAGCTTTAAATATATATATGTTAATATATATATTTGCCATGAACACAATTGAAAGACAGATATCTAATGAGGAAAATATATTTAACTTACATGAAAAAGTTTTCAAAACTTTAATGTAAAAAATTTACATAAGAAAAATGTGGGACACACCAATAGAAAAATGGACAAAGGCTATGAATCTGCAATTCCTGCATTCGTACACACACACACAGAGTCCAATCTTCCTAGTAATCTAATAAATATAAATGGAAAGAATAGGATGCAATTTTCCCTATGAAATTGATGGAAACCATTGTAATCCAGAGTGGACAGGAGGATCTCAAACATGGGTTATGAGAGAAGTGAAAAAGAGCACAGCTTTTCTGGGAGGCAATATGGCAAATTACTTAAAATACTTACACGCACTGATACTGCCTTAGAATTTCTAGGAATTTTCACATGAGAAAAATCAGAACTACACATAAAGCTTCTTTTAAAGTTTTGTTTATGATAATGACCAATTTGAAACAGCCTAAATTGTCAGCTATTGGGGTAGTTCAATTGATGGTAAACTTATACACACTAGTCTTGTGAAACCACTACACTTCATGTTTTAAAGGATTAATGGTATAGAAAAATATTTATGATGTAACATTAAATCAGAAAGATGAATACAACTCTATATGCAGCATGAGCACAAATCATAATTTTGTGTGCATGTTTGTGTGTGTTTGTGTGTGTGTGTTTGGAGTGTGGCTGTGTATGGTGGAGAGCATGAGGGTTAGTATGTATGTTGTGGGGAGGGTATGTTTATGGGTTTGGATGATTGTGGAAATGTGGAGATTTGTGTGTATTTTGGGAGGTGCGTGTATGGGTTTCTGGATATGTTTCTGTGTTCATGGGTGTATGCATGTGTCAACAAATATTCAAAGATGGAAAAATTCAAAGCCAATACATTGAAATGATCGTCATAGCTATAGTTTAATAGGTAGGATTAATTTTTTTAATTATATTTTCTCTCCACTTAACATATTTTTATATATTTTTGTGTATTCATGTATTTCACTATACTTGCAGAAAGATCATTACAATTAAAGCAAAAATATTTTCAGTAATTGTAAAGGTGTATCTCTAAGGATTATACATAACCCCCAAATTCCAATAAATATGATAATAAATTCTACTTAACTTGGATAAAATGATAAACTGGGTGAATTTTAAGAACGGTTGATGGACAAGCAACCATTTATATATGTTTTTACTGTTCTGTGGAAACATTTCATGTGGGATGTGGAGTTCTGATTTGAACTAAATAATGTTAGTGTGAGTATTCTGTTTTCTCTCTCAGTACATTTTTATCCATTTTAAATACATAAAATATCTTATATATGTTTTAGTTAAATTGTAAATTACGTGGTTCCAGAATGTATTTTTTTATTTGAAAGAGATCCTTTATACCTCAGTGTAAAATGAAAGTTAGCGTTTCAAATATTTGAACAGGTGGTGCTTGCTCATGAATGATTTGAAGTGTTAGTCAGGATTTATTTAACTCCCCACTCAGGAAGCATCACAGAAAAGATCAGAGGTTAATCTAATCCTTGAGGCCGGAGACTCTCTCACGTTGTGTTCAGAGATGTTAATGGGTATTAGGGAAAAAAATACATAAATTAAAGGCAGTGTGGTCCAAAAAGGTTGGAAATGCTGTCTAGTCTAATCCTCTTGTTGATTTTCTGTTCCTCTTAGCTATCTGAGGTCCCTCAGAAAGAAACCTATTTAGCTTTGTTTAATTCAGCATTTACCACGTAGGTTTGACTTTGGAATTCATTTTTGTTGTTGTCTTTTCACAAATTGCCTAACGTCAGAAAGTAGAGTTCTAGAATTTGAGAAATTATGTGCTGAATTTTAGAAATTATGTGCTAAATTCTTCAGTTCAAGCCTAGTAAGAGATTTATTTTCAGGTCAAAATAGTTGTTTCCAACAGTCTTGCATGGCCCATTCATTTAGATCATCCTAAAAAGAAGAACAAAATAAGATAGTAAATGGTAGTTTGGGATGAAATCATCAAAATTTATTTCTAAGAACTTGATGTAGAAATGGCGTAATTGATCATTTATATAAACTGCCTAAATAAAAACCTTTTTGCAAGCAATAAGCATATGCATATTAGGAAAAGGTAACTATTGATGGAGAAAAATTAACCAAAAAAAAAATCCATTTGTAGTATATGTGGCTATTTTTATTGCCATATTTTGAGTCTGTCCTAGATGATTATGTAATCCTAGTGAGACATAGGATTCATACGAGATGATGTCCAGAACCCCATATTAAAGTCTTGAAGAGCAACTAAAGATAAAAGCAGATCTCAGTTTGTTTATAGCCTGATGTTGATGCGCAGAATGAGAACAGACCGATTTCCTTATGAGTAAAAACCACCATTAGAAACGCAGGGCGAATACTAGTCTTTTAAAGTTTTGAAGCCGTTTTAAACATTCAGATCATAATAGTACCTTCTTCACCATCCTCCCTAGGCCCCACAGTGTGGGCTCATTCACCCTCATCCTTCTGGTCCACAGCCACTTGGATGAATTTCTTTCACGACATTTCCTTCCAAAACCTGTGCAACCCTGGACCTTGGTCCTTTGTTGTGTTCCCAGGGCTCATCTCCACTTTCTCTGACTTTCAAAATCTCTCATTTTTCAAGACCATACCAAATGTTTTCTGTTGAGTAAGACACTTTCTGATTGTCTCAGAATTAAACAATCTCTTTCTTATGCAGATTATTAATAATAATAATAAAAGTGTTTGAACTCTGCTTGATTGTAAACTGTGTGAAAGGAAGTTCTTTGTCATTTACACGTGTGTTTACCCTACAATGCCTGGTGTTGCCTGGAACAGGCACATCTGGAAAGATTGGTTGAGGCAGGAAGAAGACACCTGTGTGCATTTTGTAATTGCTCCATCCTAGTAATAAAATGGTATTTTGACATGAGTAGATTTATCAACTATTTCATCAAATTAACATACTAAAAAAACCATGAAGCAAGAGCATGGTTTTCTTCTAAAGAAAAATGAGCAAGTATGTAAAAAGATGGACGTTTTATAAGACAACAAGAGAAAAGCTTCCTAAAGCCTTGATGGAAGAGAATCCATAATCTGATTTGTGTCTGTTTAAAGTCATTGTTTGTTCATAGTCCTTTAACTTCCTGTGAGTCTCAGAGACACATTGGATGGGAGTGTGTAAAATAAGTAAAACTACTGTTTTATTCACTCCTTTCTGGGTTTTATTAATCAGTGTTAGCAGTTTTTAATTTATCCTCCAACGTTTAATATTGTCCATTATTTTGCATTCAATTGCACTCTTCTTTTTTGGGGGAGATTATTTCACTTCATCCTGTCTACTGATTATATTTTATTGTAGTTTGGCCATGATATTTTATTTCCAAGGGATTTTATTTTTCTCTTACTGTTTATTTTTCAGCTTCTGTCTGAGGATATCAATTATAAGGATTTTGTTTCATTTTGGTTTTGCTTCATTTTATTTTCTTTGTGTCTGGTTTCTCTGTGCTTCTTTTTTTAACGTTATGTTTTTTGGTTGTTTTCAATTCTCAGTTCGGAGGTTTTCTTCAAGTATCTGGCAACCCTTGGCTGTCTGTGCCTGTGTGGGACTAAGGCCCTAAAAGCTTGTGGAACCTCAAGGTCGGGCTTGCCAGCTAGAGGGCTTCACTGCCCACAGTCACGTAGCAATCTGGCCTCAGCCTTCACCGTTTGTAGAGAGCTTTCCTTAGGCACTTGATTTCTCTTGCGAGGTCCTCCAGCCTGAGGAAAATACTCTTGGCTTCCCACCTGGGCCGAGGTCGGGAAGGGCACAGGTGCCTTTGGTGCGCAGACTGTCACTCAACTAACCCCACCAATAGTCAGTCCTGGGCCGGGTCTCTGTGCTTCAGCCCCAGTCTCTCCCATACCTCCTGTCCCTCAGTGCTGAGGCTGTTTGCTTAAATTTCCCCGGACACTAATCCTCACCTGGTCCCAGGACAGGCATCTGGGTGCCGCTGACCCAGACTGGAGTCCTGAGAACCTGACTGATTCTCATCCAACTTTTAGACAATCTGCTATGGGGTTATTTATTTTCTAATTTAGTCGAGTTTCATAAGGGTGCAACATAATATACATGTAACTCAGTCTGCCAAGTTGATCTAGAAATCTTAAGTATCTCTTTTGTACTTATGCCAAAAGATAGTATCGTAAGTTATTGGATGTCATTTTGATATGACAAAGCACTGAAAGCAGATTTGTCCATAGCATCCTCCTCACATTGACCTCACCACAGTGACTCTTCTTCCTTCTGCTGGTATCACGTTTCCTTGATCCTCACCGTGTGGGGATAATTATGCCTCTAAGAAGTAACGGTCCTGCGACTCCTAATGAATAAATGTACCTGGGCAATAGTTATTAACGGCTGGTTAGATACATACGGGTGGTACACAACAACCTGTGACGTATTCTGGCCGAAAAATACACACCCACACGATCTGAATGTGAACAGTTCTCTGGATCCAACTGCCAACTCACAGGATACACAGGGACTAGGAGTAAACGACACCGTGAACTTGAAATCAGCGGAATCAAGACAAGTAGATTGAGAGCGTCTCTGTAGAACAACCTGGTTCCTTCAATGGAAGATTAGAAAAGAATAAAAAGAAAGATAAACTTGGAGAATTTACGAACTAAAAGACATATGATGTATTAATCACGATGCACAGAGCTTATTTGGATTCTGGTGAAAGCAAACTATAAAAATAAATTATAAAATAACTGGGGAAACATGGAAACTGACTGGATATTTGAAGATATTAAGAAATTATGGTGCACGTTTGAGGTGTGATAAGGGTATTGTCATTTTTAGGAATTCGTGTATGTTAAAAGTTGGTGCTGAAGTAAATTATCAGTGAAGTGGTGTCTTGTGACGTCTTGGATGTGCTTGATAATGATCTGGGTGGAGGAGTGGGTGGGAGCACAGATGATCCAAGATTGGGAATGTGTTGATAATTGTTGAAGGTGATGTGGCTACATTAGGTTCATTTCCCATTCTCTCTACTTTTGTGTCTGCTTGAGAATTTGCATAATAAGTAAAAAAAAAAAAATTGGGGGTCTGGCTCCGTGGCATAGTGGTTAAGTTCACACGTTCCACTTGCGAGGCCCAGGTTCGTGGGTTTGGATCCCAGGCGCAGACCCACACCACTTGTCAGCCGTGCTGTGGTGGCATCCCACGGACAAAGTGGAGAAGGACTGGCACAGGTGTTAGCTCAGGGACAATCTTCCTCAGAAATCAATCAATCAATCAATCAATTTTGAAAGACTGTTTTGACTCCTTTCAAAAATGAGTGTATCTGCTTCTGAAAAATTCAACTCAGAATTCAGAGCTCTTCTAATTCAAACAGGAAAATGGCACTAAGGATGCTAGCCTACGATTTGTAGTGCAGAACTCTGCATTTGAAGTGACACTGTCTGCTGATCAGAGCCAGACACTGAGATATTCATAAATAACCCTAGAACGTTTGGAAGTTCGGTTTTAGTTTAATCCAGGAAACGTTGTCACTGTATAAAATATTCCACTAAGTGGCTATTTGTCCCATAGTCCAGTGTCTCTAACTATGTTTTTCTGTGTCCCAGAGGGCTCTACAAATCCATAAAATGAATAAGATTCCATCTCAAAAGACTACTTTAAAAAAATTATTATGGATGAATAAAGTATAGACTTTCCTTTTGTTTTTTAAATTAATTATTTTTTTTTTTGAGGAAGATTAGCCCTGAGCTAACATCTGCTGCCAATCCTCCTCTTTTTGCTGAGGAAGACTGGCCCTGAGCTAACATCTGTGCCCATCTTCATCTACTTTATATGTGGGACGCCTACCACAGCGTGGCTTGCCAAGCAGTTCCATGTCCACACCCGGGATCCGAACTCCCGAACCCCTGGCCACCGAAGCAGAATGTGTACACTTAACTGCTATGCCACTAGGCCAGCCCCACATACACTTTGCTTTTTATGTGTTTTCTCACTTCTGTGCTCATCACTCTCTAATGGTCCATGATCTCATGCCGAGGAAAAGCCACAGTCCTTAAAACAGCCGGCGTGGTCTGATGTCTCTTGGTTCTCTGGAACGTTTCTGACTTCATCTTCTATTGCTATCCCGTCTTTACTCATCCTCTCACCTGTGTCCTAGACAGTTGCTATTGCCCCTGCCTGGATCTGCCCCCCTCCTTCTCTCGCCTTCCTCCAGTCTACTCAAAATGCCGTCTTCTCAGTGAGGCCGTGCTTGCTTATCCTGTCACTAACTCCCCTTTCCCAATCCTCCTTTCTTGCTTTGTATTTTTTCCTGTGGTTCTTATCTCTGTATGATATGCTATATATTTACCTTTTTACCATCATATTTATTTATTATTACCTTTCTCACCTCGCCAAAGTGAGAGCTGCCTGAGGGCCATGATTTTCGTCTCTTTTATGATCTGCTCTAGTGCCAGAGTGCCTTGCACATAGGGTTGGTGCTCCCTGAATACTTAGGGTTTGATTTAATGAATGATTTGGCAACTGAAGACTCCATACTAGAATGTAACTTTGATAATTTTTAAGACTTCCTACAATGTAGCGACCATGAACTCATTGTTCCTTCTCTGCAGTTTACTCAGGATGTCAGTTCAGTATCACATTATGCAGTCTGACTGATGTTCAGTGCCCCTCCTGGGCGTGTGTGCAGGCACGAGGACATTCTCTCCAGTTTCTGGGAGAACGTCTGATGTCAGGGCACCATCAGTGTTTTCTAGATTTGGTGAACATTTTCCATTGATGGTGTTCTTGCTTTGGATTTAAATTGTCCTAATTTAGATTGTTGAGATTCCTATGGCTTCCTGTGCATCATAGACTGATGCCTATTTGCATCAACAGCGTTTTTGGTCCATATCTACCCAATATTAAACTAACGGATAAGAATGTACTGTGTCTTAAATATTAATATTTCATGCCACTACTCCTAAAGGAGATATATATATAATACCCCACTCAATTTTTTCCTTAGAGGCTGTTTTGTTGCTAAAAATAGGCAGTTAAATAAGCGTAGAAGATCAAAAGATATTTTGTTTGATAGTGTGGGCCATAGAAAATGTGATTAAAACAAAACAGTAAAAGTAAATGGTATAGCCCGTCTCCTAACTTCTCTCAGTGCTTTGTCATGTATGTTCAAGAACCAGGGTCAGGGTCGGGGTGTGGGGTGGAAGGTGGAGATGCAGAGACCAGTTCATACAGATGTGTGCATTTCCTGAGATGTGAAGGATGTCTCTCTAAGCATCTAACTGGCTCAGCCAGACGATTTCTTTGAATTTTCCCATAAACAATTAAGTTATCTGCAAAATATGTTACTTTTTTCTTACTCATACTTTCATATCTATTAGTTTTTGCTTTATGTGAATTAAATGAAACATGATAGTAAGGATCCATATTTTTTTCTGATTTTAAAGTGAATGCTTCTAGATTAGAACTTGTCAAACCATCTGAGGCATGGAGGCGGGGAGCCGGCTTGGTGCTAGTGTAGACAGGAGATTGGTTACCGAGGGATTGGTCATGTAACTGAATATGTCAAGGATAATGGAATCTAGTTTTCATATTGGCAAAGAAGGGTGTTACAAATGTAGAAAGAGAAAAAGTTGTTTGAACCCTGTGGTGGATTAATATCAGTGATAATTGTGTTAAAGCATGGTTTAAGTATGTATGTAGACAGATATAGAAAGAAATTTAAATAGACTCAAATATATGTGAATATATGAGAGAGCAATGTAGCAATAAATAGGAATGTAAATATGTGTGTGTATGCACACACACCTATGTGAATATACATACGTGTGTCCCCTGGCTTTATCCACTGAGACAGCCAGATCAGTGCCAATCCAATAACAGTCTTTGCCCCAGATGTTACCTTCCAAATACCATCCTCTACTGGAAGAAACTGCCACTTCTTAGAGAAATGACTGATTCCAGGGCTGAGGCTGGGAAAGTGTAAGATGATCCTAGAACATCTTATTTTGCTGGAATACGAAAAAACACTTAAAGAATTATGGGAACACTTCGCAAGGACATAGATGATAGCTTGAAGGCCCTCCTATTATTCGAACATCAAATTAATTAGTGATAGTAACAGATTATAATCCACTGAATAAAATAGCCAGACAAGAGTCTATTCAGACATAAATTCATAAGTAAATAACTGAAATTTTATGAGGAACTGGATAGTTATATAGTTTTAGAATTTCCCATAACTTTATGCTGGAGAATCCTAACAGACACCGGTTAATCAAGTGATCAAAGCAAATATCATTTTCCTGGACAGACTGAAATAATGCCGCACCTGATGGATGCACTCAGCGTCACTTTGAGATATTCCTGACGAAGACGCAGAGCCACATCTATGTTTGAGACAGTAATAGGGAACCCAAAGTTAATGGACATTCTCCAAAATATCTGGCTGGTAATCTCCCACAGCGTCAAGACCAGAAGAGTGAAAAAAGGGCGAGGAGATATTCCAGCCTGGAAACTAAGGGGACAGCAGCAGGTGACTTGTGCCTTAGAACTGGGTCCTTTTCTATTAGAAATCTTATTGAAGCAACTGGATAACTTTGAATGGGGTCTGAGAATTAAATGATAATAACATATCAGTGTTGATTTCCTGATATTGGTGGTTATATTTAGCTATGTAGGAAAATGTTCGTATTTACAAGACATACAGTATTCAGGGTAATGGGAACAGTAACTTATTCTCAGTGGTTTAGAAACATTAAAATTTCTGTATTGTCTCTCCCATTTTTTTACAAGTTTATGATTATTTCAGAATTTTAAAAACTACTATCTGTGGTGATGAACCAGGTTTTTGATTTTTAATCCATAGAGTATCGAAGGTTTGTTAAAATGCAGAAGTATTACATAATGTAACAGTGCTCGAATAGTTTTTAAAAGCTGGCTCTTAGTTTCTGTACTTTATGTTGTCGCAGATCAGTCAGCAACAGTCATGGCTTCGGCTTTGCACCCATCTGTGCACCACGCTTGGAAGAGCATCTCTCTAGGTTACATGTTATCTTTTGTGATAAAGTGTGTACTCATTATTCTGTGGGAATGGTTTTCAGGTAGCACACATGCGTGTAAGATCATAACAAATACTTGTGAACATGTGTGGGATTATATAATGGTTTTCTTAGAGGCAATCAAGATGGAGTATATAGATGATTCTATATTGCTGCTTTTTTCTATTCGTGGAATAAGCCGGACTCGGTATATGGGTTAGTCACATGTGTTAGTTGGGATCCTGGCAGGAAAATGGGGACACACTCTAAAGTGTTTAGCCAAAAGGAATTTTGTTAGGGGACTGTTTCCTGAGTCTTACGGAGAGTGAGGGGAACCCACAGCCAGCCCTGCTTGTCTAGTGGTTAAGATTTGGCGCTCTCACCACCGCGGCTGGGTTCATTTCCCAGTCAGGGAACCACTCCACCCAAGTGTTGGTTGTCTTACTGTGGTGGCTGCTGTGGCTGTGATGCTGACAGCTCTGCCACGGGTATTTCAGATACCAGCAGGGTCACCCCTGGTGGATGGGTTTCAGCAGAGCTTCCAGGTGAGACAGACTAGAAAGAAAACATTGGCCATGAAAACCCTGTGAATAGCAGTGGAACATCATGTGATACAGGAAGGTGAGAGGATGGCACAGAAAGACAGGGCAGGGTCTGCTGTGCTGCACACAGGGTGGCTGGGAGTCAGAATTTCCTCGATAGCTCTAACAACAAATAAGCAAACCAACAGGAGATAGCGACGTGCCCTGAGATTAGCATCAGCAGGAATAGTTGCTATCCTTAGGACTTCAGAGCAAAGGGGGGAGATTCAGTTTTCAGAGTCTGACAAGATCTGGAGTCGTGGAAAAATAACTGCCCAACAGATGTGCAGCTGTAGAGAAATGCAGTGAGGGTGGTGGTGCAAGGGGCGTGCCTGTCTCAACCTCTCCTTCCTCCTCTCCTCTGTTCCCTGCTGTTAGAGTTCCCCGTTTGCTCAACACAACTGGGAAGTCCAATGGCCAGGAGACCTCAGTGATGTAGTCGGTAGAGGCCAGCCTCCCAGGGTACGAAGCAGAGGGGGATAGAAAACCCATTGTAGAAAGGCAAAATGGAACTAAACCACCTAGCCTTTCTCAGAAATGTTCTTAGATTCAGTTTCTGTTGCTTACTTTAAAGTTTCCCATCTGTTCGGTCGTGGAACTCGTCTCTAATATGTTATCTGTGTGTTTCTTTTCAGATTTAAGGATTAGAATGGTAGGTTCTTCGTTGAATGAGTGCAAATGAATTCTGCCCAATCTACCCTCCCTTTTTCAAGTGTTCGAAAGATTCCGGCTAAAGATGATCACATTAGATAGGGGGGTGAATCAAGAGTAGAGGGAAGGAGGTATGTTAGAAGGTTGTTACCATTTTTTAGTTTTACAGTTTTGAAGTGCTAATCTAAGACTAAGGATGGAGAGATGAAGACGGGTCTGAGATGTATTTATTAGGCACCATCCATCAGAACTGTGGACTGGTTGATTGGTTGAGAGAGACAAGAAAAAAAAAAATATATGGAAGATAACTTCCAGACTTGGAATTTGGTTGACCAGGTTTATTTACCTATATAGATAATATAAGGCAGGGCTACGTTTTGCCTGCACTGGGAGCCAGATGAGCAGCAATGAAAGTTGGGTTTTAAACATGGCGACCGTGAGGTGCCATGGAGTCATCTAGATGTAGAGTTTGGTAGGAAATGTGATCTGCACTTCTGGAGTTCTGGAAAGAGGGCTCGTCTGGGGTTACAGATAGAGGAGTCATCCTCTCTAAGGTGCTGGTTGAAGACATTATTATTACTGTTGTTGTTGTTGTTGTTAGCCTTCATATATTGAAAAACCTCAATATGCCAGGCACTTCTTAGAATCAGAGAGGTTCAGTAGCTTCTTTCCTCGTGAGAAGATGAATTCTCTAAGTGTAGGGAGATTGAAACTGGCAGGTTATTTTCAAACTTTAGGAATATCATTTTGGAGGGGGTCAAGGACTGGGAAGGAAGAAGCCCATTGGATGTACATTGTTGATGTTGATTATTCTAAGTGATTACTTCTTTTTCTAGACTGCTTTTCTTTGCTCTGTAATTACAAGGTTAGTACATAGCCTCAGGGACATAGGGTCACAAAGCTCGTGAGAAAAATAGCATTTAGGATTAGGACTAGGAAAAAAATGTGCTCCTTCTAAAGCAATCCTGTGACTGCTATAACTGTTCTTATAATTGATCATATTTCTGCCTTTGCTCTGAATTTTATGGAATTCAGATGAGTCAGGTGTACAGCATCTATACAGGATATTAAGTGTATGTAATCTATATCCACTTTGACACTGGCATTGTGTTATCGTCTACTCTTTTCCCCCTAAATGTTGATGTTTTCTATTTTATTCCTGTTGAAGAAATTTCTATGAGCAACCTTAAATATGGAATGAGGTGGAATATTTTTAAATGAATACAAATGTAATCATGTCATTCTGTTTCACAGAGCAGTTTTCCTCATTCTCAAACAGCTAGGATTTGCAAGGTTGACCCATTTCAAGTTTTAATTTGCGGTATTTATCAAGTCAAAATAACACGTTAAATTAAACACAAACGAGTAATATAAAAGTCTGTGGAAGATCGTAACATAATGTTTACTGGATTAGAAGTCTGATGAAATTGCTGCAGAAACACAGAACTCATTATGTTTAATCAATGCAAACACGGTCCCTGAAATCCACTTAAAGAGCATTGTTTTAAGCAATCTTTGAAAATTATATGGGATATCATATGCTATACACAAAAAGAATTGCTTTTCACCAGATTTTGCCTCTGAATTTTCCTATATTTTCTAAGATTATGATCTAAAAAGGCTTAGCAAAGTTAAATAGTACAGAGATGGAGTCTTCTGATCAACCCTTTGCCCACAAATTCCGCTCATAAGAGTTAAACATTTTTCATGGTTTCTTGTGTAGACGTCGTCTCTTTGCACATGCAAGCACAGCACATAAGTGTGGGCCTGCATGTGTTTGCGCTTACTGATCGTTTAGTTTTACCCCTTCCCATTTGTTCACACCCAGCTCTTCCTTATGAGTATGTAATACTCTGTTGTAATCATGTGTTCATTCATTATTTATTGAGTGCCGACCCCAGGCCAGGAATGGCTCTCCATGTGGCCTACATGGTCCCTGCCCTCATGGAGCTAGAGTCCAGAAGGTGACAAGTTAAGGAAAAGAAATATCTGTTTTGGAAATTCTTTAGAGAAATCAAATAGGCTATGCAAATATCAAGTAATGGGACAGACCTATTTATTTTAGGATGATTTGGATAAGGCTTCTTTCTGAGGAGGTACCGTTTGAGCTGAGACCTAGAATATTGGAAGGAAGCAACCAGACATCAAGAAAAGCCAGACTCTTCTCTCCATCGTTATATGGTGTCCCGCCGAAGTATTATGCCACCGTTAATTTATCCATTCTACTCTCTAGTTAGAAGGTTTCCTTTTAGTTTTTGTATTTTTTGTTTTTTGCTGTTAGAAAAATACTGTTATAAACATTTGTACGGATGTCTCCTGTGCATGTGTGCAGAATTTCTCTGAGGAATAGACCCACAAATAGATTTTCAGGGTTGAAGGATGTTTACGTCGACTTTATGTATTCCAAATTGTTTCCCAACATATTGTGTAAATTTACATTCCCATCAGCCTGTTGCTCTCCAGCTCGCCCAGTACTTTGTAATCCCGGTTTTTGGTTTCTCTTCTAAGTTCTATAAGCCTTGTTGGGTGTGACCTAGAATGACCCCCTCTCTGCCTCCATGGCACCTCTGACTGCCTGCTGCCTCTCTGGGGTCTCCGTTGCCTCTTTCATTGGCTTCTTTCCTTCCGTGTCCCTTCAGCATTGCTGTTTCATTCTTCTCTTTTGTGTTCTCTCTCTTGCTCTCTCTGTCTTATTCCTAATCTCCCTCTCTCTGTCCCACTATTGCCCTCAAATAACACAGCTCTTATAATTTTGTTAATCTTGATATATCGATGTTCGTATTGCCAGGAAGTGTACTCTGACAAAGATGTAGGTTACCTGCCCTGTAACCATACAGAAGGCAATTAAGGGTGAGGGCATGCAGACTCAGTTGATGTGTGTAAGTAGCACTTAATCCATTAGGAGAACTAATCCATGGATTTGTAGAATGAAGGAAAGGTGTCAATTTACATAAATAAAATAAATGCCTTAGGGACATGTTCTCAGAAGGAAAGATGAAAAACTGACGTTGATGCCTGTGCTGGACTTTGAGCTAGTCTCCTAAAAGTATTATCTTGTTGACATAAATTACAAGACCTGAGACAGGAGGCTGAGAGGAATCCAGCAAGTCAGAACCAGAGTTTATAGGAGGGAGTGGATGCAGCTCGAAGGACGTGGACCTATGAGGATGAGCTCCCAGAGAGGCTTGTGAGCTGCTCCTCACTATGGCATGTGTAATGGAGAAACAGCTTTTGTTTGTTTTGTGGTTTCTTCTTGGCGAGTGTACAGATCATAGCTATTTTTGTCAAGAAATGTAACCAATCTATTACCTGAAATTGTCGGTCTTCTTCAGATATATTGGAAATATAATTATGTTATATAAGTAATTGTAACATGTACGTCTGTTTTTTCTCTGTTGTTGAACTGTTTTGTGCTGTGCTCTGTGCTAAGCAATCTCGTAGGGATGGTTTTTTATCGAATCCTTACCACAATCCTGTGAGGTAGTGATGGTGTTACCTCCATTTCACAGATGTACAAACTGAGACTTCCAAAGGCCGTGCACCTTGCTCAAGATGGTAACTCGTAGGTGTCTGATGCAGCCTTGAACCTGAGTCCTCCAGAATCAAAGGCTGTCCCCACACCCACCACGTATCGTGACCTCACGTGATGACTTGTGAAGTGCCCAGTGAGCTGCCTGCACGCTGAATGTAATGGGAGGCTGGAGGAGGAGATAAGGAAATAGAAAGTCTTCAAGGAAGATGGGGACTTGATCAGACAGGGCACCTTGGTATATGCAGGACAATAGTGCTATGGGGCTAGTGTGAACAGGGGTGAAGCCTGGGAAACATTCTGTGGCCCGTATATAGACCAGTTTGGATAATGTCCAGGGAGTATATAGACTTTTAGACAGAGTTGAGTTTGCAGAAGTAGATATGTATGGACTTTTAGAGTTGATTAAATGCAAGGATAAAGAATTTCAAACCAGTGCAGGAAGTAAATGATAGCAATCATAGTGTCTTGAGCAGGAAAGTTTAAAAAAGGAAGTGATATTTTGGGATAATTAATGTTTCAGTACTAAGTAGGGTAGATCAAAATGGAAAGAATATGGATCTGGGAAATGACTTAGGCAATCAGGAAAGCGTTGCAATGTTCAAGTACAAATAAAGGAGCCCCTGGTCTAGGGAGGTGACCTTGAAGATGGAAAGGGGACAGAGGACCCTTTGTATAAACTCGGGATTTAACTGTCTTGAAATACGTTTGGGTTCTGTTGAAGTTCTCCTCCCGTCACCCCGAAGCTCTGTCCCATGAGGTTTGGTGCCTCGTCCGGGTGCACCTGCAGTGCCCGTTCAAGTTTCCATCAGAATAGCTGCCTTTTTCTCTGATAGCTTGACTGTGAACTCCTGATGGCAAACGCTTCGGTGGTGCCTTGTGTCCTAGTGCCTAGCACTCTGCCCACAAAACAGTATGCACGAAGCTTAAATAGTCTAGCAATAGTAATAATAATAATAATAATAACAACTTAGCGTACTTTATAATTTACAGAGTTGTGTCAACCTCTCAAATGTACTATGAATTCGTGTGCTTATCCGTCTCCCCAGCTACCGCGGGAACTGCACCCAGTTCCTAACTGTGCCATTTGTGTTCACGTTCCCCCGATTCGTTAGCCAAAGAGCTCCCAGAATGATATTTTCCTAACAAAAATCTGATCATACCGCTTAAAGGCATAAAACCCTTCTCTACTTTCCATATTACACTCACACATATAAAATCCTACAAGTTGTTGCATGATCTGATGATATAGCTCTTTCCTAGACTCACTCCCTCTTAACCAGAGTGGCTTTCTTTCAGTTCCTTGAAAACTCAGAGCTCTTTCATGCTGTTCCAGCTATCGCTATGAAATAATCTGTCCCAAGGCTTTGTGGGTTTACAACAACAGTATTTACTTTGTTCACAAATCTGTAATTTGGGCAAGGCTCAGCAAGGGCAGGTTGTCTCTGTGAGTACTCACAGAGTACTGAAAGCGTGTTACTCGCTTGTCCGGCAGCTGATGCTGGCTAATTGGCTGGGACTACAGATTTTGGATGAGACCGTCAGTGGGAACACCTACGGGTGGTCTCTGTGTGTGGCCTGGGCTTCCTTACCTTGGAGGCTGTGTTCTCAGGAAGAGTCTCCCAGAAGAGAGAGAGCCAGGCTGAAGCTATATGACCTTGTCCAACAGCCTTCAAAGTTGGGTAACGGCACTTCCATCATACTCTGTTAAGCAAAAGCAAGTACTGAGACCAGCTCATAACCAAGGGGAGGAGAAATTAGCCTCCTCCTTTCAATGGGACAAGTGTCAAGGAATTTGTACACATGTTTTCAAACCATCACCTACGCCACTGGGCATTTGTGCCTGTCCATCCCCTGAGAATGAGCTTCTCTCTTTCCTTTTCTAACTTTTCCCTATATTTCAAGTTTCAGTTGAACCATCAGTTCGTGTGTCTGCATATCCTCTAAATCCACATTAGGCCCTTTCGTTAGACTTTTCTCAACACTCTATGCTCTCTGTAAAGCACTGGTTATAATCTGAAATGACATAGTTATTTGGAGATGGATTATTTAATGTTCGTCTTCCCAGCCATCAGTCTGTAAGCTCCATGAGACCAAAGACGCCCTCTGTATCCGTCACTGTTGGGACCCCAAAGTCTAGCCAAGAGCCTGTACTTAATAGGTGGTCAGTAAATATTTGTTGAGTTAGTGCATCACGAGAGAGGTTTTCTGGTTTGTTTTTTGTCTCTTCTTTAGACGAATCTGGAATATTTCTTCTTACTTTTGAGAAATTTTAATTAATTTTTACTCATTAACCCTAAAGCATATATATTTTTAAAACACAGGTAGTCTTATTTTGAAAAAAATTCTTATTGTCACAAGGCACTTGATCTTTTAATTACCATAATTATAATGTTAAACTCTTTCAACCTTCATACTGTGCTGTTTCCTCCAAAAAAAACACATTTCACATTTCCAAGAAATATACACTCTCTGGGGCAAAGGATGCTTTCAAGATCTTGAAGCACAAGATTGTCCCTGGAGAGAAAGAGCGGATTTCTGAGTGCACCAGCGCTGAAAGTTGAGTCTGTGTGTTTTGTTGTTGTTTTTAAGTATCCTTCCACTATTCACCCCATCTTCCAGAGTCACGGCAGGAGAGTCCACCCCCATTAGCTCTCCTCCCCACTTCAAAACTAACCTTAAAGTTTAGTGCTTCAAAGATCTCAGAAACTAATGGATTGGGAAAATCAAACCTCTTTTCTTAGCATTTGGTGGAAATCAGAAACGGTGGGAGATCAGCTCTCCTCCAACTTCAGAGGACTATGCTGTTTTGAAGGAAATAGAAGTTTTACTTTTAGAGAATTATAATGATTTTCACCCTTTTGAGAGCTGCTCGCTCCTCTCTTTTCTTTGATAATTGATAGCAATGGGTTCCATTGGGCAAACAGGTAATGCTTATCATGTGCTTATCTTGTGTTTTTTTGTTTGTGTTTTATTTTTTTTTCTGCAAAATGGCCCATCTGCTCCCGGATGAGATTCAGCCGTGTGAAACAAGACAGCTGATTTCTGACCTAGAATGGCCTGTGTAGATCATCCTTAATCTTATATAATGGACGCTGGGTTTGTCAGGGACTCGCTCTTCTTGACTGCCTGGCAGTTGTTTAGAGCAAGACCCCGTTCAGATTCACCCCGAGACGTGCATCCCTGGGTGTCACCGGCTGGCTCTGTGGCCCTGAGCCAGTTGGTTAACCCTTCTCAACCTGTTTCCTCATCTGTAAATGAGGATAATAATACCAACCTTACAGGCTTGTTGGGATAATTATATGAGCTAATGTATTAAGAAGATTGACACAGTGCTTGGCTGAATAAATATTAGCTCTTGGTGTGTTGTTTATACTGAATATCAGTAGTTTCCTGAAAGCAATTTTCAAGCAGTACAAACAATTCCACATTGATTTTCATCTCCAGGTGTGTGGGTGGAAGGCAGAATCTGAAAAGACAAAAATAAAAACCACTGTTTCCCAACAGTGAC
The DNA here is from genome assembly GCF_021613505.1 of Equus quagga. Lineage (NCBI taxonomy): Eukaryota > Metazoa > Chordata > Mammalia > Perissodactyla > Equidae > Equus > Equus quagga. Next base: position 82,397,914 of record NC_060282.1, on the reverse strand, counting down.
CCAAATTGTCACTCGTATCTTACTTTAGTCCGCATTTCCTAGAGCTTATCCAGAGGTGCCTGGAAGATGCTAACCTTTGCTATGTACGTGATAAATTGAGATTTGTTATTCACATTTGGGGTACTAGACTCCTTGTTTGGGGCCTACTTGTCTGTGTGGGGTGAATAACAGGGTGGTGAACCCAGTGTGCAGAAAACAGTGAAGTATTGTTGGTATGGTTTCAATTGTGATATCGATTAGATGTTAATGCATGGGTTCCCCACTCAGCTAGTCTTCATATTTCTATTACTCAAGCTCAGAAAACGGACCAGGAACTGCTCTAGGTGTTATGCCTTCATGCAGAATGAGATATATCAAGATAAAGAACAAATACCTAAATAGGCAAAGCTCCCGTGTGGTGATCATGGTTAACACTGCAAAGGACTCAAGCCGGGCGCTCCCTGGTGTTAGTGGTGGTGGCAAAGTGGAGTCAGGGGAGCCTTCTTTGAAGAAGTCTCATTTAAACTAAATTTTAAAGGATGAGGAGAAATGTATTTTTGTGTTTCATACATAGGAAAAGTAAATGCAGAGCTTCTAGGCAGGAAAGAATTTAGCTTGTTCCAGGAACAGAGGAAAAGACCATCATGTGCCTGGACTATCAAGAGAGAAGAGAGGTTAAAAATTCAACAGTGACTACACACAGACTCCAAGGTCACAGTGAGAAATTTGAATTTTACATTAAGTCACTAGGAGACTGCTGAAGGGCTACAAACAAATGAATGATGTTCCTTGATCTACAATTAAAAAGACAACTCATACAATGGCTTTACACCCATTAGGATCATTATTATAAAAAACAAATAGAAAATAACAAGTGTTGGTGAGGATGTGGAGGAGTCGGACCCCTTGTTCCTTCCTGGAGGGAATGTAAAATGGTGAAGCCTCTGGCAAACAGTAAGACAGTTCCTCAAAGAACTATACATAGAATTACCATAAAATCCAGCATTTCCACTTCCAGATATATACCCCAAAGAATTGAAAGCAGGGGTTTGAACAGACATTTGTAGACCAATGTTTGTAACAGCATTATTCACAATATCAAAAGGTGGAAACAACCCAAATGTTCATGGATGAATCAGTGGATAAACAAAACGTGGTATTACATACAATGGAATATTATTCAGCTTTAAAAATGGTACATGCTCCGTGGTGTAACGATGAACATTGAAAACATCCTAAATGACATAAACCAGATGCAAAAGGACAAATGCTGTATGATTCCATCGTACGAGGTCGTAGAGTAGTGCAATTCATAGACAGAAAGTAGAAGGGTGGTTACCGACAGCTGAGAGAGAAAGGTAATGGGGAGGTAGTGTTTAATGGGTGTACAATTTCCACTCGGAATGATGAAAAAGTTCTAGAGATGGGTGGTGGTGATGGATGCAAAACAATGTGAATGAACTTAATGCCACTGAATTGTACACTTGAAAATGGTTAAAATGTTAACTTTTAGGTTATGTATTTTTATCAAAAAAATTATATATATACAACTCACACTAGCTGTGGGGAGGGAGAGTGGTAGCAATATGAGAATCCAGAGGCCAGTTGGCGAATCTTGTAATTTCTAGTGGGAAATGATGGTGCCCTAGACAAAGGGGTGGAAACAGAAATAGAGTTTCCATTCAAGGTAAAATTGGAGCTAAGGCGTGATGAGGAGTTGGATATCAATGATGAAGAAAAAGAAGAATTCAGGATGTCTCCTATATTTTTGGTTTAAACAGCAATGTGGTAGCAGAGTCTGGGCATTAGGGCAAGGTCAGGGTCAGGGTTAAAGTGGTGTGTTACCAGCACAAAGATGGTATTTGAGGGATTAATTTTAGAAGAGATAACCAAAGAAAGTCTAGATGCGGTGACCTACAGCATCAAGGCTATGGTAAGAAAGTGCTGTGAAAGAATTAATGAAGTGGGGAGAAAGGGTAAGAAGTCTCCAGCAAAGAGGGTTTCAGTGTTTTTTCTTTTTTAATTGTAAAACTGAAATGGCCATAAATGAAACATTCTGACGTGACTATAAGACTACTAATTGGGCTGGGCAAATTGGACTATGCAAGGCTGTTTTGCGTCGGCACTTAGAGAAGCCACTGGAAGTAACAGTGTTACACCCAGAACACAGGCACCCACAGCTCTGTGTCCTTTCATGACGTCATAAAATGGGATGTTTTGTTTGCATAAAAACTGAGCACTTGCGGTTCTGGTAGATGTGTTTTCAGATGGTCTGCCTTCTCATTTTGGAATGTGAATGGGTCTCCAGGATTTCCCAGGGTGCAGACAGGCAGCTGGGTCTCTTCTGTGTCTAAGAGGCCGCCCAGAATAACAGACAGAGTCAAGCCTGGGGGTCAGTCAGATCTCTGAATTCTGATTTCTCCTCTGACACTGGTGTCTCCTTGGGCAAAGTATCTAATCATTCTGGGTTTTATTCTGTCATTTATAAACAGAGATAATAGTGCTTAACTCATGGACTTGTTATAAGGATTAGAAATAGTGCATATAAGTTGCCTACTACTTAGAGGGGATTGAAGGAATGGTAGCAGTTGCTATTCTTATCAAGGTCTGTTGGGGTGGGACTGTTTCAGTGTGATCAAAGGATAGATTCCATGCAGCAAAGTAACAAGGGCATACTTTGAGACCAAATCCTGAATGGCTTGGAAGTCTTCCTGAGGGATTCATTCTACAGGACTTGAGTAGCTTCAATAATGCGTGACAGAAAGAAAGAGCTTGGGAACTGTCACAGCCAGAATACAATCCATAGATATTGATAAACTGTCTTCTCATCCCTTAGGGACAGCAAGTCTCTCACATCGGGGAGAATTTCAGGAAGTAGCCTCACCCTTAAAAATAGAGTAGTTTCTATTGGATCAGTGATGTCCCCACTTTTGATAGCATATCTGCATCAGTCAATGTTTTAACAGGAACCCTCTCTTCTTGATAGTTATATTCATGAACAGATGCACTAAACATTATTTATGTTATAAAACGTAACTCAAAATGGGATATTAACATGAGTTTAGGGTGACATTAAATTTAAAAATATTTTTTGTGTTTTATTTATTAATTGTATTTGTATTGTTTTGCTTTTATTAGAACTGTCATTAATCATTATCCTTTCTTGGAGAGTTCTGTGACTGACTATGCTTCATTATTTTGAAAATCTTGATTTAACCCTATGAAATGCAGCACATCGAGACCCATTTATTTCTAATCTTCTTAAATGTTACCATAGCCAAAAAAGACACCTCACAGAATACATAAATGCAGCTGAAAAAGTTACATCATTACCTGATTACAAGTCATGAGCCTCATTTTCTAATTCTGTCCATCAGTTATGCAAAGGTTTTTGGTAAAATTCAGACAGTAAATTTCCATCTCCCTGATGTCTGTCGGTTGTTCCTCAAAACTAATCTGAAGATGTTGCATCTTCAGATTTTTAACAAATGGACTTAAAACCCACTGAAATTATTCATTTACAGGTGGAAAATTCTGTTGCTGGAATTTTAAAGTAGGAAATTATGAGAGAGCTTTAGCAGGTGACGTATTTGTATCTGCTTGAGGACAAACCTGTGTGACAATGGAAACGTTTCCAAACACGCATCTTTAAATTGCTCTCAACATGGCACTCCTTTCTTTCAAAAGCAGTTTCTTTCTCCGGCGTTGCTACAACGTCACTTTTGCCCTGATGGGACAAATTAAATGTTCTTTTTTTCGTTCTCTCAAAATAGCTATTGAGTAGCCTGCTCTTTGCAGCTACTTGTCTTTGCAGGAAAGGACAAGGCTTGTGTCTTTTTGTAAAAGAAATGCGTAACTTACTTAAGTTTGGCAAATCTTTTAAAGACTTTGTCGCGAGGTAATCAGGCAACATCTATATGGTACAGAATATTTTCGTGGTCGCTCCCCATCATATCACAAAGTATTATAAAATGTCTACTTTTAAGGAGATATAATCCATAAATCCATTTAATCCCTGAGGGAAAAGTAGTAGCATGTGGTCAAGTGCTAGAATCCAGCTAATGGTTGAAGGTGACTCTGTCAACCCTCCATACCCTGGAAGTCCACCTCCCCCCTGGGGACTCCCGGAGGAACATGGTGACGGATGTGTGAGGTCTGTCAGGTGAGGGCCCCAGTATCAATCTGCACATTAAATAAGGATGGAGTCTGTTTCTTCTCATTTTGTAGATGGGAGTGTCGGAGCAAGAATCTGTGGATGTGCACATTATCTAAAACGCTCTGGTGCCTGTACCTACGCCTCAGTGGGACATTTACATTCCTACTCTGAAGACCCTAATTGAGATTACCCTCCTCATCCTTTTTTGGTGTTGGTGAGACTGAGTCTGCCCCCAGAAAGTAAAGGCAAGTTGCGTCAATCATCCTCATGACTCAGGCTCAAGTACAAGCATTTTAGAAAGTTCACAGGCCTTCACTCGACGAGTGTAAATGGGCTCAGACTTGAGGAGGATTTTTTTACTCCATTTAGGTTTGCGAGGGGATTGCGATGTAAAGTGGATCATGTTAATGATTAATGTAAGTTTACTTTTTTGTAATTATTTCTGTCCACCTAAGGAACATGGGGATTGTGGAATCATATATATGTCCTGCTGTTGTTTATTGTTCATTGAGTTTTGTCTTTTGAGTTTTTTTGGTCTTGTTTTGTCAGTGTGTATGTGTGTGCATGCACACTATATATCCATCTTTAAAGATCTAAAGTATACTTAGCAAAAACCAATAAAAACAGATAAGGAGATGGTGTATGGTAGTACTCTGTAACTTTCCAACACGGTTGACTGACGAGCGTCTGATGGAATCCTGATTAAGGGCTACCGGTTTTTGTTTTGTTTTTTTGATCAGTGGGGCTCAGCCGTTACTGTTTGAGGGGTTTTGCTCCTATAGCTGATGCGGACAAAGTGGAATTTGCCCTAATGCAGGTTGGAAAACCCCTCCCCAGCTCTTATACCTAAATTCTGTTTCTATCGTGAATTAGACGATTTCGTGTTAAGGTGAATACGTGGTCATCATGATTGTTACAGCTTTCACGAACGGCCCGGCTGTTTTCCTGCTCCTCGTCCAAATGGCAGTTTGTCTCCTGACCACTGAGATGCTCAGTGGAGTAGCTTTCGGTCTTCCCACTGTTTCAGGGCCCTTTAAGAAGCCATGTAAATATGGCTTCTTAAAATTCTAAAGGGATTTTATGGGACTGGCCAGTGGCGCAGCGGTTAAGTGCACATGTTCCGCTTCTCAGTGGCCTGGGGTTCGCTGGTTCGGATCCCGGGTGCGAACATGGCACTGCTTGGCACACCATGCTGTGGTAGGCGTCCCACATATAAAGTAGAGGCACATGGGCACGGATGTTAGCTCAGGGCCAGGCTTCCTCAGCAAAAAAAAGAGGAGGACTGGCAATAGTTAGCTCAGGGCTAATCTTCCTCCAAAAAAAAAAAAAAAATTCTAAAGGAGCTGAATTCTATACGTGCCATTTCATACACTGATTCATTCATGGTGGGGATGGCACGGTGATTTAGAGCCCACTTAGATCTTTGAATGACCTGAAAGGCTAATTTCTGCCTCATTAACTTATCCTGTGAATTTTCAGTTTGACCAATTCTGAATGACTACTCCCGCATCAGTTTAACTTTTTTGGTTAATAGGTACTTATAATTCATGTTTATAGCCACTTTTCAGACTAGAAAATTTAGGCCCTAAATTCTGCCATTCTTTATAACCAGTGAATATACGGTATTTCAGGGAAGAATGTCCTTACACTTTTGCTAACTCTGCTGATAATACCACAAAATAGGGGGTGAACACATTTTAGTTGTTAATTTTAGTTGATAAACAGAATTTAACAAATATATTTAGAACTCTCATATTGAAAAATGGAAAATGACTTTATGACATGGAGAACTTAACTATTAAAAATGCCTTCTTTCAGTTACATTTTATCACGTCAGTTAATTATATCAAAATGTGTATTAACTAGTATAGATTTAAATATTTTTGTTAGTAAATAGGTTAAAATTTAACAAGAAGTCAACAATCTTTAAAAATCATGTCCCAAAATAATAAAAAATTATATAATTATGTAAATGGAGTTACTGAGTAAATGCTATTATAGTTACTAAACAATGCTATAAAAATATATTTATCACCCTTGCCGTTTTCCTTCCATATTCAGTACCACAGTTTGGATCTTGTGATCTTGGGTTATATGGACCTTGAATGTGGCCATACCATACATGGACTGGAAATGAACCATATGTGAAATAATTGGCTCGGTCACAAATAGGGGAAGTCGTCTGACAAAGTGATTTTTTTCAGGTTAAGTAAAATTCCAAACCCTCCCTCCCTTTTCTGTCCTTCCAATAATTTATATAATTTCTAAAGTACATTGCTTCCCACCTTAATACATTTATTAGTCACTTCTTTATTTGTTTGTTGGGAAGGATGTCTGAGCCTCACTTCACGGTGCTCTCTCCGCTGTGGGTCCTGGCAGTGAGGGAGTTTTAATGTAGTTCTTGAGTTTGTGATCCACCTGAGTCAATGAGTAGTGTTTCGTTTACTATCAATGCATCGCTAAACTTTAGCTTCAACAACTGGAGAAAAATTTACTTCTCTGGGTTTTCGTGCTGGCCTGAGAGACTCAATAAGAATATATATTCTGAAAGTCCTCTGCTTACCTTTGCGATTAGTCATGAGAACTACTGATGTCTCCTTTTTGTTGTCCTTGTTGTTGATAACCATCTTTCAGGCTGCCACCCTGATGGATGGGTGTGGTTAGATGAGTCAATTAATATGGGTTTTCACAATATGGTTACGTGAAACATTAGTGGCAAAGACATTCTTTCTTCCTGGATTTACTGTAACTGTATGTGGTGCTGCTCCCTATTTGTACTATAGTCTAGGAAAGGCCTTATCTATTGGCGCAGGGTTTATTAGTATTTAAGTGTCTGCCTTTTATTGCTTTTGCATCTTCTTGCTCTGCAGAGAACAGGACTCTTCGCGTTGTTCCTCCATCTGAATCATCACTAAATGCAGGAAGTCGGTTTTGCCTACAAGGTATCTGAAAGTGTTAGCGATGCAGGGGGTGTGCCTCAAGGTTAGATTTCATTGCTCCATTTGCGGTTCTGTGGTTGGTTGTTCTAGTGATAATGGGATGGGCTAAGTCCCAGACAATAAAAGGAGCCAAGTTGTGCCTCAAAGAAACTTACTTGTTTCTTAATATTTTTTTCAGTGCTCTCAAATGCATATGTCAATCTAGTGAGCAAAATAAAGCAAAGCTAAGAAGACAAACAAAAGCCAATTTGCCAAGTTTTTCATACTTACCCTTTTTCTTTTGAGATTTGAGGAATTTTCAGGCACCATATGATTCTTTACCCTGTGTATTTTGTCTTTTCCTCACAACTCTGACTGCTTAGATTTCACCTGCATTTTCAGTCTTTCCCCATTCCAAGGACAGATCTTAGCTGGGGCAGGACCAATTTCAAAAGCTCAAAGCAATTAGTAAACATAAAGTAATAATATGACTTACTGAGCAAGAATTATGTTGGCAGCTTTATATATTCTCAATCCTTAAGTCAACCCTACAGATTCAATGTCATTTCCCCCAAATCCACACATGAGGAAATTACTCCTTAACTGCCTATTATATGCGTTTGAGAACAATGAAAAAACATCAAGGGAGAAACAGTCTCAGGAGGCACATTTATTTCCAATCAGCCAGGAGAAGCAATATTTTAAAACAACGTTGAAATCAGGGACGTATTTCAAATAACAATATATGATCATGGATGTCTATGGTGTAGTCATTGAGGGATAAGGTGTACCTTCAAATATTACTTTGTAGATTTAATTTAATTTTTTATCAAATGAGATATTATGTTTGTAATTTAGTAGGAATAAAAGAGAGAGAGAAAGAAAAGTTTTCCTCTGTGTCACTTCCGTCATATCCCAATTTCCCAAATGTCCTCTTGGTCACTACTGTAGAATGATAAAGTGCTAAGGGACCTGCCTTGCTCTATTTGTACAATGAAATCAACATAAATCAAATACATCAACATAAATCAAATCATTCAATAGAAATAGGATGAGGCCACTTGTACCAGTGCCTCCTATACTCCTGTGATGGTTGTGGACCAGCCTTTGTGTCTGACCTTCGCTGTTTGTGGCTGACCTTCATTCACTGGTGACTTGAGTCGGTGTCCAGGAAGCACTACAGGTCTTGGCCACGGTGGTTTTCTACCATTGACGCTGAGCGTACAGTCCAGCCTGTGTTGGGCTGGTTTCACTTCACCACATTGACCAACTTAGTCTCCCCCAAGAAGCAGCGGCATCTCATTATTTAGGGCTATTTGGTACCGATTTTGTTCTCTGTCATACCAAAAATGATCACTCTCAGAATTCTGTGGTCTCAACAGCTTAAAGGAAGTACCATAAAACAGAAACAAAAACGTGAAGAAGAAACCCCCTTGGTGACTAAGAGATTAAAGCAAGTATTTGTTTTCATCTGCAGTGTCTGTTTAGAGTATTATGAATGTAAAGAAGCATGGTGGATCAAATTAATACTTTACGTCATTGTACGTGTAAATACTTTCTTTTTACGTTGACCTGGAGGAAGCTTGTCTGCAGCAGTTTTTCTTCAATGGGAAATGTTATTGAGGGCTTGCTGGTTTCAGACTCTAACATGACACCCATACAGTCAGGCTTCATTTTCCACTATTCTGTGGAAAGATACATTAAAATTTCAGTTGAGAATTATTCTTGGTCAATTCTTGATGATGCTAGAGAACATTTATTGATTAATAAATAACAATGACATTAAGAAGGGTCAACTCAAGGTGAACCAGAATCTTAATAACATTGATTTATCAGAAAAAAAAAAGAAACTTTGACCATAAAATGGTAGATCTCATAGCTTTCTTGATATTTTACAATTAAAAAGAGTCACTCACTTTTCAATCATCTGGAAAAACAGGCCTCCATGACAAATGACATAATATAAAAGAGAACTTGAAGAAATATAACGATTCATTTTTTTTATTATTCTAACTCATTTATTTGAAAGACTAAGACATAAATCAAATACGTATTTTTTAGAACATGCTATTTTTTTCATTATGCACTTAAAATTTATATATTTTATAGTCTTTCTATTTGTATATAAATCATGGAGTTTATTAACATTTTTCTCTTTGCTGTCCTCATAAATGTGATTGCCAGTAGCTTAGCACCCATGAGTAACCTAGCAACAAGTCAGCTCTTGAGCAAGTAAGAAATGAATGCAAACAAAGTGTTATGGAAAAAGAGAGTTCAGTTTCAGAATATTCGTGCATGTATATTGTTAAAAATAAAGATGAAATCTTCTAATTTGGGGGAAATTGCATGACAACAGGTGTTGAATTTCCTAGTAAATAATATATTGCCAGTGAAATCTTGTCTCCCTCATTCAGAAAAAAATGGGATCTATTTCAGACAGCAGCACTGTTGACTAGGTAACTGAATGTATGTGCGTTCCCTGGCAGCCTGCTCATTGCAGGTTAGATGAGAGGCGTGTCTTGGCGTGCTTCCACCGTGTGGTGGATGAGTTTACTAGATGGAGTCTCAGCAATAAACCTTCCTGACAGTGATGCATGGCTAATCTCTTGAATAGTTTTAGAATAAATGTTTTATTTTATGTTCAAGGGGTTGTGCTTATACCGCTGCACTTTTGTGGGAAGCGATTCCTTAGAAATACCACAAAAGATTCCACTATGGGTTTCACTTGTTAAGACTTTGATATATTTAATATTGGTTTCTTTTGGTGAAATCTAACTTCTGTATTTGCTGTTTATTTTCACTGAGAGAATAACTCTCTGATGTTGTAGTTGTAAGGTCATGATGGAAGTGTATCAGGTATTGGGGAAAAACGACGACTTCATAGGATCATCTTTTATATGATGAATAGGCCCAAATAGGGAGGGGAATACATATTGGTTAATACTTTCCATTAAATAGCACAGCTTCTGTTCTGTGCCAGAGGCAGGATTGCTTGGCCTTTCTCAGTTCGACAGGTCGTTCACCACGCTTCAAGAAATCTCAGAGCCCTAAGGAAGATTGAGGTAAGGGACAGCAGGAAGGGATATGAGCTGAACATACGATTGTGCATTTAAAATGAATGCATAGAATTATAAAAGTAGAAAGCGTCTGCTTCCTGGTGAAGATTTTTTTCCTTGAAATACCCTGAGTTTGGGGTCACTTTTAAAATCTAACCGTTATTGACTCTGGATTGTTGCTGTAATCACGATTGGGGTGTGAGCTCTTCTTCAACATCGGTCTCTCACCATCCTCCCAGATCTCTCTTCCCTGGGGAAGAGGAGCATCAAAATCATGATATTTTTATTATTATTAAAGACAGGGTGAAATATAGTCAAGATAGCCCCATTTCATCTCTACGTGAAAAGTTGGGTTACTTAATTATTTAGATTGAAGTGAATCACCTTAAATAAAACAAAGAGTATTCTTTACGTGAGACCAGTCGTGTGCCCTTGAAGACATCTAGCTACAATTGGATGGACCAGTTGCATGGACCTTGTACCCAGAATGTCATGACAGAATAACCTGGTGTACATGTGATGGTGCCTCTCCTCACAGCTGTGGTCGCTGGTCAGTTGTTAGCAGAGTGACTTTCAGACGTGGCGTGTGCACCTTAATTTTCCTTCCAGCATAGGTGTCTCAGTGGGGTCAGATTGTTGACAAAGTCCCATCCTTTATTTTGGGAAGTTGAGTTTCTAGAGGACAGCGGTGATCTTATTTGTGATTTTATCCAGTATTTACTCTAGTGCGTCACAGCTGTAAGCTTGCAACAAATGATTCCTCTTTTTCTTTTCAGTTAGCTTTTGTAGGTATATTAGATGGATCCAGAACCACCACTGAAATTGCATCGCCATAACCTAAACGGCAGAATATGTGTCGAAAAGAGATCAAACACTTAAATAACGTATGCCCTTGTAGAGGAAATAAAGTTTAAAGACCTAATACAGGCATAAATCAGTTGCCGTAAAATTATTGTTAAAGCGTGAAGTCGATCTGAAAGCAACTGTGCTTGTTGTTGCAGGTTTGGTTACAAAAGTACGGCTACCTCCCGCCGACTGACCCCAGGATGTCGGTGCTGCGCTCTGCTGAGACCATGCAGTCCGCCCTGGCCGCCATGCAGCAGTTCTACGGCATCAACATGACGGGCAAAGTGGACAGAAACACCATCGAGTAAGTAACGGCGCCACGCCTTTCTTTCCTGGTCCTTGAGCCAAGCTACATAGTCTGGAAAATCTTTCAATGAACTCCAGCAGCCACAAAGGGACTTATTTGTCTCATGAACTTGTCTTTGGAATTTGACCTATTTTAACTCCACTCCTCTGAGATATCAAATTTGTCAAAGTCAGTCAGTAAGTTTACGGGAAAAGGAGAAGGAAATGGGACTGGATTGGGGGACAAAGACTGCAACTTATCGTTAAGGTTTTAGTCATTATATTATAAAAAGATAAAGCAAATAGGACCCCCCAGAATTGTCAAAGTCAAGTTTACTCACCTGACTTTAGCAACACATTCTCTAAATAGGAACAAAAATACAAACAACGAGAATCAAAGTAAATGTACAGGTGAAGCCACTAGGATAGGGGTCACAGTTGGTGACGTGTCAGAGCTGGCATGTACGGCTGGGGAGAGGATATTGAGCACATCTCCTCCCTATTCAGTGACATCAGATCAGTTGCTTGAAATTGGCCAAAGTAGAAATATTGACACCAAGGAAAATGGGAACCAACACAAATCAGGGCTCTTTTTTGGAGGGAAAGTGTATCAGAGAGTCAGGTAACAGTTTACCGATCTCCCACTAGTGACAGCTCTCTAAATGCGTTAAGTCAGAGAGCAGTTTTCACTGAAAAGTCTCTGCTTTTGATTTTTTATTAACAAAGGGCTTACTTATACTCTTTAGTAATATTTATCTTATTGATTGATTCATCAATCATTCGTTCATTTATTTATTCAACCAGTATCTCTCTTTATTAGGCATTTTATCTGTCAAAGAGGCACATACAGACTCAGAAGACAGTCTCTTCTTCACAGAATCTTCAAGTTAACTGTGCAGCTAAATAAGTTACAAATCGCTTTACCACAGGCACCCCGTAAGTTTCATGACATTAATAAAAAGCGTTATTATTTCTGGACAACAAATGAAGAAGTGATTAATTTCTTCAGTGCAAAGGAGAATCATTTGTATTTGAGTCCTTGATACTCAACAAAATAAATCTGCTTCAATATCTCATATGATCATCACACGTCAACCCCCCATGGTAGGAAGACAAGGATACGTTTCTCTCTCTACTTTTTCAAATAAAGAAGCTGAAAGTCAAAGGCTGAGTGAAGTGCAGAGTAGTTGCGGAATCCAGGTCTTTTGATGTTTAGTCGGGGAACTTTCTACTAGACAGGAGCCCCCCCCCCCTTTTCCGCGGGAGATGTGTTCCAAGCCCCCAGCGAAGCCTGAATCCATGGATAGCACCTAACCCTGTACATAGTGTTTTTTCCTATACATCTATACCTATGATAAAGTCTAATTTACAAATTAGACACAGTAAGAGATTAACTACAATAACTGATAATAAAGTTGGCTTTGGGGCCATTATTAAGTAAAATAAGCGTTACTTGAACACAGGCACTGCGATACCCTGACAGTCGACCTCATAACAGAGTTGGCTACTAAGTGACTAACGGTGGGTAGGGGAGCATATCAGTGTGGATACGCTGGACAAAGGGTGACTCACGGCCCTGGCAGGATAGAGCAGGATGGGGCAGGACGGCTGAAGATTTCTTCACACTACTCTGAATGGCCTGCATTTTTCAACTTATGAATTGTTTCTTTCTGGAATTTTCCACGTAATATTTTTGAACTGTGTTGACCTCCAGTAGCTGAAACTGTGGAAAGCAAAACCATGGATAAAGGCAGACTATATGGCTTGCTGTGTACCTCGAGAAATGACATGTTTATTTTTCTTTTTAAACCTTAAATATCTGAGATATCTGGGCTCAGACATATATAATTAATTCTTACATTTTAAACGAATGTATAATTTTAAAATTATATTTTATCTTCTAATACAGCATATTAGTCATACTGTTTCTATTTCATCAAGACAGGAAAGCATATAATAAAGGCTTGAAGATTAAATGTCAAAGCAGTTTGAGAAAATAAATACATTACCTCTTCTAGCATTTTCGAGAGACGTATAAATATTAATTTTGGTCAACATCTGGGAAAACAGAGTCAAGAAGTAGCATAATGCACTCTGCAGGAGTGAGAAACTTGTTATCAATATTGGGAAGAGAATTTGAATATTTTGGACTTGCTGCCCTCTAGTCATTGCAGTTCTCTCTGAATAGTCGACTATCAAATGTTCATTTTAAGTCATAATAAATTTCTTGTCCTAAATAAAAATAGTTTTAAATTAGTAAGCAAAACCTCCAGCAAGTCCTGTATTTTATCGCTGTGTATAGTACAGAATTCCATTTAAATTGTGCTGTTCGTCCCAACGTTTTTACAAAGTATTCTGGACAGCCTTCTTGTTCCCTAATGCGGAGCTGTTATCTTCTGAACCACTTTCTTAGAAAATATGACACAATTTTACAAAATACAATAAATTGAGAGCTTGAGAAACAAATTACTTTAAATCTGCTTGCTACCAGATATTAAATTAATAAAGTAGAGCTCTATGGAAGGTGGCAGCTGTGTGTCCCTCCAGTTTTGAGGGCTCCTGCTGGTTTTGGAAGGATTCAAGGTGAATAGCTCTGATTTCCTAAAATAGTTGGGAAAAGGTCTCTGTCAGGAGCTGATGGAAGAGGAATGTGTGCAGGATTGTTTGAGGCCATCCTGTGGAAAGGGGTCTGCAGAGTTTGTGGTGGTTGTCTGGCAGAACGACATAAAGATGCAGGGTGTAGAGGACGACTCGGTCTTTTTCTGGCCTGCAGTGGCTCAGATTCAGACCAGGAGAAAAGACTGTGTCTGTGTGTCGGAGCTGAAGTAGGATTTCCGTGAATTATAGTGACAGAGAGAAGAAAGAAAAAAAACAAAACATATAGGCAGTCTTTAATATAAGCCGACCTGTTTTTTGTTTTGCTTTAACAAAAGCTTGCTCTAATTCAGTTTTTTGGAATTGGATCTTTCCCTTTAAAGGGAGTGTTATACCTGGTAGTTATTTCTAGGTGAACCCACCAAAGCTTTGCTAAATCTTCGTCATTTTCTCCTCCTGGACTGCCACGCTCCCTCTGTCCTGTGTGTCACTTTCTTTGTCACTCATGCTGGAAACTCTGTGGCTTCATTTGCATCCCAGCTGTTTTCATCCACTGCTGCATCCCCAGTCTCGAGGTATCGTTGCGCAGGGTGCACAGCTCAAATACTGTAGTGTTCTTGTGAGTGGAATCCTATAATCATGCTACTCAAGCAACTGTCTGTGCTTCCACAATCTCAAATGCATGTGTGGTGACAATCCAGGCTGAAATCGCACTCTGTTATTTTGCTTAGTCAAATTATAAGGTATGAATTTTTCTCTAAGCCTTATTACATAAAATATGGATGGCAATCACAGACCTAAAATTATTCCTCAGTATTAAAATAATAGCTTAGGATTCATTTGCTGCGAATGCTATAAACTTTTATGCAATTTTAGACTCTTATCCAAATCAGTTGTTTTTAAATTAAATAATTGTATCCTCCTTTGGCAGAGAGATATTTGGTGGGTTCAATCTATAATTCTTGGGTAATTACAAGTAATGATGCCAATTGTGGTAATCCCTATATTATGTTGAAGAAACTACTCATTTTCAAGCAACAATTTTAGGTATTAAGTTAAATGGCGTATTGTATTGCTTTTGTATTAATTAGCATTGGTATTGGAGAGATAGTAATAAATACTTACCCGCCCCCCATCTAAAATGAGCTTGTTATCCTGTGTTGCAGTGGTTCTTTTAAATTACGGTTTGCTTAGCTAATTTTTGCAAGCAAGCTCACTTAAGTTCCTTAATAAGTGGAGGAATCTACGTTATGCATAAAAAAGACATATTTAGCAAGGACAGAAAGGATAACAAGGCGATAATGAAAATGAGTCTGATATGATTTTATAATGTTAATAGTAAGTATTTTTTAGTTTATCTTTTATGTGTGCTGAATATACCAGTGATACTCAAGCCCTGTAACCTTATAGGGCGGGTCAGTCCTCGTTCTAGGAGCTGCATTCGGATGGTCCATACTACACGAGCGGAACCTCAGATTCCCACTCTGAAAGCTTAAACACGAGCTGACACTAACCGAGCTTTTGTTCACCTTGCAGATCATGGAAGCTTAATACATTTATTCTCTGTGCTTGGGTTTTTAAGTACTTTAACTTTGCAATTTCAGCCTTGTGAATAACTTGTGTGTCCATGTTGGCAGCTGATGAATTGATAAAAAATGAATCTCTGGACCAGAGCGAGCTGCCAGCCTGTCTACATTTTGAGCCCTAAGTTAATTTACATTTAAAAGATCTTCTTCACAACTGTTGGTTGGCTTTATAAATACAAACAAAATGTAAGGATTTTTAAAGTAATACAAAATATATATATGTTTAGGGGCTGGCCCCATGGCTGAGTGGTTAAAGTTCACGGGTTTGGATCCCAGGCCTGGACCTAGACTGCTCATCAGCCATGCTGTGGTGGTGACCCACATAGAAAATAGAGGAAGCTGGGCACCAATGTTAGCTCAGGGCTAATCTTCCTCAGCAAAAAAAGGAGGAAGATTGGCAATAGATGTTAGCTCAAAGCAAATCTTCCTCAACAACAACAACAAAAAAAGCATATTTAAAATTTTTTGGAAAGAACTCTTGGAACAAATAAATATAAATATAATAAATATAAATATAAAGTATATTTATATGTTCATAAATATAAATATAAAAATAAATATAAATAGTAGGTATTATTCTTATCTTTCATTAGAACTTGGAAAAGTCTTTAGGGTAGAAACCTAATATATTACGCTGATGAACATTTTTCTAAGATTTCTAATTCATAAGGCATAAGATATATTTTTGTGAGTCATTTTTATTCTCTTGGTAAAGTAGGTATATGTACACAGGGTCACTGTGCGGCACAGCTCTGACCCAAAGGGCAGCATTTCCATTGTACTACAGCTTGAAGGCACCCCTTGGAGTCATGCAGTGGGGAGCCCTATATGTTTGACATGAATGCCCAACTCATTAAAAATTTTTTTTTTTTTACTGAAGCGAATGGATACTGTTTCCTTGGTGGCTCTTAGCATTACTGTAAACTCATTTAGAAGCTTGTGGCTACTTTATTTACATAAAACAGGCAATAGTGTATCTGTGGGTATCTTTATTAATCAAAATACCGGGAACATCCTGTTATGAATAACAAAGTGCTTCATGTTAACATATGGGTCAAGGTGAACTGAAACCCCTTGATATGCTGCTGTCTGCTGCCACTGCTGCTGCCACTGCCACTGATACAAGCACTTTCTGATATCTGTGAAATAACAGTAATTGTTATCATTATAAGTTAATAACAGTAGCAGTTACTCTCTGCCAGGCACTGTTCTGTTTCATGTGATTAATTTAATCCTCACAATAACTCCGTAATATTATTGCTTCATTTTATAGATGGGGAAACTGAGGAATGGAAAGAAACAGTAGCCTGACAGGTGTCACAAGGCTAGTGAGCCGGTGGAGCGAGGCTGGGAACCCCAGCAATCTGGCTCTAGAGCCCTCTCCCAATTTTTACAATATAACTCCTCCCAAGAGTACTGAGTTTAGATATTTTTCCTTTTTAAGTTAATTTAAATGAAGACCTTAATGATCTGCCCGACTAATTTAAAAACGCTCTGGGTTCTAAACAGCTAAATCAATGCTGTGTATCAGTATTTATGACAACTGAGGCGGTGCCATCATTTACACCTTGAAATTACAAAATGCCTTTCTTGTAGCTCACCCCTCCCCCAGTGCCCATTCCCCATGTTTGCTTTCAAATGTCAACTTAAAATGCTTAGCAAATGAAGAGAAGCATAGGTATGTGAGCTGCGTGTTGACACACTGAAAAATAAATATAGTTTACCCAAAAATTGTAGGAGAAAGAACCTGTTTAGGAAATGGAATAATTTAAATGTTTGGAGTCACATAGTTTAGCTCAGAGACTACACGTCATATTCAGTCTCATGGTATGCTTTGATCATATTTTGGGATTTTCCATATTTTGATAAATATGACCTGCTAATACCTCTGAGCCAGAATATCTGGTTGCAGACATTGGTGAAGTTAACCTAGAGTGCTCTCAATCTGACCAACCCTCATTATGGGTTTTTTGCATTAAATTATTAGTTGATAATAGATTATGCCTGTTTATATGTTTATTTATTACGCTTAAGGCATCTACTTTATGATTTAGTTCTTTATAAAAGTTTCTGCACAACCTCCATGCAGTGAGCTTTTGTTCAAGGCACAAGCTGTAGGTTACCAAGTCTCTGGAATCATGTAGGATAGTGGGGTAGATTGGTGTGCAAAGACAGACGTGCAGACTTCCCTCATTTCTTCCTCATTGGCGACTTCCCCGGGCTCTGACCCCGCACTGGGCTCTCTGGCCTGATTTGCAGGCCGGTGGAAGATAGAGACAGACATAGATGAACTGGAGCGCGCAGTGTAATGCCCGCTGTCTTGGGGTGGTAGACTCACCTATGTGAGTTGAATGATGATGGTGACCAGGATTCTCGGTGTGAACAAGGAGGGAAAGGTATCCAGACGGAGGTCACTGTCTGCAAAGGCAGAAGGAGGTTTGATTCTGTAGGAACCTGCGTGGATTTTGGGAAGAAGGTGGACCGGGGACATCTCACCAAGCAGGCCTGAATCTGATTCTTTCCTTAGAAGCATTTCATGCTCAGAACATGCAAAGAAAACGTCTGTGCTTTGGGAAGATTTACCTGGAGGAGTGAGAAGGAGGCCCTGGTGAGAGTGAGAGACACAGGAGGAACTTGGAGCAGGAGAAACTGCATCGTGGTTGACTGGACGTGGGGAGAGAGGCGCAGTGGCTACCTGGGGGCCTGGCTTGGGCTTAGAAAGCTGTTCAGATTTCCAGCTAAGTTAAGGCATTAGAGGAACTGGTGCAAGTTTGGGGAAGGAAAATCACAATTTTGTTTTTATTATGTGTAAAATTAGAGATGATGACAGGATATCTAGATGGACATGTGAGGGCACTTAACCCAGTATGTCGTGATTTTTGTTCACCATTCCCGTCTCACCTGCAGACTGTGAGCTCAAGAAGGATCCCTTGCCTTGTTCATCTGTTTATCCACACGCTTTTTTATATCTCTCAGCATGTTCTAAAAGCTCAAAAAGTTTGTAGGATGAATGGATCAGGATAGAGTAAGTAAATAAATGAACATATAGTTGGAACATAAGGAAAAAATTATATAAAGTGGCAAAAGCCCATGAAATACATAAGGAATTCAGCAGATAGTTTTCAGCACAGGAATCTAATATTTATTTCTAAAAACCCCATCCTTTGGAAGATGCAATGCTTCACTGAGAAAACTTTTACTAGATTCAACATATGCATGACTTAAAACGGAAATTTGTATTAATGAATTTAAACTTTTTTCAATAGCATCCTTCATCTTTTAATTTTATGGATTATTAAAGTAATTTTAGAGAATATAGCCTGATTGAAAATGCATTTCATCCCAATAATAGTTAATTCTGTTTTGTCAAATTTTATCCCACTATCCATTTCAAAATTATTTCTCCTCCCAGAGTGCTTACTTAAATATTTTTCTTAGCTAAATGTAAGTGTAACCACATCCCACAGTAAGTAAATTTATTCATAATTTAATAATTATGTATTGTTTATTCTCTCAGTAATTTCAGGGAGGTGAGGGTAAGTACCTGCCTTAGGAATATTGTGATTTTTGTTGAGAATATAATTAATGAAATACTCATATGTAAAAGCCACTTAAATCCTAATAAGTCCTCCATTAATGCTTAATATTTGCTAGCTAAATGTATCTAGATCCAATAATATACAATAAAAAGTAATGACTTTTCATTAAAACATTTCATTAAAAATTCATAGTCAATGAATATCTTTTGTATGCCGGGGTTGTCCAACGTAGTAGGAGTGTGTGGATAGATCCTCTGCCCTTGACTGTTTTATGGTCCAGTGAAATATCTCTCAAATTTGCTGGCTTAGGAATGCCATGGGAGTCTTAGTTGGAAATAAGAGGGCTCCAGTCTCAACTCCAGAGATTTTAATTCCATAGGTCTCAATAGCTCCTAGGAGTAAGCATTTCAAGACGTCTCATTTGGTTTGGAGATTTTAATAAGGGAAAGAGTGATTTTCTGAAGTAACCTACAATGCACTATAAACCAGGATGGACTATGTTAAGTCTGATAGCTACAAGGTCTACCTCATTACTAGGGGCAGAATAAAAAAGGAGAAATTTATAAGATGCACTGGAAAAGCGTCATCTCTCCTAAAAAGCAAAAGTCATGATTTCATTGTTGCATGAAGTTATTCTTGTGTTTGTAAAAGCTGATTAACTCATTTATCCATGTAACGTGTAAACTATTTTATTCATTTTCACAAAATGGACATCTTTAGATAGTCATATATACAGTCAATTATTTTCCATTTAAAAAGTATAGAAATTGTCACATATCTGTTAAAATACAGCAAAAATGGTTTCATTTCTCATTTCCTCTTTCTGAAGCATGCAGGACCATGAAAATTCTGCATTAGCTTTGTAATTGTTCAAGTAAATGGGCCAATGAACGGTAAAGCTATCTTATGAGTCTCTAAAGACAAACTACTCAAAATCATGAAAGTCTTTGTTCTTCGACAAGAAGCAGAACTGCACAGAAAACGTGACAACAGACAAATGAGACCCTCCCGAACAGGAGTTTGATGACTGTGGCTATATAAGTGTTAACAGTTAATAAGTCAAAAGCAGCATTTCATTTTCTCAATAGATATGTTAAACCTCATATCCAGAAAAGAAATAGATTTCTTAAGCATTGAATTTGGTTATTATTAAAGATTCAAAGCAAATGGTCGTGACTTGGAAATTGGGGTAATGATCTAAGTGAAAAGTAGAAAAAAGTGGAGTAAGGCAAATGGCGTTTAAACAAACACTGTATGTCTGTGTCAGCCGGAAGAGTCGCGCGTACCCTTGTGACTCCCGGAATTGAAGGTCACTTTAATAGATTTCAAGAATTGTTGGATGCTAAAGCTGGAAGAGACCTTAGTCAACGTTTATTCTAAAAAGTCTCATTTTATGAATTAGACTAGAGATTAATGACTTGTCCAAGGTCATGTTAAGGTCTTGGTAACAGCAGATTCTAGTTAGACGCTTAAGGATACCTCAGTCTCCAGTTAGCTCAAAAAGAAATAGAGAGATAAAAATTATCTAAAGGATCTGAGTTGTAAACTGTTGGTTCTTGATCATTCAGGGAAATAATATGCTTTCTACTTAGATTCAAATTGCAAGAAAATCGACAGTTTTCTCCTTTATGTTTTCTCATTTGTATTATCACTGTCATAGATTAACTTCTTACTTGATTTCCTTTTGAAATTAATGATTAGGGTTGTTGGTAAATAACTGGAAAATACTGCTTTTTGCAGCTGGATGAAGAAACCTCGATGTGGTGTACCTGACCAGACAAGAGGTAGCTCGAAATTTAATATTCGTCGAAAGCGATATGCATTAACAGGACAGAAGTGGCAGCACAAACACATCACTTACAGGTATAAGAACTAATAACGCATTACCGTTTCTTCCATTTTTTCACAACTGTTTATTTTGACATTTTGTTTTGATATCTTTTGCACGTTGACTAGGTGGTGACCTATAGTGATAAAATGTTAACATTAGGAACCAAAAACTGCAATTGAGGAGAGAATACGTTATCCGTTTGAGGGCCTTGTAGACATTCCTTGAAACACCGGTCTCTTTTGTCGACTAATTCTTCCAGCTTCTTGAAGGAATGCCAGTATTCTGAGCGACTGTCAGATGAGTGTTCTAACACATTGCATTCTTTAACAAGTGTTCATAATCTAAAAAGTAATCAAATAATAAAGTCTACAAATAATTGTCATTTAGACAAAATGTCTTCAAACCTACTAATTAACTTTTAGTATCAGTCCAACCATTTTACTTTCTATCTTTTTGGCAACAATGCAAATGAATCATCCTTTCTTCTTTTGTCTTCGATGAAGGATGCCCAAGAGATGCAAGTGTCTTCCAACCTGGAGAGACAGTTGCTGCTAATGGAGGTGTTCATATTTATTCATTAATTCATTGAACAACTGTTTATAGAGTCCCATTTTGAACAAAGAACAGTGCTAGGCACTGGGGATATAGCAATAAATAAAACATGGGGCGTCATTTATCCTCATGGAATTTACAGTCATTCGGAGACGTTGAACAATCATATAAATGTGATGCCTGTTACGAAAGGGAAGGAACAAGATGTGAGAGAAATATACACCGGGATCATCCAACCCACTCTAGAAAAGCAGGGAAGCTCTCCCCAAAGAAATGACCTTTCAGCTAAGACCCACAGGAAGACAAAGAACTTGTTAGACCAAAGGCCAGGGAGAAGATGGGTGCTCTCAGGGAGAGGGTGGGTTGTAAAGAACCATCACTGTCGAAATACATGAATAGAGGAAAGAAATTTATTATTCTTATTCTTTGTATGAATAACCTTTCATATATGCTCAAAGATAAAATTAAGAACTCAGTGTATTGACCTTTTATCTCTATATCTGGAATGTGCCACATGAACTTGGTTGTTTGGGGAATACTTTTCACTGTTTTTTTTGTCTTCTTATACTAATCCTCCCAGATAGCATGTTCCTAGATTATTGATTTATGAAACTTATTTCAACTATTTCTGTAAATAAGAGAAATCTAAGAGGAAGCAGTTTTAGGCCAAGCCTATGGAGTTGGTATTGACGGTCATTTAAATTTGTTCACAAGTTTTTTTACTTCACAAGCTTGTTTTGCCGTCTCTGCAATCCACACTTCTAAAATACAGCTAAGCAAGTATGACGTCAATAAATTAATATGGAAGACAGTTTGTATTTTCCCAATAACTGGGAATACCCATGTCTCTTATTCAGTAAGCCCTCTTTTTATGAGTGAATTAGTTAGCAAATAGTGCTTATTGAGCAGAAAAATTGGATAGACCTTGAAAAGTATTCCTAGACTTTGGTGAAGAACGACGGAAAGAAATTCCTTTTCTGGCCAGATGGCAATGTAAATGCTGTAAACCACTCTCCTGATTGAAGAAAAATCTGGATAAGAGACATTAATAAATTAAAGTAAAGAAATTAAAATATATCTAGAGGTGAAACAAAAGGAAAGAATCTATAAAACCCAAGAGTTAAGGGAAGGCAGGAAGTTTAGGAAGTATGTGAGCTTGCAGGTCAAGTGTAGACACACTGAACTGTCTTGAAAGTAATCTGGAGTGTTAAAGAGAAGCTCTGTATGAGCACCTTGATACATACAAGGACCTTTGACATCATTTTATGATAACTAGGAATGAAAGCAAAGGAGGACACTTCCTTATCCAGAAAAATGGCATTTGTTAAAATGGAAACCACAGCTTTATTTTATATTTCACATATAATAAATGTGAAGTATTGAAAAAAATCCTTGAGCAACAGCGACAACAAAAAATATCTGCTGCCTCTCCTTCTATTCGACAACATTGCATAACTGCTTATAGTCGCAAGGAAGTAAAAGATATAAAGGTATGTAAAGAAAGAAAACTTTCGTTAGTCACAGTTTATATTACTTTCTATATAGAAAACCCAGAATAAACTATAAATAATCTTTTAGAATAATTTGTAGAACTAATAAAAGAATATAGCCAGCTTTTTAAAAAGATTGGTAGATTTTAGTTTTTTTAGAGAAATTTTAGGTTTACAGAAAAGTTGAGCAGATAATACAGGTAATCCCAGTATACTGCCCCCTACATATGTACACACGCACATAATTTCTCATATTATTAAGATCTTGCATTAGTGTGACATATTTGTTACAATTGCTGAGCCAGTAATTGACATGTTATTACTGACTAAAGTCCAGGTTACACTAGGACTTTACACTGTAAAACACACACTGTATCTTTGTGTTACAGTTTTACGGGTTTTGATGAACGCGTAATGTTATGTAGCATTACAGCGTCATACAGAATAGTTTCACTGCCCTAAATATCTTGTGTTACAACTATTCATCCTCCTTCTCCTCCCACAAAACCCCTGGAAACTACTGATTGTTTTAGTGCTTCTATAGTTTTCCTTTTCTGGAACGTCGTATAGTTGGAATTGTACACTATGCAGCCATTTCAGACTTCCTCCTTTCACTTGGCAATGTGCATTTAAGGTTCCTCCATGTCTTTTCGTGACTTGATAGGTCATCTCTTTTTATTATTAAATACTATTCCATTGTATAGATGTGCCACAGTTTTTTTACCCATTTACTTGAAGACTTCTTGGTTGCTTCCAGTTTCTGGCAATTGCAAATAAGGCTGGTATAAACATTCATGGGCAGGTTTTGTGTGGACATAAATTTTCAACTCATTTGGATAAATACCTGGGAGTATAATTGCTAAGCATATGGTAGGACTGTGGTTAGCTTTTAAGAAACTGCCAAACTATCTTCAAAGTGGCTATACCATTTTGTGTGACCACCAGCAATGAGTGAAAGTTCCTATTACGCTACAGTCTCACCAGCATTTGGTGTTGTCAGTTGTAACCGTTCTAATAGACGTGCAGTGGTGTCTTATTCTTGTTTTAATTTGAAATTCCCTAATGACATACGATGCCAAGCAAGTTTTTGTATGTTTATTTGCCATCTGTATATCTTCTTTAGTGGGTGGTCTGTTTAGATCTTTTGACTAACTTTTAATTGAGTAGCTATTTTCAGAATTCTTTGTATATTTTGGATACAGGTCTTTTATCAGATATGTTCTCAGATATATTCTTCCAGTCTGTGGCTTGTCTTTTCATTCTCTTTACAGTGTCTTTTGCAAAGCAGAAGTCTTAATTTTAATAAAGTCCAACTTATCAATTATTTTCTTTGTTATGCTTTTGGCGTTGTATAAAAAAAATCATTGACAAACCTAAGGTCACTTAGATTTTCTCCTATGTTATAGTCTAAAAGTATAATAGTTTTTACACTTAGGTCTTTGATCCATTTCGAGTTGGTTTTTGTGAAAGGTGTAAAATCAGAGTCTAGATTCATTTTTGTGCGTGTGGATGTCCAGCTATTCCAGCACCACTTGTTGAAAAGATCATCCTTTATCCATTGCTTTTACTCTTTTGTCAAAGGTCAGTCGATTATATGTGTGGGTCAATTTCTGGGCTCTTTATTCTGTTTCATTGATCTATGTGTCTGACTTTTTTTCTACATAGAGAATCATGTCACCTGAAAACAAAGACGGTTGTATTTTTCCCTTCCCAATCTGTATATATTTTATTTCCTTTTCTTGTCTTATTACATTAGCTCAGCTTTCAGTACAATATTGAAAAGGAGTGCTGAGAGCAGACATCATTGCCTTTTCCCAGTCTTTGGGGGAAAAACATCTAGTTCCTCACCATTAAGTATGGTGTTAAGCTATAGGCTTTTTTCTAGATGTTTGTCAAGTCGAGGAAGTTCCCTCTATTTCCTGTTTGCTGAAAGTTTTTATTATGAATGCGTGTTGGATTTTTTAAATGCTTTTTCTGCATATATCTATATGAATATATGATTTTTCTTCTTTAACCTTTTAATGTGATGGATTACATTAATTGATTTGCAAATGTTGAACCAGCCTTTCATGAGTGGAATAAATCCCACTTTGGCATGGTGAATAATTCTTTTTATACATTGTTGAGTTTGATTTGCTAATTTTTGGTTGAGGATTTTTGTATCTCTATTTATGAGTGATGTTGACATGTAGTTTCCCATTCTTGTAATATCTTTATCTGGTTTTCATAGTAGGGTAATGCTTGTCTCATAGAACGGGTTAGGAAGTGTTCCTCCTGTTTGTGTTTTCTGGAAGAGATTGTAGAGAATTGATAGAATTTCTTTCTGAAATGTTTAGTAGACTTCACCAGTGCCACTATCTGGTCCTGGTCCATTTTTTGTGTAAGTTTTTGTAGGTCATATCATTCAAAGGAGTTTGTCCGTTAAATCTGTATTGGACTGCCTAGGCTGCCATAACAAAATACCACAGCCTGGCTGGCTTACACAACAGAAATTTAGTTTCTCACGGCTCTGGAGGCCAGAAGTCTGAGATTGTGGTGCTGTCAGGGTTAGTTTCTGGTGAGGCCTCTGTTCCTGGCTTGTAGATGGCCACCTTCTCACTGTGTCCTCATCTGTCCTTTCCTCTGTGCACGCGTGGAGAGAAAGAGAGATTTTTAGTATCTCTTTCTCTTCTTATAAGGATGTCAGTCCTACTAAATTTAGAGCCCCATCCTTATGACTCTATTTAACCTTAATCATCTTCTTCAAAGCTCTGTCTCCAAATACAGTCACACTGGGCATTAGGGCCTCAGTGTATGAACTGGGGGTGGGGGCACAATTCTGTCCATGGCATCATCTAAGTCATCGCGTTTACAGCCATAGCCTTGTTCATAGTATTCTTTATTGACCTTTAATATCCATGGGGTCAATAGTGATGTGCCCTCCTTCGTAACTGATATTATTAATTTGTGTCTTCTCTTCTTCTTTCTTGGTTACTCTGGCTAGAGGTTTATCAATTATATTGCTCTTTTTGGAAAAGTTGCTTTTAATTTTTTAATTTTCTGTATTGTTTTCCTGTTTGCAATTTCATTGATTTCTGCTCCAATATTTTTCTTCCATTTGCTATTCTTTTTCTAATTTCCTATATTGGAAACCTAGATTAATTTTCACCTTTCTTTTTCCCCTAATACGCAATTAATACTATAAATTATACTTTAAGTACTGCTTTTATTGCATCCCACAAATTTTGTTAACTTGTATTTGCATTTTGATTTGGTTCAAAAATATTAAATATTCCTTGAGATTTTTTTTCTTTGACCTGTGTGTTATTATAAGTATATTGTTGTATCTCCAAGTACTTTGAGATTTTCCCAGCTGTCCTTGGTGCATATTCCATGTGAGCTTGAGAATAATGAGTATTCTGCATTTTTGACTGAAGGAGCCTATGTTAAATAGATCGAGTTGATTAATAGTGCTGTTCAGTTCAAATATGTCCTTGCCTATTTTCTGTCCACAGGATCTGTTAATTGCTGATAGAGGGGTGTTGAAGTCTCCAACTATACAACAGTGTCTTTGTCTAGTTCTTGCAGTTCTGTCACTTTTTGCTTCATGTATTTTCTTGCTCTGTTGTTAGGCACATCCATATCAAGGTTTCTTGTGTCTTCTTGGAAAAGTGACACCTTTATCGTTAGGTAATGCTCTTCTTTATCCCTGATAGTCTTCCTTGCTCTGAAGAAGGTTTTGTCTGAAATGATTCCAGTTATTACAGTTTTCTTTTGATTAGTGTAGCATAGTATATCTTTGTTTATCCCTTTACTTTTACTCTATCAGTGTCTTTATATTTAAAGTGGATTTCTTATAGACAACTTATAATCAGGTCTTGTTTTGTTTTGCTTTGTTTTAATCCACTCTAATGGTCCCTGTCTTTTCATTGTTATATTTAAACTATTCATATAGAAAGTAATTATTGATGTAGTTGAATTGATATCTGCCATATTTGTAACTCTTTGCTGCTCGTTGCTGTTGTTGTTTGTTGTTTGTTGTTTTGTTTGTCTTCTTTCTTTTTCTGCCTTCTCTGGTTTTAATTGAGCATTGTATGTATTTCCATTTTCTATTAGCATATCAATTATACTTTATTTAAAATTATATCAGTGGTGCCCCAGAGTTTGCAATATACATTTACAAATAACGTAAGTCTACTTTCAAATAACACTACACGACTTCACAGGTATTGCAGGTACCTTATAAGACGGTGTCCCTAATTTCTCCCTATCGTCCCTTATAACATTGCTGTCATTTTTTCACTTATCCATGTTATAATCACCCAATAAATTATTGCTATTATTATTTTAAACAAACCTTTCTCTGTGAGATCAATTAAAATAATAAACAATTTTATTTTACTATTATTTCTTTCTTCCCTAATGCTCTTCTTTTCTTTAAATAGATCTGAATTTCTGACTTATAGCAATCTCCTTCTCTCTAAAGAACTTCTTTTAAAATTTCACGTAAGGCAGTTCTACTGGGAACAAATTCCCTGTTTTTCTTTGTCTAAGAAAGTCTTTTTTCTCCTTCACCTATGAATGATATTTTCACTGGATACAGAATTCTATATTGGTGGTTTTATTCTTTGGGCACTTTAAATATTTCACTCCATTCTCTTCTCCTCACCCCCACCATTTTATTGAGACATAATTGACATATAAACTGTGTTAGTTTGAGGTATGTGACATAATGATTTGATATGTGTGTATGATGAAACGATTACCATAGTAAGTTTAGTTAACCTTAAGCACCTCACAAAGTTACAGTTTTTTCTTCTTGCTTGCATTATGTTTGAGAAGTCCTATGGAATCAGTATCTTTGTTTCTCTGTAGATAGGTATTTTTTCGTCTGTTCTCTTTCAAGGTTTTCTCTTTGTCTTTGGTTTTCTGATGTTTGAATATAATATGCCTGGATGTAGCTTTTTTGATATTTATCCTGTTTTGTGTTCTCTGAAATTCCTGGATTTGTGGTTTGGTGTCTATCATTAATTTTGGAATGTTCTCAGCCATTAATATTTAAATGTTTCTTCTGTTCCTATCTCTCTTCTCCTTCTGATATTTACATTATGTTATGGTACATCTTTGTAAATGTCCCATAGTTCTTGGATCCTCTGTTCTGTTTTTCATCCTTTCCTCTCTTTGCTTTTCAATTTGGGAAGTTTCTACTGGCCTAGCTTCAGGTCTCACTGATTCTTCCCTTGGCCATGTTCAGTGTGTTGATGTGCCCATCAGAGACATTCTTCATTTCTGTTAGAGTATTTTTGATTTCTAGCATTTCCTTTTGATCCCTTATTGGAGTTTTCATCTCTCTGCTTGTATTACCCGTGTATTCTCTTCTTCTTGTCCACTTCTTCCATTAGAACCCTTAGGATATTGATCATAGTTAATTTAAATTCCTGGTCTGGGTCAAAAATCTCTGCCATATCTGAGTCTGGTTCTTCTGCTTCCTTTGTCTTTTCAGACTGTGTTTTCTTCTGCCTTTTAGCATGTTTTTAGTTTTTTGTTGAAAGCCAGACATGATATTTTGGGTAGTAGTTACTGAGGTAATGCCTTTAGCATAAGCTTTTATGTTTATCTGGTTGGAAGTTTGGCTGTTTAGTGTTTCCTGTGCTGAAGGCGTGAGAGGCTTCAGTTTCCTCCAGTGTCCTAGTTTTTGTCTTCCCTGTTGTCTTGGAGTCTCCCTAGAAACTCCTTCTTAAATAGACTTTGCGTCTTGCAGCTCTCTCGTTTGTAGCTGACCGTTACTGTGCTGTGTCCTATTGGTGTGGTATGAGGTGTTATAGAGAGGAAGCAGTCTGTAATCGTATGATTAATTCGCAGTGTTTTAAGTGAGCTTGACTTCCTGGGCTGTTACCCTCAGAACAGTGTCTTAGCCCTTATTTTTTCTTCCATTATATAAGACAGGAAGGCTAGAGGGCTGAATTGTGTAACTGCCTTTCACCTAGATCAGATGAGGTTCTGATAAAATAGTTATCTTTGAAGGCAAGTCTGCATTATCGAGAGCAGAATGCTCTGGGCATATTTCTAAATTGTTGCTTTTCCTATCCCTGTACTAGAAGCAGGAGGGGTTTGTCTCCTGTCTTTACCGTGAGAAGCTGGTGGGGCACCTGGAGGTAAAACTCATGAGTGTGTGGCGGTCCTCCCCTTAGGCTGGGCCTCCAAGAGATTTCCATTCTTACAGTAGTCCGCACCCCTGTTAAATTGTCCCTGCCAGCCTCCTGGGATCAGGGCTCTTGCTCCTGATAAGCTGTGATTCTCTGTTCATCTTTCTCTCCACTTTGGGGGTTGAAGTTTGCCTGTGACTGCAGTTCTCAGAGGGAGCTAAGAAGAGTTGTTCCTTTCTGCTTTCTCAGCATTTTTTCTTGTTATGAAGTTGGGAGCGAGGACTTCCAGGCTCTTTACAAATCAGAGCAGAAACGGGAAGTCTGTAGTCAGCTTTTCAATACAAAATCAACATACAAAGTATACAGCCACACACACACACAAAGAGTGTAATCTTTACAAAAGTGCCGTTAAAATAGACACAAAAATGTAAGAGAGAAGAAACTCTATCTGCCTATGTGTGTAAGCCCTTTATGAAGAAAATTAGGAAGCTTTATTGAAAGACATAAAGGAACACCAAAAATAAATGCAGAGATATATTTTGCTCTTACTAGAAATACTCAGTGTAATGAAGATTCAACTTTTCCCCAAATTCAGTGCAATTCTAGCAAAATTCCCAGTAAGGATTTTGTATAATTTGACAACTGACTTGAAAATCTCTGGGGAATAGTGAAAGGCCCAAGATTAATCAAAACGTTCCCACCTGCTAGATACAAAGACTTACTTTAAATCAATACTAATTAAGGCAATATGTGGTATTAGCA
Organism: Equus quagga; assembly: GCF_021613505.1. NCBI lineage: Eukaryota > Metazoa > Chordata > Mammalia > Perissodactyla > Equidae > Equus > Equus quagga. Next base: position 82,368,194 of record NC_060282.1, on the reverse strand, counting down.
CAGAGACAATCAGTCCAGCGGTGCAGACAGGAGAGCACAGAAGTAGACTCATGCATAGGATAAGGTGATTTATGCCAGAGTGGACCTTAAAGATCAGTGGAGAAAGCATGGGCTATTTTGCTCATTAGCTCCTTCTGTGATCATTGGTTATCCATGTGAAAACAATGAAATCAGATTCTTACTACATACCGTATAAAAAATTAATAAACTCTAATTGAATTAAGTGTATAATCGACTTTAGAACTATAGAATTTACTCAACTCTGTACACTGATATTTATTGTTTTCATTTCCAGTGCTATCCTTTTTCTGACCTGATTTGCAAACTCTTGGCAGGGTACCCTGTTGAGTGCCTCTGCAGCCTTAGGCGCTGACCATGCCATTCGTTTCAAGAAGAATGAAAGACGCTGTGAAGAGCTGATATGTTCAGAGCCGATCGCCATTCCATTTGTGCTGTGTCCCTATATTGACACTTGTCTCAGCCAGTTTTGAATATTCAGATAATTAGTGTCTGTCCCTTTAAACTTCCAGGTTATTGATAAGCACGTCACATGGTTAAGAGTCTTATTTTGGAAAAAGAAAGATGTGGGTTTGAATCCTGGCTCTGATCCTTGCTACCTGTAAAACCAGGAAAAGTTACTTAATCTTCTAAATCTCATTTTCTGTGTGTGCAAAGCAAATATTGCAATAATACCAATCTCATAAAGCTTGGGAGAAAACTAAGTTAGATAATGGGGGAAAAATACATTTGGCTTAGTGCCTGAAACATGGTTAGTGCTTATTAAATAGCAACTATTGTATTAACTCCTTTTAATTTGCCAGACAAATCACAGAAATTGTTAAGAGTATTCTAACGAGATTTAGAAAGTTGAGAATGAAAGCTATGGATATTAAATTTTAGAATGAATATATGTAAGGCGTTAAGTTGCCTTGTGTATAGTAAGTACTATATAAGTATCTGCTACTACTTTTCTTACTGTATCTAGAGAAATAAATATAAAATATGACATTTAAACTCAAAAAATAATTATTCCTGGAAAGGATAGCTGAAATGTGACATCACAGACTGCAGGCAGGAGCTGGAGTGCGGTGGTCGACTCTCGGTTTTACTTGATCACAAACTCATTATGAGCCAATGGTATAATGTGGCTCAAAAGAAGCTAAAATGACCAAATTAGACCGAGAGAAAGCAAAGTGTCAAAGCAGTGGTGATGATGATTCTTTTCTTTGCTTTGTTGGCCAAACCTTACCTGATATGTACTTTTCTCTTCAGGCCACACATTTTTAGCTGTTTCTTGGCGTATTAAGTACACTCCTAAAAAAGAAGTCAGAATGCTAAGAGATCTTGAAAGCCGTCTGCGTGAGGAAGAGCTCAAGAGTAGAGCCAAGGGTTCTCAACATAATGGAAAGGATATTTACAGGAGAAGTTTCCAGTTATTCTCAAATACTTAAAGGCTTTCAGAAAAATCTAATGTTTTGAGCTGTTGGAAAATTAAGTCATCTGTCCTATGAGTCGTCTTCATCATTGGAGGCATAAAAGCCAAGAAATTTATTTACTTACCAGTGAAATTAGAGACCGCTCATGAAATAATTGGAAAGTTAGGTCATGTGACTTTAAGATGTCTTCCTATCTTTAAGATGTGTGGGAAGGAACCTTCTGTAATCAGTCTGTGTAAAGGGAATGTCGAGGCTCCTGGGCCTTCCACTTTAACGACCTCAGTGTTTGATTCCTAGAAATGGGGACTTCTGAGGTTGTCCCAGAAGATTCATTCAAGTATCCTCAGGGTTATGTATAACTCCGGCTGATGTATAATTTACATGCTGGTGATAATTTTAATACAAGGACTGGTGGCTATTCATCTCGTACTTGAATCTTTACCATCAAGTGTCTTTTGGCAAATTTTGCTTCTTGGGTAATTAGGTGGTGTTTGTTGCATAAATGATTATTGAACAGCATTGTATGGCAGCGCTGACAATCGAGAGATGTGTTGGGCAAGACCCCGTTCTCATGGAGAAGGTCGTCTAGTGTGGGGGACGGGCATGTAGGTTAATAATTGCCGAATAGTAAATTATGTGTTATTTCCAGACCATACAGGAACTTCTTTATGTCAGAGATGAGACCCATTTTGTGTGCCCCAGAACCTAGTAGACTGCCTGTTGTGTATTTGGGTCTCAATAAATAGTTGTTGAATAAATTAACGAATTCTTAGTAGGCTTTGGTTAAACTTTATTCAAACCAATAATAGCAACTTAATGAATAACAACGTTTTTAATAGATCTTTCTTTCCCAAGTTTACTGAATATTTTATAAAATAGACTTAGCCTAATTCCTTTTCTCTATAAAATCTAAACTCTGAAATAATACATTATGTAATAAGTGACCAATGGGATAGGTACTTAAACTGCCAGATGCATCTGTTTTTTAAGTTGTATTATATTAATAAGTATCCATAATATATTAAATAATATGATCATACTGTGTTATATTAATTAGTATAAGTTTTCCCAGTAAATTCATCCTCCAGCTAGCCCTGATTTTAAATGAATGCTTCTGTGACTACTGAGGACACACACTAGTGGTTATTATTTTACTTTCATAATATATGCAAAGAAAAGCAACCTAGAAGTTGCTAAGGAATAATCAGTTTCTCCTCAGAACCATTTCTCCCTATCCTTTCTAAGCCCAGGTTGCTCACGGAACTTGATGATCCCATTGACTTGAAAGATACTTCAACTAGTGTGTCCAGAGGATACACAATAGGCTGAGAAACAGACACTTTTTAAATAAGACCCAAAGTAACATGTACCAAAGTCTGCCTTACCTGAAAAGCTGGCCTCCTGGGAAATAGCCAGATATTTAACGTAAGCTTTCCTAGGGGGGCTCCATATTCCATCTCTATTCTATGACCATTTCTTGTACTTAAAAAACAATGAAGCCACATCAACTAAACGAACATAATATGAATAAAAATAAATTAGTCTATTTAGTTCTCTCCTGATAGAATAATACATTTTAGATATGGATCTGCTAATAATTTACCTATGCAATTTATTCTTTTTACTTTATTATATTCTTAGCAATTGTCTACTTTCCCAATTACAATAAATTCCATTTAGTTGCTAATCATGTTTCATAAAGGGTTAGTATGCTTTGCTGAACAACTAATTTTTGTCTCTTGAGTTGACTAAAGGGTATTTAACCTTGTCCCATACCAAACTAATTTTGACATCAGTATATTATATGACTTTGGTATCTTAACTAGATGCCGAAGTATTCAGTTTCTCTTACTTTCAAAATTAGAGATAAACCTTTGAAAAAGATTTATCACTCTATCAAAATTTTAAGGGGAAATAATCATTATTAATATGTAGAATTTTTGTTAAATAAATTGGTCTGGATCCAATGATGTTAATCCTGGAGATTTCTGACTTTACACAGTAGTATTAGCTGTTGGGTAATACTTAGTTTGTCTCTGGAGTAACTAAATAGAATTTTCTTGATTTGAAGGGGATAAAACCTATTGCAATGACCTTGTTTCTCATTTCCCTTAACTTCTATTCTGAACAAATGTTTAATATTTTTACATTTATGGAACTAATGAAGCAAAATAATTCTTACAGTGCTATCAATTAAGAAAGCATGCATGCTTCCATAGAGTTTCATTAGTAAAGGTCTCTTCCCCTTAAAATTTAGTTTCTCTAAACGTCAAATTCTCATTTTTTAAAATTACCCTAGAAACGTATGTTTCTATTGAGAATTATAAAGCAGAATACAAGCTTCTTTTAACTTTTAATACATGATACCAGATAATAAAATATTCATTTTGTTCTTACATTCATATTGCAGATAAAATAATACTTTGAAGAAGGTTTATCACTCTATGAAAAAGTTGAAGGGGAAATGCTCCACTGTTAGTGTGTGGAATTGTTACTAAATGAGTTGGTATGGGTTCAACAAAGTTAAAACTAGACAGCCCTGACTGAGATGCTCGCCTCATGTGTCGATTGGCATATCTTTCCTGCAGTACCAGTTGTTCTGACGAGTAAAAAGAGGTCTAAAAGTTGCCACTTCATCAATTTTTTTATGTAAGATTGTGTAAGGCATGTCATTAAAGATAACACATTAATTTGTTTAGGTAAATTTCCAAAATTTATCAAAGTGGAAGTTTAAAAGAATCCGTGCAATGGCCTAAAGAAAAAACTCAAAATGACAGAGACTTCAAAACATGAAATCAATTATCTTATTGAAATGAAAAGTATGTTCACTATTACTACTCTGTTTAGAAAAAGAAAAGGGAAAGTAAAAGCATTTTAAAATTAGCTCTGTTAGGTTTTTCAAACATGACCTTCGTTTTAGTCATTTTATGGTATTCTCTTTGCTTTGCAAGTGTACATATTAATTTTGTGCACCTTGCATTAGAATATGAAGGATAACAGTCTTAATTTACTCTTAAGATCACATGATCTGTCTGTACCCTTTATTATTTCAGTTGTTAGTAAATGGAAAATACATCTCTCAATGGCATAAAAGTTTCTAAGTTGGTTTTTGTTTGCACCTAGTTCAGAATCCAGTGCTGACCTAGAGGCATACGCCTCTGTCTTGTATTCATTGATGAATCACGAATATCATGGTTAAGCATACTTTGGAAGCTAGTTAGTGCATAACTTTGAGAAACACAGTGATGTGTTTCACATCCAAATGGTACTGCCCATTTGTTATTCTTTATTATATTCTATTGCTTCATTTTTGTCAGAACCATTATGCATTTATACACATATCATACTAATATGATTTCACCTATTTTCTCTGTTGTAAGATTATCTTTTATTTGAAAGTAATTTCTCCGGCACACCCTGAATCCAACGCCAGTTCCCATTAACCATATACTGAAACAAATTCTTCATATCTTCATGATTACCGCTCTAGTACCTATCTCTATCTTCTCTGGCTTAAACTCCTGAAATGTTTTACTGCTTTCATTCTTGTCCCTTTATTCATTTTTCATCAGAAACAGTGACCTTTGGGATAATATCAGGATACTTCTCTACTTAAAACTCTCCCATGGTTTCCTTTCATAGAATATAGGCCTCCCCCTGCTGGTTCTCTTTCATCTCATACCACTGTCCTCAGCGTTCATTTTGCACCAATTCACAGGCAATCCCATTCTTTGAACCAGCCACGTTTGTTTGGGCTTCTCACTGTTCCCTCTGGTTGGAAACTCAGTGCTAGGCTGTGTGGCCCTTTGTCACTGAAATCCCATTTATCATCTACTCACCTCAGTCCCCCACCCCTCACTTATCGCCATCTCTGTCTTTTTTTGTTCTTTTTTGTTGTTTATCTTTTATGACTAAAATGTCTAAGTTCTACAGGAGCAGAGCCTTATGTACAGCTATGTCTCTAGTACCTGGAAGAGTACACTTTATGTAGTACATTCTTTCAAATAGTGTGTCATAGAAATACTTGCCCTTTCCTGAGAGGCTTCTGAGATCCCATACAGGGGGAAGAAAATAAAAGTCAACTAGGAAAGTTAATTTAGACAAAATTCAAAGTTACAACTGGAATGGAACTTTTAATTTCCCTCAAGAACTTTTCCTTTACATTCACGACTTGGCTAACTGACACAAGAGGCCCAGCTTTTGACCTGTCTCAGCTTTGACATGCCTTCCTCACTAACCTTAATCATTTATGGCTTTTGATTTAAAGTGAGAGATGCGCGACTCTTCCTTTCACTCCAACACTTAGAGGCCATTGTAGGGTTATTAATTGGCCCAATTTCAGTATTGCTGTGTCTCAGAGATAGGGAGGCCCAAGGCGGGGGGGGGGGGGGGGGAACGGCTGGTCGGTGGAGAAGTCAGTCAGAATACACACAGCATCTTTCAATTAAGTTCACCATCTCATATGGGCGCACTTCGTGGCACCTCAGAACAATTGCAGTAGTAACATCAAACTTCACTGATCACAGATCACCATAACAAATATAATAATAATAATAATGAAAAAGTTAGACATATTGTGAGAATTATCAAAATGTGACACAGAGACATGAACTGAGCAAATGCTGTTGGAAAAAATGGCCCCAATAGACTTGGTCTACAGCAGGGTTGTCACAAAACTTCAATTTAAAAAATACATCTTAACTGTGGAGTGCAATAAAGCGAAGCACAATGAAGGGAGGTGTGCCTGTGTCTCCATGGGTGCTCCCCTGGGCCACAGTGTTGTCATCTGTCACCTGAATTTCTGCGAGAGTTCCCATGGGTCTCCCCGGGTCACCTCTTGCTCCACTATGATATATCTTCCACATAACGGCTCAATCGTTTATTTAAAGCATAAGTCAGATGTCACTTCTCTGCTCATGAGCTTCCAATTCTTCCTCTCTCACTTGGAGCAAAAAGCAAACTCCTCACAGCAGCCAACCGGGCCCGACCTTGTTTGATTTTCTGCTGTCTTTCTGACCTCATACCCTGACGCCCGCCTGCTCTCTCTGCTCAGACCACCCGGCAACTTTGCCATTCTCTGAACTTGCCAACGTCTCCACCTCAGGGCCTCTTGCTTGCCCTTTCTTCTTCCTGGAACACTCCTGCCCCACTCCCTTTCCACTTGGTTTCAATCCTTATTTTCTTTGTATGTAATAAATGATATTTACCATCAAATAGTCAATGTAAATATGGTCCAGAATATTCATTAGAAAATGGTGAAAACCGTGTTTTAGATGTGTAGTCTAGCTTAGAATTTAAGACAATAGATTATTCAGTCAGAATGTTTGGGTTGAAAAAACCAACTCTGCCACTCTAACTTTTCTCTAAATTCCTCTAAAATAGGTATAATACCCATCTTATTGGGTTACTCAAGGGGTTAAATAAAATATTGTGAAATGCTTGCCTGGCTCATAGTAAATACTCAGTTAACACCATAATTATTAATTCAGCATGATTCCTGCCTAATATTTATAATTATGTTGATGTACAATTGCGTTAAATATAATCTGCATATTGTTTTTTCACTGGGAAATATATCTTAAATACTTTTCCATGCTGCTAAATAATCTTAAAATGGCGAAAATAGTTGAGTCCTATTTATATTATGACATGCAGTAGAAACACTATAATTTAACTATTACTCCATTATTGTAAGTTGCTCAGCTTCTAATTGTTTTTTATTATTGCATTGCAATAAATATTCACCCACATATTATAATCTCTTTTATGTATTAAGATATTTCCTGAGTGTAGATTCATGGATTCGTAGATATATATTATTGTTTGAAGGGATCTGGAACTTATTTATGACACCTATGAAATTTACTCATTGCCTTCACAAAGATGTTATGAACTTACACTACTACAATATAAAATACACATATATGTTTCATTTTTGTTCTATTTAGAAAAAGTAGAAAAAGAACTGAGAAAAGAGAAGTATCTGATTAGTGCTAAACAGAGAAAAATATTTATAATTTTTATCCATTTATTATTAGCCTCAAGACAAATAAACTAATTAAATGAATAATGTCCAAGTTACTTCTTTAAATTTATATAATTGTGAAATCCTTGTAGTAAAAAGGTATTTACTCACATTGCTTATTTTAACTACAAAGAACTAAGTATATAATAAGAAAACAATAGAACATGAAAAACTGTAATTAGTTGACCTTTTTAAAAACTAAGAGATAACTTTGTGTCTACAGAAGTGGTCTTCCTAGATAAAGAAGAGCATGACGACATCATCTGGACGTAACATGTGTGCACACAATGCTGTGCCCCTAAAAGTAATTGTAACCAGGAAGAAATTGAATGTTTTATTTCAGCTCAAACCCGCTACACCTGTTTGATCATTTGGCAAAGCTGCCTTTCTGTTGTTGCTCAGGAGGCGAAGTGACTGATTGATCTAATTACCCCACTGTTGACTGTTCTGCAGAGAAGGTATAGCTTTGGTAAAAGAATACTACAATGCTGAGAATTAAATAACCCCAGCGTAGCAAAATTTATCTATAGAGACAGAAGGAATTAATTTCTTTCCTATTTAGTATGACTGTTTTTCGAATATTTTACTCAACTGAATAGATCAAAATCTGTAATGTCAATCTGTAATAAGTAGGATCATGTATAACAAAGCCATACTGATTATTCTTTATTCTGAATTTCAGTATAAAGAACGTAACACCAAAAGTGGGAGACCCTGAGACCCGGAAAGCTATTCGCCGTGCCTTTGACGTGTGGCAGAATGTAACTCCCCTGACGTTCGAAGAAGTTCCCTACAGTGACTTAGAAAATGGCAAACGCGATGTGGACATCACCATCATTTTTGCATCTGGTTTTCATGGAGACAGTTCTCCCTTTGATGGAGAGGGAGGGTTTTTGGCACATGCCTATTTCCCTGGACCGGGAATTGGGGGAGATACTCATTTTGACTCAGATGAGCCGTGGACACTAGGAAATCCTAATCATGACGGTAAGTGCATAGTTTTTTCCATTGTAAATGGTTCTCTTTTTCTTTTTGGAATGCCCAAGAGATTTACTGATTTACAGAATTTTAAACCTGTTTTTAAAATTATAAAACAATATGTGAGGCTTTTTATAACATTTAGAACAAGAATTTGTGTGGGTCATTAGATAATAATAGTTTTTCATGTGGTCTTCTGATTAAAGATTAGAACTTTATGCTGTATTCTACAAATAGGCTAAAGTGAATTTTGTTTTCTATAATATGTTGCTTAAAAGATTCCATAGTATTTAAGTCATGGGACATGCAGTAAGCAAATTCTGCTGTTTTTACTACACTTTATTCCAGTGTTTCCACTTGAAACTTAACCCTGATTTGTGGGATGGCTTCTACTGTATCTTTTCTTTGTTCTTTTCTTTTCTATTATTACTCTTCTAGTCTGCAAAATTTTGTCCCTTCTCTTTCATCTCTTAACCATTTCTTTGGTCTCCCAATCTGACACAACTACGTAATTTATTATTTTTGTACTGTACTTTCTTTTTATCAAAAACCACTTTCTTGAAAATATGTTCAAACACATCTATCAGTTGTCTAATCCTTATAATTATTCTGATATGCAAAAATAATGTAAAAACAAAAAATTCAATAACTAAAGGAATAGTTACTTGATGTAAAAAGCATGCATGTCTTCCTGGACAATAATCCACATTTCAGTTTTATGGTTAAAAATATTCACAGTGTTGTAGGATCCTAGAGCTATAGGATTCCCGAGCCATCTCCCCAGTTCTTGTAATCCAGACTTACTTTTCTTTCTCACCATAGTAGAATGTTGTCCAAAATACAAACGTGCATTGTTTTAATGACAACTAATCAGCTAATAAAACTCTTAATTCCTCCTTGATGAGTTAAGCCCAGCCATCAAATTAAGTTTTGCTAGTTCATTAGAAGGTTTAGTTAGCTGGATTAGTCTAACAGCCGCTCATTTTCAGAACACGAGGGGTTTGGTCGGCCCAGTGGTGCAGCGGTTAAGTACGCACGTTCTGCTTCGGTGGCCCGGGGGTTCGCCTTTTAGGATCCCAGGTGTGGACATGGCACTGCTTGGCACGCCATGCTGTGGTAGGCATCCCACATATAAAGTAGAGGAAGATGGGCACGATGTTAGCTCAGGGCCAGTCGTCCTCAGCAAAAAGAGGAGGATTGGCAGCAGATGTTAGCTCAGGGCTAATCTTCCTCAAAAAAATAGAAAATAAAAAATCTAGAACACGCAGTGTTCAAACGCACTATGGATAGAATGAATTAGATGCAGTTAAACTTAAAATAACATCAATTTTCAAAGAAAGAAAATATAATAAATAACTGTCGGTGTTTTCCAAAAGAAAATAAAATATCTAATATTGAACAAAATGATCTTTTGAGTTGTTATTAATGGGTATGTTGGCTATAATATTATTATTTAATTATTAAGACCTGATGTGGAGACGAAAGGCAAATATGTTGGGAGATTTTACTGTAGTGGGGTGAAAAGCCAAAAACCGTGGAGTTTAATTCAATTCCTGGCTGGCTGACTGACAGTAGCTCAGAAGGCTGTGACAGCCCATGTGCTCCTTGTCGCTCTGCATCTCCCATCGCAGGGCTGGGAGCATCGTGAGTGGAAGTGCCTCCTATTCACGCACGATTAGCCTACTGTATACCTGACCATCTAATAATAAGACATGGAGAATGTCATAGCTGCCCCGTGCTGGTTTGATACATAAATAAAATGTGTTTATTTTATTTTTGTCAAAATCACAGAGACATTCTGATGAAGTAGTTCATACTTCTTCAAGGCAATTGTTAGAATTATTTTAAGTAATGAAAGAACTGTTTGCATTCTCAATGATTGAGAAGACGAGCACGTATAATGGCATAATTTTGCCGACACAGGCAAAGCTGCGTTTGCTTCCGGGGGAAAGACTTTCTTCTGATATTCTGAATTTATTCAGTAATGGATCTGATGTTAAGGCTACTTTAAATCTGTAGCTTTGAAGTTCTGTTAATCTGGCTTTCTGGCCTCATAAATTTAAAATTGTTTTAAAATCCTACATGAAGGAAGTGGTGCCTATCAAATGGCCTATATTTTCTCTTAAAATATTGAAATACTCAGGAAAGCTGCACAAAGATTCTCTATTAGCTGGTTTTTTAGGTGCCAACTAATACTTTTTGAAAATATATAAAAAGTTTTAAGAACAAATCTATAGGGGCATTTGATGACATAGGAAATGAGAATGTTTATGCTGATTTGAGTGTGATTGGTGTTATGGATGCTTAGGTGTTTTGTATGACTTAAGAAGTTTTCCAAGGAATGTGTACATGGAAAAGAATTCTGAAATGGAACATATGAGCTAAAGGTGTACCATCAAGTCAGTGGACTTTTGACTCAGTTATATATTAATATAGTGATTATCTCAATTTATGCTGTGGAAAGACAGTATCTTTTGCACATAGGCATATTATTAAAAACCTAGACAAAGCAATTATTTAATATTTAGTGTTTCATTTGGAGGAAAATTTGTCTTTACCAGTCAACTAAGAATATTTTTCCTTTTGAGTTATCTTAAAGGAAATGACTCGGCAAAATAATAGTGTTTCAGAATTTCAGGGGATTAGGGAGACATTAACTGACTGTTCAAGATGTAACACCGTAAAGATTTACTGCTTAATTGAAATTCAGACTTTTAACCAGCAGCAGCAGGGCTGCTAGGGAAGTGTCAGCTGAAGTATTGATCGTTTATCAAAAGAACAGCCTCTGGCTTTGCTTGGGGTACTGGTGGATGTGGGGAGAATGAATGCATTTGTACGTCCTGGGTCCTAACTGTCTGTGAGACCGTCTTTTTGTATCACAAATGCACAAGGCACAATTCTGACGTCGTCATTGATAAACTTTGTCTTTTCTTTAATTCTGGTCCTTGAATACCCACTGGCTTACCTACCTGAAAAATTTTCTTTCTCTCCTGTTCACAGCTCTGAAGCACCAAGAAAACAGAGCAGCTTGATAATTTAGCAAAAATGCAAATGAAAGAGCCTCTTGATAAGTATCTAGCTCATTCTCCACAGCATATTGCTCAGCTAATGAAGGCAATTTGAATTCTGTCTACCTCAAAGGAGATAAACAGTGTCTTAGGCTGCCAGGAACCCTTAATTCATTGTTATCCACTTTCCTGTCATTTTCCTGATAGTCATGATACTTTTCGAAAACTTAGCCTAAAGCCCAATAAGTAAATTGCACAATAGTTATATTAAAATAAATAAATGCACACCACCACGTGTGGACACACACATACACACACATTCACACGTACCCCTAATAAAAATAATGCCTTTTTTTAGAGGGTTTTTTTTTTCATGGAATGGATATGTAAAACATGTGCATAGTAATTCTAAATAGAAAATGTTGCAGTGGTAGGGTGTTTGAAAACTGCACATTGCCTGAATGTGAGTTGGAAAATTTAGCAAATGTTGAGATTCCTTTTGAGCGTCATCGTCATCTTGTTTCCTTGGCTACAGTAAAAATGGCACCGTCAACGTAAACACAGACTTATCACAAAGGTTCTTTCCAATTAGACGTGTATCTAGCACAGTAATAGGATTCCAAATTGATAATCTCTCAGCAAAAGGGTTACCTTTGTAAAACTATGACAGAAAATTTCTGAAGACATATTTTACCATGTAGCTGCGGTTCTGTTAACAAAAGTACTGCGTTGCGTTGTCTCTACTTATTGTCAGAAAGGCCACGGCCTGAAGAAGGCGATGAGGAGGCGGTCAGGGCTGGCATGGGACTCTGTCTAAAGGCCAGGGAGACAGAAATGATGGTAAAAATTTCATCTGAGATGTCAAATCCTTACTTCCATTACATCGTTGTGATGGTTTGTCTTGTGGGTCAACTTGACTGAGCTAAGGGATGCCCAGATAGATGGTAAATATTATTTTTGGATGAGTCTGTGAGGGTGCTTCTAGAAGAGATGACCATTGGATTGAGGAGACAGAGTAAAGAGATCTGCCCTCACCAATGTGGGTGGGCGTCATCCAATCTGTTGAGGGCCGGGCCAGAATAAAAGACGAAGGCAGCAAGTTCTCTCTCTCTTCTTGAGCTGGGACATCCCTCTTTTCCTGACCTCGGATGTCAGAACTCCTGGTTCTTTGGACTCCAGGACTAACACCGTGTGCCCCTGGTTCTCAGGCCGCGGGGCTTGCGCTGAGTTATGCCAAGGGTTTTCCTAGGTCTCCAGCTTGCAAATGACAGATTGTAGGACCTCCATGACCTCATGAGCCAATTCCTATAATAAATATATTCTTATTCATAAATCTATATTTATTTTATTGGTTCTGTTTCTCTGAAGAATCCTGACTAATACAGTCATTAAGTGTGAAGTGGTTGAATTCCACCTCCAAGCCCACTCATTCTTTCAACACAACTAGTTTAAGTCAAATGTCTTCAGGATGCGATGCTTGAGTCAGTGGGCGTGATTTAGGCCGACCAGGGCGAGTGCACCTTCTGGAAGAGAGATTCTTGTCATTGGTGCACTAGTGAGAAAACACCTGTCCCGAGGAAACCCAGACCTGAGCCAGCTGTCTGCCACCTCCCACCCTTTCTGCTCATTTTGCAGCTGTAACTGCTGTATGATATTTCTCAGAGGCCCACAAGATTTGGCCTCTGATCTTTGAGGACAGGAAGACTTAGATGCTGAATGGATATTTATCACGAGGCCTACAGGTGCTACAGTCTTTGGGAATATTGTCCAGATCAACCTGTTCTGTGCTTTTTGAAGATAAGGGAAGGACGTGATCTGATGGGGCAGCCAAGGACCTTAACCCATCCTAAAAACCTGAGGACTTCCTGAGATTTTAGGTTCTAAATATTTTAGCTTTCTACCACTGAGTTCTTACCCGATCATGTTTTACCAAAACTGGGGAGCTTTCTCTCTCAAAGTTATTTGGCTTTCAAAACTGTCATGGCCGTTTTTTGTTTGTGTTTAAAAATGTGACTTTTTTCCTTCCTTCCTGGAATAAACTTCGTTTCACTGAGTTTATTTCATTTCACCAGATTGGTGACCTAAAGTTGCTAGTCTTGACTTTTTCAAAGCCTCTCGGTTCTGTCGCTTCATATGATTACCATGCAGTCTCTACTTGGTTGTTCATTTTTAGATCCTTGTGTGCAATTGGAGAATAGCAGATGAATTTGTGTCATCACACTCAAAATACTATTTCATTATATAGGTTTTAATGAAGTATGTAGATGGATCATGAACATTAAAATGCACGTAATATAGAGCTCTCAATAAGTGAGACAGATAAAACCAGAAATCTCAATGGCTTAACACAGTAGAATTTTATTTCCTGCTCATGTGACAGAGTAGAGGGACTTCCACTCACTCAGTCAGAGACCCAGGATAATGGAGGCTCAGCCATATTCAAAATGTGATTTCCAGAGTTGCTTCGGGCATCAACATCCAGACAGCAGCTGGGGGAACTGGGATAGATTTGCTCATAGAAGGGTGTGATGTACCAGACCTGCACGTGGTAAATAACGTTCCTGTTCAAGCTCCACTAACTAGGATTCTATCCCGTGGCCACACTTAACCACAGGGAAGGCTGGAGAAAGGGGATGGGTTTCATGAGCAACTCGTGAGCGTGTGCCACGCCAATGTGTTGGGAGGTAAAAATAATATTAGTATAGTATTAGATACACTCTGCATCTGTGGGTAAGTTGCTTAACCATAATTTACCTTAGTGCAGATTTTGACCTATTGACCATTATTTAGCTTCTGTTGCTCCTCTCCTTGTGTGGTATGTGTAGGAAGTTTTTGCTATTTGTCTTCGTATAGGTTATTTATCCTTAACTCTGGATGGTCGTCAACAAGGCAAAATGAAGTGGGAGTTTCATATTTAGCCATTAATTTATCAGTATAGAAAATTAGCTTCTTTAATTTTCTGAAAAAATCTAATTGGTTGAAATTAATGATTGGATAGGGGTTTTTTCTTGCCCAAATTAGGAAGACGAAAAATGTATTTCTACCTTAGTTTTGTGCAATCATTTTTTGCAGAGTTACAAATATGCCATTACAAAACCTACCATACTGTCATTTTAGTAATTTCTTTATGGTTTAAACACAACGAAACTATCCACTAATTGTTCTCACGTTAACTTATAACTCACTTCTTCATTTGAAATCAAATGTTGCCACAACTCACCTCCTCCCACCCCTGTTGATTACATAGCAGGGAAGCAGCAGAAACAGCCTCCGTTGCAATCCACAGTGGAATTTGCAGTAAATTTAATGCATCCGAGAACAAGACTGGGGGCTTAGAAGAAGGTCGTACCCCTGTTAGGCAATGCTGTACCAGATGTATGTGTCCAAAATAATGGAAATTGACCTAAGATCCTGGAATATCAGCCTGCTTTCCAAGTTTCAATTGCAATGGTTATTTGACCAGGAAGCCAAAGAAAAGTAGGGAGATCAAAACATAACTAAAAACCCTCTCTGGTCATCATCAGGGTCGTGCAAAGTTGCGTAAAGAAGAAAACAGTAAAAAAAAAAAAAGTAATATCAGTAAGCAAATTTAATTGAGCATTTAGTATATCCCAGATGCTACTTTAAATTCATTTTATGCATTTAACTCATTTATTCCTCACAACAAACTTATAAAGTAGAAGTGTAACTACTTCCATTTTGCAAGGAAATTGAGGCAGAGAAGTTTGGTAACTTGCCCAAGGTTTTATCTGGTTAGTAACAAGAAAACAATGCCATCAAAAAGATACCAAAGAATCAGGGAGAGGAATATTTACTTGAAGACTCAGGAGAAAAGTCTATTGAAAACATTTTACCAAGTGAACCAGAAAAACAATTTTGGAAACAACTCAGAACACCCATAAAGCCTCTCTATGGAACAGGAAAAGAAAACCTATTATTACTATAAAAACTGAATCTGTCATGTGGAAGAAAACCTGGGTAAGCTTTTCTAGAAAAGCGTAAAAAGATAAAATGATGTGAAACTCATGGATAGATATGGAAGACCTGGCAAATAGCTCCAGCTTAAGAACTGTAGATTCTCCCAATGGAGAGAATTAGGGGAAAAATTAAAGCAAAAGAAATAAACACTTAATAGCAAAAACGTCTTGTTCTAAAACAAGGCAGTAGTCTGCAGTTCAAACGGAGCCACTGCATTCATTGCAAAATTAATAAAATCAGACCCATGAATATATATATCCCACAAGTAATGAAAAAGATCCTGTTAACCAGTAAGCTGGAAAAAATAATACAAGTTCTTCTCAGAGGACTGAAAAATAAGCCTAATCATTGATTTATTTTTACCTCTGCTACGCAAATTACTGAAAGACAATGGAATAATATACACATAGACTTCTTTTATATCCTAATGGCCTGTTTGTTCTTTTTAGTATTAAATTATATCTTTGGTTTTAAAGTATTCCTATCTTAATGATACTTGTTTTAGAAATGATGTGCATCTGAGGGATTCTGCCTAGTGGTTTGGTAATAACATAGTATAGAGATAGAAGCAAAACTGGGGGTGAACATTTAACATTTACATAACATTTGACATTAGCATAGAGGTCTGATATTACTGTATTTTCGTAACTCCCCTTTCAACAAATGTTTCATTGATCATGCTGAAGTCAGTAACATGACAGAAACCTATACTTCATATCGTAGGGACCCAAGGGAATGATTGAGCATTATATAAAATTACATAAATATAAAAAATGATCCATAATATTTTAAAAGAAGAGATTTTTTTTTACAATCTAGGTTAGAGATATAATACAAGCATTTGTAGTGTTGACTGTGAGAAGTGCCATAAGAGAAATTGTAAAAGAACACTCTTGATATTCCTACTTCTGGAGAACTAAGTGTTCCAAAGATCCTTCCTACTAAAAAATAACTAGATAATCAGTAAAGCATAATTTTTATTGAATACTTTGGCATCACATTTACCAAGGATATCTCCAAAAGATCAGGAGAACCATGAACTGAAACTAGAATTCTGAGTGATCAGAACATGTGAAAAGCAGAGACCAAGCCTTAGTTCAGGGCGGAAGTGAGGAGGTAGAATCTGAAGACCGTGGATTAAAATACTAGCACTTGAATATGGACAAAGTGATCCCAGATTCCTAATGCCCCGACCCCTGCCATACGCACACAGTTCCCAGTGTGAGCAGATACACATCCTCTCTAGAGGGAAGCATGCTGGATTTAGGCTCTCAGACTTTTTTCATGGATGAGTATCATGTAAGTATCATGTAAGTTTACAATCAAAAATCACTAAACATAAAAGAAAACCCAGCATAATGAATGTGAGTCAGCTAGAAACAAAAGATTAGATTATCATCCAGGAATTTAAGATATTACACTTATTAATTTAAAGTATATGTAATTTCAAGGTATGATATCTATAAAGAGGAAAGACGGAATCAGGGAGATGAACAAGCAACAAGATACAATGAAAAAAGACTAAGAAGAGCTGAAAGTAAAACCTAAAAATGTGATAGCAAGAGTAAAACATAAGAATAATGGGTGAACTAAAGTGCAGACTAAGATTAGCTGAAAGAAATAGCAAAAGAGATAGATCTAAATAAATCCACAAATTTCAGTATGGAGAGTAAAAATGGTGGGACATATGAAAAAAAGATTAAAAGATAACAAAAATAGAAAAAAGATCTGATATACATACAATTGGAGTCACAGAAGTAGAGAATTGAGAAAATGGAAAAGAATCAGTATCCAAAGGTATCCTAGTTGATAATTACCTAGAAATGAAAGTATAAATTCACAGATAGAAGAAGCCCAGTGTGTTCTAAGCAGCATAAATTACACCACACTCACTTACTTTAGAGTAACTGCAGGGTACCAAAGACAAAGAGAAGATTTCAGAAGCGACAGGTGGACAAGACGTGTCACCTGCAGCTAGACGGGACACTCCCCAAAGTACAAGGAGATCCAGAAGACAATGTAATATTTTGAAATTCTAGGAGAAAATAACTGTGAAGCTACAATTATCCAGCAAAACTGTCTTTCAAGAGTTAGAATGAGTAGAAAATTTAAAAAGGGTAAAAAACGAGAAAAATGACCATTCACTTAATAACTCTGAAAGAATTCATAAGACATGTAGGACAAGATGAAAGAAAAGAATCCTAGAAGAAGAATCTTAGAGGAAAGAAATAGTTTTGATCCAAGAAAGTAATAAATGTTCCATGTATAAAATAATAATAATGTATAATCTGTGCAATTAAAAAAAGATAGAAGAAGCTTATTGAACAATAATAACCTGAAAGCAAAGGAAGGAGATATCAAAATTAAAATACTCTAAGATTCTTAGATTGTTGGAGAGTAAGGTTAAGGCATTGATCTTATATTCTGGTTAAGTGGGCACAGTAAATGTTCAAGGGTAACCAATCAAAAAAAAATAAAACCTAAGTAGAATATAATATAAGTGGTAGAGGGGAAACAGTAGAAAAAAAACAAAAAATAAAAAATTGCGACAGAAAAACCTACAATTTTTAGAAAGCAAGAAAAGAAAAATAATGGTATAAAAATCAGAATATAATATAAAAATTCTAAACATATCAGTAACCACAATGAATATAAATAGACTAAACTTTCCACTTAAAAAGCAAAGTTCCTAAAATAAATAAAAACAAAATCCCACTACCTATAATCTATAATATATACCCAAAATGTAGCAAGTATCAGTGAGGCTATAAATCAGACAGAAAACTTAGACATGGTGAATTCAAGTGTAAATTATTCAAACCATTGGAAAAGAGTTTGGCAAAACCCTAGTAAAATTGAACGTGTGCTATAATTCAACAATTTCACATCTAGATTTATTGATAGCCGAAACAAAGTCTTGCTCCTGTGTACCAGTAGACGTGGACAAGCGTGTTTTCATACCAGCATCATTTATAACATAGAACCATGTAAGTCTCTGTTTGTTAGGAGAATGGATATATAATTATTTATTTATTTACAAAAATGGCATATGAAGGGGCAGGGAGATAGTTACTACTGCTACAAGCAACAATATGGATGTTTCTTAGAAACAGGAATGCATGAATAGGGCAAATTGCAGAAGACTGAATACAATGTGAAACAATTTGTTCTAAGTTCAAAAACAAGCCACAATAAAAGATACAGGCATATAAATGTGCTTTTCAAAGCAAGGGAAAGATGTCACAATTTTATGGACAGTGATTAGCTCTGAAGGAGGCAGAGGAATGGAACATGGACAAAAGATGTAAGTAGATGTGAAGGCGTTGGCAGCATTTCATTTTCAAGTTGAGATGGTGGCTTTTCAGATTCATGTCATTATTGTGCTTCATGATTCACATATATGCTGGGTATATTGTTTTGCATATATTGAAGGAAAAGTATAATTTCAACAGAGGTGGGAAGAAGGGAATATTAAGGCAAAACAAATACATGAAAAAATCATAAATTGTGACGTTATTAGGCCATGTTTGTCTAGAAGAGGATTTCTCAACCTCAAGACTATTGACATTGGGGTAAATAATTCTCCTTTGGGCAGGGAGAGCTTCCCTGTGCATTGTACCATCAACCCTGCTTCTGTCCACAGATGCCAGTAGCAGCCTCGAATTGTGAACAATCAAAAACGTTTCCCAACCAAAAATGTCTCCAGCCTTTGCAGACTATCCACTGGGGGGAAAAAAATCGCCCTCAGTTGAGAACGACTAATCTAGAAGATGGGACAATTAAGAGTGAATAGTGGTAATAGGCAAGACTAGAAAGGTTGGTTTTATCCAATTTGTTAAAATTATTTAGTGGCATGCTAATGAGGTCGATTTTGCTCATGGCCCATTGGAATCCACTAAACTCCTTTGAACAAGAGAATAATGAACACAGCTATGATTTAGGACATTTTATTCAGGTTGCAGGATATAAGCTATCTCAGAAAGGAAAACATGAAGCATTGAATACAGATCTGTTCAGTGCTAATTTCTCTATTGAAACAGTTATATGGCCTCTCTTCAATATTATTTCCTATACCATCATTTAACTCAAAATATGTATTAGAAAATTACAAAGTACTAGAAATGGAAAAATTTTTGAATACACTCTACAGGCAATTGTGGATTTTATAAAAATAAGATTATTGTACAAAATAAAACATATAAGCGTATGTAAGAAACAATTTATTTTTTTACCTGCAAGATTTGACTTTTATGAAAATTCTGGTGATTACACCCTAGCCCAGAGCAAGAACCTTTGATTACTCCTCTGTGGCAATTCTAGTTCAAATTTGTTAAACTCACCATTTACAGTTTTTAAAAAATTCTTATCAGAGTCTGTAATTGTGTCTTCGATATATTTAATTTTAAATTTTCTCATGCAGAAAAGTAAATACTTGTTTCTCATTAAACACTGAGGTATTCAATTTCGGAGTTGGAAAAGTTGTCTCCAGTAGTATATTATCATTTAAGAATTCTCAGGAAATCACTTATTTCCTGTTTACTTCAGTTTATTTTTACATATATGAAAAGGAACTTTAAGATTATTCCACATTATATTCATCTGTAGTATATACAAATTATCCAATCTAAATTCTCTTTTCTCTGATTTTTTCATCTTAACTTTTTAAACCAATTTTATCATTTTTTTTCTATTTCATAGTATGTTTTCATAATGTGTGTGTGTGTATAATACATTCAGTCTATTTTCTCAGAAAAATTGGTGCTTTGTTAGAATTTTCCTTTCACTTGCCAAGATTTACTCTTTTTTACAGCCACCTGATCCTTTTAATTTTATTATTAAATGATGCCTCTTGGATAGAATTTGGCATCAAGAAAACTGATACTCACTTAGTTCTAGCCAATTTATTCATCTAGAACAGTGCCAAAGAAGGAAATGCTGACAAGAAAGTACATTTTTATGATATATTAAACATATTTTTATGATTACATATTAAACCACTGGCAAATAACCCCTATTTAAAATAAAAGTTTTTTCCCTAATGAAGCTTTTCACTTAGAGCTCTTTTTGAAGAAGTGATTTTATCCACAACACTTTTCGCTGGATGAGTGTTATTAATTCCTAATAGAAACATCCTGGGGCATGTACTTTCCTGTTTTGCATGTACCTTGCTGTTTCTCAGCAAAGTGACCCTGAAAAATTGTTCTACTTTTAACCTTTAAACTTTCTTATACTTCCAACCTAATTCCCTAGCTTTAACAGATAACCGTGCATCTTAATTTACTAATATTGAAATCAGTTTATGTAATTATATCCACAGCTCTCCTTTCTACCTCTTCTTTGACTTTCATTGTTTCTTTGTGAATTCCTGCCTCTGGGAAAAAATGGCTGCCTTTTATGCCCTCCGTCATGACTCAGCCCTCAGGACCCTGCCCTCATTTCAGCACCTAGTAAACCTTGGCCCTCTTTTATCGGTAACTTTGTGGTCCACACAATATGTAACATATTTCCTTTACTATCTGAAGAACATAATGACTTTTTATGGAATAAATGAAATCAAACTAGAGATGAGGTATCTTACAAAATAAATTCCTAGACCAAATAGATCATAAATTTTTCATTTGCTCAATATATTCAAAATAATCATTGTAGTCAAGTATAGAAGGACTTCAAGGTGACTCCTCACAATTCAGCCTGAGGTCAGCTGGCCCAAGGCACCAGGAGAAATGAGGGAATCTTTGAGGAAGATTGGGAAAAAGTTCCCTTTACCTGTGTTTATTGTCAACTCATGGGATGTAAGTCAAGCTAACCTACCTCAACCTGATTTATTTTCAACCCTGGCACATTCTTTCCTAAACATTTTCTCTTCAGTTCAAGGCAGAGGGGTTGGGGCGACAAGAGGAAGTTCAGTGTCGTGACACCTCTCCCTCCAGTCGAATGTTCTGTCCATGTCTAGTCAGGACCCCAAGAGTCTATCCTCAGAAAATGTGCATGCACTCAGACCTCAGTAAATCCTAAATGATAAGGTGCAAAAAAAGTGTATCTCAGATTAAGGGAACTTTCCTTCATTTTCCTAAAGCGGCTTCAGCCTCTTTATTTCCATGGCACGAATTGGGGAGTTGCCGCACTTCATGCTCAGATTCTTCTAGAAACTTGACACTGAATTACCTGGATGTGCTCCCTTCAGGATGATGCAGTTGGCTTCCTGCTCTGGTCTTCTTAGATTTGACCTAACAGATCCCATTAAATCCTTTTTTCTTCAAAAGTACCAATATAGGCGTGTACTCACACTGACAAATCTGTGTGTCTACATATCTTACGGATGAAGAACAAAATGATTATTTGCCTTCAGATAAAGAGGAGCTGGTTTTGCAATGCCTGTATCAAGTCTGTTAACAATAGACCAATTGAGACATCGATTCTGCCATGTTGAGCAGTCTCTAAAACTGACTAAGTCTTTTTCTCTATTTTTAATCTCGGGAGAGGTTGGTGGTTAAAGAGGGTACAGCCACCATTTGAACATATTAGCCAGGTCAGTGCAGCCTCTTCCATGTCTGGCACATAGTAAGGATCAAAATAAATATCAAAACAACAGTTTCCTTCCTGATATCTACGATGTTGTTAGCAAATTTTGATTTAATGTTGAACTGTTCATTTCTAGTAACTGCAATATAGTTTGTAATATGTTTAATCATGTAAGCTATATAAATCCTCTGAGCAAAATTTAATACAACTAGAAGTTAGAAAGAAAATCATTAAAATCATCTTTGGTACTTCTGAAGATAACCACTGCAAGGTCTGATGGATTTACTGTTCTAATACATTAGTTGCTAGATAAAATAGAGATATTTATCTGGACAGATAGAGATATAATTGTTGTTATATTGTATATCATTTAGAATATTTACATTTTCACTACATATTATTTGACCCTTATTTCCCTAACTCACCAAAGTGGTCTAATGTTTCATAATATTCTGCCATAGGGTTGAATATAATTTATTGAGATTGTACTAGTGGTCAAAATTTAGGTTATTTCCAATTTTCGTTATTCGTTACACTGTAATGAACATATTTGTATATAAATTTTTGTTGACTAATTATTTCCTAAGAACAGACTCACGTAATTATTTGGCCAAGGAAGGTAAACTTTTTAAAAAAAGAGTTTGATATGTTATTAGGTTATTTTTCAAAAATTCAGAACCGGTTTACATTCCTACCAGGAGTGTATTAAGAATGTACAATCCATTGACCACGAAAATACAAATAACTATGATAGTAATGGTAAAAATAATAATTAAAAAAATGATAATTATAGTATGTACTGGACATTAAACACTGTTAGGTGCCACAGATGAAATTTCATTTAATCCTCAGTGCAATTTTACTATGTAGATTCTGTTATTATCCCAAGATTACAGAGGAGGAAGGTGAAATACGCAGGGTTGAGCAGGGTGTCCAGGGTAACAGTTGGTGGGGGGACCCAGGTCATTTACCAAGTGGGATAGCTGCCCAGCGTGCAGGTGCCAACACCCAAAGCTGCCCACCTGAGTTTAACTGTAGTAACACCTAATTTTTCACCTTGACCAATTTGAATAGATAAAAGTTTAATTTCATGCATTTACATATTTTTTAATACTGAATGACAGGTTTTCATATATATTATTCATTTCTGTGTGTTTTATGAATGTTCATGAGCTATTTCTAACCTTTGTTTCTATTGGAACATTCTACTCAATTATTTTCATTAATTTGTAAGGGGCCTTTAAATAGAAAGGATGTTGATTGTGTATCTCACTTTCTCCCACTTGGTCATTTTCAGGAAGTGGGAGAGAGCAAAGCTGCCTTCTTTCAGGAGGAAGAACAAGGAGGCTGCCCCCATTTGAGGGTCCATGGGCAGTATCCTTCCTTTACTCAGGTACCAGGTTGACGAGCACAGGTTATTTCCCCAAGGTTGTATTACATTTTTTCTGTTCCATCACAAATATGTTATTGATAAGTTGAGAGACTAGTGTTAATATTTGATCCCAATATTTGGTGTTTTAACTTTGACCCTTTTCAATGGTAGATCCTTTTTTCTTTTCAAAGTTTAAAAATTTACACTATTGCAATATGCAGAATATGTTTCTTAATTTCTTCCAGCATAGAGTATGGTTTAGCAGACAGTATTTTATCCATTTTCTTTTTTAAAATTTTTTGATGTGAAATAATGGTTTTCTGAGTTCTTATAGGCAGCAGTGCTTTCTAATCAAAATGTTATGAAATACGCTCAGTAAGGTTATTAAGACTCTTGAAAATCGTACAAAAATATTGTAAAGAACTTAGTGATATATTCAACATCTTACAAAAAATTAATTCAGTAGAATTGTATTTATAGCAACAGTGGAAACCAGATTAATTTTATCTTCCTGGTTTCCATAATTGAATAAATTACAGTTTGAGTTTAACTAAATTAGCTGTTGTGGTGCTTTTAGGGCATGTCCACAAATTCTTTGACACATGTCCCTTTGAAACATGGGATCCCATTCTTCTCCTGGTGAATATGGGCCATTTAGTGAATCATTTCCAGTGAACAGAATGTGGTGGAATTGATGCTATGTGACTTCTGAGACCAGGTCATAAAAAGGATATAGTTTCTTTGGAGGGAGCGATCTCTTCCTCTCTTTCCTTCTTTCTTCTCTCGTTCTCTCTCAAGATATTTGCCTTTAGAGCCTGACCACCACATTTCAGAGAGACCCAGGCCATATGGAGAGACCCAGGTGGAGATGGGCCTCCACAGTAACCAGCACCAATTTGCAAGTTATGCGAGGGAGCCACTTTGAAAGTGGACCCTCCAGACCCGTTTGTGTCTTCAGGAGAACACAGATCCAGCCTTCGTGTAACTGCAGCCTCACGGGAGACCCCAGGGCACAGCTCCCCAGCAAAGCTTCTTGCAAATTTGTGGCCCACGAAATCCATGAGTGACAATAAATGATTATTGTTGTTTAAATACGCTGCATTTTGGGGAGATCAGTGATGCAGCATAAAATAACTAACACAACTGTGTACAAAGAAGGATACTTAGGAAATTACCTGGAAAATTCAAGACAGAAATATAGAAATATTTTATATGTAATAAATACCGGAAAAGTGGGGAAAATGTACACAAATTACTAATGGAAATAAAGCCAGTTTTTCTAGTAGTCTTAACTTTACTTTCACTCATTAATTGAGGAGCATGTACAGCAACAGAATGCTGTTAACTTTGATCCCTCTGCTTGCATCAAAAATATTGAGGAGGGTATGGCACCAGCCTGGTGGCGTAATGGTTAAGTTTGTGTGCTCCACTTCAGTGGCCTGGGATTGCTGCTTTCAGATCCCAGGCACAGACCTAGCGCCGCTCATCCAGCCATGCTGTAGCGGCATCCCACATACAAAATAGAGGAAGATTGACACGCATGTTAGCTCAGCGACAATCTTCTTCAAGCAACAAGAGAAGGTTGGCAACGGATGGTAGCTCAGAGTGAATCTTTCTCAACCACAACAATAAAAAAAAAGATATGAGGAGGGTATTCTCTGCTTTTCTCATGTTTTCCAAAAAGAAAGTCCATAAGTATGTGGACAAAGAATAGAATAGATGCTGAAAGAAACAAAGATGCATCTTTTTTTGAAAAGGTTTTTACTAGAGTCTTAAACCCATGTTTACGTGATACACATATCTGAACTGCTGAGAATTTAAATAGAATACCCTAGAGTAAAGTACATTATATAGAAATAGCCACACGTCTGACAAGAGCGTTTAATAACTGTTACTCTGAGAAGAAGTCCTGTGACCTGTGATTTCATAAATTACTGGAAGAACAGAATGCATTGAGGAGCACCTGACTTTTTAAGGGCCCTAAAGCCAGTCAAGGAATGAAATGCTGAGATAAATCTGAAAAGCTACAAGGGAACACACAGAGATGTGATTGAGCATAAAATTGGAAGATGTGCTTATTATGAGAATGTGTAGGAATTTATCTACAGAAAAATAATTCAAATGAGACGTACAAAATGTCAGAATCTGAGCAATCAGCTATAACTGAAGAACTTATTATTTGGTGCCAAAATAGCCTAGAGATAATTTAGGGGGAAAAAATTACATCCCAAAAAGTATGCTTAGAATTTAAATTATCAGAAGCATTTAAAAATGTCTTTATTCCTCACTAGCAAAGTCAAAAGAGTGGTTGAATACCTTACAAACTTAAATTCCTTGGCTATGATGGCAGAGGTTATAGCAGACCAGTTCCCACTGAGAATTAAAAAAAAGAAAGATAAAATAACGTGTGTGTGTGTGTGTGTGTGTGTGTGTGTGTTTAAAGATATCAGAGAGCTGCCAGGAGATCCAAGACTTGAAGTGTGAAGATCTTGGTAAAAAAAGAACCCAAGAGAGAAAGGTGAGCCTACATCTAGGGGATCCTGAGGCATTTTGCGAATTCTGGTTGAGACTTTAGGTAGAGAGTCACTGTTGTGATTCGGAGAAACCACAGGAACTTTTGGAAATTTTATGGAGATAGACAAAAAAATTGGACTTTGTGGCCATAGAGGAAGTCAGAATTGAGGGGCCAGGATTCCTGAGAGTATGGAAACACCAAGAAGTAAGGCCCAAGAGTGTGTTGTACCCTCAGGCTTTTGCCAAATTTCTATACTGCAGCGGACAAAAGACTAAGAGACAAGCAAAAGGCCACTGAAGCACAGAGCAGAGTTTTTAGTTGGCTCATGGAGATGAGGATACAAAACTTCGAGAATAAGACCTGTCAAGGATGAGGGACTCTGGTCAACACCAAATGTCCAGAGGGACATCTGAGGAGTTACACCTGAGGAGTAGGGTCTTAAAGGGAGTGTGAATCAGACCACTCAGGCGCTGACTAGATTCAGGTGATGGCCCCCATTTTCGGTACCTACCAGCTAGAATCTCCTGACTTTTTATATACAGTGGCATTCATTAAAATATTACTAGGCAACCCAAAGAATTGGAGCTAGAGAAAAACGTGAACATGTGCCTGCACACGAACACACACACACACACACACACATGATCCAGATATTGGAATTATCGTTCATAGACTTTAAAATAACTGTGGTTTATATTTCCGAGAACTAGATTAGAAGATGGGGGAATTTCAACAGTTAAATGGAATCTATTACAAAGGATCAAATGGAAACACTTGAACTAAAAAAACACATTAACTGAAATTAATTCCTCAACAGATGTATTTCATAGAAGAGTGGGCACAGGGAAGAGATGACGTGCGAATGGGAAGACAGATCAATAGAAAATATCCTGGCTGAAGCACAGAGAAATCAAGAATCAAAATAAATAAATAAATAGAGAAAAGAACAGAGCTATGCAAATAGGACACAATGAAAAAGATCTGACATAAAAATTCAGATACTGGAAAGGGTGAAAATAGAGAAAAAGAATAAAATCAATAATTTAAAGAGAAAAATGACAGGAAAGCTTCCAAAACAAATAAAAAATATCATACCTCAGGTTAAAGAAATGTTAGAAACCCAATAAGATTAAACACAAAGAAAATTACTCAAAGACGCATTATATTAAAACTGCTGAAATGTAAAGAGAAAATCTTAAAAGCAGTTAGAAGGGGTGAAAAAGGTCAGGGGCAAATTTCCTTAAGAGAAAAACAATAGTACTGACGTCTGACTTCTCAATATTCACGCGTTTAAAGGAATTAATAGCCAACCTAAAACTCCACCCAGCAAAAATATCTTTCAAAAATGAATGCAAATTTCCAGACAGAGAAAATTCAAGATAATTTGTTGATAACAGGCCCACACTAGAATAAATCTTCAAGTATTTCAGGCAGATGGATTTGCAAAGATCTAAGAAGAGCTTCGAAGAAGGAAAAGCCCCAGAGAAGGACTTATACTACCAGATTTCAAGCCCTTTAGTAAAGCTGTCATAAACACCAGAGGGATGTATTGGCATAAGGATAGGCAAGAGGACTTTATTAATGAAACAGGATAGAATCCAGAAATAATCCACTCAACATAGTCCTTTGTTTAACAACAATCATTATACAACAATATAGCAGAGAAAATACCACTTTTTGATGCACAGTGCTAGTTCGACTGGGTATCCATATGGATAGAAAAGATAAATGACAATACCTAACCTCACACTGTACATTTTAATGTGAGAGGTAAATCTATTAATTTTTCTGAAATGTAACAGGAAAATATTTTGTAACTATGTATAAAAAATATTTTTAAACAAGAAACACTAAAAAAGCATGGACTATAAACTGGACTGCATGATAATTAAGAATATTTGTTCATTAAGTGCCATTGAGAAAAATGCCGTTAGAATGTGCCATTCTCTAATGTGCCATTAAGAGTATGAAAGCACCATTAAGAGTATGAAAAGATAAATTATTTATTTGAGGTAGACATTTGTAATACCTGTATGTAAAGGAACCATGTGCAGAATACGTTGTTGGAATACATATTCTTCTTCACAGATTTCTTGCATTCCTGTACATCTTGAAATCCAACAAGTCAAAAAGAAATAGATAACCCAGCATAAAAATGGGCAAAACACTTGAAGAAGCATTTCACAAAAAGGGATATGCAAATACACATATGTAAATTGCTCAACATCATTAGTCATCTTGGAAATATAAATTAAAACCACAATGAGATACCACTCATCCTACAGAATAGCTAATAAAAAGATTGACTTGGGAGCCGGCCCCGTGGCCCAGTGGTTAAAGTTCTGCACACTCCACCTTGGCTGCCCAGGTTTGCAGGTTCAGATCCCTGGTGCAGACTTGTTCTACTCATCAGCCACACTGTGGCAGTGTCCCACATACAAAATAGAGGAAGATTGGCACAGATGTTAGCACAGGGCTAATCTTCCTCAAGAAAAAAAAAAAAAGATTGGCATTGGATGTTAGCTGAGGGTAAATCTTCCTCACCAAAGAAAAAGATTGACTGTAATAATTATTCATGAGAATGTGAAACAATTGGAGCCTCCTCCAGTGCTGGAAGAGGTGAAAAATTGATACATACCTTTTTGGAAAACTATTTATTATTTAAGCTGAATATATGCATGCCCGATGAACATGCATTTCATTGTGTTTTTGTGGTGTGGTATGATGTGTAGAAAAAGACATGTAGTAGAATGTTCATAAAAGCACTTTTTTTTAATATCCCCAAACTAGAACAACTCCAATGTATATCAACAACATAAAAGATGAGTAGTCTAGGTATTATTTATTCAATGGAATACTATACAGTAATGAAAATGAGCAATATGCAAAGCAATGGATGAATCACACAATATGCTTGCTTTTAAAAAGCTATTCACAGGATAGAAGATACAGTTTGATTTCTTTAATGTAAAGTTCAAAAACAGGTAAATTAATCTTTGGTGATAGAAATCTGATAACAGTTCCTTTGGGGATATAGTGACCAGGGAGGGGCCACAAGGAGATGGATTGCTAGTGACCTTCTACTTCTTAATCTGAGGATTAATTGCATGGGTTCTTCAATTTGTGATCCATTGAGCTGTACATTTCAGACTTGTGCAATTTTGTAATATGTTTATTTTACGTTAATGAAAAAGTTTATTTTAAAATTTTCATGTGACCAAACTGAGGAAGACATGGGGACCCACAAAATATGGCAGTGCTCTCCTCTTACAGCCAAGCTCCCGCTGTGGCCAGTGTCTCCACTACTTAACTTCTCCCTCCTCCTCTTTCAACTTAATCTCCCTTCCATCTCTCAGAATCCTCATCTCCTCTGAGTTGCCAAATCCCTGAACCTTTTTTAGATCATTTGTTTCTTGACATCTACTTTTATTTAACCTCCGCTCTTTTAAAACTTCCAGCTCTTTTTAACTTCCTAGTAGCCTAGTTGCTCTATGTTCTGTTTGAACTACTCCAGGTTCCTCTTCTTCGTAATTCCTTCTCTTCCACCCTCGAAATAGGAACCATGGATTTTATTTTGGTGTCTTTTGGATTCTTGCTACCTGCCTGCTTACTCACATGACTCAAACTACTTATGTAAGAAAGGCTTGTCAAAGTGATAATACTAAGCCACTTTTTCTTCTGCGCTCCAAACCCAGATTTCACTGCCCCATGGGAATCTCAAATGATATATTCAAAAGTTGCCTTATTGGGTCCCCAAGCCTGCTGCAGGGTGTGTATTCTCTGCATTTGTTAATGCATCAACATCCATCTAATCATCTAGACCAGAAACCTGGTGCCATCCTGGATCCTTGTGTTTGTGTTTGTTTGTCTGCCTTTTGTCTCAGCTACTCTGCAGATGAACTTGATCACATCCGTTGTACTGTTTAAACTCTGTTAGACTATACCACTGTTGCCATCCATGCCACTTCTGCCTTGGTTCATATTCTCATTGTTTCTCATATATTCATTTTTATTAGAACGTAACTGCTCACCCTACCTCCAGTTTCAAACCCCAAGACTCAGTCCCACAACAAAATCATAATAGAATATTCATTTTCCCATTGAGTCTTCACTAGTCTGTACATGTTTCTATCTTAGCACCTGCTGCACTCATAGGACTTCCTTTTACTTGTGTATACATCTATTTGGCGATCTTAGACTGTGAGTGGATCCCTATCTTTTTGGTCTCTGAAGCCACTCTGCTGGCAACGGTTTGGATGCTAAGCATATGGTTATTGAGTGAATTGATATCTCCGTAATTTAGCTGTTTGTGTTTTTCTGTTCATTTATCAGTCTCCCCATCAGACTGAGCTAATTGAGAGTCAGGTCTATGTGCCTAATCTGGTACTCAATAAGTGTTTGCTTAATGAATAAATGCATGTAGTGGAATTAGGTTTGGCTGAAATAAACTTTGGGGACTTGTAAGGGACTAAAAGATCAATATCGCAGCTTTAAAATAGTTGAAAGGAAGAGAATGCATAAAGAATCAGTGGAATGATTGTGAGATAAATAGTAAATTCGTGATGGAAAAAGGAAAGAATTATTCTCATCTTTTTTTATGATGGAAAAGGTTATCAGGGAAAATTCTATTTATATGGTTTTCCAGAAATGAACAGATTGGAAAATAACAAATCACATAGCTATCAATCTTATGATATTTTAGGACAAGTCATCAAAATAAACCTACGTATATCAGTGACGTCAGATCCAGGTGTTTTATGGGGTGGGGCAGAAAAATAGATTAGCAGGTGACATACATAGCCAGACAATTTGGTGGAAAATAATAAAGGTTAAAATAATAAAGGGTGGATGCAAAGAACATTTCTATTCAATATGCTACTAGGGGAACAGCAATTGTCTCTAGAAAGTGTAATGTCCCCTAATTAATTGGGTTGTGTTGAGAAGGTACTTAAGAAAGTAGATAGAAGACACGTGGATAAAAATTATTTATATTTTCAAAAATCTGTGCCAATAGTCAATACCAAAGGCCATGAAACAGAAGACTGCTATCAAATTAAGGTAGTAGGTGAATCCACTTTATCATGAGAAGGACATTGATTAGAAACAGAAAATGACATGTGTAGAAAACAGGCACTTCTCTGGGTAAAAAATAGGGTTTCTTGGGAAGATCTAGTTGAGACATTCGATTACCCTTAAGTTTGAAGATGAATTCAACTTCCCTGGATATTGAATATTCAAATATAAAGGAATAAAAAACAAATCTCTTTACTCATGTAAGTGTGAAGAAAGACACTTTTAGGAATCTGAGAGCTGAGTGTCTGTAATAGTTTAGTGGCCCAGAGGGGACCCTGGGGTTTTGAAATCCATTGCATATGGTTGGTATTTTAGAATTGGTAACGTGTTGCTGGAGTTTTCTAGTTAGCAGAGTAAGAAGCATATGTTATAAAATAATTTTAAGTTATATATTTATATCTACATTTTTCCACCAGTGTTTTACATTTCTACTCAGTAGTGTCTTGCTTTTTTAAGTTTTTGATCCTCAAAAGAGGCTCTGACTTTTCTCTGCTTTTGCATTTCATTTTCTGTACAACAGACAGCTGTGCTTAATGGTCCACATACTGATGGCGAATCACAATCCACTTTCTTTCCTTTTATCTTTGACGTAGTTGACTTAAAGATGATATCACAAAATGAAGGTCAGCAGGATACAAAATGACAAAAAAGGAATATAATTAACATGTGAGATGATGATATGATAGTTGTCTTAATAGGAACTGTGATAATTACAGAAAAACATAGTGAAATTTCTATAGTAACTTTTGTACCGATATTTCTCACATTGTCAATTCAAATTCCAAGTGTTGCATTTAATTCTGCATCATTACTTCCAGCTCTAATTTTGTGTGTCCAAAAATTTGGCTACTGAACGTTAAGACTCACTAATCTGAAAATAAATCTGCATAATATTTTTGCCAAAGATACAGTGGAAAGTCTCTAAATTATTCATTGTTATAACATGTGGAGGATGGGATCACCCTGTCAGAATTAAATGGATAGTATATTCTTCATAAACCTACAAATATCATAATTCATTTAGTAAAGTTCTATTTAACCACCGGTAGCTCTTTTTTATCACATACTGCCTGGTTCTCCAGCCTGTGAGGAAGAATGGTGACCGAGCAGAGCTCATGCGAACTCCCGATGTACAGATCAAGATGAAGAAGCCCCTGTATTTCTGCAGGATTCTTGGGAGAACAATTCTGAGCACAAATATTTCATTTCATAATTTAGCAAGTTGGATTTGCCCTATAATTTTTCTGTATCTGAGTCATAGTGAAAAGTGGCGGATTTTGAAGGTTGCATTTTTCTCTTAGAAGCACTTTATTACAGTTAACAGTAAGATAATTCTATACGATTCTTATTTCTTCTATGCTTAAACAACTTGAATTCCCACAACAGCATATGAAATAAACTTTATCATCATTTAGATCATTTGTTATTGTTGTTTAGGAAATAAAGTAGGCAAAGTGTTGAAGAGGAGAAAAATTGCTCACTTTGAAAGCAAATAAACCTGAATTTGAATCCCAGTTCTGCCAGTTACCAGTAATAATCCTTGTGATTTATTTAACAATACTGGCTATCCAGTTTCCTCATAGAGAAAATGCATATGGGAGAATCTCCCTTGCATAGTTATTGTAGTGAGTTCAAACATCTGGTACAATATCTCTAACCTAGAAATGCTGCAAAATGGTAGCATTCACTATTATTATTGATGCTGGAATAGCCAGCCTCCAAAATGTCTGCCAATGATTCACTTTTTGGTGAGCGTACCCTCATGTAACCCCTTCCCCCTCTCCAGCTGTGTGAGCTGGACAACATGACACACATCTAATGAAGAGAATATGCAGAAGTGATGCGAAATCACTTCCAAGATTAGGTTATAAATGACTGCAGCTTCCATCTCAGACAGTCCTTCCATTTCTCGCTCATCAGTCACGGTGGAGAAAGCCAGATAGCATGTCATGGGGACACTTAGGAAACCTATCAGAAGACCACGTGATGAGCACCAGTCTTCCTCCAACAGCCAGCAGGAGCCGGTGCTCTGCCCACAACTGCTTGGTTGAACTTTGGAGCAGAGCCACCCCTAGGCAAGACTTTTGACAGCCCAGCCAGCAGCTTTCCTACTGACTCATGAGAGATCTTGAGCCAGAACAACCAAGTTAAACCACCCTCATGTTCCTGACCCACAGGAACTGTGGGATAATAAGTGACTTTTGTTTTAAACTAGTCATTTGTTATACAGGAATGAATAACTGAAACAACATTATCATCGACGTTATTTAGAAAGAATGACTGAAAAATCATACTTTAAAGATTTTTTCCCAGTGCTTTTTAAGTATTAAAACTTACTCTTATGTACATACAAAATCATTAATTTTGCACTTTTTTACTAGGGATGTATTAATAATTTAGTGGAATATAAAAAAATCTGTGTTTCTCCACAGCTAAAAGTAGCTTTGATAAATACCACTCTGTTATAAGGATAACTAACGAAACAGAGCAGAACAAGGCCAGAGGGAGCGTGTGAAAATAGTTGAGGTAGTTTCAAAGGGAAGCTTCTATACAGGAGATATATCCCTTGCAGCAAGAAGTGTTGTGATGGAATAAATCAAATCCTTCATATACAGTTCAATTCTCATTTCTTAACGTTGACTGTCCAAGGTTGTTTGATCACAACTAAGCAGTTACTAAAGCTTTGAACAATGAAAGAAGAGGAGTAAATGCTTTATGGAATTTATGTTTAAGGTATTAGCATGAAGACAGCGAGACAGATAAAAGTTAACATAGTTCGTTAGAGTGATTGTTAAGAATTAAGCAATGTATTGGCAAACAGTGGCAGATGGATTGGATAAGAAAGGGGGAACCAGATCATGGAGGGTAGTTATAGTGGGTCATTCAAACTGTAGTTAGTAAGAAACCATTTTAGGATTTTGAGTAATGAAATAATGTGATGATAGTAGTGTTCTATTGACACCACTTAATGTGGTATAGGGTAGCAGGTGTTCCCTGGTAGAGTGTAGTTAAGTTCCTCATAGACCTTTGTTTCTCTTTATGGATGGCATCTCTTACTGGTTGGACATGCAGAAGACAATAAATTCTTAATGTATGTTATTAAAACTCATGGAAACTAATAGTTTGTGAGCAAACAGTGAAGGAAATGATATTCCTTTTGGTGTCAGTGTGGTATCTCTTCTTTTTCATTTGTGTCATAAGGTTACCTTAAGTCTTTTACATGGGTTTAGGGATGAAGTGTATCCAGACAAGCTTGTGTGTGTGAGTATAGTGATGAATTAATTGAGAGTCACCTTCAGCACAGGAGAAAGACTGGGTTCAAACAGACCTGGGTACAAACTTGCCTGTACTAATTATCAACTCCTAAGTTATTTACTCCAAAGCTTTGTTTCTTCAGCTGTTATTTGTGGGTGGTTATACCCACCTCAAGGGGTTGTTGTGCGGATTAACTTTCCGGTCCGTAGTGCGTACTCCATGGATGTTAATTTTCATTCCTCTTTAGTAAATGAGTAAAATACCTCCCAGTTAATTAGATCTTTTGCAATTAAAAGGTAATTTGTACTAAAAGAGAGGAGTGATGTCAGCATCATGGTGGAGTGAGTTTCCCAGAAATCTTTCCCCTCCAATATACAGTGAGAAAAACATCCATACTCCAACAGAGGACATCCAAACACAAGACAAAAAATGTCAGAGAGACCCAAGAAGCCATGCAACAGAGGGCAGAGAGGCTGGAGCCCCCCTCGGAAGAGTTGGAACAGGGTAAGAGAGATCGTCACTCCCTCCCCTTAAAGACTGTGATACAGGACCCAGGGACGCCTCCGAGAGGGAAGGAACAGGGGAGAGGATGTGCACTCGTGGGAGCATCAAGGACTCTTGAGGGCCCTTTCAGCCTAGAGGAAAGCCCTCTACCAGAGTGAAAGCTTTCGCAGGTGGTGACTTCATCAAGCCAACACCCCAGGAGACTAGACAGAGCAGAGGGATAAAACCCGAGAGCACGCAGAAGAAAGCGCCCCTCCCCCCACCCGCACAGCATGTCTCCAGCCCCTGGAATCTTGGCTGTAGGCAGAGGGCTAAGAATACGTGGCTTTTGACCCCACTAAGTGGTGATGGGCAGTAACTGTGACTAAATAATGCCAGGATGCGAAAAAACAGAGCCATTCCCTCTAGCAAGATCAAACTTTATATTAGATCTCTAGACTAGAGAGAAAATGACAAGTACCCAGAAATCAGTCCTGAGGACACAGAAATATGTAATCTAAATGACAAAGAATTAAAAATAGCTATCATCAAAAAACTCAATGAAGTAAAAGAGAATGTAGAGAAATAGTTCAATGAGTTCAGGAGCTACTTCACAAAAGAGATTGAAACTATACAGAAGAATCAATCAGAAATGTTAGAGATGAAAGATACAATGGAAGAAATAAAACAAAATACGGATTCCTTGAACCCTCGAGCAGACACCATAGAGGAGTGTATCAGCATGATCCCAGATAGAGGAGGAGAGACAACTAAGACTAAAAAGAAATGAAGAAAGTCTCAGAGAAATATCCAACTCAATTAGGAAATGCAACATAAGAATTATAGGTATTCAGAAGGAGAAGAGAAGGAGAATGGAGTAGAAAGCTTCTTCAGAGAAATAATAGCAGAGAACTTCCAAAACCTGGGGAGGGAAATCCATGTAGAAGAGGCTGCAAGATCTCCTAAATATGTCATTGTGAAAAGATCTACTGTGAGACATATAATAGTGAAACTGGCAAAAGACAATGACAAAGAAAGAATACTAAGGGCAGCAAGGCAGAAGAAAATAAGCTACAAAGAAACCCCCAGTGGGTTTTCAGCAGACTTCTCTGCAGAAAACTTACAGGCTAGGAGAGACTCGAATGACTTATTCAAATCATTGAAGGACAAAATCTTTAATCCAAGAATAGTCGTTCCAGTGAAAATATCCTTCAGATATGATGGAGAAACAAAAACTTTCCCAGACAAACATAAGCTAAGTGAGTTTGTAGCCACAAGACCCCCCCTACAAGAAATTCTCAAGAAGCCCTCATACCTGAAAAAAAAAAAAAAAAAAAAAAAGGGAGAGAGAAAGGGATTACAAAGCACAGAGTAAGGAGGTAAATAGGTAGACAGAATCAGAGCAGGACAGCAAATACTCAAGTATAGCATTAAAGACAAAGGGAAGGAAAACAGCAAAAACAAAGATAATCTTGTCATTTTAACCACAAACTCATAACACAAGATGGAATAGGATGTGAGAACAACAACTTAGGAGGGAAAGAGGAAAGTGACTGAATCAGTTTAGTCTAAGGAAATAAGAGACCATCAGAAAAGGAACTATCTTAGCCACGAGATTTTGAATACAAACCTCAGGGTAACCACTAAACAAAAAAGCAGAACAGAGGCACAAATAATAAATAAGGAGAAGACAAAGAAACACATCCTTAAAAACTACATAAATCAATGGGTAAAGCAAAACACACAGGATGAGAAACAAAGCAAATGCAGGAGAACTGGAAAACAAGAGGTGAAAGGGCAGTGATAAGCCCTCATGTATTTATAATCACCCTAAATGTAAATGGATTGAATTCTCCAATAAAAAGATTCAGGGCAGCAAGATGGATTGAAAAACAAGACCCAACAATATGCTACCTCCAGGAAATACATCTCAGCTCCAGTGACAAACACAGGCTCAGAGTGAAAGGGTGGAAGACGATACTCCAAGCTAATGGCAAACAAAAGAAAGCAGGTTCACAATACTTATATCAGACAAAGTAGACTTCAAGATAAGACAGGTAAAAAGGGAGAAAGAGTGACAGTATATAATGATCAAATGGACACTCCACCAAGAAGAAATAACACTTATAAATATCTATGCACCCAACACAGGAGCACCAAAGGACATAAAGCAACTATTAACAAACCTAAAAGAAGACATTAATCATAACACAATAATAGTAGGGGACCTCAACACTCCATTCACATCAAGACACTTCTGACTTGATAGATCTTGATGATCTATCAAGACAGAAAGTCAACAAGGTAATAGTGGAATTAAATAAAAAGCTAGACCAGATTGACTTACTAGACGTATATAGAACACTCCATCCAAAAACAGCAGAATACACATTCTTCTCAAGTGCACGTGGAACATTCTCAAGAATAGACCATATGAGGGGAAACAAGGCAAGCCTGAATAAATTTAAGAAGACTGAAATAATAACAAGCATCTTTTCTGATCACAATGCTCTAAAGCTAGAAATTAATTACAGGAAAATGGCTGAGAAAAGGACAAAGATGTGGAGACTAAACAACATGCTATTGAACAAGCAATGGATCATTCAAGAAATTAAAGTAGAAGTCAAAAAATATCTGGAGACAAGTGAAAATGAAATCGTACCATACCAACTCATATGGGATGCAACAAATCTGTATTAAGAGGGAAATTCATTGCAATACAGGCTCACTTTAACAAACAAGAAAAATTCCAAATAAGCAAACTCAAGCTACACCTAATTGAATTAGAAAAAGAAGAACAAACAAAGCCCAAAGTCAGCAGAAAGAGAGAAATAATAAAAATCAGAGCAGAAATAAATGCTGTTGAAACAAAAAAAGGCAGTAGAAAGGATCAATGAAACGCAGAGCTGGCTCTTTGAGAAGATAAATAAAATTGATAAACTCCTAGGCAGACTTACCAAGAAAAAAAGAGAGAAAGCTCAGATAAATAAAATTAGAAATGAAAGGAGAAATAAAAACGGGTACTACAGAAATACAATGGATTATAAGAGAATACTATGAAAAACTATATGCCAACAAAATGGACAATCTAGAAGAACTGGATAAATTCTTAGACTCTTACAACCTTCAAAGCTGAATCAATAAGAAATAGCAAATCTGAATAGACCGACCACAAGGAAAGAGATTGAAACAGTAATCAAAAGCATCCCAAAGACTAAAAGCCCAGGACCAGATGGCTTTCCTGGGGAATTCTACCAAATTTTCAGAGAGAATTTAAAACCTATCCTTATCAGGCTATTCCAAAAAACTATGGAAGATGGAAAGCCTCCTAACATATTCTACAAGGCCAACATCACTCTGATACCAAAGCCTGACAAGGACAGCACAAAAAAGGAAAAGTATAGGCCAATATCACTGATGGATGTGAAAATTCTCAACAAAATATTGGCAACCCGAATACAGCAATAGATCAAAAAGATCATACATCATGATAAAGTGAGATTTATTCCAGGGACACAGGGATGGTTCAACAACTGCAAATCAATCAATGTGGTACACCACATTAACAAAATGAGGGCTAAAAACCACATGATCATCTCAATAGATGCAGAAAAAGCATTTGACAAGATCCAACAGCTATTTATGATAAAAACTCTTAACAAAATGGGGATAGAAGGAAATTACCTCAACATAATACAGGCCATACATGACAAACCCACAGCCAACATCAGACTCAATGGGGAAAAGCTGAACGCCATCCGTCTGAGAACAGGAACAAGACAAGGATGCCCACTATCATCACTCTTATTCAACATAGTGCTGGAGATTTTGGCCAGAGCAATTAGGGAAGAGAAAGGAATAAAAGGAATCCAAATAGGGAGTGAAGAAGACAAACTCTTGCTGTTTGCAGACCTGATCTTATATACAGAAAACCCCAAAGAATCCATTGCAAAACTATTAGAAATAATTAACAACTACAGTAAAGTTGCAGGGTACAAAATCAACTTACTAAAATCAGTTGCATTTCTGTACTCCGATAATGAACTTTCAGAAAGAAAACTCAAGAATACAATTCCATTTACAATCGCAAAAAAAAGAATAAATTACCTAGGAATAAATTTAAGGAGGCAAAGGACTTATACAATGAAAACTATAAGACATTACTGAAAGAAATTGATGATGACATAAAGAGATGGAAAGAGATTCCATGCACATGGATTGGAAGAATAAACATAGTTAAAATGTCCATACTACCCAAAGAAATCTACAGATTCAGTGTAATCCCAACCAAAATCCTAATGACATTCTTCACGGAAATAGAGCAAAGAATCCTAAAATTCATATGGGGCAACCAAAGACCCTGAGTTGCTAAGGCAATCCTGAGAAAAAAGAACATAGCCGGAGGCATCACAATCCCTGATTTCAAAATGTTCTACAAAGCCATAGTGATCAAAACAGCATGGTATTGGTACAAAAACAGGCACATGGATCCATGGAACAAAACTGAAAGCCCAGAAATAAAACTGCACATCTACGGACATCTAATGTTCAACAAAAGTCCCAAGAACATACAATGGAGAAAAGACAGTCTCTTCAATAAATGGTGTTGGGAAAACTGGACAGCCACATGCAAAAGAATGAAAGTAGACCATTATCTCACGCCATACACAAAAATAAACTCAAAATGGATCAAAGACTTGAAGATAAGTCCTGAAACCATAAAACTCCTGGAAGATAATATAGGCAGTATACTCTTTGACACAGAACTTAAAAGGATCTTTTCGAATACCATGTCTTCTCAGACAAGGGAAACAAAAGAAAAAATAAACAAGTGAGACTTCATCAGACTAAAGAGCGTCTGCAAGGCAAAACAAACTAGAATCAAAACCAAAAGACAGCCCACCAATTGGGAGAAAATTTTTGCAAATCTTATATCTGATAAGGGTTAATCTCCATAATATATAAGGAACTCACACAACTGAACAACAGAAAAACAAACAGCCGGACCAAAAATTAGGCAGAGGATGTGAACAGACACTTTTCCTAAGAAGATATACAGATGGCCAATAAACACATGAAAAGATGTTCAACATCACTAATCATTAGGGAAATGCAAATCAAAACTACAGTAAGATACTGCCTTATGCCTGTTAAAATGGCTATAATCAATAAGACTAAAAATAGCTAATGTTAGAGATGGTGTGGAGAGAAGGGAACCCTCATACACTGCTGGTGGGAATGCAAACTGGTGCAGCCACTATGGAAAACAGTATGGAGATTCCTCAAAAAACTAAAAGTAGAACTACCTTATGACCCAGCTATCCCACTACTAGGTATCTACCCAAACAACTTGGAATCAACAATCCAAAGTAACATATGCAGCCCTGTGTTCATTGCAGCACTGTTCACAATAGCCAAGACATGGAAACAATCCAAGTGCCCATCAACTGATGATTGGATAAATAAGATGTGGTATATATGTACAATGGAATACTACTCAGCCATAAAAAGACAAATTTATCCCATTTGCAATAACATCGATGGCCCTGGTGGGAATTACTTTAAGTGAAATAAGCCAGTCTGAGAAAGACAAACACCAGATGATTTCACTCATATGTGGAATATAAACAAACACATGGACAAAGAAAACAGTTCAGTGGTTACCAGGGGAAGGGGGGTGGGGGCGGGCACAGGGGGTGAAGGGGAGCACTTATATGGTAACAGACAAGAAATAATGTACAACTGAAATTTCACAATGATGTAAACTATTATGAATCTCGATAAAAAAACGTAATTAGTACTAAAAGAAATCTCAAAATCAGGAATTTACATGCCTTTCCTTTTTTTTAAAGTCAATATTTCTAATACATTTTTAGTTTTCCTGTCTGCTGGAAGAAATTTCCAGGACTACATTGAAGTTATTATATGAATTTATTTTCATAGGGTC
The DNA here is from genome assembly GCF_021613505.1 of Equus quagga. Lineage (NCBI taxonomy): Eukaryota > Metazoa > Chordata > Mammalia > Perissodactyla > Equidae > Equus > Equus quagga. The sequence goes on along the minus strand of NC_060282.1, from coordinate 82,327,602 downwards.
TGTAAAAATCATGAAACATAGGTGCTTTATTCATCGCTTTACTTACAAAAAACACACACATACACAAATTTGTCAAGACATTAAGGTTATGGTTTCCTTCCAACTCTTGTATCCTAGAAAGAAAACATTCTTCAGAGCATTTGAAATTCATAAGCCCATTGCCAACAGAGTATTCTGCCAATTCCTAAGCTAAAACTCCAGCCTTTCAAATATTTGTTTACTAAATAAAAATGAGACAAGTATTTTGCTACACCTATGCTGAAATCATTAAAAATGAGTTTTAATTACACAATATGTTGAATAAATCACAGCGAGATGAACAGCATTTCTATTGTTTTAAAAAAAAGTAATAGCCTTTTATTTTTGCTTTCCTTTTCATCCTCTGCTTTGGTTTCACCACTCTGAAGGCAAATTTAAAAAAAATAGATAAGGGGCCTGGCCCAGCGGCAAAGTGGTTAAGTTCGTGCACTCCACTTCGGAGGCCCGGAGTTCATAGGTTCGGATCCCAGGTGTGGACCTACACGCCACTCATCAAGCCATGCTGTGGAGGCGTCGCACATACAAAATAGGGGAGGATTGGCACAGATGTTAGCTCAGGACCAATCTTCCTCACACACACCAAAAAAGATAGATAAGGAAGACACTTAGGTGACCTCCACAGCCTTTTGCAAGACCCAGAAACATGTTTCAAAATCTGCTGTGTGAACACCAGGTCAAGCATGAACCTCGTGACTTTGTTTGTATGCACTATGTAAATGTATGTTTTTAAGTCCACTGCTTGACTGAAATATTTTTGATGGATCAGTTCACCTGACCCTCACTATTGTTGACTGCACAAGTAATTACAAAATTTGTGATTCTGCGTTTTAGTTTTTTTCACACATGAGGGATAATTTATTGCATGAATAAAATTGTACATTTCTTTGATTACCCTTAGAACACAAATATGAGCTCCGATCACTATTCTAAAATGAGAATTGCAGAAATTCAAATGCATTTAACTTTTATCATTGGCATCAATAGCTATATTAGTTATAGATAAATGTATATATATGTATATATGTCTGTATGTGTGTGTGTGCATACACATATATGTTACATGACCATGTAATACGAAGCCTGCTGAAAAAGTAGATGATTATGTTAAGCTGTTAAGTTGATAATTGTCTTTATGTTTTGTTCTGGTGTTACTATTGATTATCTTCATGAAAAAAGGCAGGTGGGGGAGAGTGAGAAAGGAAGATTGCTTTAGAAAAAACAAAAAATGAAAAGCCTCCTTTAAAAAATTAATATTTTAAAAACCCCACCTTGTTGATCAAGAACAGGTTTTTCTCAGGGTCGGCCCGGAGGCACAGACATTAAGTTCACACATTCCCCATCGGTGACTTGGGTTTCGCCGGTTCGGATCCTGGATGCGGACGTAGCACCGCTTGACAAGCCATGTTGTGGCAGGCGTCCCTCATATAAAGTAGAGGAAGATGGGCATGGATGTTAGCTCAGGGCCAGTCTTCCTCAGAAAAATGAGGAGGAAAAAGAACAGGTTTTTCTAGGGAAATCCTTCAATTAGGGAACAACATTGGGAGTTCTCAATGAGGCTTTAAGTCATTATGGCTTCTTTACTACATTTGCTGTTGTTTGATTTATATACTAATGTTTTATAAAAACAAATTTGTTAATAAATCTCTATACAAGTACTTGGGTATAGAGGATTATTTTTTTCTGAAAATAGAAAATTCTTCATACCCAAACAGTCGGGTCTATAACATGACTAAAAGGAATTATCAGGTGGCAATGAACTAGAAAAAGCAAAATTCGGAAAACAACTAAAATTTTATCTTCCTCACAACTTTCAAATTCTGTGGTTCTTTAATCTGCCCCTGCCTCTCAGGAAACAAGCAGTCATACGTGAAGGTAAGGCAGTCGCTTCTGCTCATGTAAACATAGCCAGGTGCAAAGAAATTTGCTGTGCGAGTTTCCACTGAGAGCCACGCACACCCACCCTGGTGACTCAATTCACAACTGAGTCTTTTCAGGTCTTTCCGTGACATCTTTCACTTGCATTCCTGTCAGTTTCCCCTGTTACATCCCTCATGTTGGAGTCTGTACACCCCTTCTGTGGGGGACTGTAGTCTGGACCTCAAGAGCTGGTCCTTTTAACCTAACTGTTCCCCAATTTTCGTTTTCCTTTGGGAAGTGGAAATGAACCACGTCCCTACCTGAGTCTGTCCAGGCGCCCAAATGAGCCCCAGCCCCTCCCAACTCCTCAGGCTGCTTCCTTTCCCAACCTAAAAAATACTCTCCCGACTTTTCCATGGGATACACACTCACGATGGGCTTTAGTAAGTGAAGGGACGGGGATCTCCAATGTAAAATCAAAAACATTTCTGGTGCCCAAATATTTAGGCTGAAAAAGCAGGAATTTTATGAACTAAAGGTATTAGTTACTTTGTGGATTACTGTTCTCCTGTGCAGGCATGTACCGGCTTCCAGGTTTGTGAGGGTTTTGATGGATACACTGATAGCAGCAGAGGCGTCCCTCCACGGCTGCTCATGAAGACTGCCTCTGAGCCTGCAGCTGTGTCTGCTGTCTACAGAGCTGGTTCCTTTTCTGGTTCTGCCTCTTTGCATCCCAGTAGGCCCAGTGCCCTCGCTCAGCAGGACCCACCTGTGTCACTGTTGTGAGCCAGCTCTCGTATCAGCAGCACCAGGTCAGCAGCATTACAGTCAGCCTTCCCGCACTTGGTTATAGGATAAGCTCATGTCAGTGAAGAATTGCTTGAAGGATAGCGCCCTGTACATGTGGAATTACATCTAGATATGCTGGCACAAGCAAGTGAATGAAACCTTTTACTAATATTTTTTACCATTTCTTGCTAATCTGGCCAAGCTAAAAAAATTGTGGCAAAAAGCCAATTTCAGATGCCACATGAAAATAATGTGAAATATTTATATAAGGGTCTTAAATGGATGGCTTTTAAGATCGTAACCACTTAGTGTACTTTAAAAATTAAAATAAAAATCTAGGTTCAATATTGCTATCAATTTTTACATAGATTTTGGTGTTGAAGTGTTATCATCAACTCTAACTTAATGGGAAATAGCAAAACTCCAAAAAATTATTTCTATCATTCAGTTATTTTCCTGTCCAGCCTCAGGGACTCCTGTCTTCTGTTCCCTCCTCCACTGCCTTGGTTTAGGTCCTCATCACCCGGTAACTGACTACGGACGTGGTCTTCCAGCTGCTTTCTCTGCCGTCAGCCACTTCCCCACCCGAGTCACAGCTGCATACTGATGCCAAGGTTTCCTACAGCAGCATCATTTTGATATTAAACTTTCACAGTTCTCTACTGCCTCCTATGCCATGAGCAAACTCTTAGACCTAGCTTTCAAGACTCTCCAAAGCTTGATCTTAACATAGTTCCCAACCTTGTCACTCAAACATTTGCATCGAGACCATGTTTAACTGGTTGGCGCTCTAGTTTTGGTGAAGTCAGAATGGTTATGTAAATTCCCATTCTAATACTTCATAGGTTTCTGACCTTGGATGAACCAAGAAACTACACTTCAGTTTCTTCTCATATGAAAGGGGAAATTTAGTATCTGACTCAAAAGTTTGTAAAGTCTATTAATTAGAGGAAAAGGAATAGTAACAGTAGCAGTAATGCCGTAGTAATTATTAGTCACCACTCTTGAAGCACTGAACTATGTTCTAGGTACTAGGAAAAATGTCTTATAGCCATGATATGATTTAACAACCTCCCCCCCCCCCACAGCCTTGTAAGTAGGTGCTTTTGGACCCACTTTACAAATAAAGAAGCTGAATCACGGAGAGGTTGGTAGTTTACTAAGTTTTATACAGATAATAGCTCAGTTAGGATTTTAAATCTGGTTTGTCTTAAAGGACCTAAGCAGAGTAAAACTAACTTTGCAATCGTGTGTAATACAGTTTTAATGCATTCGTTTTTCCTGGGAGGAATTCCATAGTTTCTCAGATTTTCTGAGGATCTTGTGAGTCCCAAAGAGCTCAGAATCGGTGAACTAAACTCTCGATTCCTCAATTAAAAACAAATGACCTGGGTAATTTATCTTTAGAGACCCCTAGAACTTTGTCTGGCAAACGGTAGAAAAGAATCAATTACATGTTAGATAAATTATTTATCAATAGTTGAATAATTCTATAAATAGTTCCTGGCACAAAATAGATAATTAGTAATTTTTAAAAGAATATGTATCACATACTTGCTGCTGGTCTGAAGATTATAGCACACAATACCAGAATTGCTGTACCAGGCCTACATAGAATTATGACTGGATAAATAGTGCTTATAGATGGCAGACTGTCAAAGGGCATATACTTCTAATCAGTTGCTGAAAAATGAGTTTGCAATTTATTATATGATTATTTTTGTTTAAACGGTCACTAAAATGGTCTCTTTTACTCTAGTTTAAGAGAGGGAATTAAGCCTCCAAAATCACCCTGGTCATCAACTCGAGCCACCCAGAGGAAAAGTATAGTGCAGATAGACCACACACGAATAAATGACATGGAACAGAGCTGAGGATGCTCTTAGACCCCCAGCTAGACTCAACAGGAGATGGAAAAAAATCCTTGTTCATATCGTGGTGCAATTAGCCACATGCAAACTTGATTTTCTTAGCAAGACTTTTCTGAATTTAGTGAAGACCTTCTAATTCACTAAAAAGCATGCTTCATATCCAGACTGTAGCCTGAAGGAATATAACATGTACTTTGGCGTTGTTTATCCAAATATTTTCTCAGGGTGTCCACTTTACCTGGCTGGCATAGACCTAAGTTGTTTTAATTCTATTAAAGTGCTTATTAATTAAAAACTATAAATGTTGGTAGTAGAGTATCTTTGAAAATACTGATTTTTGGAAGAGCTCCTAGGTGGCTGTTTTCCTTATCTTTTAAGTGCTCAGTGTTTGTGCCTTAATAGGTACCCCAGTGGCGTTCATACCTCACCACGTCCAAACAGACAATGCCAGCATTCCCAGCATACCCTCCTCAATGGCAGAAGAAAAGCTTGGAAACGTAATTTTAAAAATGAAAGTCTGCATCCTGTACCGCTCTCCTAATTGTAGCGGTACTGTTTTGTCCTTTTCTTTTGAAAATATTGTCTTTGCTACAAGGCTTTTAGACTTAATCAAAAATTAGAAGCAATGAAGATGATTAAAACTTTTTGAACAGCCAGAATTATCCTGAGGAAGTACATTTTAAAATATTAAGTCAGGCATTAATTCAGTGGGTAAAAGGTGTAGACTCTTGTTATGGATTCCTGGAAAGAGCTCTTACCACAGCCGACTCTGAACAGGTGGCCTCACACGGTGGCCCTTGTTTTCTGGGATCTGCAGTCTGGAGCCTGGAGAAGATGTTCAGGGCCAAGAAAAAAGTAGAGAAATCCATTTCCTCAGTGCACTAAGCTTCTGGTTGTGGGTCTAGACTGTGTGGGAGTCTAAATCAGTTCCTACCACTTACGGGGTAACTTCGGCTGAATCACACAAGCCGTCAAAGTCTTCATCTCCTAATACGTAAAATGGGGACAGTAACAAAAGTTAACTAATATGGTGAGACATGGACGAGCTAATACACGTAAAGTACCTGTGAATATTAACTGATATTTCTGGCTGTTGCTTTTATAGCACTTTATGAAAACTTTTTGTTTCCTTTAATTCTTCTAGTCTTGGGACAACATTAATAGTGCTGGATACAACAAAACACTTTAAAGGTTTGAGCGTATGTGAAGGTAAATTAGATTTCCATTAAATAAAACAATACTTATCCAACATACATGTAAATGCTATTCATAGTCGTAACTTCATTGCATTATATTTGCCCGTATATGGTAAGCAACTAATAAATGAATGCAATAAAAAATTTTTTTCATAGTCAAACTATGTCTGACTCAAGTGGGGGAAGCATCTGGGCGAGGGGCCAGGGAATTATTCTGAAGCGTGAGGCCCTTGGGAGCAGCCAAGCCGAGGTGTAGTGTCGAGGACAGGCAGGGTGGGCAGGGGGAAGGCAAGAGGAGCACCGAGCCCTGGAGGACCTGGCGGCTCAATGGGAGCGTCGACATGGCAGCAAAGGATGTGAGGGAACGCCCAAGATCAGTTTCTCTCAGCTTCTGTCGTGCAGAGCGCAGCTGAGCTCTGACTTCCTTCTGGAGCTGGGCAGCCAGGACACGGGGCAGATCCCCACTCTGCCTTGTGTGGGCAGCCAAGCGTTATCAGTGGAAGAGAGTAAGAAAGCATAGACTACCAAGTTTCAATGACAAGTTCTATGAAATCATCCTGGTTCATGCTAGATGCTCAATAAGCAGTATTGCATTCTTGTTCTTTTCAACACCTGTCTATAGACCTTTCTGGCCCTCTAACAGGGACCACAGGTTTTTCTGGTCACCGAGAGAGTGGCCCTCTCTTCAGGGAAGTGCACAGAGAGTGACAGCAGAGGGGCAACCAGGGTGCCGGGTTCCAGGCATTTGAAAGAAGACGTAAGGCAGGGAAATAGCTGGCGTTCCCATCTCTGCACATTTCCATCACAGGCTCTCCCTCAGACACAGGGTTACTGCCATCCCTGTCAGTGTGTGTAGAGATAGTTGGACTGGACCGTATTTAAGATCCCATTTCATCTCAGGGTTTTTATGCAAACAAGTAATTCAGAGTAGACCCCTTTTCTACTGAAGTTTTTCATTTTTTCCTTCCTATCTCCTAATCCTAACCAAATGCAGAGCACTTAGAGTGCTGAGCTATCTCATATTACTGATCTACTGCTGCGTAAAAATCACCCCAAAACCTAGCAATGTCAAACAACAAACATGTATTGGCTCACACTGCACCGAAGGTCAGGAATCCAGGAGCAGCTTAGCTGGGTGGTTCTGGCTCCAGGTATCTCGTGACTGTGCAGTGAAATTATTAACTGGGCCTGCAGTTGTCTGTAGGGGCTGGAGAAGAAAGTTCCAAGCTCATTCACATGGTTGTTGGCAGGAAACCTCAGTTCTTCTCCATATGGGCCTCTCCGTAGGGCTGTTTACACAACATGGCAGCCAACATCTCCAGGGTGGGGAATGAGAGTATGAAAGAACAAAGATGGAAGTCATGATGTGTTTTATAACCTAACCGTGGAAGTCAGATACCATCACTTCTACCACGTTCTGCCACAGCAAGCTGATGGAAACATGGGTGTAAATACCAGGACTGGGGGTTATTGGGGCCATCTTGGAGGCTGACTCTCACACATCTCTTTAGCTTCTCAACTGGCAAAGCCAGCTGTATGGATAGCCAGCGGGGACTGAGATTTAAGCAGCCCCATCCTATCTATTAAGCACTGGAGAAATTTCACTAATCAAAGATTTGATGGTGATTTCTGAATGTTGTTTCTAGATATGGATTTAGGTATTTCAAATTTACGTATTTAAATATTTAACGTTATGAATCTGCTCAAATTTGTTCTGTCAGTCATTTAACCTACAAGTAAATATTAATAGCTGCTATGTATCAGAAGCTGTCAGGGCAATTATGATATGTGTAACAATCCATTATGTGCAAAAGATCAAGGATACACAGAGGAAATAAAGTTATCTGGGGAGTTGAGAAACCTTCATGGAAGAGGTGATTTTGAGTTTTGTTTTAAAAGATTAATAAGAAGACTGACAAAGAGGCAAGTGGAAAGATATATATTGGAAAAAAAAGCCGAGTTTTGGGAAGTTTCAGAAGGCAACAAACATATAGAATGATACCATCTTTATAAAGTTATAATTTATTTAAACATACAAATTTGATAAAAATATCAAAATATAAGCAAGGGAATGAGAAATTCATAACTCGGGGTAGTGAGTACATCTGGAAAAAGTGGGGCAGCTGAAGGTGTGATGAGAGAGAAACCAGAGATAGATTCAGTGGCACTGGTGATATTCTAGAGTTGAATAGGTTTATAGGATTTTAAGTGTTAGAATTATTTATAGTAATTTTTATGTATGAAATATTATATAGTCATTCTTTTAACATTCAAGATATGTTGTCAGCAGAGGGAACAGCATATGAAAACGCATAGAGGGGAAAAGGCTTGGAGTAAAATATAAAGACATGATTGTGACCAGCAAATTATAAATAATGCATTATCTTTCATAGTATACGGTTCAGCGTTCTGGAATTGTATCGGAGTAGACAAAGGAAAGAAGATTAGAGATAGAGTGGAAAGCCACAAACTCAACACACAAGATCTTGCAAAAGGAGCAAGTACTGTTTCTTTGTTGAGAACCAGGAGGCTGATTTCTCCTTTGTTGCCTGTGTGGTGATAAGATCAAGGCATATGACAATTGAGAACCTTGAATGATGTGAATTAATGATAAGTTACAGGAGCAGTTGTTTTTTTCATCATTAGGAGAGAGGTCTGGTGCATTTTAATTGTCTAAAACTCATCATGTGCCAACGACTTTGTTCCCAGTGGGATTCAAATCACAAGGTAGGACTTTATTCAACAACTTACCCTCTTAAACTATTGTGAAGCTGCAAGTAAGGTTTAATTATATTATTGCCAATCATCTGAAAAATGGTAATTAGTTGGAGCTCTCGGCCAGTATTTCTGATTAAAAGTGCCGTGGCGAATTCAATAGGTCATAGGTTCATATCCTGATCGTGTTAATTTTTTTCTAATGCCTTACCTTATTCCTGAGACAAGGAGTGACTCCATCCTTGGAAATGCTGCTGAGGAAAAGCTTGATTGATCTGAAGAGCAGAGATACATGAGATGAGATGACTTTTGCTGTTGTTGTTTGACCTTTTGGTTTTTTTGTATTCTTCTTACTAGCCAAAAAAAAAAAATTTGTGACTAAAAGACTATTTTCCTGTGAGAGATTTGAAGGGCTTTTAATAATTCAACAAAATCCAATTTCAATAATCAACAAAAAAGGTTGATGGATAACTAAACGCCATATTTATCTGACCAAGAGGGAAAGAATGAGTTCCTACGTGTTTATCTAGGAAAAAGGCCAGGGTACTTTTTTTCTGGAGAAGGAGACATGGTCCACAAGGAGGAAGGTTATTCAGGTTGGATTTTTTTTTCTGAAGAATAAAACAAGACACAATACCTGTAAGCCCACACTGGGACTTTCTGACCCAGAAGTTGTATCTGTTTTGACAAAAGAAGACAACAGTGTCTAGAGGTGTTTTCTGAATCAGTGGTGTTGTCTTGCTGATCTCCGCCGCCACTGTAGCTGTTCCTGGTGACCTTGAGCGCCAACTCTTGAGTCTTCTGCTCTTGGTTCCACTGACTTGTTTTTTGTTGGTCCTTTGGCTGCTCCAGAGAGCTTTGTTTTGTAATTAGGTCTGCTCTTGGTGAAAAATTGCTTTTACTTCTAGCCCGCTGATAGCACATTCCAGCCAAACTTTATGCATATTTTCTGAGTGTGAGCATGCCCAGAAGCAACATATACCTGCCCTTCTACCATTTTGCATGTTATTCATGGTTACAATGAGTCTCATTGACATCAGATTTGTATCTTAGCAGAGGTGTCTCTGATTTGAAATCACAGAAAAATTCTCTCTAGAGCTGGTATTAGATGATTGATATCTGAAAATGCCTGAGGCTCCTTCCCTTCCTGCCTTCCTCTCACCTGAGTGTCCTCTGAGACACAATCCTGGAAGTCTTCTGCCTATTTTACATACTCAATACTCTCATAGTCCCCACATGTCTTTGTAAATAACTCCCTCTTTCTGTTTTTTATTTCTGCCTGTGACTAGAACATCCTCGTTACTTGATCCCCAATAGCCATGTTTCGTTGGTTTTTCACTCAAAGTGGCATCTTTAAAATAAAAGTCTGTTGTTCAGTAGCTTGAACTCCTGTGTCTTTTGATTCCCCACTGCCTGACCTTCTGAGCATCTCACTCACTTCTTACTCCTTCCAATCATTCTAATGCCTCCTCCTCCCATCGGAGTTACTAAAATAGACTTGTTCTGCATTCCCCAGCAATTTCCTCTGGACCGTGTCCTATTTTCCTTACCTGTGAACACAAGATTTGCTGACATTTATTGACCATTGAGTGACTGTCAATGTTGGGCACTTTAGTTCCACTGTCTGAAGCCACGTAAGTGGCCTCCTAGCTCTTCTTTCATCTCATCTCAGTCTCTTTCCATTCCTGTTCTTTGCATGACAATCATAAAAAAAAATTCTAGGGGGAAATAGGGAGAAGTTGGTGAAATGGCACAAACTGTCAGTTGTAAGATGAGATCTGAGGATCTAGTGAACAACACCGTGACTGTGGTTGATAACACCATATTGTACAATTGAAATTGGATAAGAGAGTAGAACTTGTGTTCTCATGAAAAAAGGAAAAAAAGGTGAGATGATGGATGTGTTAATTAACTTAATGGGAGGAAAATCCTTTCAAAATGTATACATGTATCAAATCACCACGATTTATACTTTAAATATCTTAAAATTTTATTTGTCAACCAAACCTCAATAAAGCTGAGGGGGAAAAAACAAAACTTCTGAGCCATATTTACATGGAAATTACATTCTGTTGTTTACTACCCAAATTCAAATTAGTCCTCCACTCCCTGGAAACTGATCTGTTCATTCAACTCATTTAAAGATTAACTGTCTACTGTGTGCCAGGCAATGCCTTTGAACTGGAGACACTAAGATAAATTATGTACAAGTTTAGTCTTTAAAGAATTCAAAGTATTTTGGGGAGATTTTCCAAAGGATGATGACAATAAAATGCAATTTCTGTGATAGGAGGATGCACAAAGAGCTGTGTGCTCCTAAGAAGAGAGCACACGTTCACAGCACCCTTGAGGGAAAGAATTAATAGAGAAAGTAACGTTTGAGCAGTCACATCAAGTCTGCTTGACGTCCACCCAACACCCCAGGGAGGGAACGGCAGTTCCAGAGAGAGGACGGTTAATGCAGAGACCTTAAGGACTGAATAAGCAAATTTTTCGGTGATTGGAAAGGTCACACAAGGAAAAGAAATGGGAGATAATGTTACAAAGGAAGGCCAAGGACTTCTGTATAAAGGGTCTCAGTTATCTTGCTGAAGAATGTGGAATTATCTTGTAGGCAGTGGAAAAGCAACGAAAATTTAAGTAAAGGTGGTTATGGGAAGATGTCCTTTCCACCACTGTACCTTTTTCCTCTGTTTCCCCTCTATGATTTCACTCTCTGTCTTCTCCTTAAGCCATGTTCTTTAATTCCCTTAAATATACTCTTAAGTAGTAATAGTCTCTTATACCCAATGTCATGGGATCTGAGGTCCAATTTGATTGGACCCCTTTTCCATCCATTTCTGTTACCACAAGAAGCACAAGACAAGACATCCCTCACCCCTTGGACTCCAATTCCCAAGTACTTGTACTTTGCCATCTCTGTCTCCATTTCCTTCCCTTCCCTGTCGTCTGAAACACTTCACTCCAGAGAAGTTCCAAGGCAATCATAGTCAGTCATCAGAAAAATCCCCTTAATAATCAACCTATTTTGAGAATATTCCCTTTACGTTCTTTTTTGTAACTAAAATTGGTCTCTCCATTGATTACACTCTTTCCTCTCCATTCCTTCAAGTTGGTGGCTGTTTTCTCCTCCATATTCCTTCTACCACTAGGGCTGGAGTCATGGTGCATGTCCTCCCTTTGTTCTTTTTGATGCCACTTCAAGATCATTCCTCTACCCTCCTCCATACAAACTTCCAGCTTTGACTGATTTTGTCAGACCTTTCCAGGCATTGTCCCTCCTTGCTGTAACCATCTCCTAATCCTCAGCTCGTTCTCTCTCTTCTTTGATGATTTTATCTCCTGGTTCAGTTCCATTCCCTTCGATACCACCCTTGGTTTAATTCTTGGCCATCTCCGTATTCATGCAGATAATATTTCTAATGTTCCAGGCTCTCAGTTATTGGATCTCTTCTCCAATTTCATATTCCTTCCTAACTCTGAGACTCACTTCCATGGGTATACCCTTGACATTGCTCTTACAAATCTCAATTTTGAATACTACGTGACCACTGAGTATTTTTCCAGCTCATTCCTGCTAGTATCATGATTCCTAATATCCTTTGACCACATCAGAATTTAAGAGTAGATCTTAAATTGATCTTATCACCTTATCCTCATCCCATAATGCTATTGCTTCCTTCCTTACATGACATAAATACCATGGCAAGTTAAAAAATCACTCTCTTACATATATATATGTATATATATATATATATGCATCCCCAAAGTTTCCTTATGTTTCTCTCTGCTTTTTATATTCACCTGGTGATACCAAAACTCTGGTGAAGTCAACTGCCACCTCGGTATCTGCATGCACACAACTGAGTAAGGCTGGAGAAGAAAGACACACCACGTAGTGAAACTGATCTCAGTTTAAATTCATGGTCATGAATGCTGCCTGACAATTATTCTGTGTTTCCCTAGTCCGTTCTCTTTACAACTCCCCTATCCAAATATTTCATACTTCCTTCTCTCTCCGTTTTCCTAGATACTATTCTCTCAGTTGGTGAACCTTCCTATCTCACTAAGAAAATTATAGCACTCACAAGAGATCTTTTTTAATCTTCCACCACTGCTTATACCCACTGCCAGAATCTGTGATTTTGTGTGCTACCCTCATTTCTGTTACTCTGATTGAACTGTCCGTGTTCCTATCAGAAGCCAGCTTTATCCTGTCTCTGCTCACCTGTATGGAACGTATGCTTCCAGCCTGCAACTGCCCGTGAATTCCATGTGTGTATATCTGACTGGAGTTGAATCTCCAATTAAATATTTAAAAGGCATCTCTAACTTAGCACTCAAATAAATGAACTCCTGGTAACAGTATCCTCCTCTCACCCCCACCAGAAAAACACCAAACACTAGTTCCTCCCATGGTTTTCTCCTTCTCAGTGAGTGGCCACCTCATTCTTCCAGTTTCTGGGGCCAGAAAACTAGGTGTTATCTTTGACCTTTTTCTTTTTTCACACCTTTATCTTGTCCTTTAAGAAACTCTGTGTTTCTCCTTTCAAAATATGCCAGGAATTGTACTGCTTCTGCCTGCCTCCATTACTCCCACTGTGGTCCAGGCCACAGCATCTTTACCTAAATTATGCCACTAACTGCAGAAATTGAATCTTGCTGCTCCCTTGCCCACTGCACTTGATTCTCAAGAGCAAGCGCCAGAGTGATCCTGTTAAAATGTAAGTAAGATTACCCCCCTCCACTGCTCAAGACCTTTCAGGGATCCCCACCGCAGTCAGACTGGAAGCTAAAACCATTCCCGTTATCTAAAATTCCACGTGTTCCATTTCCTCTCTGGCCTCATCCTTTCTCTGCCTTATTATTTCCCCTTACCATTTATCACTGGGTTGCATCCTGTATATTTTACTTTTCTTTCTTGTTTCTTTCCAGTCTCCCCCATTAGAATGCAAATGCTATGAGGTCAAGGATTTTTTGTAAGTTTTGTTCACTACTGTATTGCCAGAGCCTAGATCAGTGCCTGGCTCATAGTAGGCGTGTGATAAAAGATGGATTATTTAATGAATGAATTGTTTTCACATGGCTATGTTATGTAATCTCCTGTGCATGCTAGTCCTTTTGTAGATGTGTGATTTCCTATAGTAATTAAAAGGATTGTCTCTGAAATCAGACCAAGAGAAGTTTGAATTCCGTCTGTACGTTTACCTTACCATGTGACCTTGCAAATTGCATTCAATGTCACCAAGCCTTGTTTTCTTATTTTTAAAATGAACATAATAGTGACTAACTCATAGGATAATTGTAAGAACTAAATGAGAAAATGCAGATCAAGTGTTCAGAATGCCCAGAGCAAACTTAGTAAACTTTTAATAAAAATAATTAATATCTTTTTTATTAAAGCTAATACATCTTGTTTTTCTTTTTGTGTCTTAATTTTCACTTTTAAGAATTTTATGAGAAGAAGATAAGCTCTTTGAGATTCTATTTCTTTTTAAATCAGGCTAATTTGTTTCACACTGGTATTTCATCAGTTGTTCTTTGAGAGTGAGGTAGGATCCTGATGTGTTTGGCTCATTTTCGGTATGCTGATGTCATATGGGGAATCAGCCCCATAGTTTTGTTCATTTTTCTGTGACAGAGTACTCCAGATTAGAAAAAATGTTGGTTATGGGTCTGGCTTTTGTGTGAAAAGAAAATAACTCCCTGGAAATGATGCGGGGTCGGTGAGCCGAGGAGTCGAAAGAAAGATTTCTTAGACTCTCAAGATCTGGCAGTAGTGCTCTTTTATTTAGAGAATAGTGTGGAATAGCATGGGGACAGGACCCATGGGCAGGCAGAGCTGGTGTGTGGGGACAGGACCCACGGGCAGTCAGAGCTCCTGCTGCTGCCCCGAGTTGAGGGTTAGGGCTAAATTTAAGGCATAGGTATGTGAGTCATCTCTTTACAAAACAAAGGAAAAAAAGTTAAAATGGTACCAGTGCCGGTAGGGTCCGGCCATTGGGCGGTCCCACAACTTTTAGATAAGAATCAAACCGGATTGAGTAAATGGCAGAAGTCACCGCTCAAATATTATCTTCAGCTAAAGACAAAGGAGGATTTTGGGGTGGGGGGGTCAGTTACATGAGGTTGCCAGACAGTAAACAACTTAAGTTCTTGCCTTCCCCATTAAGAGTTTCCAGAGATAAAGCCATCCCCCCTTCCTCCTGGCGCAGAGAGGGAGGCATGGAGATTTCCTTCACAAATGCAATTGTCTCTGATCAAAGGGCAAACAAATTCCACTCCTTGGAGCCTGCTTCTTATCTGTAGTTTTAAAAGTAACCAGCCTAAAAATCCTCATCATAAACTGTTTTAAAATTAAGCAGCCTAAAAATCCTCATCAAAAGGAAGTATCAAGTGCGTCACAAAAATGGTTAGAAAGGAGTTTTCTAAACATGACACTCCAGAAGTTCCTTCAGATCATTTGCATTCGGAGCAAGTCATCCATGTAAAGCTTAACATTTTACGTTCAATCATGTTAAACTCTTTACTTAGAAACATAACCCTTAGAAGTATAACAGCCCTAAGTGTTTGCGGCTCTCATGGGTCAACTACATTCTTGGAATTAACAAATATACAAGTAGGCCTGGCTCTTTTCCCCATAGGTTCAGTCGTGGCAACACAGGAGCGGACAACATGGAGAGGTCATCAGCCGGAGTTGATTGCACAGTCAGACCAAGTGTCTCTGAGAGTTTGCACTAGATAGACATACTGTGCAAGTTTGCCACAGGTGGGAGGGGTGTTTTTATTTTTAGTGAGAAGCAGCCACTCTAAGATAAATATGTTTTGTTCAGATTACCTGGGAATTGATTAGAATTTGTATTCAGAGAGCTGGAACTAGAATCCTAGTTATTATGACTGCTAACCTGTGGCTTTCATTTTACATAACAGTATTCGTATATTCTAGGCCAGTAATAAAGAAAAGCCTTAGTCTAGGATAATAATAACCAGAGTCCTATTTGCAGCTCTGTGAATACAAAGATTTGCTGTCCTTGACAAGACTTGTCTCCTCTGTGCTTTAATTTACTCATCTGTGTACAAGTCGGGATTGTATCTGCCCTGTATTTTTTACTGAGTTATTGTTAAGATCGTGTTCAATGTGAAGCTTATAAAAGTGAGATGTTGTCTATTCCATGCTTCCTAATCCGAAGGATATTTCAACAGCAGTAGTAGCAATTTTTGGTGCACTGTTCTCTTTTCAACTTTTATTCTTTGTTCTTCCCTTTCAGTTTCTAAATTTCTATGTCTTCATTATTATCACCTCCTCCTCAGCCCTCCCCCTCGTTTGAAAATAGCGTATTGGATTTGGCCAATAGGAAGTCCAATGATAAACTCACGCTGATAGCTGAAATAAAGAGTTCCTCTGACTTTTCTTCCTAAAATTTTGATAACACCAAGTTCTCCTTTTCAATCCTGTACTGGGGTATGAGTTACAATCGTGTCTTTTCTTCTCATTTACACAGGAAATGACTTATTTCTCGTAGCAGTCCACGAACTGGGACACGCTCTGGGGCTGGAGCATTCCAATGACCCCACGGCCATCATGGCTCCCTTTTACCAGTACATGGAAACCGACAATTTCAAACTACCTAATGATGATCTGCAGGGCATCCAGAAGATATATGGTAGGTTACCACCGCTTCTATTTGGTTAACCCTACAGCAAAGTCCAGAATTCCTGCTGTGTTTTCTTTTTTGAAATAGATGCTGTAAATATATGAAAGAGATAAATTCTAGGGGAAAAAAATCTAGTCTCTTGGCAAAACTCTTCTATCAGTCAAGTTTTGTTGGCCACAGTCCCAGATATCTTAATATACAGATGATGGGAAAGTCTGTACACTGATGAAGTTTTCTTATTGAGTTCAGTTGAAACCTGCAGTTATAGTAAAGATCTAATAAACTTTAGTATTTAAAATTCAGGTAAAAAATGTAATAAATGAATGTACCCAATAAAAACACTGAGAAATACAAGACTTTCATATAAGATACTGAGACTTTGGTAAAAACTGACCAATTGACTTTCCATTTAGGATATTTAATGTTAGATAGTTCCTAGATAAATCACTTTTGAAGTTGAAAAAAATAATCTTGTGTGATGTGTATAACAAAATGACCTCAAAAGCATGTACTTATTGACTGAGAATGAAGGTTAGCAAACACATGAGCAAAAGTTAACAAACGGCTAAAAGTACTAACACATAATTCGAAATAAGTTTCTACTACAATAAAATTGTCTTTATTTATGGAGTTCAGTCAATGAATGCAACTTCAGACAAAAGGGAGAAAGACTATTATACATATTTGCCATAATCCTGACTCCCTCAATAGAACCATTGACCTTTATAAAGACATTTATTCCACACATAATTGTTAAGAACTTGACATTTATAATTTACGTATAGAGAATATGCTTTGCTAAATTAGTGAAGTGAAAACTTTCATTTTTATAATACAAAGACAAATGTGTGTTATCTGTATGTTAATATCCAGTATCCAGAAGATGCCATTTGCCTTTTTAAATAGCATAGTTAAAGTTCACTAATTTGTTTTGCATTCATTAGTTTTTCAATTTCAACATCTCGGCAGGAAGCGTTCTCTCAGGGTTACAATAAGATTTGAAAAAAAGGTCAACTTTGTGCTGCTCTTTATTTTTGGGATACTGAGAAAAGAGAAATGTCTCAAAAGCAAAACTAAAAAGCTCATGTGTTGAATGAGCTCCCCTTTGCCTCAGTGCCTGTCATCAGAATTCCTCCCAAGTAGTTAACTGAGGGGCCTCTTTCTCACGACCTCATGAATTAGTAGTCTAGACTGAAGGTCTGCAAGAGAATATTCTTTCCCTATCTCAATATTAAGTGTGAACAGCTCTGTATTTCTTTTTAAAAACATAAATCCCTTCAGGAATGATGCTTTACATCTGTACCAAATTACTTGTGTAGACTTTGGCTGCTTGATTTAGAAATCTGTTTTTAGAAATACTTCTTCACGTTAATATTTTACTAGTGGTGTTTTGATCAATAGGTGTTTTAGATTTAGTATTCAAATGCAACGCTCTTCTAGCAATTTGTCAGAACATTTCATTAGAAGAAAATCATGAAAGTCAGGAAAAGGTTATAAAATACAGTTGGAGACATAGGGTAGAATAAACTTTTGACTTGTTAATGTTTATCTTCTAGAAATATTTGCATAGAATCATTGTCTATCAAAGTCTAGGATTAACTTTGGTGAAAGCTTACGTGCATGTTTCCAGTACTTATTTTCATTTATTTATTATTTATACACCACCTACTTCCAGAAAGGATTTGAAAGTAGCTTTTCCAATAAGGACTGTGGTGAAGCTATAAAAAATATCATTAAAAATTAACAAAGAAAACCTAGTTACTTGGATCCAGAATTTAACATGAGAAGGACAGTTTCTGATTGACTTGGCAATCGTTTGTTGGGTAAGATGCTTGTTTTCTCAGAAAATATCCGATCCTAGAGACCTCTTATCTCACTGAGTCTGTGCCCTCCGCTGATGAGTGACTGTCCCTGTAGCATGTTTTCCAGCACTATCCCAGTTGTAAGTGAGCAAGTCCTGTCTTCATATTTTCAAAAGGTCCACCTGACAAGATTCCTCCACCGACAAGACCTCTACCAACAGTGCCCCCACACCGCTCCGTTCCTCCGGCCGACCCCAGGAAGAATGACAGGCCCAAACCTCCTCGGCCGCCCACTGGCAGACCTTCCTATCCTGGAGCCAGACCCAACATCTGCGATGGGAACTTCAACACTCTAGCTATTCTCCGCCGGGAGATGTTTGTTTTCAAGGTAGGAGGCTGTGCTTTTTTTTTTTTTTTCATGGCAGATCAAGTGTCTACAGGGTCGCTTCAGAAAACAAGTTCTCATTCATTCTGACACTACCTTCCCAGACCTCTTGGAGTTGGACGGTTCAAAAAAAGCATCTTAAACAATAAATGCACAAGTGGGCTTAAATGTCTAGCAGAAGGTTGCTGTAACATTCTATTTGGGGAATGCTTTTATGTCAGCAGAAGCTAAAATGCCTGGAAATGCGAGGGTAAGAAAACGCTGCTTGTTAGGAACAGATAGAAAGGTATAATTTAAATCGTGAATCGGAACTAATAGGCATGATTGGCTTGGGAGCTTAGCCGCTTCCAGGCGCTCTGCAGCTATTCTGTCTTTGGTCCCCACATCTTTATGAGATCCCTGGAATTTTGCTTCCACATTAAAGCGTTGTTTTTTAGGAGAATTATTGATCATTTCCGGGGAGTCTGCTGGTAGCCATTTCAGTTAAATCTCCTCTGTGAGGCCACCGTTTTGGTTTTAAAGATACATGTTGTTGTTGTTTTCTTTAGGCAGGCATTTGTATCTGCCTAACTTATATTATTTTTGAAAAAGGTGACAATCTAAAACTAATTTTGTGTTTTGCTAAATGTGCTTTTGATAGCCATTGGGTTCTCAGACAATAACCCTAGTAAACAATGTATCAGAGTAAGTTTTATAATATTGAAAAGTAAATAAAGTGTAATACTGAAAAATAATTTTCTCTCTCAATATTTGTAAACCAGTATTAAAGATTAATGAAAAATATGTTTTTTTTGTTGGCAGTAGACTATTAAAATAGCCATATTTTAACAATAGCATTCATTTAAAAATAAAATAATGTGCTCTCTTTTTTGGTGGACATGAATCAATAAATAATGAAGTATTGTCCTACTTATACAGAATTTCCTATCTACCAGAAGCTATGCTTTAAAAATATAGATTTCAAATAACTTTTAATAGACAAAGTACTCTATTTTCCTTATTGGAAAATAAGCTTTGGATTTGATATAATATGCACAAGAGCATCATACTTTCCAGAAGAAAATTGATGCTTTTGTTCAAACACATGAATAGATTTTTGAATTCTATGAATGCCCTGCAATGCTTAATTAGATGTCTTCCATTCAACTTAAGTAGATTAATGAATTTATAGTCAAGGAGTAAGGAAAAAAAGCTTACTCTCTCTCTATATATAGATTATATATGTATATAAATAATGAGATATATATATATATATATCTCATTACTCGTTGTGGCTAAGACTGCAACAACTAGTTGAAATGAAAACAAAATGCAATCATTTGTTTATTCCACAAGATATCAAATGACAATTGCAGAATTTTGTTTTCACTGTTTTGGCTGAATTTCACCATCCCATTTTTATACTTCGATATCGTAGTGATATCACCAAAGTGTCACCGTTATCTGAGAATATGATGTGAAATTGACTCTGGGTACATTCTTTGCATTCTTCCTTTCTGTCTTATTAGGTTGCTGATCTCAAGAGAGACCAGTATCTTCTTGTTTAATCATTTTCACCAACCTTTTTGCTCTGCACATTATGGGAGCTCAGTGAGTGCTCTTGACTGACAAAATGAGGTCCTGTGATCACTGATTCCTGGAATCAGGAATGGATAAAAAGTATAGAGACCAGCTCTCCAGTAGAATGCAGGAACCACTATTTTTAATACCAAAACAGGGTATAGAAAACATAAGTAAAGCCTGCTTCTCTAAACTCTCATGTGACCTTGGATTCCTTAATCAAAACTCTCTACAAGACAGAGTTCCTAAACTCTGTCTGAATTTAATTTCCTTTTTTCACTAGTCCCTGTTCTCTTTCTAAGAATAATTTTTGCTGAAGATATCTTCTGATAGACATTCCATTCTTCTTAATGTCCATTGACCTAGTGGACTTTGTGCCACATGATCTCATAATTTTCATACTCCCTTCCTCTTTCATATAAGGAGTATGTGTGGCACATACATGAAGGTAACACCCCTCTCTTTATGGAGCTCAGACTGCAGGAGTGAAGACAAACATGAGCCTCAGTACTTTTAAGACACGGGAGTGAGAGGTACAGCATTGACATGAAGACACAGTACTGAAGTCTGGTGGAATAGATCAATAAAACTTGACTAAAAAAGGCAGATGTTGAATTTTGAGAAATTTTGTAGGCACGTTAAGGAAATTGGTATTTGGTGTACTAAAAAGTGGGTGCACTGAGAGAGAGATGATAGACATGTTAACTCTAGTGTAAAGTGATAAATGATATAAATCAGGAATAGGCAAGATTTGATCAAAGTGAATAGAGCATGATGGAGTGTTGCCTGTTCTTGGTTAACGGCTACTGTGCACTGGTTAAGTAGTATGTGCTTGGATGCGTGCTGGGCACTTCAAGTCCCTAATGTCTAAACCTGATAATAACTCTGCAAGACGGATACACGTGGGAAAACTGAGAGTCAGAGAAGTTATAGCATTAGCGCCAGTTACAAGGTTTGTCAGTAGTGGTCAGTAGTTGAACACAGGTCTTCTTGATTCCAAAATCTAGACTTTTCACACTAAGCTTTGCTACCTGAAAGAGGGAAAGTTTCAAAAGAAAGGTGGATTTAGTGATATTTTAAAATAGTAAATATTCAAGAAATGTTTATCGCGCTCCTCCTGGGAGATGCTGTTTTGGGCACTGACAGGGTAGCAGTAAACAAAACAAGCTAGACTCTAGTTTCCTGGGGCTCACGTTCTAGTTTTCAAAGTGGACAGTGGTGAGCGTGCTCACACAGAGCTCCACACGTGTCACGGAAGGACGTGTGAAAGCATCCACAGGACTGAACCCCCAAATTCTGTTTTTCCTCCCTTCTCCTCTATACATGCATAGTCTGGATGACCTTGCCCTCCAAGTTAACGCCGTTTTCCACACCTGGTCTTCCTGTCTGAAGTTACTTGCTGCCAGTCTCTCTCATGTGCACCTGCCTTTTTAATTTTCCTTTCATGTACTCACCATTAGTTTTCACAGTTTGCTCCTTATCGACTATCCTTTCAAGTATAGTTTAGAATCACCCATTATTTGATCTCACTTTTACTAATGCAACTTGATTTCCTACTTTTCTTCATTACAAATTGCCTATTCAAATTATAAACCTCTTTATCTCCTCAACCCTTCCCCATCCAGCACTCGTTTACTTTAGTTTTAGTGTCTGGGGCATTTTTTCCTGTGTGTCTCCTCAACATCTTCCACGTGTCCCAATCTCTCTCTCTGTTCTTCAACCCAAAATCTCTTTCTAGTGAATTTTATATTTCTTCTGTACGTCTAATTAGCATGTTTTTCATTTCTGTCTTCTCGAGCTGTTTCTCTTTGTAATCTGTAACTAGATTGTGAACTTCTTCAGAGCAAGGATGGGTTCATGGGGCTTCATTGTGCTCAAGCTAGTGGATCAGGATCTCAATGTCATAATTGTGTAATTAAACTATAGCTGGTATGTTTCTACGACAGTGATCAACTGATGTGACGTTACTGGAAGTATTTCATCTGGTAGTTTGTAAGCCTTGCCCAAAGAGTTCCATGAGGATTGTTTACTTAAATTCTATATGTGTGGCTTTTAGGTGAAAAATAAGAAAACCTAGAAATAAGTAAGAGGTAACATCATCAGGTAATTCTGTTTTCTTATTGGAAAGGAGCTTTTCTTTATAATGGGACTTTCAGCGTAGTTCTTATGGGTTGCAAGCTTCCTCTTAGGGGGTTTGATTGTCAGTGAGCTTTCCAGATGCTCATTTACTGAAAGTGAGTTCACCTGGATGTGCATTTCTATATGAGACTGTAAATAAGTTAAACGCATAATATTATCTATTATAAATATTATCCATGTATAAAATATATATAAAATTCTGTTTTTATGCATGAGAAAGTCAAGCCTTTCATACAGCTTCATAATCTTTGTGGAATATAAATCACCTAAAGCAAGGAAATGAAAATCAAAACAGAATCCGAAGGAACAGGGAAACAAAATAGCAGGAACAAAAGAAGCTTTGTCCTTCCTTTAGAGAAGGTGATCTTTAAGAGTGTTCTCTGAAGAATGTAGGCTGGATGTATCGCATCGTGCGGCTGTGACTGAGCCGACAATAGCAAGATCTGATTGTTCCAATGAATACTCTCAAAGTTCCTTTGGACTCCAAGATAAAAACGTTGACTATTTAGTCATTTTGTGGTATGAAAGAAAGCAGAGAGCAGAATTAGCCAAACTTGTACAGGCTATGTTTTGGCACAATATTTCATTACCAATGGAGGAAGGCAGTGGTAACTATATTCTTCCTGAAGGTGAGGCTGGGAAGAAAAACTGTATCCAGCACCTGGAGGTCTTTTAGCACAAAAAAAAGGATGGTTCTATTTCACTACTGACCAGGTCTTTATATCAAATGGAACAAGAAGAGGCTAGTGCTGTGCACTAGAGACAGAAGAGGCAAAGCCGTCATGCAACAGCGGTCAAGGCAGTGCAGTAGAGGGGCTTCCCAATGAACGGAGAAGAGCAAAGCTCATGGCTCTGAGTAAGAAAAGCATTTCACCATTTACCCCCCCAAAAAATTTAATCAACACGCAAATCATTTGATTCCTTTTCTTTGCCAAATTCTTGTCTCGTTGTTTATCACAAAACTATTTGTTCTTACACATGACCGTCTTCACTTATGCCCACTTGCTTAATTCTACTGGAAAATCATAGTTCCTGTTATTTCTGCACAGACTTGTCCAGATTCTGCCCTCATTAACACTCGTTTAACTTCTGTTGGAAGTACAGTGTCCCAGTAGCCAAGCCTGGTAAGTAGAGGGAATGACCCAATTTCATTTATAACATGATAGTTTTGCTTCATAAAAGAAGACATTTTTGTACAAAAGAGAGAGAGTCAGAGGGAGAAAGAAGAATAGAGATGGTTATTGAAAGGGATAGTTTAGAGGTATAAGATTTTGCCTCAATATATTTACATAATATTTATTTGTGACTTTATATTGTGACTAAACTCTTCATAATTGATCACAATTGAACTTTTTGCCTCTTCCATTCAGTAGCTTATCATTTCTTGGTATTTAGTGTTGGTTTGTCTCTTATTCTGTGCCAAATGTCTCCCCGTGGACCGAAATTTACTCCTCTCATTCATTTTATTTTATTTTGAAGTTTTTCTTCCTTTGTTGCATATTCCTCTGTTTCAACTCTATTGTGTTGAAAGCTGGAAGTGTGCCTTGCTCACATCGCTTGTCTAACTATATCACATTATACACACAGTATATTTATTCAATTTTTCAAGTGTATATTGAACCTTTTCAGTATGTATGACACTGAACTTTTGGAGTTAATAGAAGTTGAAAATATACTTTTTACCTTAAAGTACTTAAATCTTACCAGAGCAAGGGCAGCATGTAAATGGTTCCTTTAAGTTCATGCCCGCAAAACAGAATAATAATGGCTCTTTGGGGGTTATTGGGTTGAGCACAGGAATAATAAAATAATAGAAGGAACCATAGGGTCCAGGGGGTGACTTCCTAACAAGCACGTGGTTCAGGATAAGGAGAAAACCCAAACGTCAGAATCACCAGGGCAAACGTCTTTGGTCTGCTTTCACAGGTGTGTGGGCTTAGAGGAGTGAAATGGGCAGCACTTGAGAGTCACCATTCAGGTTCCTGCTTGACCACTCCACTCAGAGGCCCAATTCAGCATGCTCAAAACTGACCTACTGGTCTCCCTTCACAAACCTACTCCTTCTGCTTCTCTCTTTCTGTCCAAAATAAGAGCACCTCCGTTTTCCCATTTATTTAGTTAATAAACCCTAAAAAGTAGAGCCAAATCCTATTGGCCTGCCTTCAAAATCCATTAAGAAGCTAGCCAGTTCTCTCTTCTTCCACTGCTACGATTCTGGTCAAAGGTACCATCACATCCCGCCTTCATATTGTGATAGACTCCAGATCGGTTTCCCTGCTTCCTCCCTTGCCCCATCCTTCAGCCTGTTGTCAGTTCTTACAGAATGACCCTGTGAAAGCATGCATCAGCTCAGACCACTGCTTTGCTGCAACTCTTAAAGTGTCTGACTCAGAGTGAAAGCCAAGGTCCTTTCAGTTGCCCACAAGGCTGCAGGACCAGCCCATTTCGCTCTGCATCTCTGATCTCAGCTCTTCTTTCTTATTCTGCTCATTTTCACTCACTTCCAGCCCCACTTGTCTCCCTGCTGTTGTTTGAACTTGCCAGGCACTCCTGGCTTTGCATGTCTTTCCACGTCCACACCAAATATTCCGATGTCTTCCAGATTTCTGCTGCTGTTTGCAAAGCAGCATGGGGCTGGGTATCCTAAAGGGAACAACAATATTGGTAGAAATTCACAAAAGTTCATTGTGGGTTATGTAGACTTTGTGCCATTTTTGTGACCCCAAAGAATGGGTTTGTCTTTTACAGTTGGGAGAATTCTCTCCTAGCTCTCAGCCTAAGGATGTGACTCATTCCTATTGCGTAGTTGTGTGTTCTTGTTTACATCAGCCCAGGATAATTCTCAAGCTCTTGGACATTAGCGATAGACGTGGAGTGGGATCCCATTTATCATAGGCTCCAGGCGAGGACTGTAACTATTCCTCTATTTACTGCTGGACTGCACAGTGCCCTGAACACAGCAGATAATACGTATTTGTTAAATCTCTCTGACCTTACCTTCCTCATCTATATATTAGCTAATAAATTCCATCATAGGTACATAGTAAGCTAAGGAAGTGGCCGATATTATGTAGCAAGACAGACTCAGCATTTTGAGTTACTTATTATATTCATTAACTCAAATTCCCATGCTGTTTGAAATTATTTTCAAAAGTAACTTTTAACTGAATAAAAAACAAAGAAAATGGCACTAATTCTTATGATGTAAGGGAAAGGGATGGAACGGTTTATTATTGTTCTTGTTCCTATCAGTTTACTCAAGGAAACGATCGAAAGTATTCTGTTGACCGAAAAATCCAAAAAGTGTTTAACAAACAAGAAAACCCTTGGAGAAATTAGCCAGCACAGGGTACTGTAAAATTACTCTGAGTCCTGGCTTAATACTGTACTGCCAGGAAGTATTACCTGATAATATTAATAGTATGTTGTAATGAGAGATGGATTCACAGAAGACCAGAGGGAGCAGTCACCGAGACACTGGAAACAGAGAATTAATTAAAATTTCTTTGTAATACAAAATCACAGTCTTCCAAATATTTTAGGCAAACATTTTAGGAAGCAACCCGAATTATGTTTAATACTGCACTTTGATATCAATGTTAATTGGTTTTCAAAATATTTGTATTCAATTATAGTTTAAGATTTATTCCTTGAAATCCTTAAATTCTGTTGACGTTTCATGACTGCTTAAGCCTTTGGGGCGAATAAGTTTAAGCGCTCGGTAGAACGATTTATAGCCAGCTGAGTTTCCAATCCCCTCTCTAGTCTCTTTATGTTTGGGTGACTTTAAACATTTTAAGCATCTATCTGGATCCTCTTTTTGGATCCAGTATAACTATTTTTATTAATAATATAAGACGGAACATTTAATATATGCTTACAGTGTATATATTTTATCATGTCCGTTTCATTTTGGTGTAAATTTGTAATATGAATAGGGCAATTGTATATAGTCATGCAAAAATGTTCTTTGAAAGTATTATTATGAGCTTATTTGAAAAACCCTTTCACTCCATAGCAATATTAATCTTTCTATTCTAAAATTATTAACCATCTGAATCTTTCCAGTGTCAAAAATATACACTTTCCTGTCCCACGTATGTCATAATCTGTATCTTCTTATTGAGATTTTTACATAGAAGGCTCTCATATTCACCATTCCTGAGTCCGAGCACTTTCACCTCGATGCAAGGTTAATAAGCAAAGTTTAGTCCAAGATTATACTGCACTTCAAAAGGGGCTGTTTTATTTTAGAAGTTTTGAAAATAGCGCTTTTCTGTGTTTTTGTTTATATTTGTCATTTGTGACCGTGCCACTTTGGGCCTCCTATATTTCTGTAAAGCAAAAATGAGGCTTCATTTTTTCCATTCCCTCTTTAAACTTCCAGTGAGCAGCGCTGTGGTTATCGTTGTGCCTTAGAGATTATGTGAAGTTATTTAAACGTCCAGCCAGCTCTTCAGAATTACTTAGAAGCACCTATTTATTTTATCTTTTGCAAGAGAGTCTTTCATGTATCGATATTTAAAACACAGTAGAGACCAGAGTTATCATTATTTGCAAATTATGTGACAATTACCTTAAAGATTCCATGAAAATCAACAGAAAAAAATTAAAACTATTAACAATGTTAAGAAATATATCAGAAATCATAGTAAAAACTTGAAATACAGCTTTTCTAATAAGCACTTGGACTATATAATTGAAAAATAATTTTTTTGATATAAAAAAAACTCATAGAATTACACTTAACTAGCAATACCTGGCGCATTGTCATTATTCAATAAATATTTATTAAATGAGCAATGTTTTTACTTCTCATGCTGTGTTCTCTGCATTTGACTTCCGTGAAAGAGGTCCTTGACAGTTTTGTTCATTCTTCTGTATGGACTTCTTATGCTACTTTAAAGTTTCAGAGCATGATATTGTGTTTATTTACATGACTATTTTAAAGAAACTATGGATAGTATCAAGAGCAAATGAGTAAGACTGAAAAAGTTATTTCAAGTTTAAACTACAGCTTTAGTGTGTCTTACAATCAAGAGGAAAACGTGCATAGTTTCCAAATTAGTAATCCCATGCATGGTAATTCATGCTGAAATAATGAAATAAATCTAGAATGAGCAATGGTATTCACTGCAGCTTTCTTGCCAGTGAAAAAAAAATTTGCAAGCAATAGAAATTATCCAGGGGGCCAGCCCGGTGGCACAGCGGTTAAGTTTGCACATTCCACTTCTCCGCAGCCCGGGGTTCGCCGGTTTGGATCCTGGGTGTGGACATGGCACCACTTGGCATGCCATGCTGTGGTAGGCATCCCACGTATAAAGTAGAGGAAGATGGGCACAGATGTTAGCTCAGGGCCAGTCTTCCTCAGCAAAAGGAAGAGGATTGGCCGTAATTAGCTCAGGGCTAATCCTCCTCAAAAAAAAAAGAAAGAAATTATCCAGTAATATGGTGGTGGTATAGCAAACAATAGTATATCAACTCAGGGAATATAATGCGATCATTTGAAAGGTTAATTATGGAGAATGTATGAAACAAGACGTGATTAGGATGTATACACAAATGAAATAAGAAAATATAAAATTTCTTGTATCACAAATTCCATTATTTGAAATGTGTGTGTTGACAAGGCATAGAAATTATAGAAAAATAATGCTAGACAAATCTTAGAATGATGGAATTGTGAGTGGATTTTTAAAATGTGTACTATTGTGATAATGTTGTATGTATGTTTAATATCTCAAAATATCATGGCATAAAAGAAGCTTGGTAACTGTGAAGGTTGTAATATATTAAGTGATGGTGAAGCCATATCATTTTCAAAAAATATAGGTAGGCAGAAGCAATTAAATTATTCGTTGGAATTTTCCCTTAGACTGTGACTAAAAATGGCCTTATTCAAAATTACAGTGACAAGTTTTGATTATATGATTTAACCTGAATAGTAAAGATGTCCAATTAGAGAGGATCTGTGCCCACCCGGCATTAATCTCGAGGAGGGACAGCCTCCAGTGAGTCAAGCTAACTAAATATTTTGTTTATCTACAGCTCTGCCATTTTGTAGGCACTGTGGTGAGAATTTATTCGGTTTACTGTAGAAATACTTTAGAATCATGCAAAGTGACAGCATATTTGGCAATTAATCCAGAGAGTGTTGTTAATTTATGCAATGTGAGGGCTGTCATACAGCAAAGTTTGTCAGCCCAGCAAACACTGATAAATTGTAAGCTGCCTAAGGCACGTAGCACAGAGACTGGTACACAGCAAATGCTCCAGTAATTCATGAAACTGCTATGATTGTTGTGATAGTTGTTGTTGTTACTACTACTGTTAGTATTGTGCAAAGCACTGTGGTTGACCTTAAAGAGATTGCAAAGAAGTCTACGACAACATTCCTTTCTCTTCAGAAACTAACTACTGTACTCTTTTATTCATTCCTTTTTATTCTTTAATTCATTTAAGTTTCGACTGGCTACCAAATAATAGCTAGACATGGGGAATGAAGTGATGGCCAGGTTGCTCTCTGTTCTTTGCCTGGGAAAGTAATAGTCCAGCAGAGGAGATATCATTAACTGGATCATCACAGTGCGTTGTGATTTGCTCTAATAGGCAAACGTGCAAAGTGCCTTGGGAGCCCACAGGAGAGCCCTGTGGACTGAGAAGGACTTCTTGGGGAGGAGATGTAATCTTCATCTGTAAGAACAATGAAGTTAGCCCAGCTTGGAGGGAAGAAGGGTGTGGTGCTATGGGAAGCTAATGAAGTTTGCTATAGAAATGAGGCTGGAGAGACCCCAGTGGGACTGCTTCATAAAGGATCTCCTTTGCTGTGTTGAGAACCTGAGGCTGTGTTCTGCAGATTAGTGAGCTGGCCAACAGAACTGACTAGGAGTGACTAGGTAGGAACAGAATGCAGGAGACAGACCTGATGAGAAATGTTGAGCCAATATTGGCTCCTGAGAGAGGAACTGATAAGAGCAAGACAGAACCCCGTTCCTAAAAGGTGGGATTGAAGACGACTAGCAAAACAGGCATTTGAGGATCAGGATGAAAGAGCAGCTCTAAGGATTGCAACACGAGGAATGAGTGGCTGGACAGATCACAGAGGGCCAGGACTGAATTTTTTTAAAAAATAGGGCTTGCCCTTGAAGGTCACCAGGAGCTGAAATTGTGAAGGGAATCAGAGAGTCTGGGCAACAAGATGTCCTAACTGGAACTGGATGGTCTTTCAAGTACCAGAATATTGAGATTTCTGTAAAAAGAAGTTGCAATGTTTTCCTTTCTCTGTACAAATCTTATTTACTAAAACTTTATTCAAAAGAAAGAAGTGTCATATTCTTAATCTGTTTTGTGTAAGGACAGGAAGCATTTTAGTGGAGAAGCAGTGTGGCTGTTGTGAAACCACTGCTTTTCGCATCTCACCCGGAGCAGTCGCTGAGTCTCTGCATTCATCAGGCTGCACCACTTCACTTCTAAAGTACAGTTTGTAGCAGTTACTGGTCAGAACATTGAGCAAAGGCTGCTGGTATGCATGAGCTGAAGCTCAAAGGAGGTGACGTAAGAGCTGGCCGTTCGTGTGCCACCGACACGTCAACCTCCTCATTCATAATCCTCAAGTCCCTTGGAATAGAGACAGCATCTTCCAAGTTGTCCACTGTTTTTTGTAAGAAATACAACATATTCTGCTGAAAAGAAATCTAGACTAAAATTCAAGAGCCATGGCTGTTAGTGCAGGATATTGTTAACTTGAGGAGAATTTCCATTTGGGGTCTATAAATTTCACATATATTAGATAAGGCAAATAATAATAGCTTTGTAACCCATCTCACAATGAGGTAAGATATGTGGAAGGCGTCTAGATGTTTCAAAGAGCTGCACTAATGTGAGACATTATCATCATTGGCACAAATTTGAGGATGAACTTTTTTTAACGTGTGATACCATTATGTCAGTTTTACAATTTTAAATTTCGTTGTCAGAATATGTTATATTAGAAGCTCAGGTGTCTTAAAAACTAGAAGTTTCTGGAGAATAAATTTGCCAAAGTAATAATTATCAGAAGTGATATGAAACCTGAAAAAGTTGACCTGAAAATTTTAAATCAAAGTTGGGAAGTAAAATTTTAATTAAATACTGCCGACCTTCCTCACCTTATTTGGCTTTCATTTAAAGAATGTTTTTGCCCATAGTGAAGAAATTAGTTCTTACATTTTTTTTAGAATTTGTATGTAGAGATTGGATATTGTGAACTACTCTGTAAGCTAGACTTTGTGAAAATAATTCATTATGGCTATATCCCTTATTTCAACATTTCTAAGAAAAAATAGATGTTATAACATAGGGACATTTATTTTACTATGTTATGTTGATCAAGGTAGAGAATTCATTATAAAGGATCCACATGTTTATTATTGATAGATGAGATAAAAATAATGGTCATATAATTTCATCAACATCTAAAAATTTTCACAAGTTTAGCTGTAGTTTTTTTACAAGTTTATGGTCTTGTTTGCTTATTTTGGTCTTCCTTTTTATAATGGTAATTTAATTTTCATAGTGTTATACTTGGATTTGCTTTCCTGTGTGTCACACCAGCGCTGGCTCCTGTTGACTTTGGGCGCTAAAGTTGTCTTCTACTTTCCTTTCCTTTTCATAAAAGCCAGAGTGTTAAGTATTTCCAAGTAAGTGTTCGGTTTCAGTTTTTGGTTTTTTTGTTTGTTTTAATTGTAATTACATCCTTGACCCTTGAAATGAATACTTGCTGTTTTATAAAGAATTGGCTCAGCCCCAAAGCAGGTTGGCCTTTGCCCTGGGCTCTGTGGAGTAATCTATGCCGCATCTGCTAGCAGGGCCCATGTTGGGCAGCCTTTGGGTTATGTGCTATAAGTTGGCCTAGATCCTGAATCCCGTCCTGTGTGCAGTCAGTCAATCAAGCATGCCTACAAAATGAAGCCCCAATAAAAACTCCGGACACTGAAGCTCAGGTGCATTTCCCTGGTGGGCAGTACCCTGTGGATAGAGGATGTTGTCACATATTGACACCAGGATGGTGATGCATCTGAGGACAGTGGAAGCTTCTCAGATACTACTCAATGGATCTCTTCCTTCTGCTAATTTTGATCTGTATTCTCTCCCTGTAAGAAACTGTAACCATAAATATAATAGTTTTCAGTCAGTTTTTTGAGTCCTGCAAATATTGCAGTGGTTTTGGGAACTCCCTGTACTTGCAGTTGCTGTCAGAAGTGCGCGTGGCCTTGTATGGACTCTTCCCTCTGACTTCGTGCTTGGACCCCCTCTTGCAGGTGGGGGCAGAAGTCTTGAGTAGACTGTGCCCTTAACGTCACAGTTTGACTAACTCTAGGATTTGACAATACCCAAATTCCCCAAATTTCTTAAGCTCAATGAGAGCTCCACATTCTTCAGTTTAAATTCATTTTTTGAAAAATTAACTGGATTGTAATGTGTCATCTTTTTTGCTAGTGACGCCTCCTGGAATCTGAACATAGCCTTGTAATTCTTTAGCAGTCTGATTTGTAGATTTCCTTATAATTAAGTCTCATTTTCATATGGGGAGTTCCTATGTCCCGAGTCCCAGTCTTTTTCTGTTCCCATAGTTTGACTAGAATGTTTGGGTAGCATGAATCCCACATAGAAACAAGCCTTGGCAACTTATTTACTTATAGATCATATACTGATTTAACTTAAAAATAAGTTACTTTTCTCTTTCAAATAGTAAAAACTTAAACTAAAATCATTAAATATTTTCCCCAGTTTACTATATCAAAACTCACCTCAGGAAGAGTTAAAATTGCTGACTTTCCAATAGAGGTTGCTAAAAGGGCTGTGGGGGGTGACCTCAAATATTTCCAACACCATGGTGTGAAGGGGCTGTTTTGCGTGAGTGCAGAGGTGGGACAAGGACCGACGTGAGGTCGGCAGAGTTGGCCTCAGTGATGTCTTCCCTCACACTGAAATTGTTGCTGCAGAGGACGTATGCTCAGATGTCAGAGACTGAGGTGAGATTGCTCTACTGAACATAGTAAAAATGATCACTTCCAGTGTTTTCAAGGCTAAAATTTATGATGTTAGGATGTTTTGTCATGTTTCTAATGCAACTGGCTGGGAAATTTTAAAAAGGAAAACATGTCCACTGACCCAGGTCCATATTTAGATGGTACTTGCAGGAAGAGGGTATGACTTCACGTGAGGGTTGCACATGTCGTGAATCCTATCAGCTCCACATTGCCTGTGAGGAAGGCTCCAACCAGTCTCCCTGAGAGGGGCTGTCTCTGGACAGAACACTCAGGCTGCAGTAAAGTGTAGACCTAAAAGGCTCTGACAAAAGGCCAGTAACTTCATTTCCGTGTTTTTTGAACTAGTTCTACTTTTCTTGTTTATTTTTAAAACACCAGAAGACAGAAGACAAAAATTGTAATGATCCTCTGAAGAAACAAGAAAGGAGGAAATGAAATTCTCAATTTTGTTCAAAATGGCATTGCCAATGGTGTTGGAATTTGAGATAAGGATGCAGAAGTGCTGACTTCATTTTAACACGATGTGGCCAAGTATGACTTTTTAAAATTTTTTTTATTAATAGTTCAATGTATTAAACATTTCCTTCATAATACCTCCATAGAATCTAGGGGAGCAAGCCTTAATCACACTCATTAATATTTCTTCATTGAAATTTATAAATAGTCCCAATAAGCAGGGTAAAAAGTCTCTAAAAGTCCTGTGAGTTCAAATCAGGCTCTCTACCAAATAAGTTTGTGCCCGACTCAAGAAGCAAGTTTCTTTTTTCAAGCTATTTGAATTTTAGGATCGTGGATAAGAGATTATACACCTGTACAATGAATATTGTACAACAATGTAAATAAACAATATTTTGACTATTTTTTTCCTTTAGCAATATTTCAAGAATCGCTTTATTTGGTGTTTCAAAACCTTGTGAGGCACAAATAATAAATGTTGTTGTGTGCTTAAAATCTAACAAGTTACAGTGGCTTTTTTATACCACTCTCTACTTCACCGCTCTATTTCCAATGCCTGATGTAGCAACTAGCTTTTGGAGGTAAAAAATAGTTGTTATTAAATGAATGAATTCTAGACCGTCAGAGATTTGGGAAGTCTTTTGAATCCTCAGCTAATAACTTGACAGTGTTATTCAAGAAGGTACATTTGGGACACGCTTACATTTTCATGGAATCATCAGATAATCAGTCATGGATTCAGGTGTAAGGACTGTACTCAATTTCGAAGAGTATTTTATGAGAGCAGAAAATCACCCTACAAACAGTACTCACTAATTCATAAAGAGGGTTTCTTTCGTTGTTCATCTTTCAAATATTTGTAAATAGGATAGCTACTCCTGCGAATTTTCTTGTCAGTTTTATCAGAGTTAGAAACTTGTCAGCTCCTCCCGTTTTCCCTACAACTTCATGCCTAAACTGAAAGAACCACGCAAGCATCCTTGCCTCCTCGGGCGGGTGGGGAACGGAGGTCACGAAGAGGTAAACGACTCGCCCTGATGCCCAGAAGACCAAAGCCAGATGCTGGAATGGAAACTAGGACCCAAGGGTCTTAGTCTGTTCTGCCTACTATGTTTCTAGTGGCAAAAGAAATTTTAAAATAGTTCTCTGGACATTCCAGTCTATCTGTAATGGTGATAATTACAATAAGCTTGCAAAAAATTTAAGGCAATTTTCAGGGAAAAATTAACTCAGCCTTTTTTTAATGCCTTTCAACAAATCATTGCTGCTTTTCCGCCATTCCGCTCACCATTGCCAGAAGTAAAATATTAATGTACGGTAAAATCTGTGCAGCTCTTTCTTTTATTTTTGTACCTAATCAACTCTGTCTATAATTTTGTAACCATGTGGCCCACCCTGAGTTCCAGTTGCAAGCCCTATGCATTAATAATATGGAAACTACCAGGAATGAAATAAGCCTTTGAAAGTGGTTAGGAGGGCCAAAGAAAGAAAACTGGAATCCTTTTGACAAGCAGTTTCTGAAGCTGCTGACATTCCTTTAAAGGCCTTTTTCATGTTGGCGCACAGACAGGCTTTGCATAACACACCAAGGAAAACCTATTAACTGTGGCTGCAGCACACGGGCCTGGCCGTTTTCCATGAGACCTGGAAAGAAAATGGACAGACTTTCCTACTGTGGACGTTTCAGTTTGAAACTGTGTTGTTGAAGTGTTGACGGAGGAAAACAGAGACATGACCTCTCTGGGGAGGCGTTGCTGGTCAATATTGACCTCTTTCATTTCCTTGAGAGCTCAGCATTGCAATATCATAAATATTTTGTAAAATCTTTTATAAATTATAAAAATAAAGAGATCTTTTTAACCTTGGATCTGTGCTACATAAACTAAAGAATAGTTAGAACACAGCAAGAGGGAGAAATGTACTGTTTCTTTTGGTTGCCTCATTTTTTTCAATTTTGGTCAATAATTTGAAAATAAAGCAATAACCCATATTATTGAGCATTAAAAGGAATGTTAATTAAAAGATCACTTAATATTATTAGTTAATACTTTTTTACTCTTCTACTTACTGTCAATAATTTCAGATAATTATAATTAATTTATTTATAAATTAGTGTACAGATTAATAGCACAGAAATAATCTTAATAAATTATTTTGGTAGTAATATTATTTGTCAGTAGAATCTATGCTTATCTAGTAGGTATCTGTTATTTGTGAGGATTCTGTTGAGTTACACAGAGGAAACTACCATAGAATAGTTATTTTAGAGTTAAAGCATGTTTAGGGAAAAGAAATGAATATAATTATCCTACATTAAA
The DNA here is from genome assembly GCF_021613505.1 of Equus quagga. Classification (NCBI taxonomy): domain Eukaryota; kingdom Metazoa; phylum Chordata; class Mammalia; order Perissodactyla; family Equidae; genus Equus; species Equus quagga. The sequence continues at coordinate 82,292,789 of NC_060282.1, read as the reverse complement.
AATATACTGTCGTGCTGCCTCAAGAACCCACAGTATGTGGTTATGTTATACATGAAATAAAGAGTTCTTTCTGTCATTTCCAGTAATATACTCCACCTTGGTCAAGGCCCAAGACAGACCCACCTTATACTAAATAAATGTTATGGTACTTCATATAAAAGTGCGAATTCGGTGTGGGTTTGGGGCAGACTCTGATATAGCAAGTAGAGATTGTTTTCTTAAATGTCTTTAATTAAGCATTTCAAACATGAGACATTTATAGCATCTTTGAAATTGCTGGTAGATACACGAAAATAAAAGGGAAAAAATACCATTTAAGGGTTGTATTTCATGTTCAACCCTCCCCCACACACTCCTGAAACAAAGACTGACACTTCAGCGTCTGTAATCTGTCCAGTGTAGGCCTAAAATGATGTCTCTTCTGCTATTAAAATGCAATTTGGAGGTTGTTTTAAAATATCAACAGTAATTTTATTTTCTTAACTGTTTTATTTTAACTTTTGTATTAAATTTCATTTGTAAAAAAATGCAAAGAACAGCCAAAATCTGGCTACAGAAGAAAATTGAGGTAGTGTAAACCAGAACTGCATTCTACTTTTGCTAAAGATGGCCAGGAGGGAAGCTGGCTGTTATGCACAGCGGACGTCACCGCGAGTTGAGGTCTGGTCCTTGGGTTTGTGGGGCAGCTGCCCTAGGACCCCAGGCTCTGAAGAGCTCAGTTAACAAACCAACATCACAAAAGACTGGCTGATGCATGAGCTAAAATGACATCAGTTTACAGTGAGAATTATAATTATCACAAAGAAAAATATGAATTATTTATGTTAAAAAAATTCTCCATTATAAGCCATATTATAATCAGAAAGCTACTTCTTAATGGTGTCCCTGGAGCCAACATGTTTTGATAGCCTGATATTCCCAGCGTTACTGCTAGCACATAGTGGAAACTGTACATGGCTATATATGTTAAGTTTTCAGGACATACACTCCCCTGGGTAGTAGTGAAGACCCTAGACCAAAATCTGCCTATTTATACCCCTTTTCCAGACAATGAGCAGTTAAAATCCCATTTTCAAAATGTCCACTTACACAGGATTTCTTTAGAATGCTTAGGACCTGAGACTTACATATGCTGGTCATTCTTCAATAGATTTGCATGCATCTCCAGGCCCAGGAGACACCCACCTTCTCTTGAGTGGGTCACTTCTACAGATGGCCAATCTCATCTGTTACAGGCTAACTTCTTATTTAACTTTTATAAAGGTAAATTGTCTGTACAATATGTAACGACTTTGAAGTTACTACATTTCAGATATAAGGTTTAGAGAATATTAATGACAAAGATCAAATCGGAAGAGAAAAGTAAATGTATTTTTATTTGAAAAAAATGCCTTTCTATTTCACAAAAACATATTTCCACCATGAATAAGTTTAATCTCCATCTCTTTCCCAATGCATCCATTGATTTATTCATTTGATAAATATTTATAAGGTGGCTGCCTTTGCCTGGCAGCCTTCTAGGATCTGGGATATTGCAGTGAACACCACAAAACCCTTCTCCTACAAGGAGCTTTATTTGTGTGGAGGAGGGGACAGTCAAAAATAAAATAAAAATGCATAAACGTAAAGGCATCAATAAATGCAATGGTGAAAATGAAACAGAGTTATATGATAGACGTTAGTGACTGAGACAGGTGGGAAGGGAGCTACTTGAGGTTGCATGGTCAAGAGTCTTTCAGAAGACATGACATTTTAGCTGAAGTTTAAATAGCAAAAGGAACCAGCAATGCAAAGATACGGGGAAAGAACATTCCAGTTAGACCCATAGCTAAAAAATGTCCTTTTTCCTTCTGGAAGTTGAAGTCAAGTCGCAGCGCCTCCACCTATGATACCACAATTAGCATCTCAACCGCGTGCACCAGCAGAGTTGTAGAAACAGTCCAAGATCCTGAGCAACATTTGTGTTTCTGCTACAGATTGGCTACAGAAACACTACTGCCTTAGGATTATCTCAGTCAACGTTTTCCCATAGTGTTGGACCACTGCTGCATTGAGGAATTTATTTTATTAGCAATACAGAAGCCTTAAAACAAATCAAGATGGGGAAAAAATGTCGTAACATCCAGCAAGGACTAAAGCAGCCCTGTTAATAACACTTGTTGTGACGATGATAATGCTCCGCATATGTGTGCTGTCCAGTGTGGGAGCCACGAGTCACTGTGGCTACTGAGCACCTGAAATGTGGCTACTGCACCTGAGGAACTGATTTTTTAAATTATATTTAGTTAATTTAAATGTAAAGAGCCACGTGTGACTAACGGCTCCCATATTGACAGAGCAGATCTAGAGACTTAACTTTAAATCAATGTCTTGGACCATACAAACTAATTACTTCTTTAAAATTCTGAAGCCACACCTTTGGAGTTTTAACAAGAGATAAAAATAGGATTTTTATATCTTAATTTGCAATGCATTGGTTAAGAGGATATCTTAAACACAGTATATTTTTAATGAATTAGTCCTGTTGCTGCCACCACACCTTCTCATTTGTTTTTCCTGTGACACAGGCTGAAATAGAGTGTCCCCCCCTCTGTGGCTTTGGAGGTAATGGTGCAACACTCTACGTAGGGAAGAACTGAACCAGAACAATAGACAAAAAGTTATTAAATTGAAGAGTATTAGCCTCTGTTCCCTTAATGTGTTTTGTGTTCACAGTCATAATTTCCGCTGTTTCTGACTAAGAAGAAATAGCAATGACAAAATCTGATTGAGGAAGAATAACATCTGTAAGGACATTCTGGGGGGAAAAGTGTGTATTATTGGTGTTGTATCAAAAAAAAGGAAATCATTTAACAAGAATGAATGACAGCATAAAAATATTGCAAAGCAATACGTGATCTGTATGATTTATTGGTCATTAACAATAGAAAATAAGTTTTTTAATTAACTTTAAAAAGGTAACTTTTTTATCATACAAATGAATATTTTGTTTAATTATGATGATTGCTTGCTGCTAATCTTAAAAAAAAACTGCAAAAATCAGCTATGAAAATAATAACGTTCACTGAGCCCCAAAATGAAGTTACTGCAGGTGAAAAATGTTTTGCAAGGTTGATAGGAAAGAGGAAGAAAGACTTCGGCATTTTCAAGATTTTACAGAAGGAGAACAATATAGATTACTTTTGTTATTCTGGTTTGGCAGATTGAGCTCAAATAAATGTGCTTGCGAATGGTATTTAGTATGATGTTAGTTTTATATAACCTGGATCACATGAGACATTTTCAAACCATTAAAACTAGTAACAGTTTCAATATTACCCAAGCCATCTTTATGTTTTTTTCAGTCTTCAACTTTAGCTTTGGAATTGAATGAAGTAATGCATATTTTTAAAGTTATTTAAAAATATATGCTATAGAGACATTTTTAGTTATAATCAGTAATATACAAGTAACTTTTAAGGTGTCAAATAATTGACAATTTTTTGCTAATGAATTTGAACACCAGAGGTTAGGATAGCTAGACCACACATCACCAATTTACTCACTTTATGCCTAAGGTAACCCACTAACTTGGTTTTCCTTTTAGAAAATATCAGTCTAAAACGTGGCTTGATACAAAATATCTGAGCTATAAATATCTAACATTAAGAAACATTGTGTCAATACAAAAAGGTTTTTATTTAATTTTGGATAGAAAGAATACTTATAAAATTAAAGGAAAATGATTATTTTCTGTAACATCATTCCTTTAAATATTAATCCCTTTTAGTTCAATTGAATAGTATTGCTTCACACAATAATCAGTAACCAACTTTTCAGGAGCAGATGTGTGGCATAAAGTGATCTTCATCTATATTCACGATGTCTACAGAACTAATTACAATTGCAAATTCTTTTTTAACCACACGATAAAAATCAAGAAAAGTTGAAAAGTTCTGAAACCTTGCAAAAAAAGATAAATGAGAATTTTTTTGTCTTTCTATATAAGCAGAAGACATATAGAAAAATTAAAATGCTCAACTAAATAAGCTGGTTTTCTCTCCTCACTTCCATGAGAATTTGAATCCTCATGAAGAAATAGAGGCGGGTTACATATTCTTGGTTATGCTTGAACTTTCAACTCTATCCCCCAATATATAAGTTTTAAATAAGCTTTTGAAGTACATTCAATTGAGCTAGGAGGAATTTTCCCACCTATTTAAATGTTTTACATAGTCGTCTTTTCTTTTCTGATGCGTATTTTTTAAAGCTCTTTAACACCTCCGTGGGCTTATTCTTTGTTATCTGCCATATTGATTTGCTCACTTGGCATTTCCATTACTTAGTATTTTCTCCTTTTCCTCCTAACTCAGATGCCCTTTCTGGAGGCTCTGCCCTGTCTTCCTCCTGAGATCCCCAGTGCTTTCTGCTCTAACCCCACACAACCATCTGCCCCAGAGTCACAGCACAATGCTCCACAGCTCCAGTCAGACCCTTCTAATGCTACCTTTATTTTTACTTCATTTCCTCCTCATTTTAGCCCTTCATTTCTCTGCTTGTTTTCTTATATATTCTGTTTTGTTGATTAGGCATTGGAGGCCCCATCAAACTGCTGTCTGTCCATTTCATATCACTTTTGTGTGCAGTTGCTTCTAGAACTGCCATTCTGTCCTCATGACTACCACCCCGCCCTCATGGTGCACCCATCACCACCACGTGTCTCTTAAACTTCTCCTCGTCTTCAAATCTCATTCCCCTTGTCCCAAGAAGACATGTCCTCTCCTGCCCACCATCCCTCCAAGCCTGATGGGCACATGGGTTGTTTTGTACTTTCCTTTGGTATGATGTGTGTTAACTTCCTTTTAACACCCTTAACGTTCTTCTAAGAAAGCCCAATGAACACCATCCTTCCTCGTCCTCAGAAGCCTCTGAAATTCCTCTGAATTTATGAATCTTCCAACCAAGTGAAAGCTACATACCACGTCTTTTAGGCAAAAATATTACTGTGTTAAACTTCTATATTTTCACAAAGTGTCACATCTTATATATCAATTTTATTTCCTCTTCCGTCGTTAGACTCCTTGTTGCTCAGAATAATTTTCAAAAATTCTTGGACCACATCAGTAGCTGTTCAGGGTTCCGTTATTGCTGAATGATTAGGAAACTTACCTTTCTATTTATTTTTGGAGAAGTTTCTCTTTTTTTTTTCAACAGTAAGCAAATTGTGCTTACTCATATTTGTTTCACTTGATAGTGAAACCCAAATTTTTCCTCTTGATAGACGTGAGCCAGTAGCTCAGGTGTGTGTGTTCCTTTTGCTAATGATGGAGATGGTCTGACTTCCCTCAGGACTGCCTTCAAACTTCATCACTCTTTCACTGCACATCAAGTTGTTTGTTGAAGACTGAGTTTAAGGAAGGGCACTTACCTTTTGAACTCCCCATTTAAGTAAATAAACCTCAGCAACACGGTGGCAACGGAAGGAATGTTTCCAAGCGCGCATTAGCATAGAGCAATTAGGCGATGGTAATGAGGGTTAGTCTCTCCTGTTATGGCAACACCTGCTGCTGAACTCTGAAAAAAAGTCTCTCAGGAATCTTTCAGGGCTTTTTTGCCTGGTAATTTCTTGGGAAATCTCTGCCCCATCTACCCTTATCTCTTAGGAACAAATGTCTAATTCCACATAGGCCTTTAACACCTAATTTGTTGACAAGTAACTTTGTGTCCTTTTGAAAGAAAAAAAAAAGTTTCCCTGTGGCACATTCCCCTCGCGCATCCCCCTCCACCCTGCCCTCCCGCCCTACACATTCTTTCAGCCAGTGAGTTTTCTCTTGGGTGGTTCAATGAGGTCTGGGGGAAAAGAATATGACTGATTGAAGAGGAAGCCCAAAAAAATAACACTCCGTAGCTCTGGCTCATCCTTTGCTTCTTCCTGTGTCCTGCCATGACAAAGCTGCCTTTCCCACCCTCCACAGTGTGCCATGATGTGGCATGTTGGCCAGTGTTTCACTGCAGGACCCAATGGGAATAAACACAAGGGTCACCTGAAGGGCAAGAAGACTCTGGGGAACAGGAGGCATAGTTTCGAGTCACTATCCCTGCAGGTGGTGAAGCCTGAATTGAGTCTTAAAAAAAAAAAAAGGAGAAAGCAAAGTATGATAATGGTGCTCATGGGAAAGAGAATAGAGTGTAGAAACAGGCTAGCAAATGGACAATTTCCATGCAGTGTCTAAGTTCCTTGGTAGATGTGGGGTGCTGTAGGGGCAGGAAAGAGGGCGTGCGGAAGACTTTCTGTTGGGGCACGTAAGCTGAGTATTGACCAACCAGTCCCCCTACATCCGGGCCAAGGAAGAGATTTGCTGATGTGTCTTTCTTTCCCCATCTCTATTTTTCTGTCTTTAACGCTTATTCAACACACAGTGCTGGGCATTGTTCCAGGGCTGAGGGTGCAGTGTTCGAATAAGGCAGACGAGGTGTGAGCTCTGATGAGAGAAAGGTGAGCGGATAAACAGGAGGATTTCAGAGAACAATAGGTATTATGGAGAAAATAAAACATGATGAGTCGATAGAAAAAGACTGAGGGGACAACTTTAGATTGGGTAGTTAAAAACTAAATTGAAAACACTGCCCTATGTACCCTGAGTAAAAATAGCCCTATACTTTATTCGGCAGGAACATAGTTTTTATTGTAAATGAGACGTCTTTGTTCAGGTCGGAAATAAAGGGATGGTAATTCTTGATAGGTGGGCTGAGGACACCGCTGTTTTCCAGCTCGTTATGGTCACTAAATGGTGGTTCCCATTCTGTACAGGCAGCAGTAATAGCATTGCACACAGCCTTTCCGCACGAGTTGTTTGCGTCCACTCCCTTCCAGATTGAATGCACACCCTTGAAGAGGTCATATTTTTGGAATCCGGAACTGCTAGTGCAGTGGGAGAGATGAAACCTTTTATACTTTTTCAACACTTAATTATCTGATGTGTGAATTGGAATTTAGATCACCCTGCCAGTATTCATGATCTTCAGATCCCAAAGGAGGGGAAAGAAAGCAAACCGTCCAGGTGCTGTGTGGCGCCATCTATCTAGAGCTGAGGCTCTTTTCCGTAAAAGCAATGTGTCAATGAAGCATTATTTAGTAAATTGTTCTTTTCTGCATTGCAACTATCACAAAGTGTTCCTGAGCAAGAGTAGATGCAAGAAGAACAGGAAAAAAGATATAAGGACCTGGAAAGAAAACAATGTCAACACACACACATCCATCTTTGACTTGCTCCCCAGATCATTCTGTTCTGGGGCTTAACCACACTCTTGGTGTAGCCACATTTGTTTACCATTTATTAGTCATGTGTATGAATGGAATGAAAACACAAATACTTATGTTCTATGTTATGCATGAATAATTATGAATTTTTAAGTTTAAAAATTAGTATTCTTTATGTCAGGAGTTAATAAATACTAATTAACAAGAAAGTGATCCATATCTGGCATATCATGTAACCCTTTGGTGTCCAGATTTTTCAATATAAGTTACTCTAAAAACAAAGGATTTTTTTTAGCGTTCGGAAACTATAAAAGTTTTCACTTAAATTTAGTCCAAATAGTAAACAAAATATTCTGAAAATGCCAATTCTCCTTTCCTTTGAAACATAAAGATACATTTTATTTATTAAGATAATTTACATTTCTAAATCCAAATGTTAATTCTGACAGATTCTTCCTTGAAAATAGTTAAAGACGTTAAGGGAGATTCTGGGACTGTGAATTTTGAAATGATTTAGAAGAATCATTTGTTACTATGACATTTTCTTCCCCTATTATAGTAAGTCTGTGTTTTGAGCATTTTTCAAAAATGCAAACACTATCGAAAGTGATTGACCTATTGAGATGCATTGCTGCATTATTTCTCCCAGAATCACATCTGGTTAATCTTTGGTTGATGAGCCCTGTATCGCATCTGCACAATCATTGCAGACGTTCGTGACTGTCTCGGTGAGAAAGTATGTTTTAATAGACGCTTTGAAAAGGTTTTCTTCTAAGGTTTATATACCAAAAGCCAGTCTGTGTCAGCTCTTGTGATAAGATAATTAAAGCTTCCCAGAATGGCATTATCTTTGCCAGATACATCTATTAAGGATCCCTTGGTAGTTTTTTCTCCAAGTTATAATTTTACTTTTTCTTTTCCAATGTTGAAAAAGAAATGTAGCTAATTAAATATAGATGTTGCTACTCTCTTTCTTTAAATACTAAAATACCTTTTACAATTCTCTGTATAAACAGTAAATCTGAAAACAATAGTTTAGTGTGAAATCAAATTAATGAATTTATAATACGTTTTATGGTTTACAATGTGTGGTTTTATATTTCCAATCATATGTTACTGTTGAATGGAGCGTATATTACACTTAGTTAAATGGTACGGAATATAGTTTTGTTTGCTTTTTAAAGCACAAAGATATTAGTGGCAGCATTATTTATAGTAATTATTTAAGTAAATATAGTAATATTTAAATGGCTAAAATAGAGGCTTAATAATCTTACATCTGCTAGCCAGAAAAGTATTTAGCCATCACAAATCTCTACAAAGATAATATAATAATATTTTGTCATAAGGGGTTGCTATGTATTTTCCAGTGTTTTTAATGACTATGTGTTTTAAAGTTTTTTTAATGAAAAATTTTAAAAATAGAGAAACTCGAGAATGAACACATGCACATGTAACATCTAGATTTAACAGCTGTTAGCATTCGCCTATATTTTCTTTAGATGTGTGTGTGTACAAATGCAACATACCTGCCCAAGTGTTCAGTGACGCATTTGGAAGAAAGTTGCGGATGTCAGGAAACCCCTCCAATTACAGGATCCAGTGGCTGTCGAAGCGTTGCATTCGGCTGTTCTGTCTGCTTAGATCTTTTAACTGACTGTTCTTCCCAGCTTTTTTTCCCTATGACTGTTTTTTTTTTTCTTGCTTAGTCCAGGCCAGTTGTCTTATAGATCATCCCACCTTCTAGGGTGTCTTTGATTAAGTGTCATTTAACTTCTTCCTTTCTTCCTAAAAACTGAAAGAAGTCTAAAGGCTCAGTCACATTGTACTTTAAACATGTTTGCTTTCTACGTGTCGGAGCCTCGTGGATGGTCTGTGACCCCAGATGCCTAGCTGTTCTGTGTTGCATCCTCTTAGGGGACATATAATATCAGTTTGCCACAGCGACTGATGCAAAGATTGAGCAATTGGTGAATGTGGCAGTTGCCATTTCTCTTTCTCTGCATTGTGAAGGTGCACTTTCAGTATTAAAATTAGCGTAAATATACAACGGAGGGTGCATGTGAAATTTTATTAAGGTCGGTGGATAGTATCAATCTCAGTTTCCTAGTTTTGATATTTCACCATAGTTATGCAAGAGTTATTGCTGGGGAAACTTGGGGCAAAGTATAAGGAATCTCTGTGTTATTTCTGACAGCTGCAATGTGAATCTATAGTTACTTCAATATAAAAAGTTTTTAAAAAATAGCAGGTAACTTATTGGCTGGATTCAGTAATATATGTTACTAAAAATGAATGAATTTAGCCTAATAATTGCCATTCCTCATTATCAATTTTTATTCCAATACATTCAGTAATTATATACGTGATTGGGAGATAATAGGGTCTAGCATATGATATTATTAAACATTGCTTAAATGTTAAATTTTATAAGAAATTCTGATCATTTGCTTTTACTCTGTGCTTTTGAAGTGTGTGCCAGGCAATGTGTAGTCTGATGGTGAACGTGGTAGCCATTTAAGAGCAGTTGTACCAAAGCAATTTTTTCCTCTCCATAACTCCAACCATGGCCAGCAGCTGTCTTGGCCTCGTCCTTTCTCTTCTATTCCTCTTGCCCCTTCAAAAAAGCAGTGGCCTGGGATGGGAAACATTGGGCATCTGTCGTAGGTTCAGAGCTCCCTCCTGGCTCCCACTTCCTGCACAGGTGTACATGGTTACCCATGCACAGCTGCCTCACAAGCTCCAGTCACCTGTGGACCAGGTGAGTCTTGCTACCAAGGCTGGGCCCAGGGCGGAGAGCATCCAGCTCCGTGTCTCAGATACAGGCCTACCCTAGAGCAGAAGGCCACAGTTGCTTCCTCTGCCTTTTAAGTATTCAAGAAAATTGCCTTTTCCCTATTATTGTGTGTCTGATTTTATTTTCATAAGAACCAAATTAATTTTAAATGCCAGATTTCCCACTCTCCATACCACATCGTAAGTCTTCAAAAACAATACACGACTACTTGTAAACAAATATGTATTACAGACATAAATATGTTTCTAATTTTTTCAATAGCTAGTGAGTTCCCTTGATTAGAATTTCATTTTAATAAATAGTTTGATACCCATGTTAAGCAGTTACCTTAGTTTGAACAATCTCAGATGCATATGTATATGTGTGTTGTTCATCCCATGTGGTTTGATGGAAAAAGCAGAGATTTGTCCATTCAGTATGTTTAGGGCTCCTACAACATGCTGGACACGGTTCTCCAAGCTGATAATTCAGCAGAAACTCTGTGCCCACCCCTATGGGGCATGGACCACAGTGAAGCAAGGGGGGAAAATTTAAGTCACAGAAACAATAACATAATAACAGATTGTGTAAATGCTACAAAGGGAATCGACAGACAACTATGAAAGAGTGTCACAGTGTCCCCTAATTTCAGTGCGAGGGCAGGTAAGGCCTTTTTGTGGAAAGGCTATTTCGGCTGAGAACTAACAGGTGGTTCACAGTTAATCAGATGAAGAACACGAGGAAGAGAAACAGCATTCAAAGGAGAGCAAACCCGGTGGGAGAAGTCTTGAGGAAGAAAAGAGCTCGACTCTAACAAGAAATGGAAAGGAAGCTGAGGGACCTGGAGCGCCATGAACACGAGAGAGGCCACAAGGGGCCACAAGGGGCAGGAGGTGGGGCCCGAGTTTGAATTCCATTTTAGACGCCGTAGGAGGCAGGTGGGTGGGTTTGAGTAGGCACTGCAGTCATCTCGGGGAGGAGCACTCCAGCTCAGAGTAGGATGTGACAGAGACGATGGCGGGAAGTCAAGAGATCCGAGATGCTATTTCAGAAGTGGCAGGACCAGAGGAAGCCCAAGGCAGCAAGCCGGAGAGGCTGAGGAACAACGGGTGCTTCTGGAAATGTTTGGTTTACACCCGTGAGATGTTCATAGATTACATCAAGTTGTTGGTTAAAGAAACAAATCTATATTTCAGAAGAGAAGTAAGAGTAGATGAGTTCTACTGATTGGTATTTAAAAAGAGGCCTGAAAACAGCATCCTCTACTGATAGTAGATCAATACCGTCATCATCTTCACGCTCAGACAGCAGGAGGACACTTTTTCTGTGTCATTCTCAGCAAACAGTATGTCTGTTATAAGCCAGAATTTTAAAGGGAATAGAGAAAAAGCACGCTGAATTTCTCATGCATGTTGCTGCTTCCTGGTGTCTGCTGTGTGGTGCTCTGGGAGCGTGTTATCTTTGTGAACAAAATGTTCTGTCTGGTCCCCATGCTACGTGGAAAGAAAACTCTATATGTAAGCCCAAGAACGCCTGTAGCTGAAGTGAAATATCGGTATTAAAGAGGGAATTCCTGTTTGGTAATTCTGAAGCACTGCTTTCTTTCCTAAGTTGACTTGGCACGTATGAGGCTGCTGTTACTCTCCGGGCATCCTACCCCCTCCCACCCCCACCAGAAGGGCTGTAGCCAAGAGGAGGCCAGAGGCGAGACACAAACCACGATGTGGGGCTCTGTAGAGCTGACTCCTCTTTCTTTCCCTGTATATCAAAGGTCAAAGCAAAGCCTACGTTGTTTGGAAAGGTGATAGTTTTTTCCTCCATGGTTCAAAGACTGTTATGTATCACAGCTTTCTAGAAGGAGGAACGTGTGCTGAACGTCTGCCTGTTCGGGTAGAATTTTTGTGTTCTTGTGGCTCCTGTAGGCCTCCTGGCTTCTAAAAAAATCCCTTACTTTTACTTTGCCCTTTCCTTCTTGACTTTTGTTTTCTTTCAAGAAGTATCTACTGAGCTTCTCCTATGTGCAAGGCATCACAGAGCCATCAGCAAACAACAGACAGACCTCTTGGCTCCTGGAGCTCATACTCCAGTGGAGGGGGGAGTGAACAACAAATTCATAAAACAGGTGTTGTGTAAACAGGTCAATGGAATGAACAGGTCAGTGCCATGGAGGATAAGACAGCGGGGGTGGATGGTGAAAGCAGGTGGGTGGGGTGGGCTGAGGGGCTTTGGTTTTAGCTGGGGTGGTCAGAGGTGTCACTTCAAAGGAAAAGTTGCACAGATTCCAAAATATCATTTGAAATATCCCCTCTCTGTGAATTAGTCGCAAGCCCCATTTCTGAAATGGCCACCTGTGGCGACCATGGTGTGCGTTTACGTCCTTGGTGACAGAACACTTGCTAAATTATTTGTACCCTTGCATTCTGCTAAACCCGGAAGTTGTGCACAGATTGAATAAAGTCACAGCCTGAATATCTGCAATTTTTAGATGACTCTGCCGAGGCTGCTGTCTGCGAGAAATAGCCGTGGGTTCACCCATGATTCCACAATTCCTTCTGAATTTTTGCATATTGACTATGCTTATCTTGAGGCAGAACTTTCATTTCTTGCTTTATCATTGGCGAGTTCACGTTGCGTTCCTGTCGTCAGACGCAGCAGGTCTGTCCCACCAGAGAGCCGCTGGCCCTGTCTCAGTGGGTGGGGAGATGTACCGGTGTGAAGTGCTTCTCTGAGAAAAGTTAGAATCTGCAGGATTTTTCACATGATTTCTTCTATTTTTCAGCTTCATTGTTCCGTAAATATTCATAGTCAGGTATTTCTTTATCAGAATTCACTAGGTATTTAGTCATTTATATTTATTATTTCAGGATATGTATTACAGTAATTTAAGGATATTGTGTGTGGAGATTGGCATAATTTTAACAACCAGTTACAAGCCTCTGTTTAGCTAGACAAAAATGCCGTTTTTCTTTTAAATTATCAGAATATCACCTGCTCACATACTATTAACAGTAAACCGTCGATCTTCATGTCCATATCTATTTTCCTAGATCAATCTTTTCATGAAATAACTTTGTATTTTAAAATCGGTTTAATCTATCTCCAGCATGGGAATCAAAACATTTGTTAATTCAGACTGCCTGGTACTCAAAATTATCAACAGAAGGGTGATAACATAAGGTATCGCTGGGAAAGAGATGCAGGCCCTAGAGCCACAGTTTGGCTGAAATCTGAAGAGGAAATAAGGAACAAGACAAAAGTGTAAATAGAACTATAAACAAGAAAAGCAGGATAAGTAATTTCAATATAATTTTAATAATTACAACCAACATGTTTAATGCTACTGTGTGCCAGATCCTCAGAACATCCTTTATATTTAATAAAGTAATCATGCTATCGTCAATTGTTAGTTTGTAATAACTCCGTGACTACTGTCTTGACTATGGAGACATAGTTGTTAAGGGACAGAGCGAGAATAAGATGTGAATTCAGAGTCATTAAGTAAACTACTTCCTCCTTTATTTATAAATAACTGAGGTTAGTAGAGAAGACAGCCCCTGATAACTGGAACAAAGTACAACTTTTCAAAGGTTCCTAAGAAAGTTATAATATCTGGGTTGATTTAGATGGGAAAAAAGGCTCATTTTTATCATATCATCTGAAATCATCTGAAATCCAAGAATCCTCAGTAGATTGTGTGTATGTGTGCGTGTGGTTCTGTGTGGGCTTGAATGAGTATCTGAAAATCTGACAAATCCTAGGAAATCTAGTAAAGCAAGCCTATTCTTAGCCAAAAGCTTGGGAAAGCCCTATAATAAATCACTTATTAATATCTAAGTTGGGAGAGGACAGCAGAGAAGAATTGAAGCAGAAATATTTTTGTGATATGCACTTATCTAAATAGTACAAATATATAACTTCCAAGTGAAACATTGTTTGTAAATACTGAAGTTTGAGATAGAGTGAAATAGTAAATTTTAATTTATTAGAAACTAATTTTTGAAATATACCTAGTTTTTCTAATATTAAAACACTTTGAATAGTCTCTAAATTATTCTGAAATTTTCAATAGAAATCGATTTAATGTCATCAGATACCTTTTTTGGAAGTTCTTTTGTCATTAATAAAAATTTATGGTGAAGCATATTATGTGTAGGCTAATTATTAATTCAACAACATTTATAAATACCTGCTATGGGGCAAGACATGCATTATTCAGTAGAGACAATAGTAGACACTTTCAGTATAAAATGACCTGTGCTATGATTTAGCAAAGTACAGCATATTCTGAGAGCATATAGAGGAGGCAATTGACCCAAGTTGGAATCCACTCTGATTTTTTTTCAAGATAACTTTGTTCATTTAGGGTAACCATATAATTTATCCTCCAAGCCTGGACACATTTGAGGGTGAAAGAGCACTGTACTTCTAATTGTGTGGGACAATAGGTGTAACGTCAGCATACCGGGAGGTCTGGCCTCCCTATTTCATCTGCAGCATTTTAGGTGTAGAGCTCATGCAAATGTCTGTAAATGCTAAGATGCATACATGTCCATACACTGCTCTCGTGTTCAGGAAAGCTGACTTAATCCACAGATCCGGCAGGACTTGTCTGTACTACCTCTGTTTTTCTGTCTAGAAAACCCTGGGGATAATGTCAAATGCTGAGATTAAGTATTTTTACATTATCTTTTTAATCACACTATGTGGATTAGAGATTGCCTAGTTCATTACAAAAACTATTGTGATCATTTGGTCAAGTTGTTTAGCGGTTCCTTGGGCCGTTTGGATGTGGCACGGCGATAATGACACTAGCTCAGGTTTCAGAGCCTTGGACCATTGTGCAGGGCGTTGCGGCGGATCCTGCATCCTGCGTGTTTGCTGAGTGACGCTTTCTCTTGTTTGCAGGACCAGTGGTTTTGGCGCGTGAGAAACAACCGAGTGATGGACGGCTACCCCATGCAAATTACTTACTTCTGGCGGGGCTTGCCACCTAGTATCGACGCGGTTTACGAAAACAGTGATGGGAATTTTGTCTTCTTTAAAGGTAAGGAGTGTTCCCCATGTCTTGCTCTGTTGCGTTTTGGTCATTTTGGGCCCTGCAGCATACATACAGATGAACAAGTAAAACCTGTTGAGTGAGGTTAATTCATTTCGTGAAATGGACCGCATATGTTGACTACAAATATAAATAAAGTAAAACTCAAAGATAATTTTTAATTCTCTCATTTGTGTTTTCTCATATGGTACTCTCATGTATAAGTCAAATTTAGAATACATTGCGATCTCTTAGAATTTTTAGATTTGGCTTTTAAGCACCAAAAAAAGTAAAATAAATGGAATTAATTAATTAATCAATTAAAAGCTATTTTTCCATGAACTAAGGGTTTTGGTGGTTTTTTTTTTTAAAGAGTATTCAGAGTTGCTTCCCTTTTTATGCAATGAAATCTATTTCACTTCTCTCTTAAACTGTTCTTGATTTAATTAGTTTATGTTAAATAGTTTCCAGGAAACTAAGAAATTGCTCATAAAGGCAAGGAAAACTTATGAGTAGAAAAAATTTACCCAGTTAATTTCACCCAATGAAATTTGTTAAGTTGGTTGTTTATGTGAGTGACAAATTTTAATAGCACGAATACTCACTGCCCACGTGTACAAGTGCAGCCACCTGGCAAAGGGAACTTCTTCAAGGACCTCTGCTCCATCCTAAGACTCGCTGATGTTCAAAACAATAAATCTTAAATGTGTGAGGGAAACACAGGGAGAAGAGACATGGGGTTTGAGGACTGAGGGAATTGTGAGAGTGTATCTGAGCCTTCGCTGAAGAGAGCTAGAGTGCAGAAGGAATACGACTGAATCTATTACCCAGGAGCCTAAAGGATGAAAATAAGCTTAAACAGGGATAGAGGTTGAGGGAAGAAAACAGGATCTTAACCAAAAAAAGCAGTTATTCTCGGGCTCAAACTAGCACAATTCATAGTAACAGTGAGAGTAATGAAAACACAGAGTTTGGGAAACACTTGTGACATTTTAAGTGAAGTCCAAAATACCCACATAAAAGGACAATATAGACCTGGGATTGATTTTATCTTCACAGATTGTTCCTTCAGAAAAGAGGGCCTATAGTGTGTCAGTTTTAAGAACATGATGGTTCTCCAGTCATGCTGAGAGTTTTGAACACTTACTAGCAAATGAACTGGGCAAGGCATTCCATTCTCTTTGTCTCAGTTTCTCCATCTGGAAAATAGGGTTAGTATTATGGTAGCCTTGGCTCACAGGCTGTCCCAGGGCCCTGTGGCATCAGGCTCAGTAGTGCTGTGTGACAGAGTTGCCTGAGGAGACACAGCACAGTCCAGGCCAGAGTTCCACAGCTCTTGCTGCCTCAGGGCCTCCCTTGCATTCACTTCGCCTCTGCTCACTCCCTCCACGTCTGGCCCCTTTTCATCTTTCAAGGGCCAGCATAAAAGGACGTGCTCAGAGCGCCACCTGCTTTAAGGCAGAGCCTTCCGACCTGCACACAGCACTTGTGGAGGTTTGAAATGACCTGCAGCATCCGAATGTAAATTTCGTGAGCGATGGCTCTCGTTTCTATTTTTTTGCACACCACTGTGGTTTTAGTGCTTAGAACAGCGCTGCGTGCATGGTTGGTGCTCAACAAACATTTCAGTAAAAGGCTGAAACCAACTGTGTTTAATAAAAGCTATACAGGTAAATACAGGTTGGCTCAAGATGGCGTTTCTTAGTTTTTGATGCTAACAACAGAAACAGCTTTGTCTCTGGCCACATATTTATTCAACTTCTAGAATGCCATGCTATCAAGAGTCTCTTCTGATGTACTGCCCATGTCAGGAAATGTCTCATCTTAGAACCTTGTCCCTCCAAGGACCCTGCTGTGGTCCTTCCTTCCTCCTTGTGACTCTTCCTACCAAACCTCTTAATCTCAAATTCGTGTACCGGATGCCCAATAAGCCGATCACTGAGACATCAGTGCTTGGAGATGGAGAAAGGCATCTTGAATAAATTTTGCCAATTTATTCAAATTCTGCAAAACAAAGAGGAGGGAGAATGGGTTCTCTCAAATCCACCTTAACAAGAGAAGAAAGCAGGGGGTTTTATAGAGCTAGGGGTTTGGCAGGAAGAGTTTCAGAGAAACAAAGGGGAATCCATCCATGTTTCTTCCCCTCCTGATAAGCCCTTGGGCAACCAGACTTCTGGGCATCAGTGGCAGCTGGGGGCTGGTTCTCTGGTGATCGTAACTTCCTTGAAGGCAATCTCTTTTCTTCTGCAAAACAAGCTCATAGATCCTTGGGACTCTTGAGTCACCCCTCAGGTTAAACAAGAAAACAGCAAATTAACGAGATTAACTTCTTTTCATCTGTGTGTGTCTTGGGAAGAAGCTGAGGGGAGATCATGTCCTTATTGAGTATTTACAGTAACCCTCAGGTGCCTGGCTTCACTCTCCACACTACCTTTGGATAAACCTTCTCCAAACCCAGCTATGAACATGCACCTCCCCTTTTCCAAACATCATTGCTTATCTAGACGGAGCCAGAAGCTCTGGATGTTCCCAGTAAGACCATCCCCTTCCCAAGTGTGCACCTCACCACTGGCGGGAGAGTTAAGAGCCCAAGAACCTTGGGCGTTGGGTGACCCAACACCTCCTTCACTGCCCTCACCACAGCCGTCACAAGCAAAATGACTGTCTCAGCTTGCCACCATCTCTTTACGGCCTTTCTCAGTCCGGGTAATCAGGTCATTCCTCATCCTACGTCTGTCAGGCCATTTTGCTCTATGGACCATGAGACAATCTATGTCTTGTCTCCAGCAGTCCAGTCCCCCTTCCCTGCTTTGATTTTCTACATACCATCTGGCAAACTTCATATTTCACTTATTTATTGTTCATCTGTGTCCTTCCCACTAGACTGTCAGCCCCATCAGGGCAAGGTCTTCCCTCCTTTATTTTTTTTTGCCATTGTATCCACAATATCTTATACCAGAGGTGGACAGACCATTTCAGTAATGACCAAATAGCAAATATTTTACGCTTTGGAGCCCATGTCATCTCTATTGCATACCCTGTTTTATTTAACCTTTAAAAATGTACATCAAGGGCTGTACAAAAATAGGCCCATTGGTCGCAGTTTGCTGACTTCTATTTTAAACAATGCCTAGAATATAGTAAACACTAAACCAAGGTTTATTGGGTGAATGAAGAATAAAGTTGAAATCCTAATCTCTATTCACAGCCGATACGCGTTGGTCTCAGCCTAAATCAGCCCTGCTGGACCATTGTTACTAATGGATTTGAACCTCACTCTTCTTTGGGGTGCTCTTTCCTTTGGCTTTCTTTGCCTTCATTTCTTCCTCCTTGTCTTTCCCCTCTTTCCCTTTACAGAGATCTTCCTTTATGTTTTTCTCTTCTTCTAATCTATATTATATAATATACTTGTACTTAACTTGCGTTGTCTTTTATTCCCCTTACTTAACTAAAGTCCATGTTGGGATATAAACTTATTTAACTGTATTATTCGTAAACATACTATTGTTATCCTTGCTTTCATCTTGCATAAGAATTTGAAGATGTGTGTTCGAATGTAAGTGTAAATGTGTTTGAAGTATAAATATTGTCTTAGTAAATGAAAAGTAAGCATAACGTGTTATATCTAAATGAGCTTTTATAAATATCTTAAGAAGAATGGGAATTCACTGGATACAATTAAAAATTCATATTTTGGTGTAATTTATATAATTTTTTGAACTTTGGGCAAAATAATATAGGTGCATGTACATCATATGCAGCAGGAGTTGACAGTACATAAATTATCAAAACATGGAAACATGTACAGCTTGTCCTCTATAAATGTGATCAATTCTATATTCTTAAAGAATTTATTACTTTTTGGTGTGTAAAAGTATAGTGTATCAAAAAATATTGAGTGGCATCTGCTTCCAGCCAAGATGTAATAACAGGGATTAGATTTATCCTCCCACCTAAAGCCACCAAAAATTGGACAAAGTATATAAAACAATGATTCTCATGACACTGGACATTAGAAGACAGAGGGCAGTGAACCCTGAGAGTCAGAAAACAAAGAGAAGTGAGCCTAGAATTTGCCCCAGTTTCCTGTCTTGGGAGAGTTTCCAGGCTGTGGCACAAGGTGGGAGAATCCGGGTGGTGCTCAGAACACCGTATCCGATGAGGAGACAGAGCAGAGAGTCAAAGGACAAGATGGCTACAGTGCACAGAACAAGGTAATGTAGAGAAGAGAGCTGCACAGAGTGAGGACCCAGAGACCAGCAGAGGGACCCCCTAAAGTACGGGAGAGAGTACTGGTCAGCATATGTGTGCAGGGAAACCACTGGAGAGTCATTCAATAGGATTGGAAAGAACAGTTCCTGACACTCACACAGGGCTAATAGTATTTGTTCCCACAGCCTCCAGTCCATGGGCTTCAGATAGAGTTCTGAGAAGGGTCTGGCCTCAGTGGTGGGGAATGACTCTCCTAGAATGAGCAGTGATGCAGTCCTACGCAACAAGTCTTCAAAGACCAGAAGCAATCAAATTGTTTCCAAGTAACAGTCCTAGGACAAAGCTCTGGAATATTTCTAAGGAAGCAAAAATATTCACCCAATGAGGTAAAATTCACAATCTCTGACCTCCCCCATGAGATCAGGAGCAAGACAAGGATGTCCACACTTACCAATTCTATGCAACATTGGACTGGAGGTTTTATCTAGTGTAAGAAGACAACAAATATAAAATAAAACCATATCCACAGACAACATGACTTTGTCAAAAAATGCAGTCAATCAATTATCTATAAGTGATAAGTGAGTTTAGCAAGGTTGCAGGATACAAGACCATTATACAAAAAGTAATTATATTTCCATATATTTTCACTAACCGTGAGGCGTCTGAGATTTTATCCTGTTTGTAAGCTAACAAGTTAGCCTGCCTCACTTTCATGGATGTTGGCAGAAGACATGAGACTCCTGAGTCAGAGGAAAAGACAGAGGCAAAAGCAGCAGCTGGAATATAGCCATTTGTACGAGTTCCCTGAGCCCCAACTCTCACAGGGTCATGTGAAGAGGGCCAGGTGACACCTGCACAGGTAATCAGTTACATTGCAGGAGAGAAACCACAAGCTTGGAGAACCTAAACTTTTATAATGAGCAGTAAGCCTCCTTAAATTTTCCCCCAAAGGGAGACATTTTCTTTATTATACTGGACAGTAAACAAATCTTCTCTTTGCTGTGGAGGGAGACTCTATCTCTATAACCTAAGACTGTGGCTGCACAAATATCGTTGGAAATATAGTCCAGAATAAAGGCAGTCCGTGCCTCTGCTCAAAAGACATGCTGAAAACAAGTGACTTGTGGAGAACTGTCTCCCGTCACATAGTAGCAAATAACAATCAAGAATTGAAATTTTAAAAGAAACCCTTTGTAATAGCATCAAAAAATGTCACATACTTAGGGATCAATCCAAAAATATGTGAATGTCCTGTACACTAAAAACTGCAAAGCATTGTTAAGTGAAGTAAAGAAGACTAAAATAAATGCACACATACATCTTATTCATGGGTTGGAGGGCTCACAATGTCGACTGTCACCAAGTTTATCTGTAGAATCAGTGCAATCCCAATAAAAAGTCCAGCAGGCTTTTTTCTAGTAATTGTCAAGCTGATTCTAAAATTCATATGCAAATGCAAAAGAATGGGTATAGACAAAACTACGTTGGAAATACTGCTTGACTTCAAGTCTTATTTTAAAGCTATAGTAATCAAGACAGTGTGGCAGTGTGATAAAGACAGAAAAAAATAGATCCTTGCAGCAGAATAGAGAGTTCAGAAATAGAGTAAAAGCATATATGGAAAAGTAACTTTTGACAAAGATACAATGGAAATTCAGTGGAGAAAAGATAGTTTTTTCAACAAATGGTGCTGAAACCATGGGATATTCATAGGCCAAAAAAACCCTCTAAACCATACCCTGCACCGTATACGAAATTAAAACAAATATTGCTAATTTGTTAATACAAAGGTTAATTCTAAATGGTCCTAACCTAAATGTAAGAACTATAACTATAAAACAACTAAAAAAAAAACCACAGAAAAATATATATGCTTTTGCTTTAGGCAAAAATTTCTCATATTTGATGCCAAAATCACAATCCATAAAAGAAAAATTGATAAATTTGGCTTCATCAAAATTAAAAATTTCTGCTCTTCAAAGATACTTTCAAGAGAGTAAAAAGACATGCCATAGACTGGGAGACAGTATATGCAAATCATATAAACGATGAAGAATTTGTATCCAGAATATATAAGGAACCCTCAAAACTCAATATAAAGAAAATTAACTACTCAATAAAAATGAGTAAAGGATGTGAAAAGAAATTTCACTGGGGATGGTACATGGATGAAAATAAGCACATAAAAATATGCTTAACAATATTAGTCATTAGGGAAATGCAAATTAAAACTGCAACGAGATAGTACTATTTGCTTGTTAGAATGGCTAAAATTGCAAAGACTGACCATACTGAGTGTTGACAATTCCTTTAACAGTTAAACATACAACTACTGTGTGATCCAGCCATTGCACTCTTAGGTATTTTCCCAAGACAATTGAGATCATATGCAAACAAAGACATCTATGTGAGTATTCACAGCAGATGCATTTATAATAACCCAAAACCAGAAGTAATTCAAATATCCTCAACTGGTGGATGGATGAGCAAATTATGGTATACCCATAAAATGGAATACTACTCAGCAATAAAAAGGATGAATTACTGATTCACATTACAACATGGATGAAGGTCAAAATAATTATACTGAGTAAAAGAATTCAGACAAAAAAGAATACATGCTGTGTTGTTACATTCATATAAAATTCTAGAAAAGGCAAACTAGTCTATAGTGACAGAGAGTTGCTCAGTGTTTGCCTCTGGATGGTGAGAGCTGTGGGAGGGAACACAAAGGGGCAGGAAAAACCTTTCCAGATGATGATTATGTCCATTATCTTGATTATATTGATACTTTGACAGACACATACATATGTCAAAACGTAAGATTATGAGCTTTAAACATGTGCTGTTTATTGCATATCAATTGTACCACAACAAACCTTTTTTTTAAAAAAAAGCTTTTATTAAGCACATCAGTTTATGTTGCAATAGTTTGAGTAAATATTTTGTAAATCTAAATGTACAGGTGACCATGGGTAGTATAATTTTATTCCTTCATTATTCCATAGCATGTTAATTATGAGCATCCGGATTAATACTATTCTGGTTTCAGTCCTTTACTGGAGCCCAGTAATCATCAAGGGGAGTGTCTCCTTATAGCGCATACCCCGTTCTCCAGCAACCTCTCCTCTTGGTCAAAGTTCTAGTATTATTGAAAATAACAGAATGAGAAATTAACTAGGTTTTAATATAGAACTAATTCATTTACTGAAGATATCATATGTAAAACATATAATTTCAATTTAATCTTAGATATTATTACTTACGGTGATTGTAATGTATTTTATAAGTATTTACATTATAAATGACTGTTAGATATTTTGATGCTCGTTTTTTGAATAATTTCATTTTCGTTATTTTGTATTCCTTATCTATTTTCTATTTTGGCTCTCTATTCTAATTTTCCTAGTCGTATTTTTTATTTATGTTTACCACGTTATCATGTATTTTTCCTTTAATGGTTTAGCCCCGGTGGCGCAGTGGTTAAGTCCACATGTTCCGCTTCGGTGGCCCAGGGTTCGTTGGTTCGGATCCCAGGTGCAGACATGGCACTGCTTGGCAAGCCATGGTGTGCTAGGCGTCCCACATACAAAGTAGAGGAAGATGGGGACGGATGTGAGCTCAGGGCAAGTCTTCCTCAAAAGAAATAAAATAAAATAAAATATTTTTCCTTTAAGAGCCTTCAAATTTTTTGTGTAATGAAACAAGGTATAAGTAAGTAGATAAGCATTTTAAGGAATTTTTTTCTTTCAACCTCGAATGTATGGATGTGTGTGCATTTTTTTAAAGAAGTCGGTACCTAATGTGTCCCTTTGCCAATCAAGATGCCGCTCAGGGTAGCTGCTTGCATTTGAGTGTGAGGCCAGAGGTACGAAGCACAGGCCTGTCTCACTCAGTGTCAGCCAGCCGTGGACCTGCTTTGGTGCGTGTGACTGTCACGTGGTGGACCTGGCATCGTTTAGAGCTGTGGTGTCTGAACACATCCCTCATCCCTCTCCTTGACATCGGGCAGCTAACACTGAGTCGTTCCTCTCTATTTATGTTCAAATTTGGTTTCCTTAGAGAGTCCCAGAAACAGAAAATCTATCACCGCTCAGGGAAATAACATGCTTTCCTCAGCAACTGAAAGCACTTCAGCTTTGTGCTACTCAGCTATCTGAACCTCACTCAGGTAAATCACGCATCACAGAGTAGCATTTCATAAGCACTATCAAGCCAGATGTTTATGTTCTCAATTACTAGTCGTGTTCAGGCTGAATGGTTATGAGATAATAATATTAAAAAGCTATGTTGAAAAGTGAGCAGGTGCAATCTCCTTCAAGATCTGCAAATAAATTTGAAGCGAAGCTCCCAGTGTTGTCAAAATCAGTCACAGTCAAAGTCAAGGACTTGAAAAGTTGTCTCAAAATTCATATTGTTGCTGTCACTCAGCTTTCATAGCACTTGTCGTGATCTTGAACAGTTTTGTTTCAAGAGGCAAAAACCATTTATTGAATTGGAATTAAAATATCTCAGGCAGAAAAGAGGAGGGTAATAAAGTTTGGGAGTAAGAAGACGTACAAAAGACATATATCAAAAAGGAAGGGTTGTCAGGGCTGGCCCGGTGGTGCAGCAGTGAAATTCACACGTTCCGCTTCTCAGCTGCCCGGGGTTCACCGATTCGGATCCCAGGTGTGGACATGGCACCACTTGGCAAGCCAAGCTGTGGTAGGCGTCCCCATATATAAAGTAGAGGAAGATGGGCATGGATGTTAGCTCAGGGCCAGGCTTCCTCAGCAAAAAAGAGGAGGATTGGCAGTAGTTAGCCCAGAGCTAATCTTCCTCAAAGGGAAAAAAAAAAAGTTGTCTAGGGGCTGCCCCGTGGCTGAGTGGTTCAAGTTCCATGCATTCTGCTTTGGCGGCCCAGGTTCGCGGCTTCAGATCCCAGGCACAGACCTACTCCACTCATCAGCCATACTGTGGAGGCATCCCACATACAAAGTGGAGGAGAATTGACAGCAGATGTTAGCTCAGAGCCAATCTTCCTCACCCAAAAAAAAAAAGATTTGTCTACAATATGTGGTGCTGGAAGATGGCAGAAAAAGAACTGTTTCCTTAAGAAATGGTTTATGTGACTTGCATTATTACTTTATTTCAAATACTCATAAACCAGCCATTTCTTTTAATTTTTTAAAAATTATGTTATTGAGGTCATAATAGTTTATAACATTGTGAAATTTCACTTGTAGATAACTATTTGTCAGTCACCATACATGTGTGCCTCTTTATCCCTTATGCCCAGCCTCCAGCCCCCTTCCCCTCTGGTAACTGCCAATCTGTTCTCTTTGCCCATGTGTTTGTTTATCTTCCACATATGAATGAAATTATATGGTGTTTGTCTTTCTCCATCTGGCTTATTTTGCTTAACATCATACCCTCAAGGTCCATCTGTGTTGTTGCAAATGGGACAATTTAATCTTCTTGTGTGGCTGAGTAGTATTCCATTGTATAGATATACCACATCTTCTTTATCCAATCATCCATTGATGGGCACTTGGGTTGCTTCCGGGTCTTGGCTATTGTGAATAATGCTACAATGAACATATGAGTGCATAAGTCTCTTTGAATTGTTGATTTCATGTTCTTTGGATAAATACCTCATAGTGGGATGGCTGGGTTGTATGCTATTTCTACTTTTAATTTTTTGAGAAATCTCCACACTGTTTTCCATAGTGGCAAGCAGCCATTTTTTTATGCTGTTTGCAAATCCTCACTCTTGAAAGGTTTAGGGAGTGCACGTGAAGTTCATTTGAGGCAGAAATACATTGTTTCTTGTGTAGTACAGCAGATAACCTAAAAGAGAACTTTTGCTATGGATAGGTGAATGTGGTGATTATAGGAGGTAATGGAAAATTGATGCCTAAAGACTTACAAGAGACTAGTTTACATACAAGAGATTAATTTACTGAATTTACATTCAGTGGCCTTGGTACCCGCAAAAACAGTTTTGTAATGTGAATCGTGCTATTTTCTTGAATTATGAATATTCAGCAAATTTTAGTATTAATATTTATATGGTACATTGACGTGAAGTGATCATCTAAACCAAGTGGCCAAAAGTATAATATTTGAAAATCTCCCTTGATAATTCACCTCTACCTAATTACAAGGATTCAAAAAGTCTGATATCTTTTTATTATACCTTTTTTTTAATACTTCAAACTACAATATTTCCCCATCAGTAATACTTGTACATCTAATTTCTCCTCATTTTCAAAAACTTTTGTCATATCCTTTCATTGACTGTGTCAGTTTGAATCCCTGGGAAGCAGACACTGAGATAAAGTTATGGGGAGGGAAGGAAACCTGTGAAAGATGATGGTGGAGGAGGCAGGACGGGCCTTGGGAGGCTCCAACTGTGCTGTGAATGGGATAGAGTCTTGGCGAACCCAGTGAGCAGCTCCAGCGCAAGGACCGCCTGTCAGAGGAGTCTCAGTGGGGCAGAAACGGCCAGGATCTAGTACACACCATGCTCAGTCATTGGCTGGACTGCACAAGAAGAGCATGGCGTTGACCAAACCAAAGGCATTCAGCTCAATGGCCAGTTCTTTCCTGCAGGGAGATCTAAGCTGCACAACTCGATGGTTGGCACATTTGCATAAGTATTCAGAACTCTCCCTTACTCGATAATGTTGTAGAACCCAGGAAAATAGATGCTGGTAACAAAAAAGTCATATAACCTCCAGAGTTGGACATTTATTCACATTTCTTGAGTAACCTTCCTATAAACAAGATAGAAATTAAAACTTAATCCAAGTAATCGATGCTAACAGAGAGATCTGTATACTTAATCATTTTATTATTGACGTTATTTATTTGAGTAGGTAGCAAGCAAATTTGATCAGTGAAATATTGTCTTAATAAGTACCATTTCTTGGGCACCATGATCTGGGTGTGGTGTGGGTGTGTTATACATCTGATTTCTCATTATTTCCAGAACTCTGAGAGAGGTGTTAGTATTGTATGAGCCAATTAGGAAAGGAAGTCTCAGATGTGTTGAATTCCCCAAGACCTCACGGCTACCAGTTGGTAGAGCCGTCACCCTGTAGTTCTATCTGATTTCAGAGCTGTTGAAATGCTCCACTAAGCCACAGAATCTAATAAAGAAAATATTAATTCTTTATGACAATTTTTTTTTAATTTTTGAAGTGTTCTCAAAGAATATATCAATATCGACCGGAAATCAGCCCCGTAAAGGATAGTTATTGAGTAATCTAAGTGCAGGCTTCTTTCATATGAAGAAAATCCAGCCTTTAAGGAATTTATGTTCTAATCTTTTCTGTAAAATGCCACAGAGTAAAGACTTTTGGCTTTGGGCATGATATGGTTTCTATCATAACTACTCGCCTCTGTCATCGTGGGGGGAAAGCAGACTAGACAGTCTGTAAATGAATAGGTGTGGCTGTGTTCCGATAAAATTTTATTTACAAAAACAGGCAGCAGTTGGTGGCCCTAGTTTACTGACCACTGTTGTAGTAAAAGATACACAATATAAATATATAAGTAGAGGTTTGTGGACTCTAAGGAGACAAGAATACAGTTGATCGTCTTTAATTAATGTTATAAAGGGCATCTGATTACTGAGAATACAATGAACAAGCCATGAGCAGAACACAGTGGATTAATTAATAACCACTTCCAATGATAAATTTGGAGTGATTAGTTGATAAAGGGGGGGAAGGAAGCAGGAAATCATCAGCAATTCTGAAAGCCAGGCAGAGTGTAAACGTGTTCTGTTCTCAGAGTCAATTTGGAATAGTAAATTGAGCGCTGAATTAAAATACCTCCACTGTAGTCCCAGTCTATTAGCAATTGGTTGTGTGGTTTTAAGCACATGACTTCTTTGGCCTGTAGAATAAATGTGTTAAGCTAGATTCACAACCATTTTTCTGATCTAGTACATCTGAACAATACAGCGCACTCCCGTTAGCAACAGCTGGTCAGTCCAAGGCTGTTAGGAAAGCAGCTATGAATCTGAGGCTCCAGAATGGGCACTGTCCTCTTGATGCAAATTTTAAAAAGTCATGGGAATAAGCATATAAGTTAAAAATTCTTGATGGGAGGGGCTGGCCCCGTGGCCGAGTGGTTAAGTTCGCGCGCTCAGCTGCAGGCGGCCCAGTGTTTCGTTAGTTCGAATCCTGGGCACGGACATGGCACTGCTCGTCGGACCACGCTGAGACGGCGTCCCACATGCCACAGCTAGAAGAACCCACAACGAAGAATACACAACTATGTACCGGGGGGCTTTGGGGAGAAAAAGGAAAAATAAAATCTTTAAAAAAAAAAAAAATTCTTGATGGGATTATTTGCTTAGTGTCTCTGTCCTCTGCTGGTCCATCAGCTCCACAAGAACAGGAACCTTGTGGGTTTCCTACTTCGGGTGTCTACGGCTCCTAGTCCACTGACTGGCTATGAGGCTCTTTATAAACTGACATTGAATGGATGGATGGATGGATGAATCTCATTGAAGAATTGCTGGAGTACATTATCTGTAAAGTCCTCTCCAACTCTAAATATTCTTTGAGGTTATTCTTTTTATTTATAAAGCTTCTCTTTCTTTAACTCAGACTTGTTGATATTTTCCTCTGCCTTCTGCCAAGTACAATGTCAGTAAGGACCAGTTTTTTCCATTTATTCCAGAATATGTCAACCTCAAATGAAATCCAGTAAACGCCTTCATTCTGCCAAAGAGGCAATATTTTCCTTGAGAACCAGACCATCTGATGGTAAGGTAGTTAAAAGTCTACCTCTCCAATGTTAAAAAAAAACGAAAAGAGGTGAATATAAATCACACATAGTTACTCAAAAATCTAAAAAATAGAAACAAAGTCACTTCAGCTTTGTCATGTGAAAATCTTACCTCATCAGGATACACAAGGAATTATAAAATTGTATTTCCTTGATAAACACTTGCAAAATTAAATGTATAACTTATAATCATTGTTGAGTTATTTTCTTGAATTCTATGCCACAATTACTCAGCAGGCAAGAGGTTGTTTTTCTTAATTTTTTTATGTATAACTGCTGGGATCCCATCATGCAACCTTAGAGAATATTTGCTGATGAGTTTTCTATTTTGCTTTGTTTTTAAAGGGACTATAAGTGCATTTTTCAAAATCCCTCAGTGTTCATTTCTAACAGAAAAAAAAGGCTAATTGACACCTTTTATGCAAAAGTCTTGATCGTTAATGGTGAAAGGCTGATTGTTCTACCTTTTATTGATGGAAAACACTCGACCAATAGTATGGGCAAGTATTTCCAAAACACATTTAAAAAAATAGTTTTTATATAATAAGAATATCCTGGAAGAACAGTAACTCTTTTTGTTTTTTGGACACATTATGTTCTCTTGAGACACCCTGGATAACGTATAAACTAAGTTTCTATGAACATTTTCTCATGCAACATGAACCTGGGTATCCGTGAGCCCAGGAATATCAAGGCCTGGAAAGAATGTGAAGAAATTTTCATGGAAAAAATGGAGTTTAGGAACTGCAAACAGGAGTATTCCAAGGCATACTCGAGTGTTCCTGCTTGAAAGAAGGGGCAACCAACTGAGCTGAGCTGATAAAGGTTTCCTCTAAATAGCTGGCATGGGAGGCGTTGAAACTCTGTACCATTTGCTAATTAAAAGTGAGATAAAGGAAAGGATGCAGTAAGTCACTGAAGTATAGGCTGACAGAAGAGGACTTTCTTTTTCTTCTATTGTTTTAAGACTTTCTATTTTAAATGCCATGGAGTTATGCCTAAAATACGGAGCAAGCTGGGAAACCCTCTCTGGATTTTCCATCTCACCGACTCTGGCAAGGAAGTGATCTGGGTCTTTGGGGTGTGGTTTTTTCTTTATAAAATATTCAGATTAAACAATGACTCAGGATAGTTGTATATTTTTATGATAGTATTTCCCAACACTCAGTTAAATATAATCACTTAAATGGTCTTCCAACACAATACTGGGGCATGCCTTTATATTCTCTCAGACTTGCTAGTGGTTGTAAAATTTATTTTTCCTGCTCTCTTAGCAAAATTCAAGACTAAGGCCCACAATGTTATTTATGTAGCCTTTATTGTCACCTTCTGTTGGATTTTTGACCTTGTATGTACTTATTCGTGTAATATTCAACATGGGTCTTTGAATCAATAGCCATTTATGAAGCACCTGTTACTTTCCTGGCGTTATATGTAAGGTCTTACAGGAAAATGACATCAGATACAATGTCTGCCCTCATGTTCCCACAGCCTAGAGTAGGGGCCAGGCTTGTGATTCATTGAAGCAGAGTGTCCTAAGTAATACGATAAAGGTGAAGACTAGGTACTCTGGCGACGTGAGAGGCCCGCCTTACTCAGATAGGAACTGCTTTCCAGAGAAATGATGTCAAGCTAAGTTTTGAAAGAGTCGTACCCATTCTCCAGAAATGAAAGTAAATGGAATGTAGATGAAGTAAGAGACTCATATTGAGAAGAACCTTGAAATGACGTATAGATAAGTGTGGGTTTTATCCCAAATGCAGTGGGAAACCACTGAAAAATTTAAACAAAAGAGAGGTAAAATCAGGTATGCATTTTAGAAAGACCCGTTCAGTGACTTTGTGGAAGAGAGATGAAAGAGAGACTGAAGGCAGGGAGAGAAGAAAGGAGGCTATTGCAATAATGTGAGCTAGAAAGAAAAGGGTTGCTCGTTAGGCACATGGCTGGAAGACAGCGTGGTGCACTGCTAAATGCCGGGACTTTGGCCAACAGACTTGAGCTCAAACATGTCTAATATCTTGTGTGATGGTCAGAAATTTATACTGAGAAGTCTCATTCTGTTAAAAGAAAAGTAAACCCAGTGAGGGCAATCAAGCTGAGAAGTGGCTGTGTGACAGGAGCCCACACGGCTCAGGATCTGACTGCATTGGCCACCTCCCTCATAGGCCTCCTGGCCACTCTCCTATTTTCACTTTGCTTTTTGCATCCACTCCATTCTGTTTTCTCTTTCAGTCCCTCTCTCTGATTGGTCAGTTTCTACCTTCTGGTAGTGTCTGCTTGCCTAAGGCCATCATGGCGGCTCAGGCCTCATGGTATGTCATAAATAGTTGGCTTCCCTACTGAATGGAACAGTCTGTCAGTGTTCCCTGGGTTGTGCTCCCAAGAAGGAGATGTGGACGGCTCTGCTCATCTCTGCTCAGATGCTTAAGTCATATCTCCATAACTCTGCAGAATTTTGATGGCCCTAGGCTTGGAGTAGTAACATAGAGGGAGGATTTGGAGAACAATGGGACCTACTTTCAAGCTTGTGGACAAGGCACTTGCCTTTCGGCAGGGTGATTGAAAGGCTTTCCTGGTACCAGTGACAACAAGAGTAGACTGCAGGGGACACGCTTAAGAAGGAGTTAGGAAATCAAATCAGCTGAATGTAATGATCGATCAGATATGAAAAATAGAACAGGGGGGTTTCAGATATGATCCATGGAGTGACTAGCATGCCGTCTACCCAAATAGGGGACACAAGAAGAAAGGTCCTTGGATGAGCTCAAATTCGAACTTGTGGGTCAACATTGAGGGAAATCCCGGTAGGTAACTATATATACTGTTTGGGTTTCAAGGGATGTTTGGATGAGAGACAGACATATATGATCACTCTCTTTTTGAGCTTCTGAGGTTTTCTTTCACTTTAGTCTTCCTCCCTGCCTCTTCTACCTCCTTCTCACTTGCCTACCCCGCCCTCTTCTCTTATGGGATCTCTTCGAGGATTACATGTTTCCGGAAGCCTGGTTCGGGTTCCTCTTCCTCTTCTCTGTTTACTCTTCCCTGGATAATGTCTTCACACCCTAAATTAGTAAATGCCATATTTATGCTTGTGACTTACAAACTCTTATCTTCAAACTCACATATCCAGTTTCCTCCTTGACTTCTTCATTTAGATGTCTCACTGACGTCTCAAAGTCTTGACTTGAACCCTCATGGCACATCCACCCCATCTCCTTTGTCTTGTTATGTAACACTGTTGTACTCTCATTTACGAAAGTCAGAACTTGAGGATTATCCTTGACACCATCTCTGTCTTATTCCCTACAGCCAACCCACCAGTAACGCCTATCAATTCCATCTCCGAAGTATATTGCAACTTCACTTTCTCCTTTCCGTCATTTGAGGTCACCTTATTCCAGACTATTAACAAAGAACTCTTTAACAATCAATAGCTTCCAATTTCACTTATAATAAAGTTCAAATTTTGACAAAGGCCCCATGATCCTCATCTCTATTCTTACTATACACTCCTACAAAATTGTGTTCTAGCTGTCTCACAAGATTCTTCCCATTAGGGCATTTGTCCTTCCTGCTTCCTCTTTCAAACCATCTTCACTGAGCTGGCTTTTTTGAATTATGTAAGTCATAACTCACATGTTGCCTGAATATAGGGATCTTTCCTGTGTCCGATACCAAGAAGCACCCCCACCCCATCACTGTTACATTAACGTATTGTTTTTTATCTCGTGTTCACGCCTATATCTCCAGTGACTAAAGCAGGGTAAGTAAATTGTTGATGATAATTCAACTAATTAATTCTTGAAGAAGGCCCCTGATAGGTCTTCTCATTTCCATTCATTCCTCTATAATCCATTTTCCACAAAAGAGTGAAAACTATCTTTTGAAAACATAAAGCAGTCCTGTCTGTCCACTAATTTACCCTCTCTAATGGCTCCCCAGTGCACTCAAGGTAAGATCCCCATCCCTCAGGTAGGTTTCAGGGCGTGGCTCTTACTCCTCGCGACTCTCCCCTGGTCTTTCAGTTCTTTCATCGTACCAAGCTCTCTTTGCTTGCGATGCTCTTCCTGACATTCTTTGCTTAGATAGCATCTTCTTCTCTTTCTTTAAATTTTGGCTTAAGTGTTATTTCTTCAGAGAGGCTTTCCTGATCGCACTTGAGGTAAATTCCCCTTTGGTCTTCTTTTCTCAGCCCCTGATATGTTTCCTTCATAGCATTCACTAGTTTTCCAATTACCGCAGTTATATTTTTGTACACTTGGTTTTCATCTGCCTAATCCGCTATAATGTAGGGTGATCAGGGTAGCGATCAGGTATGTCTTGTTCCCGTTAGTATCCTTAGTGCCTAACATGATACTTGGGACACGAAAGGTACTCAGTAAATATTGTTTTAGTTTAAAATGGTATCAAATGGCAGTAGAAGCTCTTGGAGTAAATGACATTACTCCTGGTTAAAGACTCCTAACTAAATCCAGCCTGAAGGTGTGTTTTTTGGTTTGTGTTGTGTTGTTTTAGGTAAGTACATTGTTTTAATTTTTTTTAATTCCTTTAGGTATAACACGAATGCTACAGTTTATCATAATGCTCATCTAGGAGTAGTACTGAGATATTATAACAAAAAGTAAAGCCTTCTATCAACCAGAAAGTACGGAGGATACTGTCAGACATTAACTGTTTTACTTTGTCAGATATTAACCCCAGGAGGAGTTAGTGATGTAAGAGGTTGCCTGATTATAGAAAGATCCAGAAGGACCAGGGGAAGAGGACTCAGGAAGGAGGGTGGGGGGTAGGCCTTTAGGACAATGGACGTTCACTGGCTTTTGTGGAAGTGTCTCAATATTTGAATACCTACCACTCCGCTCGCTCCTGCCATCTCTAACCTGGCCCTTGGTATTTGAGTTTGTGACCCCGCCTCCCCCCACCCTGGTTTAGAGTAAGGGAAGAGGGCAGAGAACAGAGTCCTGGGAAAGGTCAGCATCCAAGGACTGAGTAAAGTCAAAGTTGCCCAGAGAGCAGCAGGGAGAGAAGAAAGAGAAACAATAATAACAAAAGAAAAATGGTTTTCCGGCAGCTCAGGGAGAAAAGCACTTTAAGTGGGCAACTGTGTCGATAGATAAGTGTGGAGAGTTGTTTCCTTGGAAGGCATTGGTGACTCCAGGACTAAGGTTTCTGTGGACAATAGGCATTAGATCAGCTTTCAGTGGAGTGAGGAATGGCTGTAGACTACTCGAGGGGCATACGGAACAGGGGAGCTGTGGGCACGGTCGGCCAGGGCCTTAGGGCGTGAGGAACCGTGTTGTCTGCAGATAATTTCAAAACAGCAATAAAACTGATTAAAGTTTGTTTTCTTTTTAGTATCACCGTGCTCCAGCAATTCCTAACAAGGTTAGGGTTACGTTCTCCTCCCCTCAGTTACCACTCTTAAAGAGAGAGGCGGTGTGACAGCTAGAAGAGGGCATCGGATCAAAGCAGGAAGACTTTATGACTAGAGGGACTGGGAATGTTTATTTAATAAGAGGAAAGGAGCCTAGAGGAAGTGTTTTAATAGAGTAGAGGTTATCATCAGTAAAACAATATGAGGGAATAGGAAAGCACAAAACACAGGAATGGTTGAGCCTTGAGCAAAACTCCGGCCTCTGATTCCTGGAGGGAGAATCCTCCATCCTTGATTCAGAATTGTTTCCTTATGGCACGTTGTAGATCTTTTTTGTTTCTTAAATCAATTCACAAATGCTGATTGCGTTATTGAACAGTTACTCATTATCTCCACTCTTGAAAATAAGGTTGTTGTTTCAAAAATAACATGGCTATTCCAGATGTGACTGCTACTGAGTTATTTCATGTAAAATAATTTTAAATGCATTGTGTGTATTCTGATTTCTGACGTTAAATCAGTGTATTCTGTATTTGTGCTTGTTTCATACAGGTAACAAATATTGGGTGTTCAAGGACACGACTCTTCAACCTGGTTACCCTCATGACCTGATTACTCTCGGAAGCGGAATTCCCCCTCATGGGATTGACTCAGCCATTTGGTGGGAGGACGTTGGGAAAACCTATTTCTTCAAGGGGGACAGGTCAGTGCACGCTTCACATTAGGAATGCAGTTAACTAATGTCTGGAGAAGTCAATATTTCTAGTCTGTCCTAGGCATGCACTGTTGATGATAGAATCTAATTGTGCGGGTGTAAACAGGAATTAATGACATCGAAAGTATTTTTTAAACATATTTTAAAATAATATTCCAGGTAAATCTTCCTCTGATATACCCAAATAATGTGCCTTTCTTATGAATGTGTATAGGTCTATATTCTTTGTCTTTTCCGTAATCTTAACATGCCTATAAGGCTGTGTCAGCAGTGTATCTGCATCCTTGTAATGCATTTTCTTGTAATTTTACTTTATTCTTTTTTTATTTTACTTTTTTTACTTTATTACTGTTAATTTTACTTGCTTCATTTAAAATGTACTTTTTAGTACAGGCTTTTTTTTCCTTTCATATTCAAAGTTAAATTTTTGCACACAGTTAATTGTGAACATTTTCAAATAACTTCAGTTTAGTCATGAGTTTTATTTCTTAGGACACTATTTATTTGGGTACCAGCAAATAGGTGTTATGAACTAGCCAAACTATCACTGGGCTAAATGCTTTTAGCTTGAAGTGTAGTATTCCTTCCCTGTTATCTGTCTCATTTCTTTTCCTTTTATGACATTACTAACAGGGTTTACAAAAATTAAGTGAATTATTAGTTTTATGGCTTACAGTAGCTACCAGGTATACATAGTTCCACCCCTACCCATTTTTTAACAGATATGATGAGTAAAATATAAATCGAAGCTATGTTTTTTTTATTAATTTAAATTAATATTAGGTAAAAATAGTAATAAAGATGAAAAATCAAATTTTCATTACACTATTACTACCTGGGTCAAAATGTGACGCTCATAAGTGACCTTCAGTGGTATGTAAAGGACTTAAGTATGCCATTTTACAAGTAAATTTAAAGCGCACGTGCACACACACACACACACACACACACACACACGTGTGAACAACAGGCATTAATGTCCGACAAGTGACTACTGAGTTTGCCTTATAATCTTAGCTTAACATAAACCCTACAAAATGTCTCCAACTCTCGGAGAAAAGTAAGTAAGGATATAAACTTTGTTTATTTTGCAATTTAAAATTAGTTGCAAATGATTTCAAATGTTGAGCTTTTTCTGTGAACCCAAAGATCCTGTAATTTGCCTCCATGGATAAGAATGTATACTTTTAAATTTATTCTGTTACTAAGTTTCTGTACATTAGATTTGTATGCACTTCTATAGCAAAATGTTCATAAATTTTAATTCACTGTGATGAAACTAAGGTTTGCTAAATGTTTGTTACTAAATGACAAAACAATAAAGATCCATCAAACAAAAATTCTATTAAAGTAGAAGATACTATTTATCACCACAAAAAGTTGATGGCTCTCAACAAGATGTAAGTGTGGTAGAATATGAAAGGAAAATGAAGAAATTGGTTGTCGCAGAGTGGTGGCCACTAAAGAAAATAAATCTGCAGACTTATATTCTTTAAAATAACAGCCCTCAAGGTTGTTCGGGTTTAATTCCTCAGCTGGTTTTAATTGCTTGAATGCACTCTTTCAGGGCTAGGTTTAATACAGACTTGTGTGGGGTTTTTTTGTATGGGCTTTTTTTTGGCAGAAAGGGGTAGAAACAAAACGCTGAGAAGACACTGGAACAGTTGAATTCTACAGCACAGAACGTGAAAGCTTAGCTTTCATGTGACAGTCTTAATGAGGGTTTTATAGATGGTAATAAAAACTGCCGTTTCATTATCAGATAGACCTTTTTCCCCACACGTGCAGATATTACTTTTTAAAATGTTTCCGTTCTAAAAATTTAGCACTATATTGAAAGGTTAAAGTTTAGAAATTAAATGTGGGCCACCTTAAATCAGTGAAATCAGTGAAGGTTAGATGCCAAATTTATAATAGAATAAAGGCTTTAGTAAATGAGAAAAGGAGTTTTAGTTTATTTATTTCCTTGAGAAACTGCATATAAAATGTATAGAAATACTTTGATTTTAAGTTCTGCTTCAATGACTGGTTTTATAGGTTTTAAAATATTTAAAGCAGGATCCCAGTTAATTTCCATGTGCGATATTATATATGATTTCATGAGTTATAGAAGTTTTATAAACAGATTACTTCGTATTTGTATAATTATATAATTCCAAAGTCACAACATTTGTCAATACATTTATTCTAGATTAAAAGTAGGTGAAAAAACATTAAACTAACTCAAACATATAAACAACAATTTCAGTATCACTTTTGTAGAAGAATTTAGTGAGTCTTTCTTCCTTATAGGCATTGTATATTTACAATACTTACCGATTTTAACATTGTATATATTTTCCATGGATATTTTTGAGAGAAAACATATTGAAAATTTTTTTGTCCTTCCTTATTTCTCCCTCTTATCCCTCTGCCATCTTTCTGCTTAAGAAAAAAAAAAAAAGTGTTAACAGATTTCTGCTTCTCTAAGGCTCAGATCAGAAAGGAATCTTAGAGAGAATCTAGTCCAGGTGTAAAAACCTGGACTGCTTTAAGGAGTCAGGCAAATACTGTACGTAGTACCGGTACAGCTGTCATGCAAAAGGCAACGGGGACTGGTGGGGATTGCGATGAGCTGGAAAGTGCAGTATCCTAGAGAAGCCTTCAGAATCAGAATCATTTATGTAATTTGCTAGACAAACAAGCACAGCTTTAAATTAGATTTGGTCCAAGTGCTGCCGTCTGTCAGCCCTATGTCTTGTTCACGTCCTGCCAGAGTCTAGACACCCTCAAGGACATGCCCCAGGGGTTCATCCTTCTCTACCCGAATGCCCAAGGTGGCAGGATGAACGTGAGACAGCTGATGAATTTTCAGTAGCTCTCACTCCTGGCTCCTGAAGATTTCTTCACCAGTCATGGCATAGTCCTCATTCATTTTTTGAATAAACGAGCACATGCTATGTGACATGTGCTAGGTAATAAACATGGTGTAGTAGAGAAGACCACAAAGTTACTGCCCCCGTGGCCCTTAGATTCTACTACAGGGAGACAATAGTAAACAAATAAATGGCCCTTGATACTTTAACGCTGGGAAATGCTACAAAGAGATAAAACGAGGTGATGATGTGACAGAGGAGTGGCTGGGAGATTCGTGAGGAAGTCACTCCCTGGTGACTGGACACTTATGCAGGGACTCCAGTGGGGAGAAGTTTCAGCCACATGACACTGTTCAGAACAATGTGTTGTTGGTGGATGAAATACCAGTGCAAGAGCAATGAGGTTGGAAGGTTCAGATCGGAGAAAACAGTGTGGCTAGAGTATAGCAAGTGAGTGGGGGAGGAGGTCAGTCAAGTAAGTGGAGACCAACTTATGTGGGGCCCTGTAGACCATGGGAAAGACCAGATTTTATTCTGAGTACGATGGAAAGGCATTGGAGGCTTTCCAACAGGAAAGTGACATGCCCTGATGGGTATCCATAAGCTTCATTATGGCTTCTGTGTCAAGAATGGTCTTCAAGAGTGGAAGAAGGAGATTGGTTCGAGTAGTGCTGGAGGACACATGGGAGCCGCGGAGATGGAGCAAAGGGATGGGTCCTAGATACATTTTGAATGTAATCATAACAAGTTTTTCTCATGGCTTTGGTTTTAGGGGTGAGAAAAAGCAAATCAAAGATAACTTCTAGGTTTTTCACCTAAATAATTGAGTAGATGGTGCCATTTCTGGAGACAAAGCAGATTGGGGAGGATTATTGGGGGAAGGGATTAGGAGATTGAAATGTCCATATTCAGATTGAGATGCCTGTTTACGCACCAGTTGGAGAAGTCAAGTAGGTAGTGGGATCATTGAGTTCTCGTCTGAGTGGAAAGGTGGGTTGAAGGCACACATTTGAGAGTAATTGATATATTAAATTATATTAAAAGCTGCGGCCTGCATGAAATCTTCTAAATTTAAAGATAGCTAAAGAAGAGCAGATGAAATGATAGTTCTTTAAACAGATTTGTAAATTCAGATTAAAGTTTCCAGTTTCAGTATTTCACATGCAGCATGGAACTCAGTCCCTCAGATTCCTACTTGCCCTTTTCTTAATACACTATAATTTGATACTTGGATACATTCTGATCCTCATAGCATTTAGCTCTAAAATGCTGTGTTACTAAACCACCTCTCAGCATCTTCTCACAAATATATCCAAGACTCTGTTGCTATATTTCATTCCAAGCTTAACCATTGAGGGTTTTAAGATATTTTCAAAGAAAAGAGACAAAATTTAGATCCACTTTGGTTTGTTTTATTATTATTACCACTAATAGTCAAACGGAAAACTACATTTATTTCCTCCATCTTAAGTTGTGTTTATGAGTGATTGCTCAAGGTACGTATTTTTTACATTATCCAACAAAGTATAAAATTGATATTGTCAATTCTGTTGCATTTTAAATAATGCTTCTGAAGAGGGGGATTTGGTGTGATTATTTGAGTACGGAAAGAAAAAGTGGCCCTGTGTTTTGCAGTAATTTACCAGAAGCAGGTAGTCTTCACTCTGGAGTCACGAAATGAGACAAAGTAGGATGAAGAAATGGCTGGGGCGTGTGAAATAACCCTTGGAGCCAATTTTCGTTCAGTTTAAGTTCAGTATCTATCAACATCCCATTAGAGTATGTCATTCCAGAATTTTCTATACTATGTTTTTCTTTGCATAGAAGGAATTTAAGAAGACGTTGTGTACTATTACATGGACAACTTTTGTCTCTTGTGGTTGTGACTCATGATCCAGTCTAAAAAGTGATGAATAAATCTCATTTCTAATCATAATTTATTTTGAAGTATTGGTTCATAATGCTTCTAAGAATCAGCAATTTAAAGTCAGAATTCTATAGTAGAGATGACTGATATATCAGAAGAAAAAAATGTAAGATTCATTTATAATAGCCTTTATCATTTGCTGATCTTCCTGCCCAAAATTCCAAAAATTTTTTCATTATAATATCTAAATATAACCCCCCTGAAATGGTTTATTTACACAATGTTCCATCTGAATATGTTAATATACTTCTCTGTGACCCATAAGCTTATTTTCCAGGGAGAAAAAATATCAGTGGGATGAGCTTTTTTGTTCACGTTGAAATATGTTCTGATAGGTTGGAAATCAAAATGCAAACCTGTGTTTATGAATTAGCTTCAGCCCCTTTCAGCCCCTTTTGTTCAGCAGCTCTGAATGCAGTTAGATGATTCTCATCTCATTCAAGTTTATTGGATATACATCAGAGCTGACACACAGCAGATAACTCGAGGGTCCAAGCCTATGTTAAGTTTCTTAAAGATTGTGAAATGATTCCAAATTCTCCTTTTGCATTATCTGCTAGCAAAGAGAGGGAAAAGAGCTTTTATTGGGACAAATTCATAGCAGAATTATGTTCCTACAAGAGAATATAATAAAATTCGCATTCCATTAATATTTTCCTGAAATGTGATCTCAATGAATCTTATGTGCCTGACACATAATATAGATGCTCAGAAAAGTGATGGGTAAATGGATCTATGAGGGGACAGAAAAAGGGAGGAAGGAAAATTATGCTCACACAATGAACATTAAGAATTGGAGTGAGAGCACCAAAGCAGTAGGAATGACAGGTGGATTAGTACAAGAATGCTGAGTCAGGGGGATTGCTAGCAGTAACATGGAGGAAGCCATACTAAACTGAATCAGGGAGCGTTGGGTTGAGTTTCAACTCTGCAACATTCAAAAAGTGCAAATGTGACTAGTCATTATCTTTGAATAATATGCTGCCCAGTTCTCCATCATTGACTGAATTGACTGACCATTCATACTAAACCTATGATTAAGACATCAGCATAGAGTACATTTATAATACACAATAGAAAAGATCTTTGAGGGATTTTAGCGAAATAAAGTAAAATAATGTATGGATATAAATTTACTTTATGACTACAAAACACTACATAAAGTATAGATATTCTTACATGAACATCGCTATGACTATTTCTTGGGGAACAAACCTGGTTTCTAAGTACGTAGTAATCTTTCTTAAATCACCTAGAGGGTCCCTAGGATTTTAAATTATTCCAAACTTCTAGGTTAACAAAGTCTAAGCACTCACTTTAAGTTATGGTTTATGTCATCTAAAAATGCCAGTTATTGTAATATATATCATTATTTAATCTGTCATTGAGGGAAAAACCCTTTCCAGTAAACTTTGACACAGTGTTGATTGTAAGGAGCATCTCAATTTTTAGAGATGTAAAATGTGAAAAAAAAAGTGTTTCTTAGAATCCATGAAATAATGGATTTGACAATTTCTCTATGAGAGGTTTTCTTTATGGTCAAATGCAGTGACAAGTCGACATATAGGACTACTGTAAATCCCATTGAAATATTTACTCAAGAGAAGAAATCTTGAGATTTTGCATGCACTCTTGACCCCATTAACCATTCTATATTCATCATAGAGTGTTGTGTGAGAAAGCAGTATTGGAAACTAATTTAAAAGCAGATATTTCCATGAACAAAGTGTGAAAGAAAATATACTTCAGAATGGGTAGAACAATGCGCTAGTCAGCCTGCTTGTCTTCCTCATAAAAAGAGGCCTAGTCATCATTATTCCAGCTTGGTGCCTCTCACAAAGCTCCTGATCTCTCCATCAGATCTGTTCTCATCTTTTATGTGATAAGAATCTGACACATACCTGTAACAGTGTGCTTCCCTTTCTGGATGAAATCTGCCTTGTAGCTTACTTACTGGGATACTTCCTGAAATAATCTCTTTCTGCTTTCCATGTAAACGCTGAAGATGGAGGGAGTGTTAATATTCCAGACATTGCTTGCATGAGGTTTCTAGGAACCTATAGCAAAACCTTTTTCACAAGATCCCACAGCTCTGTAGATAAAGGATCCTCCACAGAGCTGGAACAGGAAAATATCCAGAAAATACTGGAATTTTTTTTTTTCCCGATTTGAGCTAAAATGCCTAATTCCAAGTAATGCATTAAGTGTATTTATTACTTCTCAAAATGTGTTGGTGAAACACTAGCTTTAGCAGATGTAAGAGGTTTTTAGTGAAAAAAAAGTTTGTCAAATAAATTTGGGAAACATAATTGGTGTGCACAGAATAAAGAGTGGAGACTTCTGAAATCAGACAGAACTGGGTGTAAACCTACCTGTCATTCATTGTCCTCCAAGAATTCTCTTCTGTCAAATTAGGACAGTGATGACTGTCTCATAGGTTTCTTGTGATTAAAGTAAGATAATGCATAAAGCATCATGCCTGACTGAAAATAGGTGATATCACTGTGAATTCCCAATGGTTTCACCCCAATTTTCTCTATCTTTTTGAACATTCAAGACATAATTTTGTTTGACTCTTAGAACATATAGACAGTAATGAGTCATCTAAAGTACAGATGGTCACTGATTCATCCATGGACGTCTGGTGATTCTGTGAAAGTGGCCCAAGGGCCGCCCTGTGAAGGGGTGAGAGTCTGAGAGTTCTGACTCTTCGCAAGCTTTGCTTTTATCTGTCATTCTGTCTGAACACTGAGGACTCCGGTCAAGACTTGCCCTGAAGTCTACGCTCATATGCCCAATTGCCTCATCAACAACTCAACTTTGATATCTAGCGGGCACCTGAATTTAACATACCTAAAACCACCTCAAGACGCTCACACCACCCCAACTTACCTTCCCTGCTTCCTTACTTGACTGAATGGCGACATTATTCCTCCACATGTTCAGGCCCCAAATTCCTGACGTTCACATCTTGCATTCAATCCATTACTAAGCCCTCTGGGCTTTTTCTTCAAAATAATATTCCAATCCCTTGAACTATCATCAACTCTGCAGTTGACGCTCTAGCCCAGGGATCATTGCAGTCGCATCCTGACTGGTAGCCCTGCTTCTTCTTTACCTCCTTTGGTCTGTTTAACTCACAGCAGCAGCCTGTTCCTTTCAAAATTAAGCCATATGTTGAAGCTCCTCTGCTCAAAATCGACGTTTGCCTCACATCTCCCTTAGAGGAAAACCAAGGGCCTATCTAGTCTGAGATGCTGGTCCCCACTCTGACCTCATGTCCCCTTGCAGACTCAGTTCTCATCTCCCTGTCCTCACTGTGGACACTGGCGCACTCCAAGCTCCTTCACAGGAACTTTCACTAACTGGTTGCTCGACCTGGAATTTTCTTCCCCAAAAACCTACGTGTGTTGCTCCTCCCTTCTT
The DNA here is from genome assembly GCF_021613505.1 of Equus quagga. NCBI lineage: Eukaryota > Metazoa > Chordata > Mammalia > Perissodactyla > Equidae > Equus > Equus quagga. Next base: position 82,250,439 of record NC_060282.1, on the reverse strand, counting down.
TCTGCTCTCTGCTCAAGTGTCAGCTTATCAGAGAGGGCCTCTCTGCCAGCTAATTTAGAATGGCTGACCCCTATTCCCAGATAACCTTGTCTGCCTTGTTTTCTTAACAGATCTTACCACCTGCTGTCATAGTATGTATTTATTGATAAATTGGTTTTTTACCTATAACCCCTGCGTATCTGTAAAGTGTAAGACTGATGAGAGCTGTGACACGTTTGTCTGGTTCAGGCTTGTTCTCTAGCATCTATGATAATGCAGGAACATAGGAGGTACTCAGTAAATATTTGTTGAATGAATAAATGAATTAAGACTCTGCTTAAGACTGTTTCACAGAAAATGTTCTGCTGCCTAAGTCAGATTAAAAAGAATCATGAAAACCTCTGATTTATACATAGGTGGGTGATGCCATTTTGAATTGTAAATATGCTTACCCAGCATAATATACTTAACTAGCATTTTTATTAATTTTAGCAGACAGTAAATATACAATAACATACCCATTTTTAACTTACAGGAAAGGACACAGAATAAATCTTTGTGTCCCTTGTCTTTCCGGTGATTTAAATCAGTTCTGTAGATCATGAACAGGTGCACACATAGCATAGAGCAAAGACTTAATGAATGTTAGCTAGTCCTGTTTGTATACATAATTCCCAACCTATGCATGTCTTCTTGTTTTGTTTTGTTTTTTTACCCTTTTTAGGTATTGGAGATATAGTGAAGAAATGAAAACCATGGATCCTGGCTATCCCAAACCAATCACAGTCTGGAAGGGCATCCCTGAATCTCCTCAGGGAGCCTTTGTGCACAAAGAAAATGGTATGCAACATGTGCCTTCTATATTTCATGAGTTTATTAATATTTCAATAATGCAATCTACTCTTTTGGTGCAGTAAATCATTACAGAGTGCCATACTAAGGCTATATCATATTATATTTATATAAACGTTCCTTCCTAGATTGATGTTTAATATTGTGTTCCAGATGTTCTTAACCTCAGCTTAGTTTATAGGAAAAAAATAAAGTTAATTTTTTGAAATGGAGGGTGTGGATACCTTTGAAGTAACCTCACCTATTTTTCTACTAAAATTCCTGCAAAGATAATAATAAAAAACATACATGGGACAGAAGCCGATCACAGAGAAGATATGCTGTAAGTGTACACTGAGCACAGAGACACCTGGTAAATGTGCATGTTGAGGGTGATAGTTTTTCCTATATGCCTTTGGCTTACAGGGTCAAGGAGCAAGGAGGACCCCAGCTCCATACAGTCAGGCTAGAGAGGATATGCGCTTGCTTAACGACAAGAAACAGATCAGAGAGCTGCCCACATCCCTTGCTCTCCATCCCAGGATTTGGGATTCAGCAGGTGCTAAGTGGAACGTTAGCCAAGAGATGGATAATCCATACTCCCCTCTCTGTTGGCATATGTAAAGTCTGAACATTTCTTTCTTCACTCAGGGATTAGTGAATAGGAATAGGTATAAACAATAATAATTCAAAATAAAATGTGTACACCATATTCCAGAACAGAGGAAAAGCAAGAGACATCATTCCGAAATACAGAGAAAAAACATACCCCATCAAATGATTTATAATAGGAACCAGAAGAAAATAATACATTGTGTGGGTATGCAGTAGCATGAAAAGTCTATAATATATATGCAACAATCACTTGCAGGAACAAAATTAAATGCAACTAGGGAGGGTAAAGAGCAAAAATGTTTAATGAAGAAACAGGGAAAATTAAAACTATGACGGACCATCAGCAGATTGCCAGAGTTTAAGAAAACCTTACGCTGTGCATAAACTTGGAGGAACTGCGACCTAGGATGAATGAATTTCAGTCAGAAAAGTCAAAGTACACACCTATGCTTTGACTATTGTTACCTGTAATGATAGACTACCTTCTGTGTGATAATGTCCCACATCATCCCAGATTCAGTCCAACACGCCCTTGAAGCCCTGGTCATAACACTGGCTGAGAATTATTGTTATTTGTATATTCTATTGGTTCAGAGAATTAAAGGACCGAGTTAAGATATAGCCTGAACGTGACAAAAGCAAAAATCCATGGGAGAGGAGAGATGGAGATGAAGCATCTGAGATAAAAAGGAAATCAATAAGAAAATGAAGGAAGTCAGAATGCAGTCACATGAAGGCAGTAAAATCAAATCAATAATGTGGCCAAAAAACTTGAGAAACTGTGAAGATGCAGATGAAAAGGACAAAGAAATGAAAAAAAAAATGTGAAAGATAATGACATGGAAGGCAGAAAACTGAGCTCTCCTCTAAGAATTAGAGCTGTCAGCAAGGAAGAAGCTCGGGGTTAGGGAAAGGTAACTTCTTGAGTTTAGACTAAAGGGTGTTCCAACCCAGATAAAATCAACTCTAGCTAAGATTCGTGAAGTCTTACCACTGCTCCAACCTGCCTCCAGTAAAGGTTATCCCACACGATACAAAAATATATGCAAAGAAAATTAAGCTAAGGTCTTACTAGTGATTAACTCTAGCAAATTTCATAATACATTTTCATTTCTTGTCTTTATTAATTTTCTAAAATGAGCATAACTTTTGTAGTAAAAATAACTTCAAATAAGTGATAATTGTTTCAAAAGATTGAGAAAATACACATAATCTTAATTTCTTAGCATATGGACTGTTTCCATTTTCCCTGTTTCTTTTTACAAGGCTAATATATGAGATTTTATTTCATTTCTCTGGAAATAAATCGTAATTATGTGAAAATGACAGAAAAAATCTTCTTGTTGCCCCTTGCCCCCATGATTTTTCATATCCTTGTCCATCTGAAAAGTTAATAATATTCATTCAATATAAATCAGTGAAATTGTGCTGAAAAGTATATTCTGAACTGTGTAACTTTTATAAATTACTTCTAAACAACTATGAAGCAACACAGTAAAATTTTTTAAATTGAAATATTGTATTATTTTTGTTATAATAACATAATTAACAAAATGCTATCAATTTCCACCTCTATGAAAGTTCACATTTACTCAATTTTGTGTGTTGTACAAAAAAGAACTGAGAATGCCGAGCATATTTCCCTGAGCACTTTCCCACCATCTTCTCAGCTCAAGGGTAAATTTCCTAAGAAGAAAAATGGTTTCCTTATATTCATAATTTAATGTTTTCTTTTCACATAGCAAAGAATAACTTTGTAAAATACTGACAGAGAAACAAAGCATGTTGGGAAAATCAGTGCTTACAAATGACAAAATACTACAGATAAAATTTCAAAAAATCCATGTCTTCTGGACCTTACCTGGTCCAGCCCCGTCTTTGATATCCTTCAATGTTGAGCTCACTTTTCATCTTTCAGGAAATCTTCCTTGAATATACTTTTTTGGTACCCTACCCCTTGCACTCAAAGTCTCCTATTACAACGATCAGCTTGTATGCACATTGTCCTCTCCAGTGTAGACTCTTTGCAGGCAGTCACAGAGTGACCATTCAATAAATATTGTTGCTGAAGCTTAATTTTATTCCTTCCGTTCTCCAAAAGTTCACTCCCTGAAGTGGAGGAGATCTATTTGTCTGGAACCCTTGTTCTGGAGAGTAGCAAGATGAGCCAGTCTGGAAGGTCTTGTTCTAAATAGTCTACCAACAGCGAGTTCTCCACTTTCTATTCTCTACTCAGATCTCATGCTTGTGGCTTCTTACCTTAAACTCTAATTTTGCACAATTTCTTTCCTCACATTTGTTATGAAAGAGAGAAAGCTCAAATTATTAAACACACATTTGTATTTATATTTAGACTCAAAGTAATTCCCTGTAAAGATAAATCCATGCATATGATATTTGATAGTCACAAGTCAGAGATGATAGAGCCTTGGAATGTTTTCTCCAATCCTCTCTTCCGCCAATGTAGGAATTTCTTCCTCAGAATCCTCTCCTAATGGTAATTGTCAAAACCAAAAAAGTCCACAAGCTTAAAATTCAGCTATAGATTTTTGAAGGATGTTTTTCACCTCAAGGTGGAATATGCCTTCCTGTAATACCTATTGGTATTAATTCTGCTACCTTGCCCAATGAAATATGAATACTTGGTTCCATTTATTGAGTGCCTACCGTGAATAAGTTGTGCTACTTAAACTTCTCATCTAATTTAATTGTGCAACACAATTACCTCTTTACCTCATTTATTATTTTTTATAAATGAGGAAACCAACATCAGCTAGTTTAAGGAACCTACGATCATAAAAGTGGTAGGATTCTATATCTAAGGCTTGGAGCTAGAACGTTCTAGTCTCAGTGAATGTGTTCTAGCACACTGTCTCCAAAGAGAAAAAGTTAAAAAAGTCTTTTTCTATATTGTATCATTAAAGTAATTGATGATCTGCCGTGTCAGGCTGAATTGTTCATTTTGTCATACTAGGCAGACCCAGCCTTTCTCAGAGAGCAGCTTCTGGAGCCATCATCCTCTTGGTTTTCCCCTGTAACCATCTTAATCTAACAATTTTCTTATTTTCCTATTTACTTTTAGCCCCCGAAAATAACCACAATAATCCAGGTGATCTCTGACTCATGCAGTATATAGTTGAATGATTTCTTCTTAACACTCGCTGTTCGACAGTGTTTTAAGCAACGACATGAGAGTTTAACATACACTAAAATTGCAGTAAAGCATCATTGCATCTGCCCTCCTTCAGATTGTTTCCACGTTAATTGCTGTCAAACTCCACCTCCTAGGTATTCTATATTCTCTCCTTAGAAAATGCAATTTTAGGGTTAATGCAAGATTCTGCTTTTAACATTGTTGCATTTTATTACAGCCCCACTTTTAGCCTGTTAAAATAGTTTTGACCCTTAAATCTCTTGATTTGGTGTATTAATTCTCCCCCCTTCTCTTACTCTGTGAAAATCCACAAGTGTGATTCAAACAAATATTTCCACAAGATTCAGTTTATTCATTCACATTTATTAAACATTAATTACCTTCTTAATAAACATATAAGAGTGGAGAATAGAAAGAACACATACGCACTGCCAACCAGAACATCCACTAAGTTATAACCAGAAAGCTATTGTGGACAGTGTCTCATTACAGTTTGGACTAAGCAATAGGTATGTCACCAGTATAACCTAGTCAAATACAAGAGAAAAAAGGTCATCAAATAATACATTACAACCTCACTGAGTTCTTTATCAGGATTTCTGAAAAAATAATAATTCAGGTTAGAATCATTTGAAGTACTCAACAAGCACAGCATCTACAAGATTATAACATCAAAGGCACTCGTAAAAAGGAAAAAAATAGGAGTTCATAAACATTTCCTCAACCGACATTTCATATACGGAAAAAAACAGCAAACCTAAATTATTGAATGAGATGAATTTTGCGGGATCAAAGTTTGGCAGATTTCTATTACCAAGATTTCAGGCTACTTTTTTTCCAATGCTTTTGTTCTTTAATTCCTACTTATTAGAGTTCTTATCTCTAACAAGTTTATTCAGTAAACTACAATTCTACTCCTGTGCACGGAGTGTGCTACTATAAAATTTGGCCTACACACCTGATAAACATGAAAATGGAAACTTCTGAACTTTTGTGAGATACCCAGCAGCTTCATAGTAATTAGCTTTGATGAAAAATTAAGGATGAGGACACTTCCAGCTGTTGGTTTCCAGGTTATAAATATAAGTAAGAAGTCTTTCCACGTGTTTTGAAGGTCTGTTTAATTCTAGATCAGTGCTGTTATTCAACTATGATCATATAATGTTCTGCCACTTGACAGGCCCTGAACGTTTCTTCATCCAAGCTTGTTGAGTAATTACATTGGGTTTCATTAGCGTGACCAAATACCAGCTCCCTGCAGAAAAATCTGAATCTCCGTACACCTGTTTTCACTTGGCAAGATGCTCTGATTGCAAAACTGCCCTTCGAAACTAAAAGCAACAGCAGATTTTTATGGCATTGAACAGAATGATTTCCAAAATGCAGTGACCTGAAGTGATGGTCTATCCAAGCTGAAATTTTTGGAGAGGTGTCAGAGGTTGTTGTGTTTCAGGAGTGGCAACTGTCACAACCTGTGGTGTTTAGCCAAGGAGTGATTGTTGAAAGACAAGAGATCACTAAAGGACCCAGTCTTAGAAAAATCATTCAGTGTTCAGCCTCTAGAACTAGACCAAGATTTAAACCCTGCTTTCCCCAGGTCTTGGGCATAGTATTTTCTTTCTGAGCCTCGCATCTTTGCCTGAAACGTATAGGTAATTAAACCACCTGACAGAGTGGTTATGAAGATTAAAAGATGTCATTTGCTGAGTTTTTAACACAGTGCTTCTTTCCAAAAAGTACTCAACAATATAGGAAAAAGAAAGCCCTCATTAATGCTTATTAACTCTAAAGTAAGTATATTTTTCAAAATAAATAGCTCCCAAAATATAGTTTTTACATAATTTTAACATTAAAACATTTCTTCTTGGTTTCATGAATTTTATCTCAAAGCAGAAATTAAGTCCAAGGAAGATAGTCACAAAGAAACTTGACATGAAAGAGCGATGGACAGAAAGAAAAATCTGTGCCCAACAAAAACAGCAAAAAATTATGGAGAACAGTCCTAAGAAAAATACACGTATTTGTAGTTTAATTGTGACAAGCTTGCAAAGTCTGTTATCTGCTTCCGCAACATAGTGGACCATAAATCACGTGTAATGCTAGTGACTTGAGCCTGGCGCATACCACCTCCTCCCCCAGGAAATGTATGTTAGTTGGAAGAATTAAAGAAAAGGATTAACAATGGCTTTAGAAATTCTATGAAATGCAGCTAGTTAAATTTAACATGATTTTAACATAAACTAAGTAAATAAGGAAGTTAAATGATAAGGACAAAAGGAGAAGAGGCAAAATGGGCATGACCTAGAGTCAGAAATGAGGTTAGCGCACAAGATACTAGAAGTGCCTATTTTCTCATTAAAATCTTCAGCAGACAAAGGAAAACATCTCTCGTTTCATGATTTATGATTTGTTGAGCTGTCTTTGTCCAAATGACAAAGCACCCCTATTGTTTGGGAGGAGCACAGCTATTTCCCATGCAAAGTTGAGTAGAAATTTCCGGGGAGGGGTTTCAGAGGAGCCTCCCTACAATGTATCTTACATCCAGGTGCTCACCCGCAGCAGCAGTTGGTAACACTGTATCAGCATCTTCCGGTGTAGTTTGACATCATCACACTGATGTGTGATTCTCTGCCAGGGATCCTCTAAGGGAGCTAAACCTTCTCTCTCTTATGGAGAGCGGGAGTAGGTGTATACGGCGGGGTCTTTCAACACTGCTCTGCAGAGGACGTTTCTTTCTTAGCTGAGCTTTCCTTGGGCCTCAGGGCACGGTTCCTTGAGCACAGAAGCCACATCCATCTCAACAGACAGCTGAGCTGAGAATGGTGTCTTCTTCCTACGAAAATTGAGAGGCCTTAAAATACATCTTTCGAGTAGCCTATTTTATTAAATTTCTGTACATGGACACTTTCACAAATAAGTGGTTCCTGTGTGTGTTTCCCCCGCAGGCTTTACATATTTCTACAAAGGAAAGGAGTATTGGAAATTCAACAACCAGATACTCAAGGTAGAACCTGGATATCCCAGATCCATCCTCAAGGATTTTATGGGCTGTGATGGACCAACAGACAGAGACAAAGAAGGACACAGCCCGCCAGACGATGTAGACATTGTCATCAAACTGGACAACACAGCCAGCACTGTGAAAGCCATAGCCATTGTCATCCCCTGCATCCTGGCCTTATGCCTCCTTGTACTGGTTTACACTGTGTTCCAGTTCAAGAGGAAAGGGACACCCCGCCACATACTGTACTGTAAGCGCTCTATGCAAGAGTGGGTGTGATCTAGGGCTTTTTCCTGTCTTTCTTTTCCAGGAGTTTGTGGTAACTTGAGATTCAAGACAAGAGCTGTTATGCTGTTTCCTAGCTAGGAGCAGGCTTGGCGGCCTGGATCAGGGCTGACCTTTCAAACCCAGAGGGTTGCTGGTCCTGCACAGGAGTGGAAACACACTCGTGGGGACGCTTCCATGATGCACAGTATCTGCCCTTCTTCAGTCGTCTGTCTCTCCTTGTCATTCAGTTCTAGGCCTTTCCTCTGCACGCTCAATGCCCAGTAAATTTTCAGCATTAACTAAAGAAGAGGAGAAAAGAAGAAAAGATTCTTCTGAAAGGTTTCTAATATTATTTTCCTTCTGAAGTCTGAGCCCATTTCTTGGGGGCGGGGAGGGGGGTAAAAAAAAAAAGCAAAACGGAAAACCCATGAATTTTTGCTTTAGAGCAAAGAGAAAAAAAGGTTAAACAAAAAAAACCCCACAGTTGAACTTTCAGGAAAGTGTGAAGACCCAAAACAGCTTTGTCTCCAAAGAAGATAGCTCTCTGACTGCTACAGATAGTCTCCTACGCTTCGTTTTTTTGTCAGGTGGGAGATTGGAACACACACGCAGGACGTTAGACTGTCGGGACAGCCATTTTCCAACAAACAAGGGGCCAAAATATCTGCAATATAGTAACAGCCTTAAAAATACATCCATTTTTCGTTTTATACAGCTGTTCTCAGCTATGTCCTCAATGTTGCATCACATTTATATTCATAGCTGTATTCAAACAGGACCTTTTCATTGTTTGGGAGTGTTTCTAAACCCCTTCTGCCACCTTCCCCCTGCATCGCTGTGATAATGTCCCCAAGTTGTATTAGGCCATTGCCCCAGGCCTCCCAGGGGTCTGTCAGGAATATTCACTATAAGAAGAGTAAGAAGCAGTGTGTCTCTGAAGTCGTCTAAAGTGGCAGTTGTTTTTTAAGGGTGTGTGACACTAGTGATGCATTGCTGTAACCCTTTGAGAACTATCAGATCAGCTTTCAGAGTCTGAGGATGGTCAGTCTTGCTCTCTGGTAAATTACAGAACTGGGCAATGGTGAAAACAGGCACAGGCTCAAGAATTCAGGTTTTTAAAACAGATATCCTATAACCCAATGTAATTTTTAAAGAATTTACGGTACTACAGAAATGCATTTATAACAGAAGTGATGTTACTTGCCAAAAAGTTCTCTGGCAAATAAAAAGATATTTTATTAAGTATCTTGTAAGAGTGAGATTTTATTTGAATGACTGATGACAGTATCCAAAGTCTTCTTTTTGTTGTTGTTAGACATACTGAATTTCTGTTTTAAAATCCGTTGCATGAAAATTCCATTTGCCTTGGTACATGCAGTTGGCATTGCCATTTAAAAAATGAATTAAAATGATGACTCTGAGATTGCATGAATATCCTCCAGCGCATTACCTGTTGCATGTCAATCATAGTTCTCAAAGGGTTCCTGTGGCTTCTGGCCTTTAGCCATCCGATTGATCACTGACAGAGCCAAGAGACCACCAAAGCATTTCATTGTTGCGTGTGATTTGTCCTAAAGCAGTGTTGTCATTTTCATGTGACCTGCAGAGCAGGTTTGTATCAATAATTTTTTCCTAGAGAAAAGTCAGCAACTGACAGACCTCTATTGATTTTTAGGAGCTGCTTCTTGCAGTGAAAGGCTTTACAGCCACTGGGCTGTGAACTTACTAGAGATGGTCAGAACGAATGCACCCCATGAGTCAGACATTGGCTTTGTGTGAAAGCCAGCTTTTGAGGGGATTAGCTTTTGAAACAATGAACAGCTTGCCTTGAACTTGATTACTGATCTGTTGACTGTCATTACAACCTAAACATTGTCTTCTGTGAAAAATTTCCTTGAACGGTCCCGTTCTATGTCTGTTGCCCTTTGACCTTTAACTTGCAAACTGGCACAAACTGAAGGAGTCTGGTGTTGCTTCTCCGTTGGAGTGTTAATTGTTCGCTAAAAACCTAGTAAGCACGAGCTGTTTCCTCAGAGTGGAGAGAGAAAGAATGTTGATGGTGGATCCGCAGATGGACACTGCTCTTCACATGCCCACTCTAAAAATGCCCTATACGTAGAAGTGACTTTTAATTTTCCTTCAATATAATTTCAAGTCTAAATTCATCATTTTAGTACAAATATAAAACCATAGGGGGGAAAAAAAACCTCAAAATACTTGAATGGCCAGTGTGGCTTTTATATAAAGCAGGAATTTTATACTAGTGAAAATTTCTTACTCATTTGCTAATAATACACGTTTCCAGATGATTTTTAATGAGTGTAGGTATACATTCTTATTTGGAAATGGATAGTTTGGCTGCCTTGAATTTATATTTATACTCAACATAGCATGGAAATTAGAATGCCTTTCGGTTAAACTACATGTTTATGATTTGGTTGGGGAAAATATTTTGTAATCATCGGTGGCATGCCGCACAGCCTTGCAGACTGCTATTTCTTACAACCGGAACGTATATAATGTAAGGCTAAGAAAAAAGAACAGTTAAAAAAAGAGGAATGTCTTCACAGCAAAACATTATGCAATGCAGACTGTATTTTGACAAGATGTGGGAGATTATGTATGTGAGGGCCAAGAAAGCAATGGAGGGGAACAGAATTAGCCCAGCAGCTTTTCTTCAGTGCTTCCATTCTAGAAGATGCTGATATTATAAAGAGTTAGTCACTTCTACTGAGCATGGAGGACTATGTACGTAAGCTCATTTATACGGTGTTTGCTTGTAGGCGAGTTTGATCCTTTTAGGACCTTGATGTCAAGACAAAAAAATGACTGGAAATTATATTTTGCTAAAGATAGAAATGAGGAAATATGTCATTTTGGGACATGTGTAAATCATTGAGGAATTTCATCAACCTGCATTGAAAATTGATTTTCTTTTTTTCTCTAAAGTGAGAGAGAAACTTAAGAAGCAATGTTTTGCCTCTTTACTCATTTGTCACAATGTCTGGATTCATCATAAGACTATAAGTATATAAGGGCTGGAAAATAATCATAGCATTAAGAAGAGAAGAATGCTATCCTTATGCTTGAATTCTGGAAGTATCATGAATAAGTGTTGGATCATATTTACTTCAATATGAGATGAGATTTATGTGATAGGAAAAGGCATATATGGCTTCTCTCTTTACAAGGACATTTAAATTTTCAGGTTGTGAGACTGCAAGAGATAAGAAAATATTAAGTACAACACAATGACAAACACCAGGATTCTGTTTGTTTATTGTACCCTGGGCACTTTGCCAGTATTGGTTAACCGACTCCCCTTCCTCTTGGGGTTTGGAAAAGAAATCGTGATCCTAATGGAATAGTGAAAGGGAGAGTGACTAATTGGTCTATACATAAGAAGAGTGACTCAAAAACAATGTGGAATAAATTTCCAGGGGTCAACAACATAATGTGCCAGTTCAGTATCAATAAAGACATACAATCTATCAAATATTTTTCATCATCCCATCGCTAACAGCATGGAAAGTTGAGACATAGGGTTTCCCAAATTCAAATGAAAACACATTCGTGATCACAAAAGAAAATTCTCATTTCCTTATTTCTCATTACTTTAACCTATCATGTAAACAAAGTAATGTTCCTTACATAAATTAACTATATAGTTTATAATTTTAGCCAAATATTGTTATTCTATATATTATTAACTGGACAGAATGAAGTATTGAAATAGCCAATCAGTTCTGTATTCTCTATAAAGCAGTAAATCCACCTCAAAGGAGGTTGTGAATTTAACTATTGATTTATCTCGGAACAAAGTGTCTGCTGACATGGCAATCAGAACCGGTGACTGCAGATGCGCTTTACAATTGCAAAGGTAATGTAGATAAATTAGAGAACGTTATATGATACTAGCCAAGACAACTTCTGTTGTAAATCAGAGGGCAAGGTTTTTCTGAATCAGATGTAATAAATTACTAAGTAATAATTTACAAAAAATAATTACTAAGTAATAAAGGATAGAGACTGATTTACAGAAATAAGCAGATGTTACTTTTACCAGTCAGATTGCTTGTAATCATTTTCTATTGACACACAGTTTGTTTCATATACTGTATGCATATTTTTATTCCCTTTCTGTGGGTGATTAAAAAATGCAATGTAGTGCACGAGAACATTGCCCAACTTCACTGGTAGTTCCAATACATGGATGATGTGTCTATGCTGGATCGTAGGGCTAGCATTACAATACTTTCAAGTTCTACTTATTGTGCTGATATAGCTAGGATGGGACAAATACACACCCCCACTTTGTGGATCTTACAGTAGAATAACCAGTGTGTTCCTGTTGACTGAACTCGCTGTGCTATCTGAAGGGGAATGGATGTTATCACCAAACAGACTGAGTTAACACAAGAATCGTGCGAAAAATCTTTTTTTTTTTGAGTTTAGGAATTACTTCCAGAAACTAATAAAGGTAGTGATTTCTGATAGTATTGAGTCTGTGAGATTGTAACATGTACTGAAACAACCTCATGGATGGTGGTGAAATCTTTTTCAGCAAACATAGCAAAGAGTTCGTTTAATTTTTGATGCTCTCGAGAGCATGATCCAAAATATCACAGATGTCCAACGGAGCATGCTGTCTAAAGCAAAATGTTAAATTCAGATGAGTTGTTACAAATAGCTGTAAGTACAATCTCAGCCAATATATGATATCACAAAAGGTTTCATGACAATAGTAGAGGGTCTCACCATTCCGTTGCATCTCATGCACCTTCATAATACTGATTTATTGTGAGCACAGATTATAACTGCCGGAGCATCTGTATCTATATTACAGGCTCCACGTTGCCGAGGAGGGAACTGTAGCTACACCAGAAAAGTTTTATCAGTTATGTTTTAAAAATTAGAACTTTATGTAATAAAGAAAGCAGCAACTAGGCATAGCACCACACCATAAATATGAAAACTAGATGTTATATTTATTAAATATAATGGAAATGGAGGGAGAGGAAAAATGAGTCTTTTGTAAAATATAAAAAATATATACTACAACATTCCTTAATACAACTGGAAATTTTACTTTAGCAAGTATAAAAATAGTAGAGAAAAATGCAGCTTCAAGCCCTTCACACTAGAGATGAGTATGTGAAATATCAATGCATATAATTAGCCAGTGGTCATTAGATGCTGCCCTGCATAAACACATCTGATACTCCTGCATTGCCTTCTGGGCTAAAAATGTCAAAGTCAGGTGTTCAGTAACCTCAGTTGGAAAGAAATGTCTGTTAGAATCTCCTGAGAAAAGCCATTTCCCTAGGATAGACATTTACCTCAATGATCGTGTAACACAGAACACTTGGCATCGTCGCAAAAAATTTGCCTTCGTGTTCTAGTCTCACCTAATCGTAACCTTTGTCTTTCACATGCTACTCAAATCACTTTTCCTTTGTTTCCATTGGTGTAATTTTGAAATGATTCTGAGATATTTCAAGTCAGATCAATAACATCCAATTGCAAATATCTCTTTCAATATTTTATACATAGGTCTACTTTGAAATTTAAATCAATAGTATATAAAGCCAAAAAACAAACGCTGATTTGACAAATTTACAGAAATTGAGTGAAAAACAGATGTGATACTGTAAAATTTCTGTTAGTTTTCTGGTAGAATACTGAAGTAGCAGCCTTTGATTTTTAAACACAATTGTGAGCTTGTAACTGGACACGAGCTGCATCATTTTTTAGAACAATGTAATTCTTTAAACTAAGTAAGGATATATGGTCATGAGTGCTGTAGCACAGCACTTCTCATGTGCTCACAACTAAAGCTCTTTATGAAAAATGAGGGCATAACCAGTAACTCATGGTCAGTGCATAATAAGTATAAAAAGTTACCTGTGAGAGATGTTTACTTATGAAGATTTTATGCCTTTTCAATTTAAAGAGCAACGTGTCTTGGAATTTATCTCATACTAACATTGGACGGGGACTAATACTCGTTTGCACTCAGTGTGTCCTTACATTCAAGGGCACACTGGACAGTGTAGAGCAGATACATATAAACTAGGATGTTGTGCTAATTCCCATAACTTCGCCATGTGCTCTGCTGCAGAGCTGGATTTATATGCCCTTAAGAAGGGAGAAGAAAATCAATTGAAATAAATATGAAGATATGGTCATTGTATCATGTCACTTAGCTTCAGAGCAAGATGTCATTAACCCTTATTTCACATAGAAAAACCAGAAGGAGAGAATGATGAACATGAATAAAGTGATTAAATTTGTGGCTCACAAAGCTGTTTCTTGAGTATTTTATCCACTTGTTTTTCTTCATGAAAAAACATCGCTCAAAATAGAGACATGTCTGTAGCTAGACTGGATCCCAGGTGTAACACTTCTGGCACAAGCCTTTTCATGCACGCCTCGTGTCCCACGAGGCTTTGGTGAGATGTGACGGCATGGCAGGATGCTTCTCCTAGGATAGGACGTGGCGCTGCTCATACTGGCCGCCCCTTATGAGACTGTATGTTTCTGCGTTGGCCTGTCTTGCCGAGATATGGACAAATAAAGCCTGGTGTGAGCGCTGTCTGTTTGAAAAGTCACTAGAATGCATGTTTCATTTGCTCTTATGTAAGGTTAGTTTGAACTTGTTCCCTGTCTATGTGTTGACAACCCAGTTGTGAAGGTGAAACATACTTTTCTTGAATGAATGATTCAATCCTTAAATCAATGTCATAGTTTTTGCTACCACTGAAATATCATCACAGAGGCCATATTATTGCCTGTCTTCTCACAGCTCTATAGTTTGTACTCTTGCCTGGGTAAAATTAGGTTTTTCATTCTTTTTGTCACTCATTCTTTTGTATCTGACATGTTTATGTTCATACACACAAAATTTCACAATCTTAGTTACTTTGTTACTTCCAAACAAACATGATTTCAAAACAAGGGTGATTGTATGCCTGGTTTTTCTGCTCCTCCAATTCTGAAATTATTTGTTTGCTTTCTGTGTGTTACAAAAAGTACAGATGGTAGGGAGGGACATATTATTTCTAATTGTGTTACACAGTCTGTGCCTATATTTGCATTCCTTTCCATTTCCACCTTGTCCCTTTTTTTTACAGATTTGATTTTCCCTTCCCTTTGTGAAAACCGAAATTGAGCAGCATTGTACCTCAGATGTGGTGCCCAAAAAAAGCGTCTTTGTTTCTCAGTGTCTTCTTCCACGAGTTTCTGCAAATCTAAGGCTCAGTAAATCTCGCACACCTCCCAATCTCTTGCATTGGGTTCTAACTTTTTAGAGCCACTCCCCTGAGAAAAGTGAAATGCCGAGGAGGAACGCTCTTGTCTGTGGATAAGCCAGCCAGGAAGTCTGCTTTTGAAGAGTATTTCTTAAATGATTATACAGGAAAGTAAATACCATAATATGGTATTCTGTTTAACGTACGTCATAAGTACATGAATGCCTAAAACCTCGATTCCTTAGTCTATTTCCCTTTATGTGTAAATTACGTATATATTAAAAAGAGAGAGAATAAAAGAATAAGGGGTATTATAGTGGTGGCTCTTTGCTACGTTGGTTCTAACTGCATCAGCATTTCTATTGTGGACCTCTATTTTCAGGGGTTTTAGAGACTCGCCCATAAAAATTTGCTTCAGGCTTAAAAGTCTTGAAAAGATTTTTTTAGGTATATAATTTTAAACAAATATATCTTGTTTTTATATTATAGGAGGGAAATAAATGGAGTTTACTAGTTCAATTTTACGCTAATATAACTTTTAATAAACTTAATTTTTTAACAAAAACATAAAATCTAATTAGTCCATAGTCTATTGATGGTTTTTTAAAAGAAACAATTATTGACATTGAGAAAATTGCCTGCTCCATCAGTATAGTAACCTATCTTCAAGATGTTTTAAAACTTGTATACCTGTATTAACATTATCTTGATCCCAATGGTGGATCAGTCTGATAATGAATGCCATTTATGCCATCCATACAAGCTATCTGGTAATATAGATTGGAAATATATAGTATATATAATATATGTATCTATACACACACATATATGTGTGTGTGTGTATAGATATATATATTTACTAGATAAAGGGGAAAAGCTCCCATAAATTTAGTTTGTCAAATAAATACTATATATATTAAAAGAAATTGCACAGACTTTTATCTTTCAGAGTCAGAATGAGATGCAAGCAACTGCAAAGGAAAGTTGTCTCTTGGGTAAACAATACACATTTTATAGCTTCTTTTTTCCTTCTATATTGTGGTTATGGGAAATTAAAAGAATTTAATGCATAAAATTCATGCAGATTTTATTTAAATAGCATTAAACTGTGAAGCAGAGAGAAACACTTAAGAAATTAAATATTTAGGCCATTATCTTTTGGTTGTCTAACAATACTTTACCTTTATGCTAATTCCCCATGATGTTTTCACTTATGGAGAGAGTATTAAAGTCTAACCTTGAGTGTCTGGATTGTTCCCATTATACTCAACACTATTTCATTAAGTTTTTGATAATATGTAGTCTTCTGTGTGCAAGCAAAGAAAGAAATAACACAGTTATTTGCTGAATGGGTTTTAAAGTTTGCACATTGTTAGTGGTTTTCTGCCCACACAGGATTCAATACATTTATACCATCTTAAATCTGGCATATATATATATTTTTTCAGATAGCGTCTACTGACAAACACAAAGCTTGTTTGTGTGCAAAGATAAGGCTAAATAAATGGTGCTAAAGTGTATTATGACTGTCAGATAAAATCAGGCAAAATTTTGTGGTGCTTAAATTAATTTTTTCATTGATTTTATTGATCAATGCATTGAACAGTGTTTATTATTCACAAGTTGTCTTTTATTAGTAAATCAAGGCCTCATGAGCACATTGTTAAATAAAACGGTTGACTAGTCTATGTAACAGCTCACCAAGCTACTATCTCTTTAACTCCTTATAATGTTGCGTCATTAAAGGTCAAGGGGTCACGCTATTAATCTCATCGCTGTAGACCATTAACACGACTGAACTTTTCCACGAAGTACTTATGTTTACATGCTGTAACCTTTGACTGCTGCGGCAACCTTAACCACACCGATGTCACAAGCTGGAACCACCAGCATGGCTCTGGCCATGGCAATCGAGGAGTTAAGGGCTGTGCAGTGATTTCTTTTGTATTTATTAATTTATATTTATTTTGTTTCCATTCGAGGAGGGGATTTTTGGTGGGGCAGTTTTTGTCTGCTGTAAGTGTCTTAACCTAGGGAAGGGTTAAATGGCTTTTTATACTATTGCATCTTCTGTATTTACCATCAATTCATTGTGTTGTAATTAAAAAAAGACTGTCAATAAATGAGAGAACAGAAAAATGGTTCATAGACATTGTGGTTTTACTCAATGAACGATATACCGACATTTACGATGTATATTTAGGCTGTGATCTATAGCAGTAGCCTTCACTGTCTCTGTCTTCCTAAGCAATATGATATGGAAGAATGAAAACTTTTAAGTACTTTCGGCCCAAATCTCCTGTGTGTTTGCCTGAAATAGCAAGTATATATAACTGGCCACATCAACTGGAGAGTTGTTTAACTACTAACTATAAGCACGGGACTGTGGCCAAGAAAGGGAGCCATTGCTGCGTCACATGCAGTTCAGGCAAGTCCCCGTGAACAAAGGACGTGTTAGAATTTCATCACCACTTGACAAGAGTAAACATTTCTTTCGGGATAGTCGAGCTTGACTTCTTGTTAAAGTCAGTACGTCACGACTGTCCAGGTAAATTTAATCAAAGGAGTTCATTTTTATATCAAAAGTCTTTAGCAGAATCCCATTTAAGGAATTTTTCTGTCCCCGCCTTTTTCTTTTCATGATAGGACTATAGCAAAGAGTGGCCATGGATACAGAACTGACTCACAGAGAGAAAACAAGAGTAAAGAGAAACACTTTCATATTTAACATTTTAGTAAATTGTCTTTCTTCAAATATCAGATAGTTGCATGTAATCAAATGCGGAACCAAGAGTTTCCTGAAAATCAAATCTAATATGTAACAGTAGTCCCAAAAGTTCATCTGAATTTTAGGAAGAATTAGGAACACATATTGAGAATGAAGCAAAATGTGCTCCCTCCTGCAGAAATCAGGGTGCATGTGCACCAAGAATTAATCTTGTGAATTTTAATCCACACACCAGAGAGGGCCTCTGAAGCAGAGTAACCAAGACAATCCCACAGATGTAACAGTCTGGTCAACAGTAGACAAGTCTTTTTTGGTAAGACTTTGAACTCTGCATCTAGAGTGAATCTCTGGGAATTTGAAGCTCGATCTCGAAGAGTTCAGGGAAGCCTCAGGGATAAGAGTTGTTGGACGTCTGGAACACGTCAGCATTCAAAAGGCTATAAGGTTTGGCCAACTAACTGTATGGTTTACTTTTATTTGTAGAAGACTTTTAAACAAAAGATAACCTCTCTTTTTATAAGGCTATTAAGAACGTAACACCGTAAATATCAGGCTGAATCCAAGAATGAATCTCCCTTGTTTTTATTATCAAAGAGAAAAAAAAAGCTAGACGTATCAATCTAACCCAGTCGAGTATTTTCCTTATATGCCTGAATTTTTTACTTATCTAATGTCAAAATACACTGTTATATGACCTATCTTACATGATTTTTGCCACAATCAAGGACCAAATTAGACTGATATATTGTGGAGAGAAAGAAAAATCCAGAGAGGGAGCTTGAGAACCTAATGACACACCTAGCACACTCTAGAAACATAAATATCATTTATCAGGGTGAATGATAATATTTGCCTATTTTAGCTCTTTTATAAAAGGTATTTGAATGGTCAGAGCTTTAACCCAGTTTGATGCACTCTGCTACCCACTCAGATTAGTCACCCCCATGTGTCACTACTCTCTCCTCCTCCTCCTCCTCTCTCTCCCCGTTAATTGCTCTATATCTTGAAAGAAAAATTTATAATTCACTCCGTTCATCTTCTTAACTCACTCATTCTTTACTTCTTGTAATTACGTTCAACTCCTCACCACTCCACTTAACTTCTTTCTTCAATGTGAGTGATATATTCATTACTAAATCTAGTCTTTGTAATTCCCTATCTTATTTGGCTTCTTAACAGTAGATAATGGTGATAAAATTACTCTGCCGTTAAGACTATTTCTAGACAGCCTTGAGGGTAGGACCTACTCACTCATTCCTCTTCCATTCAGAGCTGGTGCAGCACCTACTTCCCAGGCAGCCCTCACTAAAACGTTGGCTTCTAGACATTAGAGTTCAGAGATCTTTTCCCCTGCCTAGCTTTCTAGATTAATTCTTGTGAATTTATATAAGTTCCCTTCTATGTTCTTAATGTCCTTTCTCCTGCATTCTCTCCTGGACCCTTGTTCACAAGTGTGGCTTCAGCTTTGTGGAGGTGACATGTTCTGAAATCCAAATTCACAGTTTCAACCCGCTTGCTGGAGAAATTAATCTGGGTTTTTCTTTAGTCTCCCAGATTCGATCTACTAAATATAAAACTCATCACCATCCTTTTTCTCCCCTCAAAATAAACACACTTCCTCCTGAACTATCTAATGTATTAATGGCACTGAATTCTCCTGGCTACCTATCCTTGAAAACGCTGAGTATTCTTGACCTTCTCTTCCTCCCTTTGCCTCATATTTCGCCCTTCGACAATCGCCAGGTCTACGGTCCTGCTCCTGCAGTAGTATTGGTGTTTGATTTCTCCTTGACATTCTTGCTCTATTCAGGGTTCATGACTTCTTCCCTCCGCAATCTTCTTGCCTTACTCAATCTCTCTCTTTTCCAGCCTATCTTGACAGAATAATCTTCTCAAGTTAGGGTTTGAATCATATCACTCCTCTATTGCAAACAAAGATATTATGGGGTTGGCCCAGTGGTGAAGCGGTCAAGTTCGCGCTCTCCACTTTGACAGCCCGGGGTTCACCGGCTTGGATCCTGGGTGTGGACCAATGCACCGCTCCTCCAGCCATGCTGTGGCTGGCATTCCACATATAAAGTAGAGGAAGATGGGCACAGATGTTAGCTCAGGGCCAGTCTTCCTCAGCAAAAAGAGGATTGGCAGCAGATGTTAGCTCAGGGTTAATCTTCCTGAAAACAAAACAAAACAAAACAAAAAACAAAGATATTATAAGTAGACTCTCCAAAACCTATTTTTAACTTGCTCTTCAAGTCTTTTCACCAGTATTATTTTTATACCTGAAACCATACAAATACTTGCCATCCCTTATCCATAGTTTGGCTTATGGAGTTCTCTCCACTTTGAATTCAACTTTCTCTCACCTTCCCCCAACTTCGAAATTTCCTGTTATCTCTGTGCTTCTTGTTTTGCTTAGGATGGTGCCAGTACAATTATTAATATTGTCCCTTCCCCTCTTCTCTTCAAAAGGCTCCCAGTTTTAATAATAAGTTACATGGTCATCCTCTTATACGGCTTTTTAGACAAAGCCTGTAATTTTATGTGAACTTGTTTCTGTTATTCCTGTTAATGTCTAAGTTCCTTGAAGACTGTATCCTTCTTGTTTTCTTTTTCCGCCCGCAGCATCTAATGCCATGCCTTGAATGGAGGAGCTCCAGAAATGTTTATTGCACTAAATTAAATTGCATTTTTTAACTGTAATTGGCATTACAGAAATTTTATTTCTCTTTGTACACATTCTGTAATCCATTTTCTAGGCATCTTATGAATAAAGATATTTAAAAGCGTTTGTTTCCAAGATTAAATATTTTAAGCATTTGACCTTGATTCTTTCCAAGATCTGACTTTTTTTCAAAGCTCTTTAAATATTTCTCATTAAGTCATAAAGAAAGCTTCGAGTTTAGTCTAATCTTTTTTATACTCATCTTTTACTTCTAATAATTGGCTTTTAAACCAGAGGAAATCCTTCAGCAATAGTAGCTGAGTTAAGCGGGAAGGCCTGTGTTTTGAAGGCACCAGTGAATAGAGAGCAGTTATCAGGGTTTAAAATATTCAAAGAATCAAATCCCACTTTCTGAAAAGTGTGCACAGATATGAAAGAAATATTCATTTTCATACCATGAGGCGGTAGAACAGATTCCCTTACAAAGGAGACGTTATGAGAAGACTTTGAAACAGGAGTCCTTCTGCCTGTTCAGAGGGAAACGCAGTCCAGATCCTTGCAGAGTTAGCCTTGGGTCTAAGGACAGGATGTCAAACACCATGTTCAGTCTGAGAGATAACTAAGAGATTGAGGGCAGGTGTTCGCAAAGGAAAGAGCCAAGTCAAGGCCAAAAGGGAGGACACAGATAAACAGTCCAAGGGCAGAGAAAGAAAGTACTTTATAAAAAATTGTTTATTGCTTAGAACAGTTATTACACATACAATGGGCCCTTACACATACAATAGCTTTTACCTGAGAACTGTTTATAGAGTTTACCTGGCACATGACGTGTGTCTAAAAGCCACAGGGCACTTTCAGGTCAAATGATGGATCAGGCACACAGGTATATAATTTCACTTCCTCCAAAGCCCTACTAAAACTATAGAAAATGGATTTTCTTTTCTTTTTTTCCTGAAAACTTAGGAAAAGGGAATACAAGAGAGGAGACAATAGCAACATTTGCGAAGCTGGAAGCAAGTGGACATCTGGTCTCTGGCTTAGCAGACCCAAGGAAACTAAATCATAAACTGGCAGGGGCAATGAGAGAACAAGCCCCAGATACGTCACCAAGGGTGCGGAAGGCTCAGGGAGGGGCACAAGTCCCCGTAAAAATGGGGTGGATGGAGTTGACTAAATTAAGCACTGAAAACTGCTTATAAGAAACAGCTAAATGCCTAGGTCCTGTCCAGGCCTCCTAGTCTAGTCTCTGGACGAACTCAAGGTTTGTTCTGTGGAGAGGGTCAAAGAAGTCTCTGGACTGGGGAATGCCAGCGTTCTATACCAAAACCAGAGGATTAAGTGAACTTCTGAGTTTTGAATGCTGACATGGAGACCGTCCCAGACTTCTTCATCTGCTTCACCACCAGAATGTCAGCAGCTGGTTTTGGAGGGAGATTTGTTGTTGCTATTTCCTTTAGGGAAGAAAATAGAACACTCTTCTTTGTTGAATCTGACCGACCCAGTCAGGGTTTCCCCCAAAAAGGCAGTAAGAATGCCCTTTATTAAAGTTCATGTTGACTAGTGCCCCCCATGCAGCCAGTGTTTCCAGTCCGTCTTTTGTTCCCCCCCCTTAAACAGGATCAGGCAACCAAGGATTTCTAGGCTTCTAAAGAACGGCTCGAACAGAAAGGCAGTGACCAAAACAAACCAACAAAACAACAGGAAGGAAGGAAACATTATGCAGGGAGGAAAAACAATCTTGACTACCTCTTAGAGGAAAAAATTATTTTTAATCTTTTGCTTAGAAATTAAAAATTGATAGGAGTAATTAAAAACTCAGTAGATTGGAGGACAAAGTTAAATCTCTTGGAGAATACAACAAAAAGAAGAAGATATGAAAAAGTTACCAGAGCAAAATATGAGAAAATTAGAGGATGGAGGCGCAAGTCCAGGAAGTGCAATTCTCATGTAATTGGAGTTCCAGAAAAGAAGCAGAGAAAATGAAAGAGAGAAATGATCATCAGACAATTTGGTAAAATTACCCAGAATTTAGAGACATGAGTTTCTAGATTGAAAGGGCCCAGGGATGTCCAGTATAATGGGTGAAAATAGACACAGAATAAGGTATATCACTGTGAAAATTCAGGGCATGGGAGAAAAAGGAAACACACTACAAGCTTCCAGAGATGAAGTGGAAAGTTCACTTATAAAGCAGGAAGAATTAGGGTGGCCTCTTTCCAATATGACACAGGAAACTTGAAGGTCACGGAGTAATATCTTCAAAATTATGAATAAAAATTTTCAATCTACATTTCCATAAACAAGCAATATCAATTAAAGTGGGATAGGATACAGACAGGCAATGTCTCAGAAAAATTTTCTTCCCATGTTCCGTTTCTCAGCTAGAGGATATGCTCCAGTAAATGATGAGAAAGCCAAGAAAGAGACCCTGAATTCAGAAAAACAGGAGTACCAACAAAGGAAGGAAGAAGTAAGGGGATTATCCAAAGGGTGGTAAAGGGCACTTGCAAGGTTGGCGTGGTGCGCCAGCGTGAAGGACAGCCAGTTCAGACCGGAGCCCCAACACCAGAGATGAGCACCCCAAGGACTCTCCTCTGAACGACTGCTGTCGTCGTGCCGTCTTTTCCAACCTGAGAAGCTCCTGCAGGATGCACTTCATCAGAACAGGAGAAGAAACGAAGAATATGAACACATAAGATCCAAGGAATAAAGAGTCCATTTCTTGAGAACTTCAAAGAAATTTCCTACAATAACAGTAAAAATAAATCCTCAGATAACAAGCTTAGAGACCAATTAGCCCAAATAGAAGGAGAAGGGATGACTCTATATATACAGTAGATGGTACATACATAGTACTAGGAATATACGTATGTGTGTGTGTGTATATATATATAATTCTTACATAAACACAAATGAAACCAGTAGATGACTTGATGTGATCGACCTCGTGAGAAATTGTTCCTAGAGGCATTTGGAAGGTGTAGGGAGAATTAGCAACACGTAAAATTGAAGAAAGTGTAAAAACAAAGCAATTGTCAATTGAAGAAGCAATTTTTAAAATTTATAATAAAAGTCAGGCTGGCCAAGTGGCGTAGTGGTTAAGTTCGCACACTCCGCTTCAGCAGCCCAGGGTTCACGGGTTCAGATCCCAGATGCAGACCTACATGCCACTCATCAGCCATGCTGTGGCGGCACCCCACATACAAAATAGCGGAAGACTGGCACAGATTTCAGCTCAGGGCACATCTTCCTCACCAAAAAACAATAATAATTATTATAATAAAAGTCCCATTCTGTGCTCAGTTCTGAGTAGTTATAGACATGATATGTAAAAATTGAATTTTTCTTTAACAAAAAAGTATAATAAACAATATTTAGAGGATGGAGGAGAGGAAGCAGAGGAGATGGCACAGGAACACAGCCTAATCCTCCATCTAACATAGTTGGAAATTAAGAGAAAGTAGCAGCCAAAAATATCAAAAGAGGTTTTGAGGAGGCGGACTATGGGGATGGGGGTAGGACTGGAGAATGCTTATAGATTGTTACAGCATTATTTTAGTATTATATGATGTTTTAAATAATTTAACTGTATTCATCAACAATAGTTTAAATTCAAGCACAGAAACCATTTGTAGTCAACATGTCCAGAATTTTCATGGACACAGGGGTGCCTGACTGTGACTTGACTGCTTTGCTCTGCCCCTGGACATCAGTCACACTCATTTGATCAGTGTTTCTCTTCACTCACTTCCCAACATATTCCTCCTTTGTCTTTGGTTCCTCTGCTCCATTCTTCACCTTTCTTTTACAGCCTTTGGGGGTCCCTCACTTGGCAGAGAGAAAGGGGAGCCATGAAAATCTTGGCAGCTTCTTTTCAAGGACATTTGACCCTTGCCTTAGGAAGATATTTGGTCAAATGTTTTTGGATGATGACAGCATAAGCAGATAGGTCTTTTAGTTTTATTGAGTGTGAGAAATATTCTTCCAAGAAAGGTTCAGTGGGGTAAGTAACAGTGAGTAAAGTTAAATTGGGACAGGATGTCAACCAACTCTAGGTCAATGGCCCTACCAGAAAGTGAGAATCCTGAAGAAATAGGTAAGATTTAAGATCTGGTAGAGAAATTGTTTTTAAGAAAAACTTGTAACATTAACATGTTATATGACAATTTAATGGTGTTGCAGTGAAATTATAAATTACTCTTTCTGAAAAAAAGATCACTGGTTCATTTGTTCATTTGATATTAACTGAATCTTTGCTACATTTCAAGTATTAGCTATGACAGGGTAGGATCTGTAAAATTAAGTAGAGGAATCAAATTTGCTTAAATTATTAACCTCATTATAATTAGTATGTTGTATTATATAGCACATGAAGCATAGCACAGTGTAACATAACATAAAATATGATATATAATATGACAAATATTATAATATTATAGGGGCAACCGGATCATGACAGAATCCAGATGGAAATTCTACTTGGGATTTTCAGGGAAGACTTTATAAAGAAGGTAAAACATGAAAAAAAAAAAAAGGCAGAAGGTTAGCAGATGAACAGAAGGAAAACAGCATTTTGGGCAAAAGCTACAGCTTATAGAAAGTCATACAAGTGTGAGAGAACATGGCACGTTTGGAAAAATGAGTTGTTCTAGAACCAGAGTCCAAAGTACATGAACTGGAGTTGTGAAAGGAAAGGTCAAAGATATAGACAAGGGCTAGATCATGAAGGGATGTGATACCACCAAATCTTTTTTTCCCAGCCCACCTGTGATTCTGTGAGCTACCAACTATCCTTTTAATGTATTTGTTTTTGGCTGAAGTCGGGCAGAGTGGTTTCCTTGGGTGTGAAACTAAGACTTCTGACTGCAGTGGCTTGTTGGCAGTAGAAGCTTAGAGGAATAGGAGGACCAGGGATGATACATCTGTCTTAGATGGACTATGAATGGTAAAAATTTGTTACTTTAAAGGGATATGTATTTGATGGTTAATAGCACATGCGGGCAAAACAGACAACTACATTGTCACCTACATTACCAAGAATAAGGTACCATTGAAGGCAAGACATTAGAGGATTCAGTTCCTACAGAGCTGAATGACGGACATGAGGACATCAAAGACCATGGGCTGATGGCATTACTTCTAAGAACTCATGAAAGCTTAAAGAGAGAAATTATAAGTTAAATTCATGTTTGCTTGGCTTAGGCATTTACTGAAAAGTAAGGACTTTCTATGAATTTCTTAGCTTTTGCAGGCACAAGTCTGAGAAAGTGAGAAACAAAACCCACATTTGATGCATTTGCACATCCTCATGTTGCCAAAGTTAAATGTCCATTAATTCACAGCCTCATTAGATCTCTTACATGAAGCGTCGGTTTTGGATTGGGAAGGAATGGAACTCTAATGGTTGAAATGAGGGCATCTGTAGGATTCGCAGTACTCCCAGATTCCCAGACCACTATGAGCTTGAGAATTTCTTGTTTTCCAGCCTGACAAGACTGTTTGTGCCTTGTTAAGACCCTGTGGTAACTTCTTCAGTGGTGTTATCTCCTGAAAGAGAAGTTAATATAGTTCTTGCCTCATTCTTAACACATTTAATTGTCTCCAAGTCTAAAAGCTAGAGTTATAATTCAAGGTGCCCAGGGGAAGAATTAATTATAATGTCAAATATTGGAGGAAACAGCTCACATACCAAAAATTACAAAATACAGCTCCTTTATGTCATTCAGGTTCTGGGGAACATGTACTGGAATGGATTCTGAAGGGGCTAGACCTAAAAGGGGAGGATGTATTTTTTAATTGGCTTAATTTACCAGTATGGGTTTAATTACTAAAGAGTCTGTGACAAATGAGCTAGGTCAAGCATCAGAGAATATTGAAAAACTGGAATCAACATTGGTTCACAGAGTTGGAGATGAGATGCCCAAACTTCTTTGGTGTAATAAAGAAGAAGAATTTAAAGACTTATTGAGGTAGAATGTTGGGGTGGATATATCACATGTAACTTACTCAACTACACTCAACCATACCCCTAGATGAGGCCCCAGAAGGCCGTCCCTGTGATGAGGAGAGCAAGAAGAGCATCATCCACCGTGGAAGAAGCCTTTAAAGTTGTTCGCTGCTGCACAGACATGCTGGTGAGAGAAACTACAGGTGAAAAGCGCTCACCATTCAATGAGGGTTCTATGGCTATTTCAGTGATAGAGTCCAAGCACAGAAAAGCCCAAGTAACAATAATTGACCATCAGAGGCAAGGGGTATGTGGTTATCATCACAATTAGTAAATCTTTAGAGATAGTTATTTAATCATTAAAGTCCCTGAGACCAAAATACAAGAGCGTCTCATAAAGTCCTACCTGAATTGTAGAATTGATAAAAGTAATGCGCCCGATAAACAGAGGTCTGAGTCGAGGCTCCTCCTTAGAGAGCTGGCACTTTCTCAGCTGACCTGAATCAGTTCTCAGACCTGAATCAGATCGGAGACTCGGCATCTATTGAAATAAAAAAGATGCATCGAGCTACCCTTGAGGAAGAACCTTTCAGTATTATCACAATTGTGCCAGAAATCTTTCCCTTGACCGTTCCTAAAGGATCTGTAGCCACTTCTCAGGGCAATAACGTTCCAGAGCAAGGTAAATATGCAGACTTCTCAGGGATATTTTAACACTGGCTTTGCTCTAACTCTAATGCCTAGGGACCTAAGAGCAACTCTGGTCTTCCAGGCAGCTGTCTTATGGAGAGAGGTTTTGACTCAAGGTAGCCCCAACAGGATTCCAGCAAATACTATGGTTATTTCCCTGATGAATTTGGAATATTACGTGTAGCATCTGGTAGAGTCTTTGGTATCCATCTAAGTGAAGGGTAATTATAAGAAATAGAACCCAATGGAATCTCCCAGAGCTTCACTCCAAAGTCAAAACTACATCTCAGGAATGATGCCTAAAAATTAGGGCCATTGTCAAAGATTTGAAAAATTCATAACCCTTAACTCTCTGCTTTAGCCAGTGAAAAATATGAGTGGGTTTTGGAGAATGATGGTGGATTATCATAACGATAATCAGGTGATGATTTAAAATTGTCATGGGTATTCCTGATGTGATCCCTTTATTGAAATAAATTGGACAGCCTCTGTCACTTGACTTGCGGCTACTGATCTGACAGATGATTTTTTAAAATTTGTTCCAATTACTACAGAATATCAGATTCAGTTGTCTCACTTGGCAAGGATAGCAGTATACCTTTACCACATTGCCATCATTTTATGTCAAATCTGTGTTATAATTTAGCTTGAGGGGAAATTAATCAATCTTACCCTTACATAGACTCTTTGCTTGCCAACTACACTGGCGACAGCATCCTGATAGAACCTGGATAGGAGGAGCTAGGAGATGCTGATGCGTGCCGACAGATAGGAAATGAATGTCACAAGGAGGTCTGCCCTATCCACAGAAATGTCTACGTGTCTAATTATTTAGGGAATGTCACAATATTCTCTATAAATTAACAGTAATAATTATTAATAAGCTGCTGTACCTTGCAGACACCACCATCAAGAAAGAGGCATATGTACTTCTTTTAGATATGGTGCTTCGACTCATTTACTCAATAATCTAAGAATGCTAGATTTGAGTGGGGCTCGGAGAAATTGGTATATGTCCACAGTGTAAACAATTTGCTATCTGGCTGTCATTGCCCAAGGTATCTACTTATGTTAAAACCATCTTTGGCAGATTCAACACACAGCAATCTGTGATCTGAGAAATCTTCGGAGCTCTAGAACAAGAATCATGCCGGTTTCCTCAAGTAACTCTTCTCATTCTGAAAAATAATGTTTGACTTGCTACTGTTCCCTATTAGATATTGAACCACCAACCACAAGACGCTGGCACTTTCTATGAACTGCATGTCTGATCTACTATGCCAAAAAAATTAAGCATGCCAATTGGACTCCATCATCAAGTGGAAGTGGTATGTCCTGGATGAGGTCTCAGCAGGTCCTGAATGCACACATTGCATGAAAAAGTAGTGCACATTCCCAGTTTACCTGTGCCTGCTGCCAGGCCACCCCTCCCTCAAGCCACAGCAGTAGCCTGAGGAGGAAAAGTGTCCAGGCGATTTTAAACCCTACTTGCAATGCTGGCACCAATAGAAGAGGACGATTGCAGTGCAATTGCCCAACTCCTGAGTGCGCTGAAGGAGAGCAAGGAATAGAAACTCTTCAAGCAATAAACCTTCACTTTGCCTGGAAGGAGAGACGGTCTGAAGTAAGAGTCTGCACTGATGCAGAGATGGTGGCTAACAGTTTTGCTGGATGGTCCGGGGCTTAAACGGAACGAAACTGGAGTCACAGTAACTGATTTGCCGGTGGAAATTCTTCATTGTCTCAGTTTTTAGAAACAGAGTAGTCACTTTTCACAACAATGCTTTCTCATAACTAATATCGATATCTACTTAACTGATGGCATTGCCCATGCTTTGAATTTTCTGGTTATAAAATATTATGATGCTTTAGGTGGAAGAACAAGCTTTTTCTGAAAGATATGAGATGTGACATTGTCAGCTGGCTTGTTATTAGATATCGAAGTATTTAGGCTAGTAGCAAAGCTACTAAAATATTTTATCAACAGCACCATGTTACTGAGAGAAGTAGTGTGATGTGGGGAGTAAAGCTGGATAGGAGTCCAGCAAACCCCGAAATCTGGGGAACCAGGCAGCCTCTCCCTCACTCTTTTGTTCTCCATCTATAAAAATGATTGTTTTACTAGTTCTTTTCTGTTCCAGGATTCTACAGATGAATAAAATAAGAGGATTAGTAAGGTGATGAGCTTTCATAAAAAACGACTATTTGCGTGATAACATGGATAAGGTGTTCATATTTGGGCTATCTTGGAGTAAAATAGTTTCATCTCTTGGAGCATGTATTTTAGATATTGACTTTATATCATACTTCCTTAAATATTGTATTGCAAATTTTCTCAAAGACAGCTAATTATCATGAACATTTAAGGCACTGAGTGGCCAGATAGATTCCTGAGTTCCACCTTAGACTTGCAGAATTAAATTTAACAAATACATCATATATTTTTGATGTTTGACCAAGGTTTGGAAGCATGGCCATTTGCCACTGCTTACTAATTCTTTCCTGAGAATGTTCTTTGCTTACCCAACAAAAATCTTAACTCTCCTGGGAGCAGGAGCCAGGTAACAAAGCCCTATCATTTCCCATAACGCCCAGGCAATGTTTGGGTATGCAGTAGACAGTGAATGGCGTGTATATATTTGTCAGTGTGCTTTTAATTTAATGAGCAAGGATTGCAGAATGAAGAGGTGACCCAGAGTATATTTTCTTCTAAATAAAAGAAGACTTTTTATAGATTTGACAGCTGGAAATGTTCCAATTCGAATTTGTTTGTGGCTGTGAGTGATTCAATGTACTGACACTGGTGTTTGATTTGAAACTCATTCATTCCTTCACTAGTCACGAGAAGAAACACCTCCTAAAGAACATATTTAATTGCCCAGATGTTTGTGTGAAATTACTACCATTAATCACAGTATTGATTGTGTTGCTTCTGTTTTCCGGCAGTCTGCTATCTTTAAACAGTCCCCTGAAGTGATATACGGAGGCCTCCTTGTTATCCATGACTTTCTAGTTTGCAATCTAATTGACAGATGAAAAATTCATTGTGCACTATTTAAATCTGCTGCTTGCGTTGGAGAGGTAGTTATTTTTGTTACTTCCTGTTTGCCACAAAGCATGTTCAGTGCTGCAGTTCCAACAACCGGGCACTTTTTCTCCAGTAGCATCCCCCTGCGTCTAGGACTGGCCTTCGGCAGAATCATCCTGTGGGCACAGCTTTCTGGCTGCCGCCGCCCGCTCACCAGCACACCTCCTCAGCCTGCCCCCCTTCCTGCCTGTCAGACTGTCGGGTTCTCAGTTCAGTTCAGTTTCCAAGATCTCGGCTACCAACTTTGTCTTACAACGAGTAAGCTTCCCTTCTCCTAGCGGTATCTGCATTGTGATGGAAACCTTGAAAATTGATACGAATTCAACCTCAAAACCAGAACACATTTATGGAGTAAAAAATTTTTAAAAATCACTTCTTAAAAACTCTAGCACTTACTAGCAGCTCTCTGTCTCTCAGTCCAAGTAAATTACTTTTGTTTTGGTGTAGCAGACATTATCAGTTAGTGTAAAATGATGTCTTTCTGGGCCTCAGTCCCTTAACCTGTAAAATGAAACGGATGAACTCAATTGTTCAAAGTCACCTCTGATGCGGGCTAGGTGAGTCAAGGAGTTGAAAGAAGGATTTCTTGGACTCTCAAGGTCTGGCAGTAGTGCTCCTTTATTCAGAGAATAGCGTGGAGTAGCATGGGGGCATGGGGACAGGACCCATGGGCAATAAGAGCCGCCATGTGTTGAGGCTTAGAGCTAAATTTATAAGGCATAGGTATGTGAGTAATTTCTTTACAAGACAAAGGAAAGATCATGAAAAAAATAGTTAAAATGGTATCAGTGCAGGTGGGGTCTGGTTATTGGGTGGTCTTATAACTTTAGGTAAGAATCAGATCGGATCAGGTCAGGACATCCTGTGCTTCCTAGAGGATGATACAGATCAGTCTGTAGGCCAGGATGCCTTGGGCTTCTCTCCCTAGGGCAGTCCTCATCCTCATCAACCTCCAGCTCCAAAACTTCAAGATCATGAGAGGCAAATTCCTTCCTCAC
This sequence comes from Equus quagga, assembly GCF_021613505.1. Classification (NCBI taxonomy): domain Eukaryota; kingdom Metazoa; phylum Chordata; class Mammalia; order Perissodactyla; family Equidae; genus Equus; species Equus quagga. The sequence continues at coordinate 82,219,229 of NC_060282.1, read as the reverse complement.
AGCTCATAAGGGACAGGGTCATGCAGGACTAGATCTCATTCATTTCCACTTTGTAAGAGTGGACTGGCCATCTGGTCCACTATCTTGATGACATTTGACATTTAAATTCTTTGTTTCTAGTATCCCTTTGTGGGGGACTGGAATTGGCCACCCCAAGATATATCTCTTTGGCATGAGGATTATTTGGGGATGGTTACTTTTAAAAAACTGCAGACAGGAAAGAAACTCTGAAAAGCAGAATTAAACCCTTTGTTAAGAGACATTTACATTGTAAGGGAACTCTCCATCTGTAAAGGTGTCTCCCTGTCTGTATCAGGAAGAAGGGGGGATGACCTTATCTCTAGAAACTCTTATCAATGCGGAAGGCAAGGACTTAAATCTGCATAATAATCTTACTCTTGTTTACTGTACTTGTCTGATAACCTCCCATAACTGATTCCCCCCACCCCCAACGTTCTCCTTTGTCGTTAGCTGAAGATGATATTTAAGGTGGCGGCTTCAGCCATTTTGGAGAGTTGCTCAGCTTGCCTGAGCCTCTCCCATGTATACGTGTTATAAAGCTTTGTTTAATTTTCTCCTGTTATTCTGTCTCATGTGAATTTAATTCATTCTCCAGCCAGAAGAACCCAGAGTGACTAGAGGAAATGTCTTCCTCTCCTACACATATTTAGCAACATGTAAAGGACTTTATAATAACAACAAAATAATTAGTCGAGAGGGAACAAAACCCTTTCTGCAAAACCATGTAGTTTTAACGAAAAGTTAACTTAAGCAACTATTCAAATACACAAATCAATCATACCTCAAAACTAAAACCAAAACATATACATATATATCAGATTATAAATGATTTTTAGTTTGTCCTTCTATAGACTAAAACATCTCTTCTCTTTAGCGAACTGGTGAAATTCAAAATCAGATTTTGCTAGTCACACCCCAAACCCAACGTTTATGGGTTCTGAGCCAAAAACACAAAAGGAGGCCTATGTACCAAATATCTAACTACTAAACGTTACAAACTAAGCCAAGATAAAATGCATTCTTCCTTCTACCTACATAAATACACCTTCACAGCAACTTGGAAGTTAAGTCTCAATTTAGAATTCTCAGACTTCTGCCCCAGATTTCGGTAGCAGGAGGAGACCCAGGACATGAATGCAGGCCCAAGACTGCCCCATTTCTCTCTCCACCCCCAGCTCGATGCTGCATCTCGAGGGGCCACACTCCCAAGCTCCTTACACGAGCCCACCAGCTGATGGGCACTCCTTACATACCCTGAGGACATGGTCTTCTCTCAAAAAATAGACCCTCACGAGCTCTGGAAGCAGGTTCAGGGTTATTTAGGCAGAGAATTCCAGGGCCCCAGGTCCAAGAGCATGTGGCCTGTCACCTCCAGATGGGCACATCCGTCAGTCCTGTGGACTCCATACCTTGTGAAGAGGAGTACAGCTAGAGTTCCTCAGAATGCTGGGGCCTAGAGCAGTGACCCTATTGCCCAGACTGGCTATGACTAAAGGACTGGTCTGTTGCAGTCCTACCTAGATGCCCTTACATTTTCATTATTATGTTTCGACATTGTCCACTGATCCATTTTTTGGTTCTTTCTGTAGTCCTGATGGATGTAACCAAATCATCTTTTCCTCATCTTGGAATTTCTAAGATCTCTCTCTCTCCCTTTTTCTCTTTTTTTTTTTTGCAAATGTTAACAGTTTCCTCCTATATAGCCTGTATGTTTATAGCTAATCCTTCTCCTATTTTATATGCTACCATTCATGGAATGCTTGAGATACAGATTCACAACCTCAGCAGATGTCTGCAGCAAGTCAGACATCAGAACAGTTTTTTCTCTGTCGCTCACTGTGGTGGTGGGAATGGTTGGTATACAAAGGCTATAGCTTCAGGATTGGAGGAGAACAATGCCTATGTTATCTGTCAACTAAAATTCTTCTCCATGCAGAAGTCATAGTCTGGTACCTCTCCTGCCTCACAATCAGATGCTCTTGCCCCATTGTTTCCTTCTGGAGTTTTGCAGTTTAGGCATTTCAAGATCACTTGTGTGAAGCACATTTATAAATTGAATGCTACTGTTCATTCCACGGTTAATGAAATTATTTTCAAGGCTCTATCCACTCTGATCGTTCATTTGCCTGTGGCAAAAATATTTCTTTTTAAGGAAAAATAACTAATATATCCTATAAAGGAGCAGAATATTTCTAACATCTAATTAAGGAAAATGACTAAAGTGATCACTCTCACCCTCAGTCAGGAACTGTTCTTATTTATTTATTTTTTCTTGAGAAAGATTGTCCCTGAGCTAACATCTGTGCCAATTCATCTACTTTGTATGTGGGACGCCTCCACAGCATGGCTTGATGAGTGGTGCATAGGTCTGTGCCCAGGATCTGAACCTGCAAACCCAAGGCCACTGAAGTGGAACATGTGAACTTAACCACTACACCACCAGGCCAGTCCCAAGAATTGTTCTTATTTTTAAATTAAATTCCTTAAAAATAATTTTAAACTATCAATCAGAGGGGGAAAAAAGGGAAACAAATTAGTATTTAAAAAGGGGGGTCACGTATTTTGTAGACTTTTAATTACAGGAACAAAAACTTGTAAAATAGAAACTATTTTAGCATATATTTCCACACTGTCAATATTATATAGTATTATAATTAATGTTAACAGTAAGAGCTATTGATAGTTCAATCCTATGGACTTTGCTAAAAATAAGGAGTATCCATACTTTTGACATCTTGTGTCACGGATGTCAGAACAACTTTTCTCTGGTGCCCACTGTGGTGGTGGGAAGGGTTTATACACGAAAGCTCTAGCTTTGGGACTGGAGGAGAACAAAACTGCCAACTTCTTCCTTTAACAACCTTCTTTAATCAATTTCTACTTGGATTTTCCATACTGTGGTCTTTATCTCCCCAGAGTTTTCCTAGAAGTCTTTGCCAGTGTTGGACTCAAATACACTCTTGTATCAGGCTCCTAAGAAAGTAAGGCTGAGAGCTATGGAAGGCTCCTGAAATAGGAACATAAATCCTGAAGTGTGCTGATAATTTGCATGATGAGGGCAACATGGAGAGCAGGATTCCAGGCACCTCAGAGAACCTCTGGAAGTCCTGCAAATTGTGCACGCGCCTAGGAGAGAAGCTATGATGAATGTTTCCTGCTCACTCCTGATTTTCAGTCTTTTCAGGATTTAAAGAAACAGAAAACCACAGACACTGCTCCATTCAATTAGTCCAGTGACTGTTTTTTGAAACAGGTGTGAAAACAAATTCTAGCATGTTGTAGATGAAATGAAAACAGAAAAAACAATGTTCTGTGTATGTATTCTGGCTATATAGCTCATATTTTACAGGAGAACATATCTGGTCTATAGAAAGTGGAGGAAGTCATCAAATTAATATAGGTGAAAAGGATGCCCTTGTAATATCACTTCAGAGTTGCTAGAAGTAGACCAGAGAGCAAGTTCAGCTCTAAACCTATGAACTGTGCCTTTCATCAGGGCCAAGAAATGAATAAAAAAAATACGTTGCAAGCCATTTTTTTTGGCTGAGGAAGATTTGCCTTGGGCTAACATCTGTGCCAGTCTTCCTCTACCTTGTATGTGGGGCACTCCCACAGCATGGCTGCTGATAAGTGGTGTAGGTCCATGCCCAGGAGCCAAACCCAGGCTGTCAATTAGAGAGTGCCCAACTTAACCATGAGGCCATGGGGCCAGCCCCAACGAGCCACTCTTTTAGACCTGGAAGATAACATGAACTGCAATCCTTTGTCAAATGCGAGCACATAAAGTAACCTTTGTCTCAATCATCTCTTTACCTGAAGAGAGAGTGAATAGTGATGAGGGCATTCAAGTAACATCATTGATTGGAGAGATGAGTGGAGGCTGTACCTCTAGTGTGGATGAGGCTTGGACAATAAGCTCAGTCTCAGTGGTTTTGAAAGTGGATTTTTAGAGTGAGAGAAACCTGGGGTCAAGTTCAAACTCTTTCACTTGATAGCTGAGCGACTTTCGAAAGAGTAGAATGTGCTGTGGGTGGTTGGACAAATACAAGCTTTTTAATATATATTGATAGGCAGATCTGAAAATACTTTAGATAGAGGTATGTATATGTATATACACATACATATATTCTAGCTCTGTTGACTGAGAGGGTCTACAATCAATGAATTGCTGGTGGTAATGAACAAAATTATAGCCCACAAATCTTGGTTTCTAAATACCATTATCCACTAAAATGAGCCATGGCTCCTTAGGAGGAAGGCTGATCCAGGGCTGAGACAGAGAACGTACAAGAAGAACCTGGAATATCTGGGAATGCCAGAGAGTGAGAAAGTGTTCCAACAAGGATGAAGTCTTGTCTAAAGGAAGCAGGAATTGTCTTGAAGGGGGTTCAAGTGGTCAAAGTAGTCAAATCTGGAGGAATCCGAGTATCCAAAAAAAAGACAGTAATGATTTATAGCACACTGACTAAAATAAAAATCCATGGGCTTCTACAGACATAAATGTATAAATGAATACAGAAGGGAGCACTCTTCCTTATAGTGGGGTGCTAGCCAATAAATACAGAAAGAAAGATGGAGTTAGATTCATCAATGAATACAAAAATTGGTGGATTAAAGTTTTATGAGGTACAGAGTATTCGTATAGCCTTGTTACCTCCCCACAAATTGTTTATTAATTACAAATGGAAAACAGTAACTCCTGAGTGAAGAAACCTGGTGGATACCACAATAACAAAGCGATAACGTTGACATTGCCAACATTGGAAAAGCACTGCGTGCCTTCTAATAGGACGCACTAAGAGCGAAGAATATCACAGTATTTTTGCCAAAAATACATAATCTGAAGCTGATGATAAGGAAACACCAGAATATCCCAAAGTGGAGGATCCTCTACAAAATAGTTGGCCTGCACTCTTCAATAATGTCAAGGTCAAGAAAAACAAAGAAAAGCTGAGAAACTCCTTCCAATTAAAGGAGACTAAAACACATGACAACTAATTGCAATGCCTGATCCCAGACTAAGAAAATAATAACTACGAAGTATTTTATTGGGACATTTGACAAAATTTCAGTGTGAGCTATGGATTAGAAAAACATTTTGCATAAATGTTAAATTTCCTGGCTTTGATAATTTGTCAAAGAAAATATAATTTTACTTGGGAAATACTTAATGACGCACTTAGAAGTAAAGGGGCATGTTGTTTCCACCTAACTCTCAAAATGTTCAGAGAGAGAGCAAAACAGAGAGAGAATTGATGGTAAAGCACATGGGGCAAAATGTAAAAATTTGTGAATCTTGATAAAGGATACACAGGAGTTCCTTATATTACTCTTGAAATTTTTCTGTAAGTCTGAAATTATATTAAAATACAAAGGAAAGGAACAAAGGAACAAAGGAAGGAAGGAATGAGGGTAGGAAGGAGAGGGAGGGAGGGTAGCTGTGGTCTTGAGGTGGAATGTGTTCCCCTGGTTTGGTCGTTTGCCATATCTAGGGTGAATGGTAAGAGATGTCTGGGTAGGACTCTTATATGAACAACCGTCCGAATTTATTCCTGTGGGTCTAGTTACCAGATTCAGTGGTATTCTGCTGCTAGCCTATTCTTCACTTCTGACCCCCAAAATGCAAGAAAATACAGATTACTTCTTGGGTCTCCAAGGAAATGCTAAATTGACTTGGTCAGTGTATAGTTACTATTTGCTACTCTGTTTATTGAAATAGAACATATATTTTTGCTACAATATAAAGTTAATTTATGTTTCAAGAACAAGGGAACGGCAGATTTCAGAGCTAAAATGGTTATAAAATATCTCTACCCACCACGACCCTAGCAACTGCCAATTTTGTGACCTGCTTTACGACTTGTTAGTTGAAACAATAGCTATTAAATTAAGAAGGAAAATTTCTTTTTACTGTTGAGAAAATTAAGTGATGATTCTTCAACGATTATAACATGAAAACGATGTAATGGAACAAAACCCCCAATGGCCTTTGAAAGTCTAAATTGGAAAATGCATTCTCAGTGCAATTTTAATTAAAGCAATTGAATTTAAGCAGTTGAGATAAACAAGGAATTGGAAGCCCTGAACCTTAATTTATCACTTTGATAGGGCAGATTATGGGAATTGTATTTTAAATATGGGTCTCTGCTGGTTTGCGCTACAAGAATTCCAACAGATACTATGCTGCAAGGCACATTCCTGGTCTTTCATTTAATTGTCTTCTTGCCTGGTTGATTAAATAAAGATTAGTGTTTATTATCTTCACAGCATTTTACAAGCTTCAACAAATGATGCTAAACAGCCTTTCTATGAGGTGGGCAAGCCCATGGTTTTACCTTCATTTACAGATCAATAAAGAGAAGACTCAAGATCTCAAGTATAACAAAGGGGAAAAGCAGAAGGTCATACATTCTTAACTTCTACCTAGGTCCTTGAACCATTTCTAGTATGTTCCATCTATTGATCAAAAAAAACTTCAGATCTTTTGACAGTTCTTAGTATTATATGTCACTTGTGATGAGATTAACCTAGCTTTCTGTCTTTCTTTCCATCAGCTCACAGGAGAGCGAGGTGAGAGTTTGTTTAGTAGTAGCCGCTTACATTGGTTTCCTGTTGCCACCGTGACAAAGTACCATAAACAGTGGTTTAAGAAAACCAAATTTATTCACTTACAGTTTGGGAGGTCAGAAATCCTAAAAGCAAAGTGTCAGCAGGGCTGGTTCCTTCAGGAGGCTCCAAGGCATAATCCATTTCTTGGCTCTTGTGGGCTTCTAGATGCCACGCCACCTGCATTCCCTGGCTCATGGCCCCTTCCTCCATCTTCAAAACCGGCATCTTAAACATAGTCACCTCTCTTTCACTGCCTAACCCTACTGCCTCCCTCATATAAGGGCTCTTGTGATCATGTGGTCCACTGAGATAATTAAGGATACTCTCTCCCATCTAAAGATCCTTAACTTGATTACATCTGCAAATGTCATTTCGCTATATAACGTAACACATTTCCAGGTCTGAGGTATCTTGGGGTGGCCATTTTTCAGCCAACCACACCTCTCAAAACTTGTGTGTGGAGGAGAAACTGATATCCACTCTTTCTTCCCAGCACAGTCTTTGGATTAGAATTCCTGAGGTCACAGGTGGCTACTGAGACACAAAAGTAGACCTCAAGGACACACTTCAGTTGGAGTGGAGAACTAGGGAAGCGACAGAATGCAGTCGATCAGAGCAGGGACGTTGTGACAGAGACATCAGGATTTGAATCCAATATGGTGCTGGACGAGCACACCTGGGAAAAGCATCAAGTCTCTGGCTGATGAATGAGCAGGCAAGTTAAAACAAAACAACCAGAAAGCACCATCTTGCATCCATTCTCCAAGTCTCCCGCACGTAATTTTCCAAGAATTTATTTCATACCACCTCCTGAGACATCTCTTTCGGGGCCTAAGAAACTTCCTGTTGACATACTACCTGAAACATACTGAAAAGTCACCATTTTGGATCATATACCCAGAGGAAGAAAACATCTCCCTTATCTTTCTTCATGCCTATCTCCCAGCTGAGGCTTCCACTCCTAGTCCTGACTTGGCCACTTATGGATAGAAAGACCTTAGGCAGGCCAAGAATTCCCTGAGCCTCAATTTCTCTGTCTCTAAAATGGGCACAATAATCCTCACTTCAATAGAGTTAGGTGGGCTTTAAGTGAGATCATGCATGAAGACCATCTGGCACATATTAAGTGGAAGGTAAAAAACAAAAATAAATCCGAAAACCGTGGGGTATGTTCCTCTCAAGAAACTCACTCCGCAGATTCCATTTTAAGCAAACACTTTTAGGCTATTTAGCCTAACAATGTGAGGAGTGCATGAGAACAGAAGTGACAGGGACACAGATGTAAGAATCTCCTCTCTTAATAAGTAAACCCAAATCGAGATGCTACCAGGCACTATGCTGCACAGTTCTCCAGGTGTGCAGGTTCAGAGAAGGCAAGTCACTACACACCCCTTGGAAACTGATGAGATAGAGAGATGAACAGACTGGTTCCGGGAATAGGGACCACACAGGTATTTCCCCTCCTCTTCTCCCTGACATCTGTGGAATAAGGTGGTGAAAACAAATTGGGCATCAGCACAAAGGCCACCAATTCCTGGGTGAATAAACGTACCTGACAAAGAACTTGCCTGCTTTGTTTCTGAGGCCCTGAGCAGATAACAAAGTATTGCTTTTCAGGCAAGACTAGAGAAACTATAGGGAAAACACCAGTACAACAGTATCAGCACAAAATCCTTTCTATTCAGCCAAATTAGACCTATGTCCTGGCCAATTGCCCATGAAAACAGTAGTATTTTGTTAAACTAATTACATTGCTTCCTTGCAAAGAATAGTCTGACTTTTATCTGATTTCCTTTCTAAATGGTAGGCCCCATTCTAACCCAATGGCTTCATGCCGCGGTTGGCTACATAGTGCAAAGGACGGAGAGCCGCTCCTGTGGTTGGGTCCCTTGTTCTTCATTTCCTCTGCCATGTGCATCAGCTGTCTGCACCTAGTTTCTCCACACTCAAGTATTCCATCAACCTAGAGTCTAAGAAATCCCCAAACCACCACCAAAAAATCAGTCAAGAAAGCAAACATTCAGAGGGAAAAAAGAGGAAAGTGGGTGTGCATTGGACTCTCTTTCTAAACGAGCTTGAAACACGTTCCATGTGTCCCTTTCATATTCTATTAGCGCAGACTAGAATGCGATTTATAGATTCATATTACTTTTAGTAAAATTCTACCAAAACAGAGCAACTCAGGTGTCCTCCAGAGTTGCTTATAATAAGATTTTATCTTTATTAGAAAGAAAACAACACGAGTTCCAGCTGCTCTTGCTTTGGATAAAAATTCGCTTTTCATCAGTAGAGTGTATAAAGTTTAGTTTGACAGCTGGCCTCATATAGTTAAATGCTATTTTATGTTATTTAGTTTAAAATTTCTCTCATAATGCTAAGAACAGATAAAATGAGTCCCAGGTGCTGAATGGCATATTTTTAGTTTTGATGGAATGGACTTTGTCAACAAGGTTGGAAAAGTGAAAGAAGAAATAAAACAGAACCGCCGAGAAAACCTATTTGAATGAAATCTAAAGAATACAGACTGGTGTTTTTATGAGCTTTACCAAAAGTCTAAATGAAAATAATAAAAATATGTTCTGTCAGCAGAACTATATATTATACAAAATAAAATAGATGTGGAAGAAAAATCACAACAAAATGAAAATCTAATATTTGTGCTCTTTCCTTGTCTCCTTGACTATGGCTGTCTCTGAAAATGAAAACGCAAGAAAACATCCATGGCTGATCAGCATTCTTGACTGTAGGAGGCGTAAACTAAGGAGTTTTGCACAGGTTCACCAAATTCCCATTGAGGAGGTAGCCAGCGAGCCATGGAGTCAATGTGTTGCTCGTGGTAGAACCACCACCTGACTCTAGGGTGCTTCGTGCATGAACTAGACTGTGGTTTCAGTGCAATCTCTAAGCAGAGGTACTAAAGATGCTTACTTTTATTAGAACAGCAGGTTGGACTATACCCCACAAAAGTCATACAATCAAGGACACGGTCCTTTAAAAAGGGCCTTGGTGCACAGCTCAAGCCCTGGCACTGGAGAGTGTGGAATTGGGGACCTCATCAGGTCAGCCAGGCAAGGCCACCCGCCATCCAGAAGCCAGGAGACAGGCACCGGCTCTCAAAGCCTTCAGCTGGTCCAGGGGCCTGAAATAAACTTATCAGGCAGTACCTTTAGGGCCTACAATTTTCACTATTTTTCCTGGCATGATTCTCGTTTCAAACCTCATCTATTTTCTCAGCCCTTCCAACAGCACGCTGAGAGTTGCCGAAATCTGTCCCTAATATAGACCTCCTGGAACAGGGAGGTGACTAGACACTGCATCATGGTTGGAAGCGCTCAGCTAACCCATGAAAGCAGCCTTTCACTGTTTCTCCACAGTATAATTGCCCATTTAATATGGTCTAAATAGCGGTCTGTATGAGCCGGGTGTGTGTGCGTGCGTGTATTGTAATGGCCATTTCTTTCAGTCTTCTACTGTGCCCATAGGCACTGGAGTTATTAGATAATGGAGGAAATTATCCAGGAAGATTCTAAAGCATTATTAGGAAATTAAATATTTAGGTAATTAATATACTTTATACCTATCATAATAAAAATGCCCATAGTATGCACTACCTGCAAAGTTCTGTAAAAAGCTGTGGACAGCGTGAAACTAACTGAAGCATCTGATCATGAGTATTTTCATAACCCAGCAAAGGTGGGAGCAGGTAGGAGACAGGGTCACACCATAAACATGAATGGACAAACCATAGTTAATAAATGGCACAGCTAACATTTCAGGGCAGTTGCCATGTGCTGGGCACCGTATTACATACCTCACGTTTATTTTCTCATTTTGATTCATACTTTTACGAGACAGCATATAAAACCACCCCGTTTTCCACGTCCTGGTCTTTCCCTCCTCTGTGTCTCCTTCACTTTCACACGGCTACCACACTCACACAGGACACTTCCCATCACCAAACGCGTGGAGGGTTTTCCCCACGCCAAGCAATTCTCTGTGACACCAGCTGGGTGTCCTCCAATTCAACTCAGTTCTGAGACTGTCTACCCGGAGATGGTGTCAGACCCCACAGGTTAAGGGCTCAGTCCCACAAGACTGCCCTCCCCACCCCCCCCTTCAGAGGTCGGTCTCAAGCCCTGGTTGTCTCTTGTGCTTCTGACCAACCCACTACAGAGGGGAGGTTCCATGACCTGCTCCTGGGGGGTGGATGAATCTGCCAGAGTGGCTCACGGAACCCAAGAAAACATTGATATTAGTCTACTAGCACAGGAGCTTCTGTCCCCTTGGAGTCGGGGCGCACCACCCTCCCTGTGTGGATGTGCTCGCCAGCATGGAAGCTCTCCAAAACGGTGCTCTTGGGATTTGACGGAGGCTTCCTTAGGTAGGCATGATCAATTATGAACTCCATTTCCAGCTCACCATCCCTCTCTGGATTGGGGGGGTGGGGCTGAAAATCCCAAGCTTCTAATCATGGTGTTGTCTTTCTGGTGACCAGCCCCATCCAGCCCCCCCCCAGAAGCCCCCCCAGACTCACCTCATTAGAACAGAAGATGCTCCTAGTGCTCTTATCACTTAGGAACTTGCGACGGTTTCAGGAGCCCTGTGCCAGGAACCAAGGGCAGAGACTGCTATAGTTTTTATTATGTCACAGATAGGACTGTTATTGTCCTTGTTTTATGTATGAGGAAATTGAGCCCAGAGTTAAAGGATTTGCCTGACGTAACGTAACTGAAAGTGCTTTGTTCATTACGTGATTCATCCCTTCATTGTGTATCCAACCCACACATGTCTACTAACTACTTCTTAGTGCCAAATACTGTTCTAGGAACAGGCGAGGCAGAGCAATGGACATAGAATTCAAAATCCCTGCTATGAGGAAGCTTCCATTTAGTGGAAGTGAGTTAGGAGACAAAGCAATACGAATTAACAATTATATAACATGCCAGGAGGCAGTAAATGTTGCAGAAAGATTGAAATAGATGAAGTGATGGGCATAATGGTTGGTGATGGAGTTGTACTACTTTTGCATAGGGTGTCAAAAGAAGAGGTGGCATTTAAATTTTTTCAGTTAGTTCACAAATTCAGTAATTGTACAACATTTTTTCTTATGAAAATAACACATGCTTACTGAGGAATAGAGATGCAAAAACGTAACAGAGGGGCTGGCCCCGTGGCCGAGTGGTTAGGTTCGCGCGCTCTGCTGCAGGCGACCCAGTGTTTCGTTGGTTCAAATCCTGGGTGTGGACATGGCACTGCTCATCAAGCCACGCTGAGGTGGCGTCCCACATGCCACAACTAGAAGGACCCATAACGGAGAATATACAACTATGTACCGGGGGGCTTTGGGGAGAAAAAGGAAAAAAATAAAATCTTTAAGAAAAAAAAACGTAACAGAGAAAATAAGTAATCCATCAAATATAATCCAAAATTGTAAACATCCATTCTTCCACCACCCATATGTAACTACTATCACTATTTTCGTGTTTGTCCTGTGAGATCATTAGAACACAGATCAGGTTGCTTTTTCTCCTACTTTGGATGATGAATATTTTTCAGTGTCTCTAAATATTCTTGCAGCATATAATTTTAATACTTGCATAGTGTCCAACTACATGAACGAACCATGGTTTATTTAACTTTTCTCTTGTATTTGTCCTTCTTGTTGGATGTGTATATTACTTCAAAGTTGTCACTGCTATAATAATACCTCGCTGATGACTCTTGTACACAATTTGTAGGCTTCTCCTACTATTTCCTTAAGACAAATGCTGAGGTGCCCAATTTCTGGGGAAACATGTGCAGAGCCAAATTTGCGTTCCAGAAAGCTCTTATTAACTCATTCTTCCAACAGCCTCGCATGAGTGCCCATTTAAGGAGATTGTTACTTAATACGTATATCAGCTAATTTTATGAATAAAAATATCATGATTGATATAGTTTATATTTGGGATATTAATATTTATTGAAAAACACCCTCTAAATTCAAATCCCCAAACCCAGATGATGGTTGAGAATTCCAGCTTGTCTGGGCTCTGGAAAGCTGGCTGCTTTCTAATCTTGATCTGTAGCAAAAGTGATGACAGAACTCATTTTTGGCTGAAGTCTATCCATTCACTCACTTTTCATGTAGTCATATAATACCTATTTAGCACTTATCCCGTGACTAGCAGTATTCCAAGCTCTGAGGACTTAGCATTGAAGAAAGCAAATTCTTCTCTATTCCTCTCATGGAGCTCCATGCTTATGAGAAGAAAACCAAAAACCAAAAAAAAAAAAAAAAAAAAAAAAAAAAAAAAAAAAACCCAGCTAAAATCCCAATAAGTAAATATATAATGTGTCACATTTTGATAACTGCTATGGAAAACATGAGCTCCACCAGCATCTAGACTCCATGAGAACAGAGTTTTTCACTATTTTTGTTGACTGCTGTGTTGCTAGTACCAAAACAGTGCCCAGGACATGCTAGGTACACAGCAAGCGTTTGGTGAATGACGTAATAACCCAGTACAATCTATGAAGCAGGTTGATGGGACAGAGATGTCTGTTGGTCGTGTGTGTGCTGATTAATGTAGGGTGATTAGAGGGACGCTCAATGCCATGTGAGCAGACACCTCGGCCCCAGCGAGAACCGGTGAGACGGCCAGTGTGTGTGCCGTGGAGACAGTGAGAAATACAGGGGCAGAAGATGCATTGTGGAGGAGGAAGGGGAGATGGGACCATGAGAAGTCTCTAGCATTTGGTCTGAGTGAGATGGAAATCCATTGAAGTTTTAAACAAAGGAATGACAAGATTCGACCTGCATATTAAGAGGATCACGCCTTCCATATTCGAGAGGCAGAGAAGGTAAGTAAGGGTACCCCTTAAGGGACACTGTTGCAATCATCCATGCCGTGGTGATGATGACTTGGAGCAGAGTGTTAGCAGTGGAGATGGCAAAAAAGTGGTCAAATTCTGGATCTAGTTTGAGGGGAGAGCCAAGAGAATTTGCTGGCATTTAGGATGTGGTGTGAGAGAAAAACTTGAGTCAAGGGTGATTCCAAGGATTCTGGCCCAAGCTGCTGGAAGGATATAGTTGTCTGTTACTGGGAAAAAATTGTGAAAGGAACATTTTCTTAAACAGGGAATTGGGACACGTTTAAGTTGGTTTTAACAACTTCATGAAGAAATAAGCAGTACTTAATGTTATTGAAAATTTTTTAAACAAACATCTAAGATTCTTCGCTTTAGGAATTAAGGTGGAAAATGAGTATGAAATAAAATGAGTTTATTCTCAATTATGCAGTCATAGGTGTCTTTATGAAAAGCTGTTTCACTAAAATTCAGAGTCACGAGCAGCGTTGCCACTGGAGCCCTCGAATTTGGTGTCATATGAAGGGGAGGGGGCAGGCTTCACTTTGCAACAGAAAACAGAACAGCTTTGTCCCCCCGCGTTAGAAATATGACAAAGGTGACAGATACACGTGTCAGCACCTGGAGGATACCATTGGTGCCTTGATGGCATCTAGCAAGAGTGTTCTCTGTGAGCCCAGACAAGACAATGTCTGAGCCATTACAGCTAATCTGACATTATCTTTTATCCACAGACTGGTAAGTGCTTGAAAATACCAGTCATACAGTTTTTCTGTGCTGGAAATTACATGAATAATTATAATTCTCATTATAAATTAGTGCAGTCAGTTGAAATTGATTGGGTGAATATCTCTAGATCTTGCAATAATTTAACTTTGCATTCTCCTGATAACTTTAATCCTTAACTAATAATTTTCTAACCCTTCGGCAAAATATTCAAAACAAGCTTTAATGCTTTCCCACAATAATGTGGATGTGGGGACGATTAGCCAGAGGGAAAGGCCTTGCGTCTCAGCAATCTAAGGCGTCCGTGTTAGGATGCTATAGATTTCCCCCTAGGTTTCTTGAACCATCAATGACTCTTTTATTAAAAGGAGGAAAACGTAAAGACATAGTGACAGGTACCGGAAAACAGTGTAAGGCAATATTTTGTGGCAACCTAGAAAAAATATGTACCACAGGAGTGAAGGTGTACAGCTCCCTCCAAGGTGGAGTGTACTGGTCAAGGTCAATTAGCAAAAAGTATTAATAACATGATTGGTTATAAATATACACCCACAGGATTTTTTTTGAGGATTGACTTGCAGTAAATCATTAAATGAATCATTGAAGGAGTCCCAAGGAGAAACAGTAAATTTCATTTCGAGAAAGTTCACCCCAAATTAATTCCAAAGCTCCTGGAGCCATCCTATTTTGCGGCTCACACTGAAGGCTTTTCCCTCTGATTTTTCTCTATTAATGCGGAATCCCTCAGGGACCTCAAGGCAGGAAGCGTCCTGCACGCACCATAAATTTTCTAGCGACACATTTAACCCAGCTTCCTCTGTTGGAGCCGCATGTATGAACAAACAGCTCCTCTGACTTCCTAGAACACACACCTTTATTGAGTTACAAAATGACCGTTTTCAGGCCTATTGGAACACAAAACAAAGCTCTCCTTTCACCGTGGGCCCATTGAAGGCCACTTTGATTCTTCCATCAACATTGGGAACTGCCAGAAAAATTTCACTTTTTTCCTGTGCCTGTTGGCAGTGGGAGAGAGGTCCTAACGAGCCCATTGTCAGCAGACGCGACTTTCTTGGACTGCAGAGCCCTAAGTGACAGACCAGTTGCACTTTTAGTCTCTGGATGTGAATGTGTCAGTGTTCTTCCTCCCCCGAAACTTTGCCAATTAGGAAGCAGCTTCTCCTTTCCTGTATTTCAAAGCCTTATTCACGAACTGACATTCGTGTTATGACTTTAGTAATGGACCCTAAAAAAGCATTACAGCTAAGTGGTTCTGATTTCAATTACGAATGGCATCTTGTAGAAAGCGTGTTCAGACAGATGCTTGACTCGGACGTAAATACTCTGTGTCTAATTGCTTAGCGATCTTTCGATTCAGATCAGGTGAACACTTCCGCCCTGTTCTTCAGTCTGCCCCAGAAGGTAAACCCTGGCTCTAATGGGCTTTGCTGACAATAACCACGCAAAGCACTTACTCAAGACACTGATTCTTTGCAAACCTGGCCATGAAAAGAAAGTTCTAAAAGGAAGAGTCATAAGGATCTGAGATTAGTGCCAAACTTAAAAAAAGTGTTGGAAGCTTTGATAGCCTGCTTAAAAAGATGGTCGAAGGTTTGTCGTGGATTTTCTGTCTTGGTAGCGGAAGGCGACAAAATGAAATTCAAGGCAGAGGAGAAGAATTCCCTGTCGTTTCTCTCCATTCCTAGATCCTTATCAGGGAATCGTCTAACTAGCTCAGGAAATTTATTTAAAAACCTATTTTATTTGGATGGTTGCAATATTTTAATCTCACGGAGAGTAATTTTAAAAATATTTTTTCACAACTCTACCTAGTCGCCCATTTCTAAATATGGATCAAAAATGGGTCCATGAGAAACAATTGGCAGTAGAAAGCTGAACACAGTGTGCGGCTAGTAGTGCAACAGTAATTCCTTGTTTTCTGAGAATTCTGAGGGAGAACTGAGGCCAGAGGCCAGGTGGAGATAGCACAACAGTTCCAGAGTTACGGGAAACGTTGGATAAATGCTCAGTGATTCCTATTCTCTGACATGCAAATGAAACATATTCATGCCATAAAACATTTAGGCACTCAATAAATGTTTGCTGAATACATTTATGAAATGAAAATGAAAAATGCAGAATTCATTGCTTTATAATTATACATTCGTAAGTCACTCTATGTTTACAAAGTTCTTCCCACTCCTACTCTTCATTTTAGAGCAGAAGGAATAGAATTGGATTAGCATTAGCTACAAGGAGTCTCAGCTGAACAGCACTTTACAACTTTCTCATATATCACTTCATTGTGAGATGTTAAATGCCTTGTCCTACGCCACTGCAAATGATTGTGGGAAAGCAGCATTCATTCCCTACACAGCCGGAGCGCGATGAGCTCATTGAGCCATGTTGCCTCTTCCTCGGTCCCTCCATCATTATCTAGAGAAAGGCTGGTAAAAAGCAAGTCTGAAGGAAGCTATTTGTGGGATACCACTGAGGAGGAGGATTGCGGTGTTTTCGTTCATTGACTCTAACAAGACTTTAGTACACTCTAATTTCCCAGCTTTCATCAGTCAGAGAATTCCTACCAAAAAAATTCCAAATTACAACTTCAGAACACAAGATAAGATTGACAAATCAGACCCAACAAGTTTCTGTTCACATTTCGTTCAAGAAACACGAATTCCTTTGAACTCTAATTTTTCCAATTTACAGGAGCAGGTTGTTTCTTTGCTCTCTAAATATTTCAAATTATCTCATTTTCTCAAATAATATGAAGTTGTCTTAAACTAGTTTTATGTGCCCTAAGAAATGGGATAAGTTAGAAGAGTTGTGAAGGCTATACCTTTGTCAACAGATAAAACTCATTATCATTATATATTAACTAGCTTGAAATAAACATGAAGCCCAAATGATACACTCTTTTAACAATAAGAACAAATCACTGGGTTGGATATTGAGAAATAGGAGTTTTAATTACTGAGAGTTTGTGTTTACTATTCCCAGCTATTTTCACATATTTACTCATTTAATTCTCACAAACAAGCTATTGTTGCACAACATTAAAGGTGGGAAAATCGAGGCTCAGAACATTTAAAGAAACAGTACGGGACAGGGTAGCACATAGCACAACAGTCTTCAGTATCAAACCAATATAGTTTTGGTACTAGAGCTTCCACTAACTAAAGCAATTTATTCCGATTTACCAAGCCTCATTTCCTCTTCTATAAAATGAGGACGATAATAATACCTACCTCCCACAGTTGTGAGAATTAAACAGAAGTATGCATACAACATGCTTAGCACAGGGCTTGATACATGGTAAGTATCTAATAAATGTTAGCTATTATACACTATTAATAATCTTCGTAATTTATCCAGGGAAACCTGCCAAGAAGCAGCAGATCAGATTTGATGCCAGTTCTGTGTGAGTCCTGAATCTTTGCTCTTAGCCCTTATAGCCTGTGCCTTTATCACCTGTAAAATCAGAGAACGTATTCAACAGGCACCACAAGATCTTCTAGTTCTGAAATGTTGTGATTCTGGGGCATGAAGATGTTTGCTAATTCCTCATTTTAGTCCATCTCAATGTGTATTGCAGGTCATAGAGATCACTAATTATCACAATTAATTTAGCCGTTTCTTTCTTTTTTTTTTTTTAAGGAAGATTAGCCCTGAGCTAACTATTGCCAGTCCTCCTCTTTTTTGCTGAGGAAGCCTGGCCCTGAGCTAACATCCATGCCCATCTTCCTCTACTTTATATGTGGGACCCCTACCACAGCATGGTGTGCCAAGCGCTGCCATGTCCACACCCGGGATCCGAACTGGCGAACCCCAGGCCGCTGAGAAGAGGAAGGTGTGAACTTAAGCGCTGCACCACTGGGCCGGCCCCTAATTTAGCCTTTTCATGAAAATTGTCATTCCTCATTTAGAATCAGTTTTTTTTAACCTTAAAAATCTGTCCTAAAATGAGGAACATAGCTGTCTAGCTCAGTGTACTTTATAATAATGTAAATTCGAAATTTTTTAAAAAGCTAAGTTCTTTGTTGAATTCTATAAGTAAAATGAGGCATCATCTCAAATGGCTATACATAGAGCTCAAAATTTGTTTCTGCCCACGATGTATTTTTTTTAATTATAACTTTGAATCACAAGACATCTGCAATTAGTAGGTTAACATTTTCTTTGTTTTCTTTGTGAAAGGAATTAGGTGAATCCAATCAGGAAACTGATTGAGTTTGAAAGGTATAAAATAATCCAGGTACGTCAGTTAGACTGGCTTAAGTGAAACTATCTTAATTTTGAGGAGTCATTCTGTATCACACCTTTCAAGTGTGCAGTTTTATGTGGAGATGCACCACATCAAAGGAAGACCAAGGGAAGGTTCTGACCATATGTGGCTGCAGCCCTAAATATATGCTCCACGTAGAGGGGTTGGTTCAGCTCATAGCACATTATTGGACAAGGGCTAAGCTTTATTTCTGGAAAGAGGGGATTTGAAATCTTTGTTTATGTTTGGGAAAAATGAGATTTCTTCCAGCTGACTGAGTTCTCATTTGTATATGCTGATGACATACTGTATTTTTTCTCTGGTAATTATTTCATATTCAGTTCACTCATGAGATGTTCATGGTCAAGGGTAGATCTTGAGAGGGTTTAGCAATATTCCTGCTGTAAGATAATTGTCTATTATGTACAAACATGTGTATTTAAATTTATGTTTTAATATATTGAATGTTTCAATATGAGACATTAATAGATATATATTAATCATTTTCTGAAAAAAGAAAGCCCACACTCTAAAGCTAACTAAGTATCTATTGCATTTGAAGAATCTGCTATATAAAGTTGAGGCATAATTATCTGCTCGTATAAATTGGTCTTGACCATGGGATGTCTCACAAAACTATCTGTCATTTCACTTATGGATAACACCATCAGGAAATGGAGCAATTTCAAGTCTGTTTTCTTTCACAGATTTTTAGGCTTGACATCAACTGTGCTTTTTCTTTGAGGTTGCCATTTATTGGTCTTTACCATCCTTTAGAAAATGGAGGAAAAGTATATATTTTCTTTTAAGACTGATTTACAAGACGGGAAGGAGTATATAAATGTTGAGTTTCATTGATAGTGTAATGCCTCTCTGTGAGGGGAAACCAGCACACAGTGCTATATCCAAGTATAAGTTATAAAGGAGATTTTCATCAAGTAAGTAGGAAAAGCAATGGGTTTGAGAGTCATCAAGTTCATCTTTCTTACTCAAAATAAGACAGAAACTAAAATATTTCAAAATATAGTATGTGGCTCCATTCCTTGCCACCTTATCCCACAGCCACCCCACCGTGTCAACCAGGCAGGAATGAAGAAGGACCAAAGATTCCTCAGCAGAAGCTGGCCTGGTGGGAGCGCTTTGTCTACATCCTTGTCATCAAAGACTCCTGGGGATCACCTGCTCCCATTCTGGGTCATGCCAAATAAATGCTCTGCTTGGGACATCAGACTTTCCATCCTTTACTAGATGTCTGGCCACCAGGCAAAGGGATATGTGTGAAGGTCAGTGTGGCACAGCAGCAGGCACGTGTTGACCCTCACCCAGCGGAAGATGGCTATTTCCAGACTGCTAATGGAGACAATAAAAAAGGGATTGATTCTGTGCTTCCACCTAATCTCCGATGGATCCTGGCTACACTTTTTTCATTCGCAATGTGAGCTATGCTTCAGACTCTGAAAAATGAGTTTCCAAAGTATTGTGACTAGATTCCTAATCTATGACATGGTTTTTCCAAAATCAATGATTGCATTGGCTTTTACCTTCAGGAAGTCTAATAGATACATGTGGACCTTGAACATTTTCTAAAGCCATCTTATTCAGAAGGATAGAAGAATTTCAGTGTGTCCTGATGGAGTAGTTTTGGAATGAAAGGGCCCAGTTTACAATGCACTTTATCCAGCTGACTTACTTTGAGATTACAATGATATCATTGATCCTAATTTTGGTTATTCCAATCGAAACCCCATATTCTTGTGAAGATAAACAGAATAACTAATGCCTCAAGGAGAACCGAGAATAACATGTACTTTGAAGAAAGGAGACAAGGTCTATCTAATTATTTATCCTCAGGATGAAACTACAGACTTAAAATAGTTTCCATTTTACGGAGGTAAATATTTGCATGTGGCCTATCTACAGTTTGTTGCTAACTGACTGATTTCAGATAGGAGTGACAGAGAGGATGAGGAATGACTTACCTGATAAAAAAAGCAGGATGACCATGACAAGTTCTTAAGACAAGTAGCTTCAAGATCACAGTGAATACATAACAGGAACAGAATCTCTACAAATTAAATATGTGTTGCCTTGTTCATTTTTGTATAAGCTGGATCTAACATTCTGGTATATATGAGGATCTGCATATATATGCATATACAGTCAATTCTCATTATTTGTAGTAGTTATGTTCTGTAAGCCACCAAAAACAGTGAATTCGTGAATACTGAATCATTGCACGTGGAGGAAATAAAGGGTTAGGTTCCTTTGAGCTTCTGATAACATTTTCATCAACTGATCAAGATGCAAACTTGTTTTATGCGTGTTTCTATTTAAAGACCCCTTATTGAACAAAGATTGTTGATTCATTGACACTGACCTCACAGCCAACAGCACGGTGACCCACTCATGAATGAATCTCATCTAAGAAACAAGTTTTGTCCATAAGTCATATCCCAGCCTTCTTGCACTTAGGAACACCACACGGCTCTTTAATACTACACTTGGGGGCCATGTTAAAACAGCAGAATCACCAACAAAAAGCACACAATGGGAAAAACACGGCTGTAGACAAGACATCTGTTTACAGTGTAAGAACTGAAATAAGATAGCAAAATGTCAACTTGTTTGACCTCAGCTGGGAATGTGTGCTTTGCACAACTTGAATTCTTCACTCTGCATGTCTGTAAAAGACTGAAAAGCCACCAGAAGTATTGATTTCAGAGTTGGGCTACAAATAAACTTTAGTGCAGAGGCAAATTCACAAATACAAAATATATGAATAATGAGGATCAACCATATATATAGCATATATACATACGTTGAGTGTTTCTTCTTGAATTGCAAGGAGCTATTTCATTATTTTCTTTGTGTATGTATTACTAATATTTCAGTATATCACAGTCTTGGTGGAGTCTGAAGGACACGTAAGAAAGCTCAAGTGAACATGTGGTCCATGCTCCACACATACCTTTACAGTCAATCCACGCTCCTATGCTGTGATATGTAAATAGAATGCCTGTTGCATCACTGCCCTGTTGAGACCCTTTGGCCAAAAACATCTCAACTCCAAAATTGTTACAGGATATTCCATCAATTGTTTCACTGATGATTTTTTTACATCCAAGTTTTTATATCTACAGGGACATGAGGTAAAGGCATAGCCAGAGGTCTTTGTGGTAAAGTCATGATCATCCTTATGAACACATTTGTTCCACTTTTGAGAAAAGAGTGATATTATACCATGACTCATGAGATTAAACAACAAGAATGCATGTTTTCTATTTTCAGTGGACACGCCAACTATAAAATGAAAAAGTTCAGATTGATGAATAGTGATATTGTCTTCATTAATGAAATTTTCTCAATATCAGTACTAAGGTGGGCCTGTATGGTTTTATTCACACTCTCTTGTCCAATAAATTTTAATTAACAATGTTTGCAAAATCCACGTAAGGGCGACCAGGTAGGGAGAGCTCAGTGGTCCAAATAGGGAGTCAAACTATGACCATGGTTTTACATGCACTGCGATGGATAATACGTTACAGGCAGCAATAATATCTATTAATGAATTCGTGTACTTTAAATAAGAACCCATGGGTTGAAGCTTTCTGGAGTTCTTGAACTCACACGCTATCTAACTGATGAGAGGTGGCATGGCAATCAGAGGTATTTCTGGGTCACTGTCGTCAAACTCTACTTAATCGGATGAGGAGCCGACTTTTGGGCAGAATCACAGAAGATGCAAAAGAAGTAGCTCTTTTGATGCAGAAGGATAACTTCTTCAGTATGCGGAGACAAGGCGAATGGATGAAACAACACAGGCAATTAGAGAAGGAGGCCATCGTGGGGCTTCCCAAGGCTGTGCCTGCACTGTCGGAGGGCTGTGAAGCATTGGGTCTAAGTTCAGGGGTCAAGTTTAAGCAGGCCATGGAAATGCATAATCTGCCCCGGGAGTTTCTCTCATCAAACTGTAGGCTCTTTGATTTCACACCATCTCGGAAAAGCTACAGATTGAAGACCTCTCCCCAGAAATGAGATTCCTAGGAAGTACTGATACCCCAGAGTTGGAGAAAACCCCAAACATAATTTCTGGAAGTTCTTACAAGGACTTAAGGACCTGACTAGGTCCCCAGGACCCACGTTTCTGAAATTTGAAAGAATGAGTTTTCTTGAGGTTTCAGAAAACCTGCTGGGGGCCAAGGATTCTTTCTTAAAACCCTTCTGTGGTCACTGAAATGTGTTCGAGGATCAGTGACTTCCAGGGTAGAGAGTTGAGGACAGCTAGAGGAAAGAATTAGGTTCCGGTGGGCTTTACAAAAGCAGGAGCTGCTGTGGAGAATTACGTGCATATCTGTCACATCTGAGGGCAGGACTGAGCCAACTGTCGAGTTCTAAGTTTTCAGAGCTGATGCTGATAGAGGAGAACGCTGAGGCAGAATTTGGGGAAGAGCCTGGGGTCTTAGACTTCCCTGGAGACTTCAACAACCTTTTGTAATGAATTCAGGTGTACCTTTACTATTGGGATTTTTTGGTGAGTTTCTTGGGATTTTGTGTATCTGATCACAAGTAGAGTATGTTGATAAGTGATTTTATATGTCTATCAGAACAAGAGAAAAGCCTTATTTAAGGTAACTTTTTAGAAAAAGTTTGATTTAGATATTCTGTTACATATAAAGTTTTTTACGTAATAGAGAATGTGTTTATTTGAATATGTATATTTGTTCCTTTAAGTCTGAGAGGGAGATCATGTTGGTAAGTGAGCAAGTGACCTCTCTAAGCATTTAACTCCCTTTTGCACTGTTTTTGGCTGTATATCTTCCATGATGGCGGGTAGAATATGGTATAGAAGAGACATTGCCTCCACTTCTCCCATGTTTTTTAGAAGATCTTATTTATTCGGGACTACATGGAATAAATGTACATTGTAGGCACATGCAAAATCATATTAAATTTTGCACATGACATTTGCAATATGGAAGGCTAGATGCCAATAACTTTTTTTCAAACAGTACTATTAAAAATTTTTGAACAACACCTAAAAGGAAAGTGTTTAAAGAAAAAATTCAGCCCACTACTCCATACCACTGCAATGCATTTACTGTTTTATTGTTTCAACATAATCTTTAAGACCTTCCTTGCCAAAATTAATATATAATTTTAAGTAGTACCTCATATTTCTACAGTCTTCACAACTTTCGTTCTTTAATAGTTGAAAAATTTATTAAGTCGATGAAGAATTACTCACCTGTAAGACTTTTCAGCTCCGCCCCTGGCATTATTAAAAAAGAAGAAAAACTTGCAGTTTATACTTTCATAAACCTTTTCTGTTCTTTTGCACACTTTCCTTAGGTTAAGTGTCTTGGAATTAAGTTACTGGTCAGCAATTTTAATTAGTTTTTTTCTTGCCGGGCCTGCCTAAGGGAGAAATTACCTACTTAGTGTTCAAGTGTATTTGTTCACATTTAGATTTTCTAGACTGTTTTAGATCAGAGTATGCCATATGTTCTAAGTGGAAATATTAACAGCATGTCCCAGTAGCTGTCATTTCTGAACACAAACCAAGAGTGCACACTGTTGATTAAATTAGCGTATTTAGATGAGTGAGTGCATCAGATAAATTAGAGGGACCGCCCCACCCTCCATACCAAGGGTTACAGTCCAGCAGCTTTGGAATTAGACAAACCAGGGTTCACATTTAGATGTATCTGCCCACTTGGTTGTTTTCCTCTTCCTCACAGGGAAAAGAAGAGATGATAACATGTGTCTCCTATGTTTGCTGTTGGAAGGAACTGAAATGAGGGAGCGATAGCTGAGGTCAGGGCCTGACGTGGGGCAGGGGCTTACTTAACCCAAGACGTTGGTGCTCTTTCTAGAGACGATGGAAAGTCACCCGGGGTCTATCTTGAATGCAGCATTAGTTGATTTCTTGGATTACAAAGTGCATAGTTATCCTGTATTTTATGGATAGCAAGTGTACTCAAGTGGAAAGAATGGCATTTCTGTGATCGTCTAAAGGCTCGTCATCAATGCCTGACTGACCTTTGTGGTAGAGGTGAGACTATGTGCAGCCACGAACTGATGGGCGCAAGCACGAGTTTGCTCATAGTGCTTCTTTCTGCCTGACCTTTAGCCAGGCTTTTGTGCACATGTGTAAGTTGAAGTCTCTATAAACCTATGTTCATTTTCTGGACAAAAGGACAAAATTATTTTACTGGTCAAATGAAAGAAAAGGAGAGCTCCAAATACTTACAGCCTCATGTTTGACAGAAGAAGCCAGAAATATTTGCCAGTGTGAATGGTGCGCTGTGCTTAGACTGGAGAGCACTCACTGGTAAGATTATTTGAATGTAGAAAAGCACAGACTGACCCTTGGGTAAAGCTACAGTTTTTAAAGACCTTCTGGGATTGGCCTGTGAAGAGAACATGTTCATCCTCAGGCACCTAGGGCAGAGAGGCAGGCCTCTGAAGAAAAAGACAACCAGCAGAGGGATGTAGGATTCAAACAAAGGCAAACATTGGTACTTAGTCATGTGTAATTTTCCCTGTCCTCAAAATAACTCAAATAATATCGTTAGGAACTAGTCTTTCCCGGATGGAACGTTGGCATCTCCTCCCTGGACCATTTCCTGAAGGTTTGAAAGAAAGTCTAAGTTTTACAATGTCATGGAATAGACTGTTTATTCTCATCTTGCACCAAGCTCAGCGTATAAAGAGGACTTAAAATTGTTTTAAGCCAACAGTGGGCTCATGCACATCCTAAAGATGTCCAGCTTCATTTGCTGATAGCCACAAGGGCAACTTTCAGAGATGCTGAATGCTCCATGCCGTCTTACCGTCACACTGCATTTATGCTTGTCTCATTTCTCCTGGTTGCTTTTGCATTTCTTGCCATATCATGGTAGTAAGGATTTGTAAAAAGAGAGAAAAATCCCATAAACTTCAAGTCACATCTCGCCAAAGATTAGAAAGAGGAAACCACCAAACAAACAGCAGCAGCCAGACATTTAGTCACAGCATTGTCTCCACTGTGAAGCCCACAGAATTGACATGCAGCTTTGTTTAGCTGCCCAGATTCTTCATTCGTGTGAGGCGAAGCCAGCAGCTGGCTGCTTTGTCATACATTTTGTTCAGGTAAAGTATCCTTAACTTATGCACACCTGACTTTTCATTCGGACAACTGGGGGCACCTGCAGAATTTCTCAAGTCATAAAGAGAGAGCAATTGAAGGATTCAAAGAAACAAAAGTTAGATGGATGTAACTCAAAATTTTATTTTTTTTTCTGTTACCCCAGATATTTCTTTAATTTTTAATTTTTTTTTTTGAGGAAGACTGGCCCTGAGCTAACATCCATGCCCATCTTCCTCTACTTTATATGTGGGACACCTGCCACAGCATGGCTTGACAAGTGGTGCCATGTCTGCACCCTGGATCCAAATCGGCGAACCCCAGGCTGCCAAAGTGGAGTGTACAACCTTAACCTCTGCACCACAGGGCAGGCCCCTTATTTTTAATTTTTTAATTGAATTTCCTGGACTCTCTAGTCACCCTAACTGGACAAGAATAAGAAAAAGATGTTTATTTTTTTCTCAATCTAAATAGAAATCTTGGAATTCTTAAATAACGCTGAGTCAGTTTCTTCCTAAGGGTATGCCTGAAAGAGGACCCAGATTTTTCTGGGATATTCAGTCGCTTATCTGAGGACTTCTAGCCTCCTTCTTTCGATGCCTTCAACTAGTGTGACTTAGGTAAGAACATATCTGGGGAGCCAAGAAAAAAGAAATAAAAATAAAAATATGAAAACAATTTATCCATCAGCTCTAACTGAAACATAGTTGTGCCCCATAAAGGAAACTATGTTTCAGTGAAAGTAACAAACCATTCAAATAGTTAAAGTAAATCACATCACCCCATTATGGAGAGCTTTCCACTGGGTACCACTTGCACCTGATCTTTCATGCCCCATCAGTTCCCCCTTGCTGATGCCATGAAGGACCAGAGAATCTAGCACAATGGCTGAAGCCAGCACATGAGGAGGACTTGCCTGCCCCTCCCCATCTGCTCAAGCTGAGCTTTTCTTTGGGCACCATTTGTTTTCTAATCTCATCCTGCTTGAAGCCTTAAAATAAACTAACAATCCTCCTCCTACATCTTTTTCAATTCCTTTGTTGCATATACTGACAAGTAACCAAGCATCCCAAGCGTGCTTCGGCAGTCTGCGTTATTTCAGAGCACTTAAAACGTACTAAAGCACTCTTTAGTTTGCAAAATTACTAACTTATTGTGTCATGTTAATGAACTGTCCCACAGCAGCTTTCCGAAGACGGGAATGTGGTCGTAGAGAGCAGCTGATGCACTGAACAGAATCTATTTAAAATTCGCTCACACAAGACTTTGTAAACATTAATCAGCCACATGATGATCTGGGTTTTTATATTTTAGACCTCAGAGCATCTGGGAAGCAGCCACTATTTAATCATTTCTCGAGAGGCAGCCTGTTGCAGTGGTAAATGCCAGACAAGGGGAGGAAAACTGGTTTTAAGTTGTTCCCGACACCAACTGATTGGTGATGGCTTCTTTAGGCGCTGGGTGGAGAAGGGTTCTGGGGCCTCAGGAGCGAAGAGCAAAGGCTGCTGACATTGGTGTGCACGTCTGTGCGAATTGGTGGCACCTGCCACAGACACGTGGTCCTGGCCCGGGCGGTGGAGACAAAAAGCCCAGATTCCAGCCATGGCTCTTGTTTTAGAGTTCTAGACCCTACGGATCTACTTAAGCTTCAGTTTCAGTGTCCTCCTCAGTAACAATGGGAAGGAAGGTACCCGCAGCTTGGCTTTGTTCTGAGAGGAGAGCAACTGTGCAAAGAGTCCCGACTTATTTTTAAAGAAGTTGTGAAAATGAATAAAGAAAAGCTCAGTTAAAGTGGAGTCCAGGAGCCTGAAGGGGAAGCTCTCCAAGGACCAGCCCTGCCCCTTGCATCCCCAGCAGAAGAGGCTGCTTCATACCCAGCTGGGCAAACCCCGACCGAGCGACCACAGTGGTGAGAAGCTGTCACCACCCCCACTCTCTTCTCTTCCAATAGACTTTTGTTGCAAAGGCCCCACCTAACTTCTTCCTTTCCACTATAAAAGCAAGCTCTTCTCCTTTGTTCTCCAGACTTGCTGTAGTTTGCATGTCTCCAGTTGTGATTTCTCTGCTATTCCCGAATAAACTGATGGTAAAATAACTGGGTATTTTACTTTTAAAGGTCCACAATGTGTTTACTGACTTTTTGAGTTTTATTTTGAGAGGATTCTTTAAAGCACAACAAAATTTAGCTTTTTGTCTATCACTCTTGGTACAAAACAAAATTCTTTTTAATAATTAGGCACATAGAGAAAAATTGAATTATCATTTTAAGATATTTTAAGCACACAAAATCTGCTTAAAATTTCACAGATGAACATACATTTCATTATAATATCTCTATTATTTCAATGTCGATGAAAATAATCTATAACCAATCTATAAATGAAAATTTGGGTGAGTTTATTCTGAGCTTAAATTTTAGGATTATAACCCGGCAGAGTCTTTCCACAAAGGAACACAGCACTCCAAAGAAGTGGGGGTACACAGAGTGGTTACATACCCTCAAAGAGTATGTTTCACATATGATTGAAATGTCCCTTTTACAATAGTCACGAGGCTGTTCTGTCAGCACAGTGATTGATGGAAATGGCAGATAGGCCTGCTCTCTTAGTGAATGCCGCGGGGTGGCAGGTCTGTTGCCTCGGGCTGGGCGGTCACAGATGAGTGCTGCAATCAGTTCCCAGCCTAAGGAAAGATGCTTAATCTTTAAGGAGATGCCAACGTTGGGAGGGAGAGAGAAGTTGCACCCTTATCTCCAGGGCCTTTGCTCTTGCCATAGGCAATCTCTAAAGCAGATATACAATGCATGCTCAACGGCCTCGGTCAGGCCCTTTTGGAAAGACAAGGTCAGGCCGAATTAGGTTTATACCAAATGGCTTCCTCATATACTCCAATATATCCTATTGCTTGCCATTTTTATTCTTTTATTCGTCATCAATTAGACTAAGAACTTAATTTAGCTGCTATTAGACTTACGAAGTGTGGAAAGCTTTTAAAATCACTTGATTAAATGTAAATGCATCCTTTTTACTAATATTTGTTACTTATGTGTAATACCCTAAATATACCACTAAATATGTGCGTAGAATATTATAAAATGCGAAATAGCCCTGAACATTTTCAGATATCTAAATTATTTCACATCATAAGTAATAATTTATGATTGTTCTCATTTTTAAGTAATATTTTCATTATTATAAGATACAGTTTCAGCAGAGTTCAGAACTAAAAATCAACTCTACTCTTCAGATTTTAAAATGACACAATTAACTCTTTAGCTGGTATATCTCAATGAATATTACTCATTTTCCCCTATTAAAAGGTAAACTGAGGCACATTAAAATTTACAAGAGCTTGAGCAAACATCGACTGGAATTAGCAACAAACCAAAAGTGGTCAGGAGGGCTCCACCCACAGGAGCGATGGGATGGAGAAGATGGGAGGCAAAGCAAGGAAATGATTTGATTGGCTGTACCTTAAGCGATTGCTTTGCTTGGGAAAGGCTAGTCGGCTATTTGTGGTTGGTTGTTCTTAAGTTTTGTTGTCTCAGATTCCAGGGCACTGACTCTGGCTTGGATTTTGGTTTGCTTACCTAGGTTCCCAGGGTCTTAGAGCCACTTCAATCTGATGGCCTCGTGTTCCATTCGTTTAACACTCTTAACTTCATTTCCAAAAATTTGAACCACTTATTTGTATTAGGCAGTCTGCTGCCTCTGCGTTCTGAGGACATCTTGCTAAAACCTCTCTTAAATATCTTTAAAGCTGATTTGTTTATTCACTGTAGTGGCAGCAGCTGGTAGATTTGAGAAGCAAGAACAGTAATTAACAGTAGCAGGGGAAAGAAAATTTAAACTGAAAATGACCACATTCCTTTATTTGAAGTAGGCAAATGAGCCTCTCCGAGAAAAGATTGTAGCTCTAGGAGCTGGTGGAAGAAACCCAAGGGATATCAACTAGTAATGCAATTAGTTACAGGCACTGTCTGTGCAAAGCTGGAACAACCAGCCGAAAAGTGAAAAATCGTTGTCAGCCAGTCAACCAGCTGTTTCGTCTACTTAATGGGAAAAAAAAGGTGGGTTGAGATTTTTTTGTGCTGCTCAATTGATTCATATTTTAAACTTTATGTTAATTAGATATTTTTTTTTTCCGTGGGACACAGAATTAGAAAAGCTCTACAGCAATTTCAAAGGTGCGACTACATTAAAGTTCAGTAACCATGGGTGGTGTTGATTGGTTAATTGATTTAACATTGGGCAGGTTATCTGAAGTCTCAGGAGAAATATTTTATGACTAAATCAGAAAGACTTCCTTTGAAAGGTATATCCTTACCTCAAGTTTATCAATTTTTAAAGCAAGCATTTCTTTCCATGTAGCATAGAATTGAAAATATTGAAGGCAAATTAGAAGACGTAAACTGAAAAATAGAATTTCTTTTCAATTGAATGCATAAAAGGGAAAATTCTATCCTTAACAGATGACTTCGTCAGCTTTTACGACCTCTTATTCCGCTCTAGTGGCTTTTCATTTGTCGCTGTCTTCGCTTAACTGCTTCATTAAGAAGCATACGTTCACGTAGAGATCCTTAAAATTTTCCTTGGGAATATCAGCAGTGGAAACCTGTAGACACCATAAAGCAGCCACTTATAAGGCTTGAAAGTTCTGAGTGATTTTGTTTTATCTTATAAGATCATACAGACTTTGCATTCTGCTCCGCAGAAATTCATATTTGTCCAAAAGAAATGATGTTCTTGGTGATTTGAGACTGGGAGTGAGAATTGAGGAGAATGTCCTTCCTGGGGGTGGAGCTGTGTAGACTGTGCTCACTCCCTCTGGATGTAGGTGCTTCAGCTCAGTCCTGCTCCTCCTCCTACTGTGTTCTTGGCCGGGTCCCTCACCTTCTCCGTGTCTCAGTGTCATCATCTCAGATGTGGAAAGATTAATACCTCTTCCAGATTCAATGTGAGAGTTAAAAGTGAAAACATGTGTATGCTCCTTACATCAGTGACTGAACACATAATAGATACTCGATAAAAATTAGCTATTATTTGTACTGATTCTTACACGTAAGAAAATTTGAACTGTAGAGAGTTAACTGCCTGTTGGGTTTAGCATCCTCTGTGTTCTCTTTTCTCTCTTCGTGTTACAATACCTGGAGGAACAGCCTCCCTGTAAATATTACCGTACAATAATCCTTCAAAGATCAGCCCTCCAGTGTATACTTACCAAATAATCTGTTAGACACCAGGGATGCCTAGAACGCTGAAGGAAGGGTAGGATGCAATCTTCTCCAGCTACTATTGAGATTTTGATCTTTATAAATGCTGTGCATTTTATGCTAATTCAGACTTTGCTAGTTTAAAATAGTATGATATAAAATATTAATGAATTCTCATTTTATGAATCAAATTTTCAAAAAAATAATACAAATCCTTGTTTGTGTCTATTTCTAGAAGGTAATTAGTCTTGGATTAGGTGGTTTTGAATAATACAAAGTCTTCAAGAATACATGCTTTACATAAAAATCTTATTGCCTTACCGTTTTTTTCTTCTGCTAGAAAATCAGCTTGCTGTTTCTAATAACAGACTGAAAGGATTTCTAGTCAGTGGTTATCTTCTATGGTTAAAAGTCTTTAAAAGGTTTTTTGATTAATGTATAACATATACATAGAAAAGTACACAAGTCACAAGACTACAGCTTGATGAACCTTTACAAACTTATCACACTATTTTAATCAGCACACACATCCAGAATCAGCATCTTACCAGAAAGTTAAGCAGCATCCCTCATGCTCCCGCCAGCCAGCCAGTCACTGCCCACTGCAAGGGTCACCTCTGTCTTAACTTCTGACGCCACTGACTGATT
Source organism: Equus quagga (assembly GCF_021613505.1). Lineage (NCBI taxonomy): Eukaryota > Metazoa > Chordata > Mammalia > Perissodactyla > Equidae > Equus > Equus quagga. Next base: position 82,187,771 of record NC_060282.1, on the reverse strand, counting down.
GGTGTTGTTTGGTTTTGAACTATGTATAAAGAGAGTCATTCAGTAGGTACAGTGGTCCCCTCTCATCCATGGAGGTTAGCTCCCAAGGCCCCCAGTGGATGCCTGAAACTACAGATAGTGCTGAACCCTATATATAGTGTGTTTTTTCCTATACATTCATACCTATGATAAAGTTTAATCTATAAATTAGGCACGGTAAGAGATTAACAATAATAACTGATAATAAAATAGAACAATTACAACAATATGCTACCACAGAAAGCGAAAACGCGAATAAATGGGAACTACCCTATTCCTCTGTGTCTAGCTCACTGCATGCAATATTGTGTTTGAAATGTTTCATTCTCCCCGCAAATATATATGGGACTTCCCATTAGGGTTACAACTAAGCATTGCATGTTTACCAAATGCTGGAGGTGGTATAAATATGTTTTATAATCTCTTTTAATTATCATTTTAATCCAAAAAGTAGGTAGTAGTAGTACCTGAACTTTATTGATGTGAGCACTAACCCTTAGCGCTCTAAGATTATTTTCCCGAGATGTGCAATGATAAGTGGTGGAACTAAAGGTCTGAACTCAAATCTGTGTAACTTCAAAGGCCAACCCTCTAACATTGTTATGCCTCTCATATCAGAAATGTTGTTATTTCACCAAGACCTTGGTTGATGTATGAAAGATGTACTTGATTTGGGGGAAGAGTTAATTTTAAACTCTTAGTTTACAGATAAACATTATGGCAATATACCAAATGGTATTAACCGGAACAATTAATAGTTTGGCGTGATATTTTATAAATCGCTACAAGGAGCTACTTTTTTTCCTGTAGTGAAATAGCCTAAGTGTTAGTTACTAGGTAATGAGTAATAACAGAATATTCCAGATTTCAATATCAGAAGTTACATGAATATGTCAAATATGCAGGAAAAACTCATTTGTCCTCTGCCTCTCAAATAGTTTCTATAATTCATATTCTGAGTAAATTTTAGAAAAAACGTATAGTGGTAGCTTTTTATGTGTCTTAAAAACAGGACAAACCTTTGACTTCCTTGATACTAGAAGATCCAACAAATATTTGGTAGCAAGAATTAAAAATAAATCAATATTAAAAAAGAAAAGAAAAGGACCTTTTTTTCAAAGGATGCTTCATGTAACTCAAGCTTCTGATCAGTACCTACTAAGAGATGATTGGTGAAACAAAAAAGACTGTAATCTGAAAATTTCCTCAACTACATTTTTCTATTTTCAGAAGTTCTATATCTAAAGGTCATGGATTCTCTAAGTATATATACTTTTCAACTAGAGGCAACAAAACAAACTGTTCTATTGTAAGGGGTTCTTTAAAAACAAAAGAATTTGTGAAAGAGACTGACATTTTCCATCCCAATTTGATTCTCCTCTTCTTCCATAGGAATAGAATTCCAAGGAGCATAGGACTTCCTAGTCAAAACTACATTTCCCAGCATCCCTCGTAGGTAGTTCTGGCTGTGTTACTACATTTCCCAGCATCTCTCATAGGTAGTTCTGGCTGTGTTACTACATTTTGGTCAATGATGTCTGTGAGAAGAAATAGTTATGAGCAGTGATGATCTTAGAGATCATGACTTTTTCCTCCTTTCTCCATGCTGTTTTCTGAAATGTGCATATAGAGTTGAGCCACCTTATACTTTGGCGGCAAGGAAAACCCACCAGGAAAGGTGGAACAACAATCTGGAAAGATCTTGGGGCCCTGGGTGCTCTCATCAAGCAGAGCTGCTTTAGTGGCCCCAGACAGCCCAGATCCAGATTGTTAATAAGAAAGAAATAACATTCTGTCTTATTTAAGGACTTTTATTTTGAGTCTCTGTTATAAACAGCTGAAATATGTCCTAACTACCACAAAATTTGGCACCTGAAAGTGATGGCTTGACATAACACATCTTGAAATATGTAATATTTATTGGCTAAGTTGTCAGGAGGTAGGCAGTGAAGACACAAATATTCCTGGCTGAAAAGCTGGAAAGTTGCTAAAAAGTATTTGGTAAAATTGTGGCTTATGATATCTTGGAAATCGGACATAGGCTGAGCGGTACTATAAATCTAGGGAAATAGTTGAAAACAAAAAAAAGTCCTCAATGCCATATACATTGGTATGTAGTGATGCTTTTAACAAATTCTACAAAGGAAAAGTGAACTCAGGCCACTGCCTACGAGCTTACAAGGAGAAATTTAAATATGCACAGCTGGGGTGAACTGCAGCCTCTCTACGCACATCCAGTAAGCCAAGTTGGCTGAGCAGCTGGTAACTAAGGAGCCTTGAAAGTTAAAACAAAAAACAAAAACTGCTTTTGTATGTACCCTGAACTAAACCATTTATATGAGGTGGCTCTGAGGATAGCAAGTGACATGCCCTCACGTATTTCCCAAACACTTCCAGTTTGAGATTTTTAGGCCAGAGAAAGGAAGCTATGCTGGTGGCAGAAACCATATTAAGGAGATTGTCTTTCTCAGCTAAAGCTATTATCTAGATTGCTTTAAGGTGGTCTCTATTGAGTTAAGAAAGAGGGATGAGCAGAGAGACTAGTAAATAAAAAAGATAAAGGCTTTAGGCTTGAAAGAATATAAATAAATTAGGTTACATGCACATGGAATTTGTTAGACGCAAATATACTAGAAATCTATTAAGTTTCTAGAAGGTTGCATTGGCAAAGAAACTTCAAGCCTGGATGCCAGAGGGTGTGTGACAAGCCCTGCCTGTGCCCTCAACAGAACAATGGCAGGAAGACGGCTGGAAGCCGGGAGGCCACTGAGAAGGGCAAACTCTCCTTGCTCACTTCGGATGGGGTCAGAGAAGACAATGGAGAGGAAGACCTTTCCAGGGAAGATGCAGGGACAAGTGCAGGACAATGTGCACAGCTCTTCCTCCAAGAGGACAGAGCCAGGAGTGTGAGATGGAGCAACAGGGGCACACTTCGCTGCCAAGGCGGAGACATCCTTGCAATTTCCAGCCGGTGGGATTTGATCATTGTGATGGACATGGGACGGCAGTGTATTTCCCATTCTGTCTTTTTCTGAATGTAATTTTTAGGGACATTATCTTGTTCTGACTCCACAATTGTATACAAGCTATTTTTGTGTGCGTGTGTCAAGGTAAGGTTTAGATAACTTGTTTTTTGATTTAGGGGTCACTAGACCCCCCAAAAAGCTACCTGGACTACACGGAGGTAGACGTGTATAATCAAGATCCTATAGTTTGAGCTGAATGCATTAACTTGCTGGAAATAATGGAACTGTGTCTTTTGGAGAGGAGATAAGTAATGTCTATGTGTACAAAGAAATGCACATAGAGATATTTAGGTGATTACAGGGCAGAGAGTAGAAAGACTAGTAGTTTTCCAGTATCCAATGACTCTTCCATCATATCATTTCTTCTAAAGAGCAAACTATTTTCTCAAAGACTGTATTCCCCAGGCTCCCTGTCTATTTCACTAAGTTTAGCAGTGATGTACGAAGAAGCGATGCATGCGACTTTAGACTATGCCCTTAAAAGGGAAGGGGTGTGCCTTCCTTCCCCCATTCCTTCATCCAGCTTCCTGAAACACAAGTTGGTGCTAAGCTGTCTTGGGTCATGTGGACAAGGAAACTGTTAAGCGGACAGAAGCTACAAGCTAGAACTGGTCTGAATTACTGGCTGCCATACAAGCCCTGTACCACCATCTTTTCTCTTAAGGGAAATAAATTACTATCTTGTTTAATTCGTTTTAATTTGGTGGTGCACCACAAAATGCTGGCATGCCACAAATGGGTTTCAAGCGTGCCAAGATATTGATCGCCTTGCCTTGGAGTGGTCAAGTAGAGCCGGAAGCTGCTAGATCCCTTAAACTAGTTGCCGCCTTCTTAAAGAGTCTTTTATTGCTTACCCCTTTTCCATGTATGTCATGATGCTAGAAACATTGAAAAATAATGCCCTGATCAATTCAGAGTTCTATTTTTTAGGTCAAGCGTAGCCTGATGCCCTGAAACCTCGGGGATGCCCAATATAACAGCAAGAAATTTGATGCAGAGGCAGCCAGGCTGTGCAACTAGTGGCGAGCAGAATTTCCTTTAATAGAAACCTGGTATGGCCTCCCATCCCTAAGCCCTCAGTCTGAGAAGGCGTAAAGGCAGATTGCAGCTCCCACCTCCGCTCACCTGGTGTCCTCCACCATTCTTTGGGTTATTGGAAGGATCCAGAGGGGATGTGTCTAAGTAGGAACAGGAAGCTCCAGGGATCTGCGTGCCCTGGGGCCACCACCTGTGCTTCATTGCCTGTGTTCTCCACCCAGCTCCCCAGCCGAAGCATAAATTCCCCACATAAAAGCAATCCCAGCAAATTCCAATTTGTCCTTTTTGCCTATCCTTAAACATGGCCACCAGCCTTGGTGGTCTGGCCTGGAATCCCTATTATTCTTTAGAACAATTCCACAGTGGCTTAATGTAAAAAGTAAGCCCAGAGGGCTAAGGAGATCGCATCATTAACATTAAAAAGGGTGTTCACAAGAAATCCATTGCAAAAACATTTAATACAACTCCTTGGACCAAGAGCGTGAGAGCATTTCTCATTGCCTTTTGAATTTATACAGGATCGGAGATTCTTGGAGTCAGTCACAAACAAAGCTGGTTTAATGACTCCTTGTTTGGAAGACTAAAACACTCACAGATGTCAAGAAATATACTGAATATGGGCTGGCAGACAGGATGATGGGGCCCCAGAGCCTCCACCCGTCCAGTCATCTCCTGAGGGAACGATAAGACAAAGCTTTGTTACTTTCTGACCACCCCAGACTTTCGAAGTCACAGGGGGCTCTATGCATCTATGACTCACAGGGTCTGGGGTTTAAGTGAGAAACCATTTGAAAAGGACCACACTTTCCCTCCAGGCTCTTACTAACCATGAGGAAAAAATCAGTGTTCCTTCCAACTGGGCAAGTGGGAAGTGGAATGTAGAAGTAAGTTATCTTGTGACACATTAAATCATGCTATAGGATGTAGAGCCAGAAAGGACCTTTTCTGGAGCTGTCCATCTGATCCTAACGATATGCATCTTCCCTTCTAAATGAAAGCTTGAGTGTGGCTCTTGCTGTGGGCATGAGATGTGAGAGAAACCAAACACAGGCTGGCCATTGACCTAGAATCTAGGTTGTAAAGGTAAGATGGGTGAATAAGATTTCCTGTCTTAAGAATCAGAAGGAGGAAATATGAAGCGAATGAGCTACTTAACAACAGGAATTGAGGGAGCAAAGTCCTGACAGAAGGAGAGAACTGCCTTTGCCTAACAAACGCTTGCCATGTAAATTTCTGCTTATTTCTTAGGCAGACCTTCCTTTGCACTGGGTTAAATCTCCTTGCCTGTAGAGTAATGAACTTGCCCTCTTCACATGCATCAAAACGAAATGATTAAAGCCTGTTTCATCTTCTCCATACTGTAAATACGTCTGATTGCTCAAAGGAGAAACCTGGGTCATCCTCCCATCCTCCCCTTCTCTTGCTCCTGAGCCCAAACTATCAGCAAACCCTGTAAATTCTACTTCCAAAATATATTTCAAATCTGACTACTTTTTCCCCTATCTATTGCCAGCACCTTAGCCAATTTCCCATCTTCTCTCCACTGGACAACAAAAGTTTCCAACAGCCTAAATGGCTTCCAATTTCTACTTTTACCTCCTTTCTATCCATTTTCCACAAAGCTAACTGAATGATCTTTGTAAATTATTTCAGATCACTTGCTTGCCTAAAATGATGTAGAGGCTTTCCATCGTGCTCAGAATAACATCCAAACTTTTCAGCACATGCTACATGTGACCTCTTGCCTGCCCAGCCCTGAAACCTCGGTGCAGGCTGCCACCCTCACTCACTTGGGTTCTTTTTTTTTTTTTTGAGGAAGATTAGCCTGAGCTAACATCTGCCACCAATCTTCCTTTTTTTGTTGAGGAAGATTGGCCCTGAGCTAACATCCATGCCCATCTTCTTCTATTTTTGCGTAGGTCCGTGCCTGGGGTCCGAACCGGCAAACCCCAGGCCACCAAAGCAGAGCATGTGAACTTAACCACTAGCCACCAGGCCTGCCCCTTGGGTTCACTTTTCACTGCCCAGTTTTTAGTTCTTCAAATTTACTAAACTCTATTCCCCTTTGGCCACTTTGGGAGCATCCTTCCACTCAGCCGTCCTTCAGTTTTCAAAAGGCACTTTCTTAAAGGGTCCATCCCTTACTGCCCAGTCCAAGTTAGCTTTCTCTGTTAAAGTCTCTGATAGCCACTTTCATGGTACTTTTCACATTTTGGTAATGTGTGTTTGTTTTTATGATTACTGCCTCTCCCTGTGAACCGTCAGGTCCATGTGGGCAGGGCAATGTCTGCTTGGTTTAGCACATGGTGTAGTGCTTTGCAGATAATATGTACCCAGTACATCTATGCTGGATTGTCTAGAGTATAAGCAAAGAAAAACTGGTTTGCTGAATGAGGACAGTCATGGAGAACAGAGATAGACATATAAAAAGATAGATGATAGAGAGAGAGAGAGAGAGAGAGAGACCCCCCCTGAGGATAAAGCTGTTGGTTCTTAGAGTTGCGATGATTTGCAAAAGTCCCAGTTTTGTTCAGATTGTATCCTGTCGGAAGGAAGAAAACAAAAACGAACAAACAAACAAAAAACCTCTTTGAATGATGAGATAATATCTGCTCCCTGAAATTAAAAAAAAAGTAATGAGTAGGATAGTATCATAGTGAAGTGAGTCTGCTTAACGGTCTTGAAAAAGCAAAGAATGTATATCTTGAAAATATAATAATTTGACATTCCAAGGGAGAAAGGGGTCCCACGGTCTTATATTAGATTGTTTTTATTCATTTGATGGTAGCTTGTTAACCATCTGTCTCTTCCAGTTGAATGTGAGCTTCCTGATGGTAAGGCCTTTGTCTATGTTGTTCACAGCTGTATCTCCAGCATCTCTAAAAGGATAATGGTTTTAAAGAATATACAGAATGCAAGAATTTAAAAATTACTGTTGGAGAGTAGCAGAGGACAATACACATACAGAGAAATATAAATAACATTTAGGAACTCGCCATATAAATTAGAACATATTTCCTCTTGGGGTTAGTTCTTGGCTCATAGATAAACTTCTGTCCAATGACAAATCTGTTAAAATATGTACGGAAACTTGCATTAGAAGTGAAACTTAAGGATTTCAACCATGGAGAAGAGAAAGAATTGAACGTCTACTGTCCTAAATGGCAATTCTACTAGAAATATTGCAGTGGAAATGTATTTTGGGAAGGATAACGTAATCAAGGCTTTTTACCAAAAAGAAGATTGCAAGATTGAAAAGGCAATTTCCTGAGCAGTACAACTTGCATTCACTCCTGTTTTTGACTTATACATTGAAATAAATGTCTTAGAGAAGTCGAGAATATTAGTTCTCTAATTCAAATGACCTAAATTTTTGGCTGCCTTAAATCTGCACAGAGAATGCTGTCTTATTTATGCAGCAAATTTAAGAAGGATGCCATATATTGCTAAGTGTTTCTCAAAATAATAGTTCCCTGAGTACTTCCTTCATACATCTATTCGTTCATTCACTCATTAACACGTCTATCACCAATTTCCGACTGGGAAATTTTGCACAAATGAGCATCTATCAATTGAAAAAATTATCAATAGTCCCTACAGAGGCCCAATGAATGGGCTAGATCTTTAGTTCTCAACCATAACTGAACGTTAGCATCTTCTGGGGGCAGTTTTAAAATTATCTATATCTAGGTCCCACCAAAGGATGGCTCATTTCAATTAAATTTGAATTTCTGGGAAAGGGGTCAAAATATGGACTTTTTAAATGCTCCCCAGGAGCAGCCAGAGTTGCTAGATGAATTGCAGCTATTTGTTAATGAAGCAATTCTCATCCTTTATGGCTTCTGAGCTGAGCTATGTTCACTGCCCCCAAAATGAGCCCAACACAGGTGTCTGCGTTTTCCCCACTGAGGCCATGATCACTAAGAGGTTTTGCCTTTCTCTCTCTTTTCAATCAGCTTTGTGTTTGCTTGACTTTTAAATATATTTTTTTGGTAGAGAATCAATAGTAAGATGTTTTTCAACTCTCTACATCTAGCTGTGTCATCTGATAGTGAGAACTTTGTTACGCCCTTGGAGAACTGGCTTAGATAGTATAGGATCCTCCTCTCAAAACTAAGAATAACTTCTAGTCAAACCCCACGGATCCCTTGCATTATGCATAACATTTCACCTGGAGTTTCTGCAGGTTAAAATAGTCTAACCAATGAAATATTTCTTTTATTGAAAGACCAGTCTGCCGAATTAAGAATCTAGCATTTTATAGAGCAATAAAGTAGAGTGAATATTTGGGGCCGGGCGAAAATAGACTCATGAGCCTCAGGATATTTTCTTTGCATCTTATTGTTAAATTCCCTGTCAGGTCCATCTTGTCATAATTTATTTATTATGATGTGTATCTCAAAAGTGAGGAAATTTTCAGTAATTGTGAGATTCTGAGCTGAAGTGTTGCATAAAGAGAGAAAAAGCGGCTTTTTTTCCCCTGTTGTCTGAGCTGTGATATTAGACGTCACAGGAAGTGAGTGGAGAGTGTTAGAGAAAAGAGGAGACAAAGACTGCCAGGAAAGCCATGTCAGTTCCCGGTATTAATCTTGTCCTAAACAGTGTTGAGCATGTGCCAGCATCCCTGGAACAAAGTGCCTTATGTGGAAGCCAAGGAGGGGAAGAGCAGGTGGCCGGCGCAGGAGTCCCGGCCTTCACAAAGCTTCCCCTGTTCGGTGGCCCAGCCTTGAAAAGCTGCCCTGCTTGTGGAATCGAGTGAATGAATCCCAATGTGATTGACATGCTGTGAGTATCAGAGGATGCTCCTGAGTCCTCATTAACATGCATGTGGAACCAGGAAATTTAAATGAATTCCCGTCATCTGTCCACCTTTGTACACTAGCTCAAAATGCCAGTCTGTTGAAAGTTGTTTCTTTTTTTCCAATTGGCTATATTCGTGTTAGATGGTTGGAAACACACATTTGGCCCAGCAAATTAATGGGGCTTTGACAATTCACTGGGCATAGTTGTTCTTAAGGGAAAAGAAATTAAGAAAGCAACTGCTAAGCTAATATTCAATCCCGGCAGTTTCCCTTTTAGTTGAAATCCCTGTTGAAACCCAATTTACTAATTCAATTGAGTGTGGGTTAGTAAAAACATCCACTGACCATATTTTTATAGTGCCAATTATTCCTTTTTGTAGCTTTATCAAGTTCATGAATCATCTCTACTAATTGAGCATCATATCCAAGATGTTTAGTTTCTTTTTTTCCAGCAAAAACCCCCGGCGAATAATATAAATGGGCCTGAGAATGATGGTGGGAGCATCACTAAGTTTTCCAGAAGTCAGGAATGTATAAAGCAAGCAGCTTAAGGAAATGCTACTTGCTGTCCTTGGACCCAGAGATGCTAGATGGGGCCTTTGTTTCATACAACATAATCAGGGCTCAATATGCTGTTATTGAACATAGCTGTGAACAGAGCTAGGTTCTTTGGTAAATAAACATCTGCTTTACAAACAAAATAGGCATAAGAATGGCTCTGGCCTTGTTCATCTTTCCTTTTATCTCTGGAACCTCCTTGGCTGCTCCATGGGAGTCAGTATATCACAAACAGCCAAACACTCAGAGTGTTGAAAAGACAGGGCTGTAGGTTTGGAAATAGATGATGATGATGATGATGATGATGATGATGATGATGATGATGATGATTTAATTTGAAAACAGAAAGTGTTTAAGGGTGGAGGAGTGGATTTCCTGGCTTGATTCGAGTCAGCAATTCTCCTTGCCCTCATCCAAAATTTCTCTCTGACACTGTATTGTGTTTTCCTCCTTGTTGTAATATGAGTCTCTGAAGGTCTATCAAAGATATTTTTGTGTACCTCTTTCTCCTCTTGCTAATGTAACCACAAGGGAGGACCATTCCTATATTCTTGTAAATCGGTTCAATACATGAATTCCTTTGTAATAGTTAGTTGAAACCAAGCCTTTGACAGAATGGGGCTTCTGTTGGGGTGAGATGGTTCTGAAGAACGGGAGGTGAGGCCAGCCCTGGGGGAGACGCTGCTTTGAGATGCCCTGGTGGGAGGCTCAAAGTGGCACCAGCACCCTGGATATTTGAGAGCTAGGGGAAAGGACATAAGTTAGAAAGAGATGTAAAAGGAAATACAGAAAAAAATTCTATTTAAAAAATTTTTTGCACGTTTGAAAATAGCTACAATGGCTCTTATTAGCAGAATTGAAGAGGAAATGTTTTCACTTTCCCTTCTCTTCTCTTTTTCCTGTTCCCCTCCTTTTTCTTTCCTTTGCTTCAGCCCTCCTCCTTGGGAATTATAAAGACCATCTGTTGAGAGTCTAGCTTCAGAAGATGTGAACTAAAATGCATATTACAGAGAATTGTCCTAAGCTGATGTGAGGGTTAGAGTGACAAGTGACTCTAGCCTTAGAGTGTGAAGGAAAAGCCATCTCCCCAGGTGACCCTCTGATGTGAGGACCTGGCCGTGTCCCCACCTCACCCATCAGACCCTGTACGAGCCAGTCACCACCCTTGTTCTTTAACCTTCCAGATACACTGTGTGGTTAATATTCCACTCTTGCAGAAGATGGACAGCCACAGATGTAAAGGAACTTGCCCAGGGTGACACGATGAGTGACATCGTACCTAGAATTGAACCGTAATTCTGATGATGACATACAACATTGTTTACATGGGAAAACGTGACCTTACAGATAATACTTCAAAGGACAATCTATTCATAAATGGGAGATGGCTCGCAAGGAAAATGTTTTACAAAGGAGAGAGAGTACTTTGAATCAGCATTGTATATTTCAGAACAACAAAATCCGTGCTTTCTCTGGTTTTGAGAAAAGTATTTGCAACAAAGCAGTATGATTTTGAAAGTCAGGGTGCAGTTGTTCAGGTTGATCACTGTACACCTGCCTGAGTGATTGAGTGGAACTGAAGTCCAGCTTGTAATTATCCTACTCATCGTAGGTCTTGACTTCAGAGGGTGCCATTTTCTAATTGTCCCCTCTCCTCTAGAGGAGACATATTTTTCTGTTTTTTTCTCCCGCAGAGAATTCCTTTTTCTATTTTTACAAAGGCTTGCAGTGGGTCTTCCCAGGATGCAGAATTCTCTCCTGAAAGCAGAACTGTATGTTACTGTGATAGCAGAGAGCTCGATGTGAAACTCATCCAAACAGTGTCAACCAGATCTCAATAATTAAAGAGAGCTTTTAAAGTTTAATCATGACAGTGCCTGTTAAATCAGTTCCCTCCTTGGAACGGAGTCTAGGCTGTGCTCTCCCAACGTCCTGCGGTGAATCATGCACGAACGTGAGAAGGCCGTCCCCAGAGGATGCGGCTACGCAGGAAGGGGGCGAGTTGACGTTTTTGGTGAGAGCAACCATGAACCAGTTCTCTCAAATGCATAGATACAGAAGAACAGAAGTGAAGAAAAGATGCGCTTTGGATAATTCAAGATCTTCAGACAATTCAATAAAAAATTAGAACCTTTTAAGAATAAGCTTGCTGCGAGGTGAGAGAAGTATTTAGAGAACAATTCTTCAGGGTTTATTATTTTCCTACAAACCCAGGATAACTTCTAAACTGTTTACATCAGAAACGAGGAAAGATTTTGTTCTTTTATGCAACTTTAATGAAAATTGGTGGTGTTGCTAATTAAGATGACTGTATTTTTATCTAGATGGTTTTCTGGGTATAAAAGCTGCTCATAATTGTAATATTAATGAAGTGTTTATAGACGTTTGAGTGGAATTTTTTTCGTTTTGGGGCAGCTTTATGATTATTACTTCTATTACATATGTAAACATTTTCTCTGTCTTAGTAATGAAAGTCCTTTCCTTAAGTAAGGAGAAACAGCAGAAAACAGAATATATTACCCACTAAGGAAAAATATTTGAGTGCCATAAAATGAGTATACAAAACCTCAAAATACAGAATTCTTCTTTATTTAAATAAAAGAAAATCTATTTTGTTTTAATGGCCAATAATGAACGTGAAAGCTAATAAACAAAAACCCTTTGTGGCTTCAAGTGAAGACAAATTGACAATTAAGGGTGTAGAGCTGCAAAGTGCATTTGAGACTGCCTTATTAATATTAATTTTAAACACATAGAAGGATCAGCACATTGTAAGAAACACTATGAGATGTACGTAGTCAAGAAAGGAAAAAATAATTGGGCTATTTCTTCTGCAAAACATTTTATAAGTACAGTTTATAGAAGTGTAATTTACAGGAAAATGTTTGAATTATTCAGATATTTTAGAATGGATTTTCAGAGTTGGCACAGAAATGCAGTTATAGAGAAAAATTAAATCTGTATAAATATAATGAATTCAAGGGTGATACAATTGAAGGTTTCAAGTATAGATATAGATAGTGTGTTTGTTTCTGCTTTTGGGTTTCAGAGACTTTCAATCCATTAGAATCTCACTCTGGGGCTGTTCACTGTAAGAGTCGTCAGAGTTAATTATCTTCCAGCTCCTGGACTCTCGAGTTCTTCAAGTTGTAGCAAGTCACTTCTCTGAGCTTCAGTATCTTCATCGTACAGTGGGCTCAACTTATCAGGCTGTTGTATTGATCGATTGAGATAATGCCCATGAACGCTCTCAGTAGAAAGCAGAGAGAGCACATATTTATTTAAGTCCATTTAACATAATTCAATTTAATGTAAATAGAATATCCCCTAAAAGCTGCAGAACTTGTTCTTGGTGATTCTCATTTTATAACATTTACAGCCCTTCCTGTGAAGTATGCGTGGGGCATTTCTTTAAAATCGAAATGAAAGTTGTCAAGTTGCATGAGATCTGTCTGAAGTCTCTTAGTTAGGAAGAGGTGTCATTGCTGTTCTGACCACCACACCACACGATTTCATGTTTACAAAGCATGATTCAAACACCAGTAATCTCTTGTGGAGAGACAGTCACTGTAAAATGGGCCCACTTGGATTCTTTCGATAGGATATTTGTTTCGCAAAAACCAAAGGGACCTTGCTGCCGGATAATTTCAGCGGAAGTGGTGCCGGCTATTTTCATAGTGCTAGTAGAAAGAATATTGTCAGCTTATGTAGTCTGTATACAGTGCAGACAGATGGCCTAAAATAAATTAGGATGGAATTGCTTTGGAAAATTCTTGGGTGGGACAGAGATAGCTTAAATAATTATTTGAAAAGTTAGAAGGTGAGAAAAAGAATTAGAATCGAGTTGGAAGATAAGACTCCATTAGGATGCCCTTGAAGTGATGTAGGCAATTTTCGACGAGGATGCTCATTTAAACCCAGAGGTAGTCTAGCAAAGTGGATGTGAGGCTCTCGACCTACCGCCTGAATTCATATCCCGGCTTCAGCTGGTACTTACGGTGTTTTGTAGGGCAAATTACTCACCTTCTCTATGCCTCAGTGTTGTTTTCATCTGTAAATTGGGGATAACGATAATACTTATCTACAGGTTTGTCATGAGGATTAAATCTCCTATGAGATGTAAAACAGTTGGGATAATATCTGACATATAGCAACAGTTCCTGGGAAATAGTAAGCATTTCATAAATGTTTACTGGTCTTATTATTTTGAGATTCTTGGCAGTTACCTTCCCACATTCTTTCTTGTTTCCATTTCACTTCCAAATCTGCTGCAGCCTGTCTTTTGTTATCAGCCCTGCATTTACGCTCTCCTCAAAAGTTTGCCAGTAAACTTCCAATTACAAAATCCAATAAAACTTTTCCAGTTTTTTCATTTTTTACCTCTCAGTAGTATTAGTAAAGTTGATCTATTTCTTCTGTTTGAAATTTTCTTTCCCTGGGAAATCTATGAATAGACTTGATGAGTTTTAAGAATGCCGTGATACCTGACACGCCCTTAGCAATGTGTCTGGTACACGGACATACTGTCTGCCAATGTTACAGTTGTCGTATTATTGTTATCATTATTATTATTATGCCTGTATTTATGAAAGGTTCCATACTTCTCAATAATACTTCTCATGATCTTCTCATGGGTCATACCTGTGTCGTGGCAGATATCATGTGGATTCTATTACCTACCACAGAGCTTTCCAGAGAGTAGGAACTCATTATCTATGTGTTGATCCCATAAATACGCAACAAAAACCAGCACTGTGTTGTTTAGAGAAGCTTTATTCCTAACTGCCAAAATTTGGAAGCAAGCAAGCAAGATGTCCTTCCGTAGGTGAATAGATTAATAAACTGGTCCATCCAGACAATGGAATATTATTCAGTGCTAAATAGAAATGAGCTATCAGGCTATGAAAAGACATGGAGGAACCTTAAATGTGTGTTACTAAGTGAAAGAAGCCGATCTGAAAAAGTTGCATGCTGTTCGATTCCAACTCTATGACATTCTGGAGAAGGTAAAATCACAGACAGTAAAAAGATCCATGCTCGCCAGGGGTTAGGGAATAGGGAGGGATGAACAGGAGGCATTTTAGGGCCGTGAAACTATTCCATGTGACTAGAGTGGTGAGTACACGTCATTATATATTTGTCAAAACCCACAAAATGTAGAACCCCGAGACTGAACCCTAATGTAAACTGTGGATTTGGGTGACTGTGACATGTCCGTGTGGACTTATTGATCGTAACAATGGTCCCCTCTGGTGTGGTGTGTTGATAGTGGAGAGGGGATGAGTCTGAGGTGGATGGGGTATATCGGAACTGTGTGTTCTTTCCACTCAACTTTGCCGTGAACCTAAAGCCACTGTAGAAAATAAAGTTTGTTAATTAAAAATAAATAAGTGATCGTGTCTTAAGAGGGAACAGGTTGACCAATGAAGATTTACCCGAGCAAATGCTATCAGAAACATGGATAAACAGAATGCTAGGGTGACAAAAGAGAGGGGAGCGTGTCAGGTGGAGGGACGGCCCATGTGAGGGTTTGGAGGCTTGAAGAGGTGCTTCGAGCGTGGAAGAGAAGTGGCTCAGGCAGATCAGTGCTGCCAAAATATGATTGAGCTAAACAAATACTCTTAATTTTTTAAAAATTATATAATTTGTAGTTCTCTGACTTAAATTTGATCTTCTTAAGTCAGTCCGCATGTTTTGACTCACTTTTCATGTCTGAATATAGTCACCAATTATAAACACGAGGTGGAAATATTTTGACAGGCTGACCTACTGGCTGGTTAAGCTAAATGCTTCCGGCTTCGGCTGAGCAGAGTCCTTTGGATCTGTTCACGAGAAAACAAGGGCTCTGACTCACACAGCGTCCTTTGTGCGTCTGAGGACTATGGTGAAACAGTGCATAATCCACTGAAAGAGACACTGTAGTTCACTAAAATGACATCCTGTGGCCTCCGAAGGAGATTTTGATTCCGTTCCTACAGGACATAAAGTGTTTTCACAGGCTTTACAAGAAAGCCCTGTTCAAGTTGCAACACTGAGGCTTCTTTCATCCCACAAAGGATAAGATTTTACAGCAGACGAGTGGTTTAGCATCTCCTCCCACAGTAGCTGGAAGGCAGGGCACTGAGACGTGGTCCTTCAGATGCCTCTCTTGTAAGTGGAACGAATCCTTAGTAAGATGCTGTCCAGAGTCATGGTACGGAAGAACAGCGTCATGAGTCATTTTTTTCTGCAGACTACTTTTTGGTTATTCAGCTTTATGAATGTGGCCATTGATGCTCTCCTTGAGTTAAAGCATTTTAAAACATGAAATACTGTGGAAAATTTGTAATCCATAGTTTGTGTGTGGGAGTGTGTTTTTAATGGTAAAAAATCAAACCCTGAATGGCTTTTCATTCACTGTTTCTTTATCGTTTCCTTCTTTCAAAAAACGGTTGTTGAAAGACTCCTGTGTGCAACGCACTGGGGAGAAAGGAGTGGGGAAGGCACTCGAGGACACTGGACACAGAATCTTCTCTCAGATGCCTTTCACTTAAGGGAGCTTTGCTGCTGTTCTGTTCTCATGTGCATGCACGTTCACTGCATATCACATGTATTACACGTACATCTCAATGCATATTAACCACATATTAAAAGTGTGTGCAAATTCACTTTTAAACTACCTTACATGCCGTTTCGTGTGCTGATATAACAGAAAACCATTCAGAGATTGGACGTTTTTGAATGCTCAGAATCATTTGGAAACTCCTAACAAAGTAATTAATTGACTATTTTCTGTAAATCACTTTATTTTGTGATAATAAATCACATATCCAGGTAATTAAGGTTGGCCATTTCTCGTTGTTCTTGGTCTTCCGAGTGGGTATTGCATAAGAACTGATGGGCACGGTTCATACTTAGTTTGGAACAACCTGTCTGAGAGCACAAACCTTAGATGACAACTTGGTTCACACAGGTTACTGCGTGCCCTGTTATACTTGCTGTCTCCCAGTAAGAGTCTTTCTCATCATTAGGAATTTACTTCTTGGTAGAAGAAAAAATAAATAAGAAATACAGAGTGGTAAGATGGAATGCTAAATATTGAAATACGGAGTTTTCTTGCCATGAATAATAATAATATCCTTTGCCTCATGAATTTCAGAACCCAGATCAGGGAAGATTTTCAAGAAAACTATGTGGCAGATTAAATGAACAATGAATCTTATTACATACATCAATAAAGTCTTTTTTTAAAAAAAGTTTTTTTATTCTAGTCATATATTCATATTTTACATCTTTCTTTTAAAGATAAAATTATGTTACTATATGGAAAACTATAGTAACTAAATAATGAACTTTTAAGATTTCAAGGAAAATAATTTGCTTTTATTTCCTTTTAGACAATTCCTGGAATACATAATAACAATCCAGGAATTGAGGAACATCTGAAAATGATGTCTAATTTGGGTATGCAAACATCATTTAATTTTAAATGCTGTAATATTTTATGCTGTCCTTCTCACAGAGAACATTAAGTAGCAATTTCCCATCTGCACACGGTGACAGGTCATCCAGCTGGTACTGATGTTTGCTCCAAGATGTCTTTGAACATCTGTCGTATTGAGCATTAAAGTGTTTTTCTTTTGATCAAAAATTACTTTTTGCCTTTATTATACCATGGATAAGCTGAAGAAATGCACAACGAAAAGCAGAAAATCTACTGGCCAAAGAAGATGAATTATGAACGCAAAAATAAAGAAACAGTGGAATCTAAATTGTCATCTATGACTTTTATAAAATTGTGAAAATATGAATCCAAGATCAAGTTTCCATTTAGTTTTTTAAGTGTTTGAATTCAGTGCTCAGGTTGTAGCCAGTGGTGTGCTGGTAAAATGGCTTTTGGAAAGGGAAAAAACAAACCAAAACAAAACCACCACCATCACAACGACAAAAAACAAGCCCTGATCTGTTGTAGTATTTGCCAATTTCCTGCCATGGCTGGTTTGAAGTTAGCAGTGGTTCAACAACTTCTCACAAAATTTCTGATTTTGAACAATTTGCTCTTCTGAGTCAGTCGGAGCCAATTCCAGGACACAATTCATTCTGTCAGTGACCAAAATCACACACATGCTCTTTCTCGTAATGACTGCTGTGAGGTCCGATTGGTTTTACCAGATAAAAGTAGATGTCGCTGTGTACCTTTCATCCTGAGGGGCCATTTTTAATTGCTGGAGAATCTGCAAGGTAGAAACATGGACATTCGCGTAACGTAGTTACCCAATTGTTTCTCTTTTCCATATTCTTCTAATAAATCTTTATTAGATTATTATAGATGTGGGAGCTGAAATGCATAGAGGTAGGTTGAATTTGAAGAAGATTATAAAAAAATGCTGCAAAATAGAGGGAGCACTTGACTTAATATTTGTTTACCAGCTTACCTTTTTTAAGCTTGTACTAAAATGTGACATCACTAACCTCATGATGTGTCCAGAATAAGACCAATAAAATATCTTATTATTCTGCAATTCAAACAAGTCACTTTCTTTATTACATCAAGGCCACGTTATTATAGAAAGTCCAATAAGCAAATTCCATAAAACAAGACAACAATATTATGAATTGTGAGCCATAATAAGTTGTGGTTTTCAAGGACTTTATGAAGACCTGATCCACATTTATTTTATTTTTGGAGAGGCTAGCTCCTGGTGGTCCAATAACTTATCTGGGCCTTATTATTATTTTTTTAATCAAGTGGAGTGCATTAGTTATCTATTGTTACAGAACATGTTACTCCAAAATTTAGCAGCTTATAGTAGTAATAAACATCTACTAGCTCATACCGTTCCTGTGGGTCACAAATCTGGGGAAGCTTAGCAAGGTGGCTCTGGCTTGGGGTCTCTCGTGAAGTTGCAGGCAAGATGTGCACCAGGGCCCGGCCCTGTAGCTCAGTGGTTAGGTTTGCACTCTAGTTCGGGGACCCAGGGTTTCGCCGGTTTGGAGTCTGGGTGAGGACATGGCCCCGCTCCTCAGGCTATGCTGAAGTGGTGTCCCACATAGCACAGTCAGAACGACATGCCACTAGGATATACAACTATGTACTGGGGGGATTTGGGGAGAAGAAGAAGAAGAAGAAAAAAGAAGATTGGCAACAGATGTTAGCTCAGGTGCCAATCTTAAAAAAAAAAAAAATGTCTACCAGGCGGCTGTCATTGACGGTCTGCCTGGGACTGCAGGATCTCTCTCCAGCATAACTCTCCTTTGGCTGGCTTGTTGGTATTGGCAGTTGACACAGGGGCCTCTTCTAAGGGCTGACTGTTCTCACAACATGGTAGCTTTCCTTTAGAGCAAATAGTCCTAGAGAGAGCGAGGCAGAAGTAGCGGTATTTTTTATGACCTATGCTCATAATTCAAACACCACAGTTTCCACCACATCCTCGAAGTTACACACCTCAGCCCTGTGAGGCGAGACCACAGTAGAATATGAGGATGAGAAGGTGAGAATCAGTGGGATCTTCTTGGAAGCTAACTTCCACAGGGAAGATTTGTTTTGAACAAGGTTTTTAGAAAAGTATCCTGATACCCTGGACCTTCAGTCGGCTGAGCCAATAGAATGATTCTAGGATAAAAGATTTCAATGAGTCTTACATGGCCATATTCAATTTATCTATGCTGTATGAAACATAAAAATTACTATCAAGTCCTTTCTTTGCCTTGATGCTAATTGTTTCCTCCATAAATAAAGGAAGATGATGGATAATGGACACGGAGGGTGGAAGCAGGGGTCTTGTTTCCTTTGTGGAGTGGTACAGCATAGAGGTCAACAGCACAGACCCCCAAAGTCACACAATTTGCATCTAAAACCCAGTTCTTCCACTCACTAGCTGTTGATCTTGGACAATTAAATAGCTGTCTGCCTCAGTTTCCTCATCTGAAAAAATTATAATAATAGAAACTACTTTACAAGATGGCTTTCAGGATTGAACCATTCAACATATGCACAGCCTTCAGAAGAGGGCCTGCATTGTGAACTTTGGTTGTTTTTGGTTAAATTTTGGTTTTGAATGTTTGGTTGTTTCTCCTTGATTTGCTAGTGTTAGACTCTGCAACAAATTTCTAACATCTTTTGGTGGAGGGGGCCGTGCTATATGTCAGGAATTTTCCTGTCTTAACTCCTTACAGCAAGCCTGTGACATAGATTATCATTATTTCCATTTTACACACAAAGAAGCTGAGATGAATCACGATGAGATAACTAGCTTCAGATAAGACAGTAAGTCGAAAAAAGGATTGGACCCCACATTTATTAGCTTGTCTGTATGCTGAGGAAACTTCTGGTATTTAGCAGTAAAGACATTTAAATGTTTTGGCAATCGTTTTAGACATTAGAACTTCAATTTTCACTGCCTCATCTTATTGATTAACTAGAATAACTTACAACGCACAAAGTTTTGGATTTGGCCTTAATATTCTGCTCTCTGGCCAAAATCTGCTTTTCTAGTTTAATTTCAGTCTTTGGAAGGTCAAATAACCAAATGCCTACCTCGGTGGTATTTTTCTGGTGAACTTGAACCTGTGCATAATTGATAATGTGGTTGCATGGGCTAACAACACGTCTAAAAGCACAAGAACATTAATATTAAGACCAATGTAAATTGATCAATGACCTCATAGTCCATTTACACTCATTTTTAATATCTGATATTTATTTTCAAATATTGGTTAGATTCCAGATGTAATTTGGGGTGAAATCTTTTTTTGTGCTTTATATGGTGAAATTCTATCAACCACATAAATTATATTTATTGCAAAATTGTGAAAAATTCTAACTTTATGTATAGAAACAGTTGTGAAGAAACTTCAAAATAAAGAGGGAAAAACATTCACTCAATGTGATTATCATCAGAGGGTCTATTAGCTCAGTAATTGCATGAAGAACACTTTTGAACCAACAGGTTTACAAATATTAACTAATGTGAAGAGTTATACTACTACATATTATTTTAGAATAATAGAAATAAGATTGTAATATAATGTTAACATTTCCGGGATTGTTTGTGTATAAGCTACATGTCTGTTAAACATTAAACAATAACTAGTACTCATAATATTAAACAAAATATAATTTAAACACAATCTTTGATTTTTTAATTATTTAATTTCATTTAGGCCATGAATCTTTCTAGTAAAACAATCTTGTTTGAGAATTCTTCACTTCTTGTGAAGATGAATTAATAGCCATCTAAAAATTACATGAAGAAGAAAAAACTCCAAAATAATGTAACTACACCTACAATAAATCATCTTCAATTCAGACAAAATGATGTTTATAAAAGTATAAAGAAAATATTAGAGAAAAAGACGTACCCCCAAAACATATTGATTCTTATGAAACAAGCAATTAAAAAGTGGCGCAGTGGTTCCAGTGTTTGGATCCTGGGTGCAGACCTACATATTGCTCATCAAGCCATGCTGTGGTGGCATCCCACATACAAAATAGAGGAAGATGGGCACAGATGTTAGCTCAGGGACAATCTTCCTCGGCAAAAAGTTTTTTTAAAAAAAGGACTTTAAAGGAAGCTTTAAGACAGAAAATTCTTAGACATTTGCAACTATAAATATTGGAAACCCAAACAAAATCTTGTTGAAATAATTGCTACTGACTGCCAACTCTTTCCAGTAGTCAAAAGTGAAGAATTTCTGAGAGTTGCCAGGCTGATTTTGTCCATTCATTCTGCCGGTGTAGCTCTCTGACAGCCAGTGGGCTGCATTTGACATCATGGTTATTCACAAGATAATGGAAAGCATAGTATTTTGAAATGGAGTAATTATAACAATATCCGTTGAACATTTCAGTGAGAATTCAGTCTCATCTCTGTGTGATGACAGGGAAGGTTGCCCTCTTCACGTGGGAAAACGGGCTGGGAATTCAAGAGCTATTTGCAATTATAACAGGAGTCGCCGGTTGAGAAGACCACTGAAATAACGTACTTTAGGATCAGAAATAAGGGATAGATTATAAAGTCGCCAGAAATGGGGATGGACCTTATTTATAGATACATTTCAAGCTTCAGCCAGCTTCTACCTGTTTGGCGCTTTTCCTAAAATTTGTAACTCAAATTATAGGGATTTCAACACTCCCCTGAGGAGATGATTTCAGGTGCCAGTACATACATTTTTTTCTAATATTCAAGAATAAATCCTCTTTTAAAAACTTTTATCCGAGCAATCATAAGTACTATTCAGGATTTAATGAGCCTGGTTTTCTCCCCTGTGGGGTGCAAAAGCTCGCCTGAATAAACACGCCTGGAGCTGCCAGCATTTGTACAGGGAGGGGCGCAGGGAAAGGATGAGGCTCAGCTTCTTTCCTGTGTTGAGGCACCACAGGATTCCACTTGGCCCCGGGAAGTAACTGTGCCTTACCCCTGGAGGGACAGTGGGAGCTGAGGGAAAGGAAAAAAAAACAAGAGAGAAAAGGAGCATGCACTATTTTCAAAAAACAGAACAATGGTTTGACCAAGCAATAGGAATCTAGAGGAAAAAAAAAACTGATGAAGAAATTCTACATAAAAATGACACTCTAAATAAATAGGAAAGGATGCAATGTCGTCTCAAGAATCAGACATTACTCTAAATCCAACTTTACTGCTTAGTCACTAAATGATCTCCAGTAAATTACTTAATTTCTGAGCCTTACTTTCCTTATCTGTAAAAATTCAAATAACCCTTCTGGAAGAAGGTTTTGAAGGCGAAATAAAAAAAGTGCTTTTCAGTGATCGTTTTCTGCCCTTCAGTCTTTCTCTTCACTTATTTCTTTAGTAAAGTACAAAAATGAAAAATAAAAATACAACATGTTTAGAGCATGTTTTGAATGTTCTTTTGCATCTTATTTATTTACGTATTCACTCAGTTCAATATTTAATGTGTTTGTTTGGCCCTTAGGAAGGGTTGTTAATACAAAAATAAATAAGGCTTTTAGTCCAGATTGTGGACACACGAAGAAACACACAATTTTAGTAAATGTAGTAAGTTACCCTGTAGAGGACGTAGAAGATGGAGACGGTTCTGAAAGAACGCAGAGGAAGGAAAAACTCCATGTGAGGGAGCCAGGGTAGTGGGGTGGGTGTGAATTCTACTCCAGAAAGGCAAAGAAATGTCACACTTTAAATTAAGTTAAATGCCTCTCATGGCCTCCTCCCACTGCACTGAAGGAAAACCCCATTTCGATTGTTATTAGGTGGCCAGTCCTTTCATTAGGCTTCACAGAAGACTTGAATAAGCTCCTTTGCTACCTGTAAAAGATGAAACAAGGATTATCCATCATTGTCCAAATCCCCATAATGGTTTATTTGGCAGTTTGATGCTTTGTGGTAGGCTGAATGATGGCCTCGGAAAAGATACCCACATCCTAACCCCTGGAACCCGGGAGACTTGCAGATGTGGTTAAGTTATGCACCTCAAGCTGGGGAGATTACCCTGTCTTATGCAGGTGGTTCCTAGATGTCATCACAAGGGTCCTTATAAGAGGGTGGCAAGAAGGTCAAAGGAGGACATAGCAGATGTGATGATGGAAGCAAGAATTGAAGTGATTTCAGGAAGGTGTCTTGAGCCGAGGAATTCAAGCAGCCTCCAAAAACGAGAAAAAGCAAGGGAATTAATCCTTCCCTAGACCTCTGAAGAAAGCAGCCCCACTAATACCTTGGCTTCAACCCAATGAAGCCAATTTCAGACTTCCAATTTCAGACTTCCAGCCTCCAGAGCTGTGAGAGAATAAATTCGTGTTGCCATAAGCCACCATGTTTGTGGTAATTTGTTACAGCAGGAATAGGACACTAATACATGTGTTCCGTGCCAAGCTTGGGTTCCAGGACATTTTTCCCAGGCTGGGGACACAAAAGCCCAGGGGAGTGGAGTGGAGAGGCGATTTCAATTGTTGGGTAACCAACCCACATTCCTTTCCAAGTTTAGGTAAATTCTTTCCTCTGTGACTACTACTAACAGTGGCCAGTTCTTTCCAGCACAATTCTCCACTGGGCCTTTAGGGAAAAAGTTACTCACTGGTGTATTTGTGGGCTAAAATTAGCCTACAGGTTTGTCTTTGATTAGTATATATTTGAATTTTTGTTTAAAATTCAGGCGATTTCCTATTAAAATGCAGATTCTACCTTCCTTTGGAAAGTTGGACGGTCTGGCAGATACGGCATTCCCGTGTGGCGACCACTGTTTAGTCTGGGTGTATGCTTCCCAGGTGGAAGTCTACAGTGACACTCCTTCACTCATTTAGGTACTTCCTGGCTAGTGTAGACATTGGAGTTTGTGATTAACGCTTTAACGCCCTTGAGATTCAGGAAAGAGAGTTATCTTCAGTCTTGGGACCCTGTGACCCAATCTTCTCTGAGGAAGGAAAGCAAAAATGGTAGAGTTTGGAATAGGACGAGAATAAAAATGATGTGAGCAAAATCAACCATAAAAGTAAATGATAACTTATTTTTCCAAAGAAGCAGTGACAGTTGAACTCGGTCTTAAAGGATGAAGAAATGAGTTGGTGACACGACGGTAAATTATCGTGGACTGTGGCTCCCTCCACTAACCCAAACCCTGAGGTGTCTTAGAAGTAAGAGGCATACCTGGAGCTGAAGAACCAAAGTAAAGCCAGGCTGGAGGTCCTGGGAGGGGCCAGAGGGAGCTGTGATCTTGGGAGGACCAAACAGCAGTGCAGATGGTGGAAGGTCAAGGCAAGGTCAGAGGACGAGCTGGAAGACAGACTGGGAGTAAGATTTGGTGTTGCACTTTTTTTCTTTCTATTGCATTGCACGGCTCACTGGTGATTACTGCCTGTCTTATCAGCCGTGTGAGAGTGAATCTGTTAAGGGCGATAGATTTGGAAAAACATTTAGTTTAGATTTAATGAGGGCATGTGTTTCTTTAGTAGTCACTTCTCTGCATAGTTATTTCCAGCTGTCCAGATATCAGAATGGCTACACTAAAAAGCTAAGAATCTTTTCTAGGTTATCTCTAACATGCTGTCGAATACGTTCTGTTCGTCATAAATGTGCATCATCCTGGTTTCCCGGACTGGTGGAAAGGACCATTAAAAGGTTCAAGGAGTTGTAGAAAAAAGAATTGCTGGTTCATCCTTCGTGATACCACCTTGGACAACTATAATAAGAATGGATATAGTAAGTTCCACAAGAAAGAAATTAAAAGAAATTGTGGGAACTATTAGAGAGGATCAGTTAAAGTGCCACTGAGAGGTAGCTTTGTGGCTGGCCTTGAATGGTCAGCACAGTTTCAATGCTGGTCAAAGGTACATTTCCTCTGAAGTTAATGAGTTTAAGCTTGTGAGTCGCTCACCTGTTTTGACCCCTTCTAAATATATCGTCCTGTTGTACCTAATTTTATATTCTTTTTCTTAGAAAGGACCCATTTTAACCCCTCCCTCCATCAACTGTATGAACTTCGAACTTACAAAACCTGAATCTGACCTTGCATAGGTAAGGGGGCAATCTATGGGAAGGGATGTGCAAGCACAGATAGATAGGAATGTTTAGGACCCACTCAGGACAAGGAAAATAGTTGATTTTAGTTGGATTGTGGAGTATGTGAGGACAAGTAGTGAAAGATAAGCCTGGAAAGGCGGGCTATTGCTATATCATAGACGACTTTGAATGACACTCTTTGGAATAAAGCTTTATTATACAATTATATGCTAAAGCAATGGTGTATATGCTGGCTGCTGAGGGAGGGAGTAATTAAAATCATGGGGGATGCTTTTGCAAATTAGACGTCCCTGGATCTCAGCTGAGATTTACTGACCCTGAGTGGTGACTGAAAGTAGGAAGTTGGGGAGTGGAGGAGTCTGGAAGTGAGGGTGAATTTTGCAAAAGGTCTTCAGTTTCTATAATGCCCCATGCTTGTTCTGCTCCACACTCCATACGTACCTCTATGTTCTGTAATTGAATGGCGTCCGAATCTGGTTAATCTTCAAAATCTTTGAGTGTGTTTCAAAAAATGTGAATTTCTGGGTCTCATCGCATCTCTAGGAAATCAGAATGCAAATCTCCCGAGATGGGGTGGGGAAACTTACCGTCCTCCGGTATTACCCTTGGGGGCTAAGAGCAGCTCACCGGCTATTGGGAGCCACTGAAGGGTTTTCCAGCAAGAGGCTGTCAAGAAGTCACCTGTGTTTTATACAACGTGTTCAGAAACACCTTTTCCTAACAGCAATCCTGTGGATGGCCGGGAGACACACACTGATTTCCATTTTATATTTGAGGAAACTGAGATTTAGAGGGTCAAGTGATTTGTACAAGGCCAGCAACTAATATTTTGATTTCTATTTCTTAGTCCAACACTCTTTCCATTACGCCACAACTAGTTTTTTAAAACACGATTTGGACCTTCCTACATAAGTACAGGAGTTAAATTTGGAGAGAAAAGATGATAAAACCGAAGGAACAAATCTTTATTGACCTAAGTGATTATTTCTGTTTGTGTCTACATGTACAAACTGGTTAGAATGGGTATATTTTTTAAAAAGTCATAAGAAAAAAACAGAAAAGAAAACCATGAGTTGGCATTTGACTCACAGAGCGGCTGCTGGCCCATGTGGTAGATAAAGAATGGCGTCCATTCCTGTGGGGGACCAACCCTGTGCTGGATTGCAAGGTGGGTGAACTTAGAGAAGACGGGATTTTCACCTCCCACATTGCCGGGTCACCAGATCCTGTTGTCTGGTGCACAACATGCCCACCATCAACAGCAAGCCGGTAGCAAGCAAACTGTGTGAGAGTCAAGGGTGGGGAAAGAATTGCAAGTGGGGAAACTTAAACCTCTAGAGTTGTTTAGAATTTGAAATAAAACATACTAAGTCTTTTCGTGAGGCTACTGCGGTGTAAAGCAGTGGCACTTTACTCTCACTGTCCATTGACATGGCCTGGGAAACTAGCATAAAAAACACAGCCGTGCTTGGGCCCCAATCCCGGAATGCAGGTTTACCCGGGTTTTGTCAGTTCTCCTGGCAGAAGTGCATACTATGAGTTCCCAGGTGATACTCCTGTACTTTATGGTGGGATAACGTAAAGCCTAACAGTGACATCGTACTCCCTTGTCACCAAAACTCACATGTGGGGAAGAATTTCTGAAACAAAATTCCCTAGTACATGTGACATGACTATGCTGTTTTGGGGGCCATTCTTGTCTTAGGAAAATTTCTGTAAATGTTTAAATGAATGATTTGATTATTTGTTTGAATGCAGGAGAAGATAACAGGCCTGCTTAGGGTAGGAATTGCATCAACGGTATAGTTTCTTATCTTCTTTTAAAGAAACAGAATTTATATTTTTGGAACGTAATACTTTTCTTTTTGAAAAATGATGCCTTTCTTTTTTCACATTTCAG
This sequence comes from Equus quagga, assembly GCF_021613505.1. Taxonomy (NCBI): domain Eukaryota; kingdom Metazoa; phylum Chordata; class Mammalia; order Perissodactyla; family Equidae; genus Equus; species Equus quagga. The sequence continues at coordinate 82,160,956 of NC_060282.1, read as the reverse complement.
AAAATACTGTAGAATGACCTAAATGTACAACCAACAAAGCTTTAGGGTAACCCACCTATTTTTGTGATGCTTCTATATGAGCCCTTAGGAGTGTGTCAAAGTGGACAGACACTCTGGCTGCAGGAGCTCCTTCCACAGAGACCCCGCCTCAGAAGATGCATTCATGTGAGCATTGGTACTTTCATTCTGTAGACAACCTTATGTGGAGTCATCTGCCAATCATTTTAGATTAGAAAAATATTTAAAAGCTTATCAAATATCCGTCTAAAAGCTGATTTGTGTTTTATTGAAAAATTTATTTATTTAATAGATATGAACCTCGGAACTTAAAAATAGTAACATTTACGGAGCTCTTGATATAGTCTGTACTACAGCGTGTATATCTAATCCTCACAATAACCGTGTAACATTGCTGTTGATGTCCCTGTTTTACGACTGAAACCAGGCCCATCATGGTCTAAAGCTTGTACTTTCAATCAGCACATTAACTTTTTCAAGGCTCAGAATAAATCAAGCTATTTTTAAATAAGTGACAAAACTTTTCAACTTTCCATATTCCCAGAGTTTGGAATTTATAGAAGTGTTTTGCTTACGTGATTAATATTATCCTCATATTTAAAAAATTTTACTAAGCATACTTTTTTGGGCACATGTATAAGAATACTTCAGATATAATATGTTTATGTTCACAAGGGTTTTGTATTGACCACAAGGTAAATCGCGTGGCCCTTATCATAAATTAGATTCAGCTCAAGCAAACTGTTGAATGCCTAAGTTCCACCTCCTTTCACGTGTCTTATGTAGCTGTAGTCCTCGCAGATACCTTTTGAGTTAAGGATGTTTCTTTACTTATTGTGAAAGTGTGGAAACTAAAATCCAACAAAAATTCACAGCCTTGTTGCCTCGTAAGCAGCACTGAGGAGAGACCAGCACAGCTCCTCCGCCTTCAGCATCCTTCTCTGTTCCAGGAGATGAGCAGCAGCAGAGGAAGGCAGAACACACCCAAGAATGAAGGAGGAGAGTCCAAAAACTTGAATCAACATGATTAACTACGGGGCTGGCCCCGTGGCCCAGTGGTTGAGTTCTCACTCTCCGCTGCAGGCAGCCCAGGGTTTCATTGGTTCGAATCCTGGGCGCGGACATGGCACTGGTCATCAAACCACACTGAGGCAGCGTCCCACATGCCACAACTAGAAGGACCCACAATGAAGAATATACAACTATGTACTGGGGGGTGTTGGGGAGAAAAAGGAAAAAAATAAAGTCTTAAAAAAACCCAAAAGATTAAGTAGAATAGGAAGATTTCTCTGTGACCTTCCTTCTCTTCACCCCACGGCTGGGAATTTAGGTGAGACCTCCCTCAGCTCTTGTGTATTTTATTATTTCTTCTTTCTGGCTTTCTCTGTGCTATCTCTGTGCTATCAAGTGATTTATGTGTATAAATTTAATACGCTTTTTTTTTTTTAAAGATTTTATTTTTTTCCTTTTTCTCCCCAAAGCCCCCAGGTACATAGCTGTATATTCTTCGTTGTGGGTCCTTCTAGTTGTGGCATGTGGGACTCTGCCTCAGCATGGTTTGATGAACAGTGCCATGTCCAGGCCCAGGATTCGAACCAATGAAACACTGGGCCGCCTGCAGCGGAGTTCGCGAACTTAACCGCTCGGCCACGGGGCCAGCCCCTAATCCCACTTTTTTAATAAGGCATAAGAGGATGGTAAACACACACGTCAATCTTTCTTTTTGTTTGCGATCTTCTGAAGCATAACCCTATACTATTACTCTGCTGCCTAAAATCACTGGGTGCCTCTGAAACACCCTTTGAAAGAATTACAGATATCTTTACATGTTTCGAGAGTTTTTATAACTTGGTCCTAATCAAGCATTGCAATTTCATTTCTGGCCCCTCATTTCTCCTATGCTTTTAGGGTACTAAAAAGCTCACAGTCGGCTTAAGAAGCTAAGGTCTGTTACAACCCAATGCCTCCGTTCAAATGCAAAGTTTGACTGAAGGTTACAGTTAAGGGCAAATGAAATTTGGAATGATCATCAAAGTTAATCTCACTGTATTTTCAGTCTTTAAATATATTTTATCTCTATGAAAAATTGATTAACATCACAGTTAAACAGGGAGGCAGTTAATGGTATGGTAGTTAAGTACACAGGTAAAATTAGCTTCACCAACTTGTTGCCCTACTTGCTGAATGGTCATGAATAAGTCCCTGAACCCTGTAAGTCTCAGTTGTGAAGTGGGGATGCTAACAGTGTCTTCCTCCTGGGATTGACGGAAGGATGAGGTGAACTGATGTACACATGAAACTTCTTAGCATGGTCTCTGAGCCCAGAGTAAGTGTGGGCTATGATTTTCATCCTCATTGTAAATACACACACACACACACACACACACACAGAGTTCGGAAATCACTGGTACAGTAAACTCCTATTTAGAGCAGATGTTGGCCCATCAGTTAAACCTTGGTGGTTTAAGTGATTGAAAAAGGAAGAGGCCGCCCTTTTCCATTTGGAGGGGAAGGAGAGCTGGATGTCTGATCCTTTCTCCTGTGTGGTGAACTGCTTCCTGCCATCTCCTACGCACACTCAGATCTATCCTTCAGCTCACAGAAGGTCCTGCCTCATTATCCAACCACACGTCCCCATTCCTGATCCTGCTGTGTCCTGACCTCTGCTAATCCACCAATCGGTTAATATGCCTTGGACAACAGAGCGTAGAATAAACTCATTTACACTGTGATTCTGCATTGTATTTTCAGCTCTCCCACCGTCCCCTTTCCCAACTATCCTTGCCTCATAAGCATTGATCATGTATTTTAAAATTTTGTTTTGTTTTCATTTTTGTTGGCGTGATGGGAGCTAGCGTGACACAAATTCAGTAGAAATTCCTGATACGTCTGTGAAATGATGAACTCTTAAGAAACAGCCACTATCCTAGATTCACAGAGGCCCAGATCGATGATCATGGTTCAGTTGTTAAAATAGGAAAATATTTTAAGAAGTCTTTGAATTTGATTCAAGGAAATTACCCTTTTAGTGGATAAAGTATAATGAAGTGAAACAAAACATTTCATCAGGAAATACAGAGCTTGTTGCTGGTGTGCAAAGTGGCAGAACAGCAGCTTCTCATCGAAGAGGACTTATTTTGCTGACATTGGAGAGAAAAGTTTGCCCCGTATTATGACAAGGTTATAAATGTATTACAGGAATAAACAGAAATGTAGCAATAGATCATTGTTTAAAGGACTTCTTCGTATAAAATTCTTTTAAGATAAATATTGCAATAATTATTATCTCTGGTCATCATTTTGCTCTTTGATGTCAGCATCTAAAACAAATAAAGGAGTTCAGCTTATTCTTAGGAAGGTGTTTCATTTCTTGTGAGGTTTATTTTAAGAAATCCATCTTCACGAACCCTATTCCGTGCCTGTTTGTGCTCCAAACCAAACTAGAAAAGTATTTTTTAAAAAATATGAAAACAAATGCTCCAAGTTCCTTTTCTGTTTCCAGAGCAGTTCAGATTTCTGTTAGGAGAGAGTGTTAATGGTCCAGCAATGCTGAGGGACGGTAAAGTGGACTGTGGAAACGATTTTCAACATCTTTCCTAGATCAGTTCTCTGTTTTAATACAGAACAGGTTTGTGCGACTTTACATGTAATTTAAAAAATAGATACGGTCACAAGTGGTCTTCGAGCAAAGACGAAAATCTGTCTAAAGCATCAAGAAGCCAAGAAAACCTGGAAAATTCTGAAAATATACTTAAGTTTCTCCTTTTTTTCCACTTTTAAAAAATGACAATTACATGGAAATTTCTATAGTTGAATAAAACATGAAACTGTTTTGTTGTTGTTTTCCCCACACCACTCTGACCAGATTTTAGAGAGGAATACAAGGGAAAGTTATCCTCGTAAGAAAGAAACCTGGAACAGGCAATATCTTATCTTCAAATATTGCACATTTGGACATACACATATGGCTATTGCTCTGCTGTTTTCTTATTTAGGCTGAGTCCACTTCCAAAGCTGAAGGTGACTTCAGTCAATGCGTTTGTAACGTTAACAACTGAGGGATGGTGTGAAATAACAGATGGGGCTCCAACTGGTCAGGGTGAAGCCATGGTAAATGGCAACGGGATCCGGCACAGAATTGGTTATGGAAAACTTACATTTCTTCATTGCACAGTTTAAGAGCATCTGCCTTTCAGGCTCGAATTTGCAAACACTGGGACGCTGTGTGAGCGTTCACTAGGGCCTCTATACGTTAGTGAGATTTGACTTCGAGCAACATTCGCCAGGCACGATAGGAAGTCTATGAGGCCAAATTTTCTAGCCTTAAAAGAAGCAATTTTCTCCAGATATGACCGTTTTAAGTATATGTGGTGGCATTTTTACCAGGCAACTTCCTGTCTCTTGTGAGACCAGAGGCCACTACAGAGTTCAGGGTGTGATGTGGCACTGAATGCTGTTGCAGTGAGTTTTTGTGAACTTTTATTATCTATGATGCTGCTCGTGTCCTATAGGATCTTTAAGAAAGTCAAAAAGAATTAGAAGGCCTGACGTTTACCTTTGAGGATAACCGCGTTTAGTGGAGGAGACAAAGGCGGTTACGCTTCTCCTCAGACTGTCCCCAGAGCCCTTTCTCCATCCTCCGTGAGTCAGACAGTTACACCCTCAGTGTTCAGTTCCAAAGCCACCGCCTGTGATGGCTTCACTGCCCGTTCCCTGGAGGATCCGGCCGGAATCCAGGCTTTCTTCCTCCACCGCCTGCTCCATGCTATGCACTTCTACTTTGCATGTCCTGCTACTGCCTGAGGACAGGAAACACATGTCATGCGGCATTGCTGGACATTCCAATTGCTGAGAGCCGGATGACTGATGCTGGGGAAAGAGCCTCAGCCTTAATTTCTCACTTTGCTTCTTGTCTATCCTGCAGAAATGGAATAAAAATGAACAGGAGCATAACAGGGATTTTTATCTTTACTCACTGTTTAGAGGTTTTCTTGAGGACTCTGGGCTCTCTCATTTTCTCTGAGAACGGCCGTGGACACGCATGCTTTCCTGGAGCGTGTGGACATGAGTTTGTGTCCTATCTCTGTGCTTTGTTAAACTAGAGACAAAGAGCCTGTATCAAGCTTCCTCTCACTCTGATGCCAGTGCCCAGATCCAGACACCAGGGAACGACCGCTGCCCAGAGCTTGAAGATGGGAGGGTGCAAGGCAGCTGCCAAAAGCTTCTGGATTTTCCCGGTAGCTGTGACCCAGAGCCCTTCCTCTCTCCTGGCTGTTCTACTTCAACTTGGGCTGTGAAAATCATTGACCTGTCTGTCAGCTTGCAGATCTTCACAATTGTTCTTAGGTAGCTTCCAGCGATGGTGAGTGTATGCACCTGTGCAAACATGAGCATTATCTGTGCTTTAAAACTTATCCATCAACATATATTAATATGGCCGTGCAGTGGCTACCTGTGTTTTCAAATAGAGGTAGCAGAAACACACACACACACATGCACACATATGTGCACACACACATTTTTAAAGGGGTCTATGGATACTCTTAGGGCTAAAAAGGTTATAATGGGGAACAATGGGAATGGTGAAGAGCTGAATTTATTGGATAATTGGATGTGAGTGATGAATTCAAGCTTCATGGTGGAAGGAAGTCTTGAGCACAATTTTGAAGACAGAATTAAATAAAGCAAATGTGATTTATTTACCAGCCAGAGAGCAATCCATTGATGCAGGAGTGTTGATTCGTTAACTGTCTGTATCTGTGATCACATTCAAGACCATGCACGTGCTCAAGGCTGTGACTGAGACCTGCGCTTGCACAAAGTTACTGGTGTGGTTGCTGCTTGGGGAGGCAAGAAGCCTGAAATGTGAGCCCTGATTTTGTCAAATTAGAGGAGGAAAGACACTGAGGACAACCATGAAGAATCCCATCTTCTGGAGTTTATCACAATCCCTTTTCTGCTCCAGACTGTGAGAGTACGCAGGCAGCATCTCTCTTTGCAAATGTTCTCAGAGGAAACTGCCACAGAAGCTGAACTCTGACGTACCTGCTGCATGATGGGAGGGTGAATTCCTGTATTTTGCCAGGGAGGATCCAGAAACCATTTCCTCCAACGACCAAAGGGATTTCTGGCTTTCTTGACTGAGAATTGAAACGATTTTAAATTGTGTCGCTGTTCTGGTGGGGCAGAATGGTCTTCCTGTCATTGAACTGTCTTCTGTATTATTAAATTAGCATTGCGTTGGAGTTGAAAAAGCAGAGGCCAATTGCCAAATAAAACAAGGTGTATGTGTTCTGATGTTAATGGTTGACTGGAAAATGTCTTTATCTTTCTCAATGACTGGTCATTTTTTCTTTAACCATATGGAAATATAATTCAGCTGGATTGCCCATTAGGAGTTATGAATTTCAAGTGTAAGAAAAAAAACCCTACCTATATAATATACTATGCTTCACTGACAAAGGAATCTGTTTTGTTTTACAAATAAGAGAACTGGGAGGAAAAAAAGCCACAAAAAGTAGATGAAAAAGTTTAACATTAAGATCGTGGTCAGCATTAGATGTAACAAATTTTCTCAGAAATAAACAGTCCAAATGATTTGTTTTTTTCCGTTAAATGTGACAAGAAATGTTTGAACAGTTGCTAGGAAAAATTCTTTATTAAAGGCACTTTGGAATGTTCTGTTAAAACTTAGCTCCAGCCTCAGCTTTCTCACCCTTTTCCCTGCCAATATCAAAGTCTCCCTCTGTTGCCTCGGTTTAAGTCCTTTTTTTTTTGTTTTTTTTTTTTTGTCTGGGCTGATGAAAAAGCCCCCTCATGCTTTAACCCGCTTTTAGACTGGCCTGTGATTCACCCTTCTGCCAGAGTGGCACCTGGGTGCAGATGTGAGCAGGCCACCTCTTTGTCTAAGGTTTTATTTTGAGTCACATACAAATTCTGCCTGATTCAATCAATGTCAAATTTGCTGCTTCGAATTCTGTCATTCTCTGTCTCACACGCTTTGTTCAATTAACAAACAATTATGGAGCGCCTGCTAAGTGTGGAATACTGTTCCAGCCCACAGGCTGACTGGACAGTCTCTGCTCCTACTGAGCTCACATTCTGGTGCCCTTTGTTCTCTGAGCTTGTTGTGCTATTCCTTGAATCTGTGTCTTTGATCATGATACCTTCTTTGCCTTTTCCACTTTCATTTGGTCAGGTCCTTCTCATTTTTTAAAGATCCAACTCAAACAACGTGTCTCCCAGGAAGACTTGGGTGGTAGTTCTACACTTTGTCAATATAATTGAGCTGGACTACAGTTCCTAGAAGTCACTTTCCTGTATTTTCCAAGATGGGATTGAGCACTAGGGAAGTTAGTGTTTGGATTTGGAAGGTAGAAATGAAGCAGGGTCATTTTTAGGCTCTGAGGGTCTGTGTGGATGCTAGGTGCTGTGGCAGCTGTACACCTGCCATTGGTCGCTGGCTCATCTGTTGGTGTGGGCAGCAGCTGGTCCTGCACCTCCACCAGCTCCTAGCAACTCCCCTCCTTCAGCTTCTCTTGGTCCTGGGCAGGTGCCTCTCTGTGGCAAAAGATGCCAGCTTCTTCTGCACGTGTCCTGCATCACTGAGGCTACAAATGGATCCAATTTCTCCTCATGGGGTACAGTTTGCTCTCATGGATTTTATTTTGCTCTTGAGGGTTCCAATTGGTCATTGTGCTGCCCATCTTTCTTTCCTGAATTGAGGCCTAGCTGACCTGTAGCCATCTCAGACCCAGCTCAGAATGCAGAGGTAAAAGTCTTGCACAGGCTTTTCCATGAGCAATATTACACACTAAACATGTGTAATGTTTAGTTCCTGCACTGGGTCTCTCATTCAGCGTCACTCACGGTGATTCTACTTTCCGATTGAAACCAGACTGATACAGAAGTTGGTATCAGAAATAGGGTGTCACTGCAACAAAATCCTAAAATACATGGCTTTAACTTTCCATCTAGGCAGTGGGAGGACCAGCAAGGCCACGGAGGAGACAGTTAGCAGACACATGATAGGCCTCCAAAGTTGGTTGGTGAGGCTTAAAGGCTAGTAGAAAAATGTTACTGGAAATCGGAGAAAAGGAGAACTTTATTATATATTGGAAGAAAATATAGTGAAATTGTTGCCTGCCATAAAGTAGAAAATAGAAAATATACCTAAGGATCTGATGGAATTGATTAAGGGAATTTCCCAAAAGATTGTTTAAAGTCACCTAGTTTGTTTTAGCCATATATCATGTTAGAGATAAAGATGAAGTAAGGTAGGAAATATTCAATTTTTATACAAAAATTAGAAAATTTATGAGGATCCAAGAGTTGCTGAATTTGATAATAAAACTGCTTCCTAGCCTCCTTCTCCCAAGCAGAATATTCTCCACTATGAAAAGGCCTCAGAGTGAAGATCAAACCCAGGATGCAGCCAGGAAAATGTGGCCTCCAGGCAGGTCATAGATGAGGTCAAAGGTGTGACTGTAAACCCTCTGTTATGACTTCAGAAAGATTTAAGTTGGTGGTTCATAGATGCTTTGAGATAGATAAAAGACAAAAGACCTTCTTGGTCTTAAGGATGTGCCTTGCATAACCTCTCAACTAAGTAATCAGGCTTCTAAGAATTTTAAGGGCATTGTCCCCAGCAGTCTCTCCGGGACTCACAGTAGAGAAAGGCTTATTTCAGAAACATTTGTAGGGTGACTTTTGCCTACTGGAATATAATATAACTTGATATATTAAAAACAAACCAAATTTTAAAGGAATTCTATTCTCTATTCTCCTCGACTAAAAGATACAGAGGCAGTACAAAATGAAATAAGAGTTTTGGAACCCCAAATCTCTGCAGATAAGAGTTAAACTGAAAAAACTACTCATCTGAGAAACTAACCAAGCTTTGGAAACTGCTGGCACGGAGGCTACATTCATGTAAAAGGAAGAGTGATTCAGAGTAGAAGGAGACCAGAGGGAGGAGCCAAGAGCTATGGACTATCACCCCCAGGCAGTTGGTCTGAGCCCCAAACAAGGAATTGCAACCTGGACCGGCTGGGTATCAGAATTGCTGTAGACGAGTGACTTTTTTCTCTTCCCTTTTCCCACTTTCTCAATGGGAGGAGGGCTGGGTTCATGGGTGTGTGAGCGGTGCATTTACTAAGGGCCCCATGGTTGGAAGAGCCCCGGGCTTAGTTTAATTCTCTGCTGTCAATCTCAAAATTCTTAATGATATTTGAATAAGAAGTCTTGCATTTTGATTTTGCACTGGAGCCCACAAATCATGCAGCTGGTCCCATATTGGAGTGTTTATCGCAGGTGTCCTATGACTCCCTCACTGTTGTATGTTTGGTGTGTGGGGGGCAGAAAACTTGGCTGTTACATCACTGGTCTTCAGACTGAGAGGAACCTGTGGAACCACATCCAAGCAGCGTCATCCATGCCTGGACCTGATGGCGAGATCCTGGACCATGAGCCTGAGCTGAAGGCTGTTAATGTTACTGAACCAGGTTCATTTTTGCCCACTGCCCAGAAAGCCAAACACTGAGACAACGAGATTGCAGCAGAGAGAGAGTTTACTCACAAGGCAGCCACGTGAGGAAGTGAGAGCATGAGCCTCAAATTCGCTTCCCGGAAAATAGGGACTGAGGGATTTTTATGGGATAGGGGGCAAGGTGGTCTGAAATGTGGAGAGAGGTGATTGGAGGTGAGGAGAGGTGAGGTCATTGATGATCTGTGCAAGCGTAGTCAGACTCCATGCCTCTTCATAGGACCCATGTTCACAAAATGGTGGCATTAGTATGATAGAAGGGTGGAGTTTTTAGCCTCTTGACGTCAAAAGGTCACCTATTGGACATCTGCGTGGGCCCAGTCGAAGAGCTGGTGGTCTCAACTGGCCTGAAGTGGACAAGGAGTTCTAATTCCTGAAAAACAGCTTACACCCCCATTACCATGGTGACCCAGGCTCCAGGGATATGTTATATAGGAACCTAGTGGGAGTCAGAGAGCATATTGCCCAAGCAGCACAGTTGACAATAGGTGGGTTAAACAGCTAAAGGCTACAATCAGTCACTGCAAAAAGGAAAAAAACTTAGTTCCTAGCTACTTAATCATCAATGGCTGTTTGCTGGTTTCATTAATGGGATGACACTGGAGGCCTAAGAAGGGGCGACCATCCTTCATATGTTGCCAGAGGACACACTGGGGCAGTTTTATAAGATTGATACTTTTTATATTCAGATTTGTCCTCCTCGAACCCACACAGGCTTCCTCCTGGTTCTCTTCAGATGCTCGCGACTGAGACACTCCTTCTCAGAACCAGAAGCCACTCTGTGAGAACTCCAGGCCAAGTAGAGGTGCTCCAGTCAACAGTCACAACTGAGCTCAGCCTTCAGTCCCAACCTGGGTGTGTGTGTAAAGAAGAATCTCAAGTTGAAGCTACTCCTCTGCCTTTCAAATCTCCCTAGATTGTGCACAAGATATCATGGAACAAAATCAAGCCAACTCCACTGCATTCTGTCTAAATGCCTGACCTGCAGAATCCATCAGTGTAATTTAATGGTAGTTATTTAATTTAATGCTCCTAAGTTGGAGGTGGCTTGTTGCAAAGCAATAGTAGCTAGAATGCCTTCCTTCTCCTATCCACTCCGGCCTGGTTGGATAACACTCTTCTAAGCCTTCATATTTAACTTTGCAATCCATTCTTCACGCTTACTACCATGGTTGTAATTTATAGGCTCATACCAGTCTTCTTAACTATTAGTGGAGAGTAAGGTCTTATTCACCTATGTAACCCAGTGCCCTATGCGTAGTTGTTGCTCAAATACTGTTTGATGAAAAATTCGGTGTAATTGCAAATATAGCTTTTCCTTTTATTATTGATCACTCCACCTAACACCTTCAAAGTTTCAGCCCAGGTGTGACATTATTCCATTTCGAGTTCTTGACTCAACAGTAAATAAATAGGAAATCTTTGAGTGAGGTGCGCTGAGTATCTAAGTATTAAACACATAATTCTGCTCTGAGCTCTGCTGCCTTGACAAGACTTAACGATTCACCATGTACTTCCCTGATCTGTGGTTTATTCCCCTGACGTAGGCTTAGAATCCCACTTTTATGAGAGATGAGCAAGAAGGCCAGGCTAATTCTAACGTCCAGTCTCCTGCCTTTGCCCAGCTGTGAGGTGATGTGATGCTCTACGCCCATCCATTCATCAGGACCCCAGAAATGTCCTTCTTGTGAGAAAAGATTCCTCAGCATGCATGGCATGATGGTTAAGAGATGGGGCTTTGGAGTCCGAAAGGCCATGGTCCCCGTTCCCCATCTGCTTCTTTGAACAAAGTATGGGAAACATTCTGAGTCTCATTTCATCACCTGTTAATGGGGACAATAAAAGTAACTGACTCATAGGGTGGTGGTCTAGAAATTAAATGAGATAACGCACATAAAGTATTTGACACAGAGTAAATATTTAATAAGTATTGATTTTAGAAATTGGGTTACTGCTTCTTTCCTAAGTCTCAGTTTCTACCTTTTGTCTCTGATTCTTTAGTATGGGCTTTTTTCTGGATCCTTGTTTTGTCCTGAGTTGTTTTTCTTCTTTCTTCTTATTTGTATCTTCTATTTCTAGGTAACCACTCATCTTCTGGTACCCCCTTCCCAGGAGTGCGACTTGGACTTGTGCTCATCATTCTTCCACAAGGGCCTTGGAATCCTGCTCTGGATCATAGTAGTGAAGAAGTGGCTTTTTGGTACCTGATTTGGAGTCCTTGGGCTCCAGGTGTTTTATTGAACTCCTGACATTCTCATTTTCTACAGTCCATACCCAACCCCCAATCCATTGCCTGGTCTGATACTAGACAGTGCCACACATTTTAAACTCCATCTCAACTGCCAGATTGAATCTTCGCAATAAGAGTTATCCTCTCCAATCTGGTTGTAAGTCATCAACCATGTTCAGTTGGGTCCTAAGATGCAATAGAAAGAATCTCTGAGTAGAGTCTGCAGAGACTTATATATCTCCTGTCTCAGGCCAGGGTTGGTTCCAGAAAAAGTGAAGAGGACTGAGCCTGTAGGAAGAGAACAAATTCTCTCAGCCACGGGGTGAAAACATAAACATAGAGGCTTTGCCAGGAAACAACGGTTTGATTAAGATTGTGGGAGTGGGAAATGAAGAGGGAGAGAAATACTCAAGAGACCTTAAAACAAAAAGTCATGACAGAAGAGCATGAAGAAACCTGACACAAAAATGGCTCCAGGGGTCACTGGATAAGTGGTACACTCCTGCTAGAACAGGAAGTTGGAAAACAAAGAGAAGTGGTTTGTTTATTGATTCATCAGGGTAGGCAGGATTTGAGGTCATGGCAGAATAACCTGGTAGAAATTTTTAGTAAGAAGCTGGAAATACACTGCTAGAACTCATGCAATGAATCAGGGTAGGGTTTAAAGTTTTGGAATTCGACAGCACATCAGCAGAGTAGAAGCTGTGTGAATGAATGAGAAAAAGACATAACATAAGATGAACACACTGGTGGGCCACACATCCCTGGGAGGAGCCCGAGAAGATGAACTAATGAAAGAAACTAGACTTGTTGAAGGACTTGTCGAAGATTGTTGAAGATCGAAGGAGAAGAAGGAGAGTGTATTAACGGGGATGTCTAGGGAAGTGGGTTTCAAGAAGAATGGATGATCAAATGCAGTAACAAATGCATCAGAAAGGTCAAGGAGGATGAAGTAACTACTGAATTTTAAACAAGATCATCGGTGTCAGCCAAGAGAGCAGCTTCAGTACACCTGTGTGGATGAAAGCCAGCTTTGGTGTGATTAAGAAGGGTGGTGAAAAATTAAACAGTAAGAATTGTATTTCTAGCATCTTGAGTCATTAATCTTAATGGACTCCCGCAGTCACTGACTCTCGGAGTTGCTAGAAACCTTCAAGATCTCGTAGTTCAACATCTCAGAGTAAGAAGTCTGGGGAGTTGGTAATAAAACCTCTGCGCTTTAACATGGGCACTTCTTGGGAACTCACGGTCTCAGGAGATAATTTATTCCTTTGCTAAAAGGTCCTTCTGACTAACTCCATGGCATACCAATTTGAGTAGGTATATGGTTCTCTTGGTGGTGTTTTACCCGTGTGTGCTCTGGGTGTCAAAATAGCCATAGCTCCTTAGGTTCAGATGTTGACTTCTTCTTTTTTTATAAATCCTATGACAGAGGCTTTATCACTCCTCTTTTCAAAATAAATCTTCAAAATACTGTGATCGATGAGCCTTGCAGTCACTCATCCCCTACATTCACACAAGTGAATGGGAGCTTTTGTCTGCTCTACGAACAGAAGAATAGGAGAGCAGGTGATGTGAAAGTCGCCAATGACAGCACTGCAAGCTGACTCGTATTACATCTCATTTTCCCATAAATATTCAATTTTATAACAGTAAGTCAAATTTATACAACCTTTGATCACATGTTGCTTTTGAAATATTTCATGATTGTATATGTGTGTTTTCTTTTGTTTCAGTCTTTTGGAAAATACAAGGGATTTCTCTGTGCAAATAGCAGAGGTGGATTGAATTCAAATTCTTGTAACTAGTCTCAAATAGACTTAGATTTTTGGTATATTGTGTTTATTTTTTATTTATAGGCACATTGTCATCTATGTAGAGAAGAGTAAAATAAATGGGATAAAGTGTCATTTCCATGCTAAAAGACAAAGTTTACATCTGTTTGCGAGATGAGATTTTGGGTGACTTGGCAGAGTACTTGACATTTTCAGAATTCACGTTCTTTACTTGAATTCACTGGAGAGAGAAGAAATAGTAACGTGTCTGTTGGCCCCACCAGAACTGTTTGGGAGAAGACTTATGTATAAAAATGTTGCCACCTTTTTCGATATTTTAGGTGCATACCTTCATGAGAACACACACAGAGATAGATTATCTCTAAACATCTTCCAGCTAAGGAAAGCTCTAAACAAAGCATGAAGAAGGTCAAAACCCTTGACTCAGCAATATCATCTCTCCTAAGGTTCCTTCTTATCACGGCCTTTTCCCTACAACCTCCCTCCGGTTTAGTAACACTATCTTTCCAACCGAAAGAAATGGCTGACAGGGAGACTCCTGTTCTTAGGGAATCGTGGACCACTTAGAATGTGTGAAGGGCCTGAAGGGGACATTGAGTGTTACATACGACTCAAAGAGCATCAAATATGCCTGGAGGAGCATCCTGAAAGGCTAAAGGAGCCATTCTAAGAGGCAGACAGAAGGACTGGGGAGGACAGAAAGGAGCTCTCAATAGACATTTCTTTAAAGTCATCACAGAGAACCAAATTACAGAATGCCTGGATGGTCCAAACTGAGATACATATACCTCACCTGTGCTATATAGCTTCTTGATCCACCTGGCGTAGTGCTATAGCATCTTTCCAAATCGAAAAATATCTTTCCAAATTGTAGCCCCATTTCTTCAATGGGATTACTGTGTGGAGTTGGAGATGAGGATCTACATAATGCTATTATCAATTAGAAACAATTTAATAGGATTTATAACGTTCTTTATAGGGCTCATGAGTCCAGCTTCCAAGTGGGATCTCAGTGAGCTGACGTGCCCCAGGTCAGGATGTGAATAGGGTCATGCTAAAAACCCACTTTGGCAGTTTCAAGCAAGAGAATCTTTCCACTTGTATATTTTTCATCCTTTGCATTTCTGATTTAGAATTTCTCATCTTTGTACCTCCATGGTCACCTGTGCTGAAATAATTTCATCTTTTATATTTCCTTGTGGTGGTAGGGGCATGGAGGATGATGGCGCTCAACATGTGTTAAAAGACCCTAAAATTAGAGCTGTAAGACAGGGTGGAGGCAGGCATTGGGGAATAATGCTGATTCACTTCAATTTTTTTCCAAGGAGTAATCCTGAAAGACAACACCAACTTCGGCAATTTGTTTTATTTTTACACTACAGCGTTTAGCAGGATGGAAGCATTCTCCTTAACTTATATTCTTTTACGTGTCATCATTATGCCTGGGCGTGAGAAGGTACCAAACGCTTTGTAGATAATTACGAAGGTTGAGGAAAGATACTCTGCGGAATTTTCCCATTTTTATTCCAAAATGACATTGTTCTTTTTTTAAAAAAGCTTAAATTCTATTGTATATTGTAAGAAAGAACAAATATCCATGTACATAAAAATTTTTAGACTGCTGTTTGGCATGACCAACAAGAACCAACTGTCTATAAGGTTATTTCTTCAGTACACATTGTTGAATCAAACAGCAAAAAGTTTGCATTTATAATCTTTAAAAATGGAAAATAATAAATATTGGAGACGATGGGAAGAAATTGTAAACCTTGTACATTGCTGGTGGGAATGGAAAATTGTTCAGCTGCTGGGGAAAGTAGTTTGGCAGTTGCTCAAAAAGTAAAACATATAATTACCATATGACCCAGCAATTCCACTTCTAGGTGTATATCCAAAAGAAGTGAAAATAGCTATTAAAAAAGCTCATACATAAATGTTTATAGCAGTGCTATTCATGGTAATCACAAGGTAGAAACAACCCAAGTGTCCATCAACAAATGAAGAGATAAACAAATTTTGGTATATACATACAATGGAATATTAATTAACATCAAAAGTGGATGAGGTACTGATATGTGCTACAAGATAGACGAACTCTGCAATCATCATGCTAAGTGAAAGAAGATGGACACAAAGTGTCGCATGTTGTATGATTCCATTTATATGAAATATTCATCATACATTGTAAATTGTAAATAGGTAAATCAATCAACAAAGAAAGCAGATGGGTGATTGCCAGGTACTGAGGGAGGAAAGGCAATTGACAAATGACTCCTTAATAAGTACAGGGTTTTATTCTGGAGTGATGGAAACATTTCGGGACTAGATTGAGTTCGTGGTTGCACAGCATGGAATGTACTAAATGCCGCTGAATTGTTCACTTTAAAATGGTTAACTTTATGTCATGTGAATTTTACCTCAAAAACATTTGTGTCTATATAATTTTTTTCAGCGTATTTTATAGTCTGCAATTTTATCTGTACCTTATAGAGTTAATCAGATTTCTCCATCACAAAGGAAAGTGACAATTAGGAGTCCAAGTTTCTAATTCCTGTTTTTGGAATTTCCATCATAGGTGTGCCTTGCTTTAAACCATCTCCAGTGATTAAAACAGAAGTTGGAAAACAGACTACTGGGGACTTACTTTCCAACATATTTTTTAAACTTTAAATTTTACTTGCTCTGGAATAATTTTAAATATTGGATTGCTCCGTTATTTGAAGTTGGAAGTTATTTTCTAAAATGTGATTTACAGACATTTCTACAGACATTTCAGGAACATCTCTTTGCCAGCAAAATTTCACAACAATCTTCCAAAAATTTAATTGCTTCTTTATCATACAACTGGAGAAGTGGTTTACCTGACTTGTTTGGCTCTGTCAAGCTCTGGAGGAAGAGACAGTTGGTCACCACCCGCTGTGACTCGTGGCTAAGTGGAGTGTTATGACAATAAGCACAACAGATTCCATAAGCACTACTCACTTGGCTCGCCTTATTTATATTGGCAGAAGACATTTTAAGCTCGCCCCTGCACCAATGCATACTATTAGAGCTGGTTCCTATTAAATGTAATAATTTGGTTTTCCTCTTTGGGATATTACTTCTTGAGGCCAAAATCTTTGGTAATGAGATTGGATTGTGACAAAGGGACAAATATAGATTGTTTTCTTTGAGTGTCTTATTTCTAATTCAAGCACATGTTTGAATCCTGTATTTGTTTCATTTTAATTCTTCTATTTGGTAAGTATTTGATAGAATGAGAATAATTGCTATTGAAGGCCCCATTAAATGAAATTTAATTGGCCAGGGAAGAAATAATTTCTTCCTTTCACTCATGATTTTAACTTCTGAGGTCATAGAAATCCTCAGTTAAATATTTCAGGATGTCTTGAAAGATTGAAAGTATGGTCATTTATATCTTATGTTTATATCACTTTTCCTCATCAAAATAAGTTTCCTTTACACACCACTGAAATAGGGTGAGTACCCACTGGCTACTAGAAAATGCTACCTAATGTTGCTACCACAGATGTGTACATCATTTGAATCATGAAATAAGGCTATGTTTTATTAATGATAATTATGGATTTATACTTTTCTATTCAGAAAAAAATCACTTTATGTATTGTCTTTGTACAAAAACGTACATTCAGCAGAAGATTCATCTTTGCACCTACTTCAGCTTTAATTCAGTTTCTTTATAAGACACTATTTTAATAAGACAATAAGTGAATTCTAAAGCCATAAATCCACTACTATTTTCAAACAGTAGCATCAAATTATACATAAATTGGAAGTGCAAAATTATAACCAAAATCTGTTTAAAATTTGGGTAACAAATATTGCCTTGGAGATCCAAAGAACAGAGCAGAAATACGTTTAACCAGCTCTAAAATTTTAGCTACTTATATGTGTAGTAACCCAAGTACCACACAGACTAACATATACAAATCTGAGGATCAGAATAAAACACAAGTTGAACATAACACTGTGATATTGCTTTTATATTTAAGCATTTGAAAATAGAATTATGGTACAGCAGTAACAATGCACAAGAGATTAATCATCTCACTACTGGAATATTCAGCTCAAGTCAGGACTTTAATAGAGGACTAATTTTTATTACGGACTCCACATCTTGGAGGACAAGATGTTCTAACCTTGATGGAGAAGTGAGAAGATCTGAGATAATTTTTAAAATATTGTATTGGGAAAAATGAAAAGAAATTAATATAATGTAATTTGGAGAAGAGAAAGATGAGAGGAGTCAATTGTTTTTATTTCAATTTCTTAATTTATACAATCTCTGCTGTAGATAAGACACTATGTTCTCCTCTGCTAGATGTGATCATGAACTCATTGCATTTCCTTCAAGGAGGTTAGTCTTTTTTTCTCTGTGTGTGTGTGTGTGTATGTAGGGTGAATGACTTAGGTATTAAAAAATAACTGTAGTACAAGATGAAATTACATTTTAAGGAGATATGGAGGAATCAGTGACAGCTGGTTGAAGAAAACCTTTGTGGAAGGGTAAGATTTGCATTTGGCAAGTGACATTTAAAGAGAAGTGGGTGTGGAAGGCAGAACTTGTGTCTGTCCTATTCACTGCTGGAAACCGAATGATAACAAGTCCCTGGAACAGAGAAGTGCTCAAAAAAGATTGTTTAGTAATAGAAGAGTGGGCGAAGTGTTTGCCTCTGGGGGTGGGGGCAAGGAGGATATGATAGGTGGAAGGAACAGTGTGAGAGAGTTTATAGAGGAGAAAAGAATTTGAGGAAACAGTGGTCCATCCAGGTTTTCTGGGATTTTATGGATGTGTAATAAAAATTCAGACTAACAGAGGCTGACCTGGTTGCACAGCGGTTAAATTCACACATTCTACTTCAGTGGCCCAGGGGTCATGGGTTCAGATCCCAGGTGTGGACCTACGCATTGCTTGTCAAGCCATGCTGTGGCGGTTTCCCACATAAAATAGAAGAAGATGGGCACAGATGTAGCTCAGGGCCAGTCTTCCTCAGCAAAAAGAGGCAGTTGATTTAAACATCAGTAAAAAATATCCAATTCAAAGGAAAGAGAAAAAAGAAGAGGATGGGTGGCAGATGTTAGCTCAGGGCTAATCTTCCTCAAAAAAACACCTAATAAAAATAAAAAAATAAGTTAAAAAAAATGGAAACTGACATTTGTAAAATACCTGATTTTCCAGGTAGATTATTGCTCATCCTCATTTCATACATGAGGAAGCTGGGGGTTAAGCTACTTACTCAAGGTGATAACTTGCTAGGTGCTAGGTTCTACTTGTGGTAACGGACAACTGAACTTCTGTCAGAGCAACCACTCCGCAGACAACGATCAGGAACTCAGAATAAAATGTGAAAAACAAACAAACATACAGCGTAAACAGAAGCAGAAACAGTGGTTGACACTTAGAAAAAGGAAAGAGACTAAGTTTCTATCGTTACACTCTCTTCAGAGATGCATTATAGAATCTGAATTCTCCACAGCATGATGTCCACAATATCCAGGATGCTATCCAAATTATTTGACATGTTGTGAGAAAACATGATCTTTTCTCGGGAGGAAAGACAGGGAGAAACAGAGAACGACTGTGAGTGTACATAGGCGTTGGAATTAGTAGGCAAGGATTTTAAAATAACTGTGACAACTATGCTAAATGATGTAAAAGAAATAGAAACTATAAGAAAGGATCCAAATGCACCTTCTAGAACTGAAAAATACAATATCTAAAAAGCATCATTGGATGTGCTTATGATCAGCATAGCGTGACTACAGAGAAAAGAGTCAGTTGATTAAAACATCAGTAAAAAATATCCAATTCAAAGGAAAGAGAAAAAAGTTTTTGGAAAAAATGCATGGAGCCTCAGGAATGTGTGGAATAACAGGTTTTTATATTGCAATTGAATCCAAGAAGGAGGGGAGAGAAGGCATGGAGTAGAAATACTGGAAAAAAAACACAATTGAAAATGTCCTTAATTAGGTGAAAGATGTAAATTTACAATTTGAAGAAACACAGTATGTCTCATGATAGTCAAACATCTGAATAACCAAAGATATAGAGGAAATCCTGAAACAACCAGAGAAAAAATACATATTATGTAAAGGAGCGCAATGCCCACTAACTTCTCATCAGAAACAAATGGAGAACAGAAGTGTGCTGATATATTTTAAGTGTTGAAATGGAAAAGCAAACAAACAATAAGAACAAAAAGCAATTCTGGCAACTCAAAGTTCTGCATGCCACGAAAATATCCTTTAACTATGTAGAAGCAATAAAGATATTTTCATGTTAAAGAAAAATGAAACAGGAGAATTAACCCCCAGAGGATCTGCCCTATGAGATACACTAAAGGAAGTACTTCAGGTAGAAGGAAATGATACCAGAGGGGAATTCAGATCTTTAGGAAGAAAAAAAAAAGAGCACTGGAAATGGTGACTATACAGGTAAATATAAGAGTCAGTGCTTTCCTGCTAAGTTCTTTAAAAGACATGTGACTGTTAAAGCAAAAATAGTAACATTGTGTTCTGGGGTTTGCAGAGTCTGTAGACATGATTCATAAGATAACTGAAGAGATTCCCGGACCTCTATAGCAGCAGCGTTTCCAAATTTCACATCCATTAGTGAAATATCATTGTGTGTGGGATGTTCCTAACTTTTTTATGTTAAATTTTTATTTTGTGGTATTTGCAGATTCACATGGAGTTGTAAGAAACAATACAGAGAGGTCTCACGTATACTTTCCCTAGCTCCCCAATGGTAACATCTGACAGAATTGTAGTACAATGTCACAAGCAGGACATGACATTGAGTCCTTCTGTTGCCCTTTTGCAGCCACATGACTACTTCACTACCTCCACCTCCTTGTCAACTCCTAGCAACCATGAATCTGTTCTGCATTTCTAGATTTTGTTCCATCAAGAATGCTGCAAAAATGAAATCGTAGAGTACATAACCCTTTGAGACTGTTTTTTTCACTTGGCATTCTTTGGAGTTGCATCCAGGGTGTTGCATACGTCACGATGGTCCTTTTTATTGCTGAGCAGTGTTCCATGGTATGGACATACTACATTTCATTTAACCATTCACCTGTTGCAGGACATCTGGGTTGTTTCCAGTTTCTAGCTTTATTACGACCAAAGCTAAAAGGATTATTCATGTACATGTTTTGTGTGATCATAAGTCTTTATTTCTCAGAGGTAAATGCCCAGGAGTGTAATTGCTAAGTCATACAGTAGTTACAGACTTAGTTTTTGGTGAAACTGCTAAGCTGATATCCAGAGTGGCCGTACAATTTAACATTTCCACCAGCACTGCATGAGTGATCCAGTTTTTCCACATCCTTGCCGGTATTTGGTACTGTAACCATTTTTTATTTTAGCCATTCTGATACATAGTGGTAATAACTCATGGTGGTTTAAATTGCTTTTCCCTAACGGCTAGAGATGTTGAACATCGTTTCATGTGCATGTCTGTCATCTGCATGTCCTCTTCTATGGTAGACTGTCTCTTCATGTCTTTTGCATATTTTCTAATTGGGTTTTTTGGGTTTTGCTGTTGAGTTTGAAAGTATGTCTATTCCATCTTCCTGGGAGTGGAAACCTACAATATTTTAAGAACATCATTGTGTGCAATGAACTGCGCACATTTAAAGCATGCAGTTTGGTAAGTTTTTATTTACGTATACATCTATTAACTTAACAAACTGATCGTAAAATTTATGTGGACCTGCAAGGACCTAAAACAGCTGCACAATTTTGAAAAGTGATAGTTTGTGGACTTCCTGTCTTCAAGACTGAATACAAAGAGTTAGTGGTCAAAATTTAGTCACCAACCTACTGTGGTATTGAAATAAGCATTGACAAGTAGTTTGATGGAACTAGAAATAGACTCGTGTTTATACAGTCATTCCATTTAGTTACAGTGACAACACAGGAATCCAATGGGAAAAGGAAAGTCTTTTCAATAAATTGTGATAACCGACTCATAGCCCTCTGGAAAATAGCAAATCTCAAACTCTGCTTTATATCACAGCCCAAATTAATTCCAGGTGGATCATAGATCTCTATGAAATAATGAAAATCCAGTGAAACCAGAAGAGACCGTTCCATGGAGAGTATCCACGGTTCTCTCAGTAGCTCAGGTGAAAGGTAATAAAGAATTGAAAGAGGAAGAGCATCTGAGTGTCCACAGAGGGTAAACGGATTGGGAAGAGTCCACTTCTGGCTGTTGGAGCTAAGGAAGGAAAAGTTACCAAATGTAACTGTGACTTTGCCACTAGACAGCAGAGGAATTGTGAACATCTCAGCAGAAATGAGGAACGAAGAAACAGGAACGGGGACCACGTGCTCCCATTTGGATGTGTTATCAACATCTGAAACGTTCAGAAGGGTTGTGACCAATTTTCTTCTCATAACGACTGAAGAAAAATGCATAGATATTACAGTAAATGCAAGGGCCATGGTGAGCAGAAAGGGCTTGCCTCCGTGGAGAGCTGTTTGACTGGTTGGTGAATAACTGAGGGGCTAGGGGACCCTTGTCTTTCATCAGTGAGATAAGATGGGGTGGGAATGAGTGATTGCCAACATCCGGTGAATTTGGTTAAGACACTTTTCAGTGAACCAAATTGCTTTTTTCATGTGTCTGTTTCATATGGATCATCAGGTAGACAAATCAATGAGGTTACTGAACTAGTAATTTTTGAAAGCCTTTTTTAGTTTTCCAAGCATCAGTCCTCATGTCGGGTTGATGAAAGCACGGTTCTCCAGTCCGATAGCTTCTGCTCAGTGTTTTGAGATCTACAGTCTATAAACCTCACATCCATTGTTACAGGACAAATCTCATATACCCATGTACATATCAGAAATGCACAAGTATTTGATTATTAAATTGGAAAGATAAGAGGAAAATGCATATTACTATCACAAACAGTTCTGAAGAAAACTTTAAAACGAAAATAGAAGCAAGGTTGGAAATGTTAATTTAAATGTTTTGAATTTAAATTTTCCAAAGGAAAATACAGGTTCGTCTTATACAAACAACAGAAACCACTGTTTTACAATACATAACTACAATGATATTTGCAATCACACCAACTAATTAAATTTTGTTTGCTAGTTTATTTCCTATACAGATGAGACAACTCTTTCACGAGATAATGAAGTTCACTTTCACTAATTTCAAATTACAGGTCCTTTCGGATACTTTTTTAACTTAATATTAAATTATTTCTTTTGAATTCTGAAAGCTAATTTCATCTTTGGATTATTTTCTGTTGTCTCTTTTTATTTTCCCCTTTCCTCATTCAAGTTTGTACTAATAGATTGATGATTCTTCAGAGAAGAACTTAGATTTTATTAAGACATTGCAAAAAGTCTAACACAATGTCTTAAATATAATAGAGAAAGTAAATGAATGAATGAATTATGCTTTAAATACGTATCAAGCATTTGTGGTTTCATAATAGACTTTTTTGTGAAAATGTATTAATACTTTTATTATGATTTTTAAACAAATATTCTGTTATTAATGATTTTTTCTTATTTAAATAATATGAAACCTAGGAAGCAATGTGTCTGAGAAAACACCGCTTTGTAATGATGCATGACTCAATGTGTGATTACAGTTTTCTATTATTTAATCCAAGAAGAAATAGAAATCTGCTCAGACAAGACACAAATTTTCCTAAAGCCCTTTTGCTCCAATTTCAAGTCATTTTGGCTGAGGTCTTTCTTATAGAAAAAAATCACCTATTAAGATACTATTACTTTGCTTTTTTACATATTCTTTTATCTTAAATTTCTGCTAGATATTTCCATGTTTGTCGTGCTAATACTTAACCACACTCTCAATCGCTTGGAATTTAACATATCAAATTTAAATGCATTTCGTATCTCAAGAAGACATATTACAATTTCTCCAAATTCCTAATTTTTAACTCTGACGTTAATATTCTCAGCTAGATCATAGAGGTTATAAAGAGCCTTTGCTTCAAGAGAAAAGGATTTTACACTTCTTTCTACAACTCTGCGGGCACATTCTAAAACTTCAATAGCACCTGTAGATTCAAACTGAATTTAGGGCCCAAATCTCAAACCTTAAATCTTCTATACTTTCTTTCTCTCATATTCTCCATATCAACCAACTTCAACAACGTGAGAACCTACCTCCCCCCGTGTTTCTATGTGGAACAGTAGCTACCAATTGCAGTGTGGACTTTGCTGGGCAACCAGCATTACCCGTCTACTTTAATCTGCATGACTGCTGGATCCAGATCCAGTTTAGTCATTGGGAATTGGCTGCCAAATATTGGCCCTAGTGACTATCAGTTCTGGCTCTTCAAAAGCCCCACACCAACCACGAACCGTGAAGTAGCTTGGCTTTTTAATCCTGTCTTAAGAAGAGGGTCCTGAGACAGAGAGAAACCAAGAGACTCACTGGGCACAACACTGCTAGTAATTATGGGAAGCAAGGAGTAACCACAGGCATGTTCGACTCCAAGACATCAATACATCATGTGTGTTTCCACAGGCACAACCCTATTTCAGCCTTCATCATTTTTAACTTGAATATACCTCTAGGTTTCTATCTTCTGGTCTGTCTCGGATGTTCCACACAGAGTGGCCAGATGAACATGCTTTATGTTTTTTAATCTCTGTCCAAGTATGTAGAGTGATTTCTCACTACTTACTATTAAAATCCAATTTTTTTTTCTTCTTTTGTGGGGCTAACTTGAGAGGAGGTTTCCAGGGACAGGAAAAGACGAATTATAATGAATCTTAAAGAGCAAGATAAGGGATATAGAAAGGGACCTAGACTGAGGAGTCTAAATTTGTACTGGGCATTTGGATGGTACGTGTCCTTGTGAAAGCTGAAGTTTGGAATATATATATATGTACATACGTATGAATACACACATGTTAGTCATCTCAGTCTGCCATAACAAAATCGCATAGACTAAGTGGCTGAGACAACAGGAATTTATTTCTCACAGGCCGGGAAGTCCAAGATTAGGGTGCAAGTCAGTTCGGTTCCCAGGTGAGGGTTCTCCCGGGACTGTAGACGGCTTCCTTCTCTCTGGGTCCTCGCATGGTGAAGAGAGAGGCGGCTCTGGTCTTCTGCTTCTAAAGACACTAATCGCTTCATGGGGGCTCCACTCTCATGACCTCATGTAAATCTCTTCCCAAAGGCCCCACCTCCAAATACCGTCACACGAGGGCAAGGACTTCAACACATGAAGCTCGGGAGAGCACAAACATTCAGTGCATGACAATTAACAGACGAGAGACAGATTCTGGGATGGCAGTTGTAGGCATTTCTTTGATAAGCCGAAAGTCTAAATTCAAGAACATAAAAAGTGCATGGTTAGTAAAAAGAAATAGTTTTATAAAAGGCAACTGCCATTTTAAATCTCTTCTTTATGCCATGCTTTGTTCCTGATTTATGGAAACGTGGCAGGATGTCTATTTTTAAAAATAGGAAATGGATAGAGGGTCAGAAACGTGAGTTGCCCAAAGGTACACAGCTAGGTTGCACCTCTGGGGTTTTACTTGGTGTCCTGACTGTATGCAGCTGGCATTCTCTACCACACCAGAGGATCGCTAGATTGACAGCAGATGATGACATTCATAAAAAGTGTGGCAGTTTTCATATCTGGAGACTAGACCAAACTCTACTCAAGGCTCGTGTCCACCCAGAAAATGAAAGACCAAGACATTAAGAGCTGGAGCAGGTTTTGGCAGCCAGGTTTCCATCAGCTAAAGTGAGTTCAATTCCATCAGGGCCTTCACACTTAGTGATCACCTGCTAACTAGTCAGGGACTCCTCCAGACCGGACTTACCAGGAAAAGTAATTTACGGAAAAACCATTCACTTAGCTTTTCCCAAGATAGCTAAGCAAGGGTAGCACACACCTTAAATTAATATGATTTTTAGGGATAATTTGCATTTCAGTGTGTAAAGGATTTATTTTACATGTTCTGTAATAAACCACACATTAAGAATAAAACATACCCTCATTATCACCATGTTTGAAAGAATCAGTTTTTCAAATATTTTGTAGGTAAGAAATTAAATTCAATTAACGTTAATAGGCTATTTGTTGTCATTTTATGTAAAAATGATGATAAAACAGTGATGTTAATAAAGATATACTACATTGCATTTCCCAAGCCAGGAAAATTTATGGTGTTCACTGTAGATTGCTTGTATATGTCTCCATCAGTAACCTTCGGCATGACCTAAGTAAAATTTCAACGTTTAGTTTTTGTTCAAACGTCTGAATCCTATCTTTCCATTTTGCAAGAATATTTGTTGATATGTGACAGATTAGTTGACCTTTGAAGAGTATTTTTGGTTAATGTCTTAAAGAAATTGACATAAAAATAAAAATATGCTCCACAGGTTCTAATTGGGCGTCAATAGTCTGCACGTGGGTGCATGTACACTTTCTGTATGCATAGATTCGTACGGTTGGATTGTTAACAGCACAGTCAACCGCGATCATGTTACAGTTTATTACAGTCTCATTTACTGAACTAGCTATCTTTATCTCCACTTCTGCTTTATTGTTTCCTTATTGTGAAACCTGAAATAGCAGGTAATTAATTTCACACTCGCCATATAGAACAGCATGATGATCTGGAAATTCACGTAACAAATGGGCCACTTTTCCTGGGGGACCGTGTTGCTGCTGCCCTGTATTCGTCAAGGCATTGCAACGCGCAGTGCTTCGTTCCATTCCCATAAAACTTAGACCTTGACATTCAGTTCTATACCCTCTTAGCTTTTGTACAAAGAGTTTTTTATCTTAACTCCCCTAGATGAACATGCTAACTTATATTGTCGCACTCCAAATGCCTGAATGTTTAAACCTTTAAAAAAGAGAGCCAATTTTTCATATAAATCTTTATTGCAGGAAATTCTACTTATGCCAAGTGCTGAAGCATCTGAAGTTTGAAGTCATGTTACTTATTGCAGGATTTGTAGAGAGATGATATAAACTATCATGATTATGAAGGATTTATTTTAAGATAATTATCTTCTTTACTTCCTAAAGATTCCTGAAAGGATTTTGATTGTGGTAACAGCTTACTAATTATAGCCTGAACCTGAAGCAGGGATCTTTCTGAAACTGAATCCACAAAGACGATATTAAAACTAGTTGCCTGGGTCAATCTTTTTAAGCAACTGGTCATAAGAGAAAAATAAACAAATGAAAAAACTAACCAGATCAAATCAGATTTTTGGCAGTGCCAAAGACACTAATGGGCTGAATATCTTACTCTTAAATGGAAATTTTTTGTAGACGCAGCCTCAGGCGTATATAGAAAGCATAGCTTGCTTTATTTTTGTTTTGACTCAAAGGTCTGGCCTAAGATTTCCACAGCCTTTGTCTTGAATAGTATTACTGGATCATTGCTCACAGGGGTTCACAACCCTGACTGTGTCTAAAACATAACGTTTTATTGTCTTCAAGAAAATTATGACTTTTGTGAGATATAGTCATAAAATAATGAGATGTTTCTTATATTTCTTATAAATTAGCAGTGAAGGTAATTCTAAAAGAGAAGTTCCAAAGAACATGTTGAATAATCGGAGCTTTATTGGAAAAAGCACTCAACCTCTAGATACGACCATCTTGAAGGACAACGCTTGTTTTGTTATAAAAGTTCTGATATATCTTTGTTGTAAAACCAAACAGAACAATACAAAATCAATCACATCATTTTAGTTTCCCCATCGATATCGATCGTTGTGGAGTTATAGAAAGCTGAAGATAATGTGTTTTTCTGCAAGTGTTTCTTCTTGGGGATCTTGGCTTGTTAAGCATAGCTTATGCCATTTGTGAGATAAACCTGCTGTAAACCAAAGAGACAGTAAGATAGGGTGGTTGAAGAGGCTCAGCAAAATGATGAAGGAAAGAGCCAGGAGGACCTAATTCTTCAAGTCTTCCTCTAGCCTAGGTTTATGAGATGAGGTTAAAATGTGGGTCCTCGAGAACCTGTGTGGTTTAGCCCAGCTTCTGAAGGTGGGAGACAAGAGATGTGCTGTAGGCAGAAGAAGTTCCGAGAAATAAAAGAGGGCACGGAGCACTTCCTGACATTCTCAGGGACGGGCTACTGGGTGAGTGCGACCAGCACAGCAGCTAGCGTGGACATGAGGATTCGACTCTCCTGCAACTTGTGGTCACAGTTAATCTGTCAAGTTCATTTCAAATGGTCTGCTCTTAGGCTCTTATTCTTTTTCTTTAAATCACAGAACAAATAGAGACGAGTGGCTGAATTTTTTCACCCAGGACTCAAGGTGAAAGAACTGGGGAGTATGGAAAAAAGCATCAACAGTATGAATCTGGATTTCCCAATCTACTCATTATTAGAACCAGTTCAATCCTCTGTATTTGCAAGGAGCCATCCTATAGTAAATCAGATGGTTTGCCTATTTCTTCCAACTGTCCCTTATCCCTGAACAACTCCTAGGGTAGGAAAACCTCAGGAACTCAATCAACTATCGAGGCAGCCTGGTTCTTCCTTCCTCACTTTGCTGTCAGTTGCCTTTTGCCTGTGAGTTTGGGGAGAAGGTTGTGGCAGTGGAGCAAGAGGCAGGATTCAAAGTTAGCCAAATGGTTTCCTCACACAATGCACACCAGTTCCACCGTTGTTCCTAGAATCTCCCTTTGTGTATTAATTAAAAAGTCTCCTTCTTTTTGAAACTGCATTCAAATTTTGTCGTGAATGTGCCCAGGAGAGGCTATCCTAGCCACTGGGACTCAGCTTTTGTAGGTGATGGTCATGTTCAGCTTTGATGTCTTAGCAAACAGCACTTGTTGGAACCTCAGATCTTTCTTTATTTTTACTTTTTTCGGCAAAGTGGTTTAGTCGACACAGTAGCTAGGACCTGAGACTCTTCTTGGAGAAACAGTACTAAAACTCTTCTCAGAGGGATGGATGTGGTTGCTCCTTCCTCCAGGACCATGTAGACTCCAACATAGGGCCACACTGCCTTTGGTATTGCTGAGTTCCTGGATGAGGGGGCAGAGGAATTGGGCTAAAGTCGAAACACTTGGCACACAGCAAATCAGAGGCTGAGGGGCTATCAGGGAAAAGCACTAGTGACAGCAGACGCTTAGCTTGTGAAAATAAAATGGAACAGAATATTAATTAGTGCTGTTACTGTGCGGTGTGAGATTTGAACCATCTATTTCATCTTGTCTATAAAATCTTCTATGAACTCAAAATCCACAAGCTGCTTAGTATATTTGGACGTCCTGAACCTTTTTTTTCCACTTGTACACCTTGTTCACAGCAGCGTTATTTATAAGAGCCAAAAGGTGGAAACAACCCAAGTGTCCATTGACAGATCAATAGATAAACAAATTTGGTGTATACATACAGTGTAATATTGTTCAGCCTTAAAACAGAAGGAAATCCTGTGGATGTACCTTGAGGGCATTATGCTGAGTGAAATGACAAAAAGGACAAAAACTGTATCATTCCACTCATATTACATCCCTAGAGTAGTCAAATTCAGAGAGGCAGAAAGTAGAATGGTGATTTCCAGAGCCTGAGGGGAGAAGAGAATGCGGAGTTGTTTAATGAGTAGAGAATTTTTGTTTGGGAAGATGAAAAAGTTTCTGGAAATGGATAGCAGTGATGGTTGCACAACAATATGAATATACTTAATGCCAATGAACTACATTTTTAAAAATGGTTAAAAATGGTTAAAATTTTATCAAACAGTGTATACACACATACCAGTTGACCCAAACTGAGAAAGATTCAGCCCGCCTAGATGAGGAGACAGCTGACGATGTAAAAGCAGCAGACTTCCCTAATTCACCTACTACAAATGACTTTCTTGTAACAGCAAGTAGCCAGAAATAGACGTAGGTCAACTTGAACCCAAATGTTGGGGGAAATCCATAACTTTGAGGTTCTTTGGAAAGGAATTTACCATGAGTTATTCTAGTTTTATAATTTTGCATGACTTTTCATTTTAAATTCAAATTTAAATAAATTGGTATGATTGAAAGTACCTAGTAAAGATCACATATTTGAATTCTAGAATCCAGGTCTTCTCTGAGAAGCAGGTTGGGGTCTGACACCCAAGGGTATGCTCTTTGACTGTTACTGGATTCAGTTGGACATTATTGACCTAATCTTTTAAACCTTGTTTCTTGTTGCTAAGCAACTCACTTGCTCAACGGACAATTAAATCATTCACTCCCCTTTGTCGCTCTTCACGGAAAGTGGAGTAAGGGAGTAAGGTGGAGCCTGAATATTCCATACATGGTTATTCAGTTAGTTTAAGAAGAAACTAGAAAATTTCTTCATTATAAATCCACTTGGATAATATTGCATCCCATTTGGAAGCATAATTAAAATATTTGGAACCCATACCCATGGAAATGATGCCAAGTTTACATTGTTGCATTCACTAATTCACAGTTGTTGAGGAAATGACTACAGGATAGACTGAAATGTTGGAAGCATCTACGAGACGTTAAACTATTAAAGAATACAGGTCGAAAGTGCCCAGCAGAGATCAGTTAAGAGGCCCAACATTGTTAAATTTAACACGGCTAGTTATACGCAGCTCAGTTCTGTAGACTATGTGTCAAGTTGAGAAATATCTTATGTTCCAATTTATAAAAGGACCTTCCTCTTGAGTAGTGTACTGAGAAGAGGAAAACAAAGTGTTAAAAGGTCCCAGATGGTATCCTAGCAACTTACTTAGGGTCTTGGAAACAAAGACTTGTGCATTGAATCAGTTCCAGGAATTTGTAGCACTGGCCAGTGTCGAGATGGGAACTTCCAAGCCAAGAATGAGAGGTGATAATTATTATATGCCAGGTGCTGTTTGTTATCAGTGGGCTGACTTCTTCCATTTTCTTTCCTCCGATGAACATAAGATGACTGGAGTTTTCGTTAGTGCTGTTTCTCCACAGAAAAGTCTGTTTCCACCCAAAATTATCAAAAGGTTGACAAATGTATAGTGAATATTTACTACAAAGTCTGAATAGTTACATAAGCTAAATTGTTTAAACCTGTCCACAGTCTTTGAAAATACCTATTGTTACCCACGTTTTACAGATGAGGATACTGATGCTCACAAGGACCATGTGATCTACCCTGAATGAAGTGTCTGGTCACTGGCCTGAGTGGGACCAGAACCCAGGTCTCTGGTGTGTATTAGAGCAATGGAGTTGCACAGTTGCTCCTAATGAGCAAAGATGACTATGATATTTGCCATATAAGTCAGTTCTATTCATCTCTGGGTTTGTAGGTCAACACAGAGCCCCAGGAGAATTCTCAACTATTAATACACAGTTCTTCCTTCAGGCTAAGGGATGTGTGTGCTTTGTTCTCACTTAGGTTAATTCACTTCTCAAGGAAAGCTTTCAGTGTTGCTGTCATATTGCTGGGTTCGTCTCTTTTTACTTTTTTTCTCAGCTCTGGTTTAATACCGCGACCTCTAAACATACTTTTTCCAGATTCCTCTCTGATCTTCAAGTTTTTCTAACCTACCCAAACTTCATCAAGATTCCTGGGCAGAAATCATTTCTCTTGAGCTTTTGTGTTGAAATGAATTGGTTTTAGTCTTTAGTCTTCGAAAATAATGGTCAGTTGCCACGATTTCACATTTGTTTACTTAAATGCACAGACTCTTTCTGTCTTGTGAAATCTGGTCTGGGTCAGCATGTGCTGATAACCTACAAATCACGCCCCAGGATCCTACATAGGAATAGCTCTGTCTTTATTTGTCTTCCAATTAGAATCTCTGCATACCATCAGGTTTGTAATGGATTCACTCCAAGTTTTTGGCCAGAAGCGATTTAAATTCTTGCCTGCCTGCCTTCCACTCAGCATCTCTTAAATAGGTAGTGGAGGCTCAGTGACAGTTTGACTCATGGTTGTTTGCTGTTTTCAAGATTAATTTGGAAAGCACTATGGGAGAACTCACCTAAAGGTGTAAATTACAAGGAACAGATTTCGAAGAATTAAATATCTTTAAACAGTGGTGCTCTTACATGATACGACCAACAGGAAGTTTACCGTGATGCTCTCCCCTTGGAGTTTATACTCTGTCACAAGCCAGTGCAAACTGCTGATAAAAAACCAGATGCGCTAATATCTTTTATTTCCTATATTCCTTTCCCCGGAGTCTATTCTTTTGATAAACAGTAAAATGGTACATGCAGTATTAACGCTGTTCCAGAATGCATCTTTAATATTTTTACAATGTGAGATTATCAGAGAGAAGAGCAAAAAGCCACAAATTACGCAAACCTTCCCACTGCGATTGAAAAATTTGGCTGCGGATAAAAATTGTCACTGGTAATTGCAGAGTCAGAATGAATTGTGGCCCAAAGGCACTCGAACAGAAGGTCTAATGCAGCTTGCATCTCACAGAACGACAGCACATGTGGCCATTAAGTTAAAAACAAAGAATGTACAGCTTGCCACCATGGAGCCACCAGCGTGGTTGGGTTACGGGTGGAACGTGACCTTGCAGGCTGCATATGTCACCTCATATCATCACCACAGTGAATTTAGAAATAAAAGCTGTTTGTATAAAGTGGGGCAGCTAAGCTCAGTTGTAGACATTTGTTTGGAGCCCCCTTGCCTACATATGTGAAATCATACATGTATTTGCCCTGTTTATTTTCGATTTAAATGACAACTATTCTTTTCAAACCTTTGTAAAGGTTGACTGCGATTTCACACTTGGCTCATCTAAGAAGTCATGTGGTTGCTGGTGATTCTGTTACACAAACACTGAGAAACGGCCAACACCAGACACAAGCACACACAGTAGTTTCACCCACGCCCTGAAGTTCAGGACCTCCAGACCCGTTGAGTCAACGTTTATGCTCACCAGGGAAAGTTGGTTTTGGATGTGGTACCAAACCTGTGGAAATTTCTTCTTTATTTAACTAGATGAAGCACCAAGCAAAACAGCGTTTACTGACTAGCAGAATCGCAGTGGAATTCCACTGGGCTGGCCACGCGGGATTTCCATTTTCGATGCCGGGATCTTCAAGGGAGGGGGCACAATCTAGAAGCCGGTCAGATGTCCCTCGGCAGATGCTTCCTCCTCTTCTGGAAAATGGGCGCCATGCACATTTCTATCAGTTTTCATCTTTTCTACTTAGAAGTGGGGAGAAAGAAACACCCTGAAAAAAGATTCTTTCTGAGGAATGAATGGAAGAGATGTCTAAAATAAAGGCTCTTTTTCATTACATAGATCTGCCAGGTACAAAAAGGTAACAAGCACAGACTAAAACCCAAGTTAAAAATAAAATGGAGTGAGCACTGAAGAGCGCTGTGAGCAGCATTCACGCTAAGAGTACTGTCGCACAGACAAACTAACTTATTTATAAAATATTTTTAGTGTCTTTTTAAGCTTGATTCATTATGTTGAAAAAGATTTTACAGTTCATCATAAGGTCAGCTATGCTTTCCTCGTGTGAACGAAACCACCAACAGGTGAAAAGACAAGAGATAACATTCATTATGGTAGAATAGAAAAATTAGCAGCAATTCCTAGGGACTGAGATCTTAATTGTTTAAAAATCACCTAATTACAGTCTCCTCTTGACTGTTAGTACCAGAAACACAGAAGTAATTCGTGAGGGGAAGGTTCAGCTGTCTCCGGTGCCCAGTGCAGTGTCACCAGCACCTTTGGTGTAACTAATATCAAAGCAAAAGAATATTATAGTATTGATTACATGTGAGTCTCAGCTTGAACAGTTATGTTATGCTTGATTCCATTCAAATCACATCCTTTCAAAGACTTCAATTCAAGCATTATTCTGCAGTATTGGTTTAACAAACCTTTTTGAGATGACAATTGTTGTGATTCTGGGCTTTTTTATTGTATAAATTTATTTTGTTGATGGAATTCTGGTAAACTTGAACTATAGGCGTTGCCCGGAGGATGGAAGCTGGCACAAGGCTCTCTATACATTATTAGACTGTAGTCAGTTTTGCACAGAAATGGCTACATTATGTGTGGTGTCGCACCTTACAAAGACATTATACATTTTAAAAAGATGACGTCGGGGACGTGTTCAGATTGGGGAAAAGCAAGGAAATGTGGAGTTTGCCTGCCCAGAGAAAACAGGACAACAATGACAAAGATAGAAGTGCAATCTTTTTGTGGTTTTCACCATAACCATTCTTACATATACTATTTTTTCACGTCTATGTTCCTTTAAAGAAGAAATTAATGCATCTTCTTAAGACTTGAAAAGATCATTTCTAGTGAAAAGACTGTGAGCCTTTTTGATATATTTAATGCTTCAAATCTTCCAAATCGGGAAACTCACTACCATACCGCGCTCCTAGGTCATCTAGTGAGCTCCAGAACACTGTCCCCTTCTAATCTCGCCTCCACTTGAGAATGCTCTTTCTAAAACATAAACAGGATCATGTTATCTTCATCTTCCTACTAAGAGTAAGTCAAAAAGAATCACCTTGAAAAGTATTGTTTTTGGTTTATGGGTGGAAGAGTTGTCTAACGCAAGTGCTATTTTTTTATTGTGTAGACCTGCCAGGTCCAAAAACATAACAATCACACACTGTAAAACCCAAGTAACAGATGAAATGAACTGAACACGAAATAGCAGTCTGAAAATCCATATTAAAAATGCTGCTGCACTGGCTGACAGCCTGAAAACTTTCGATAGGTCCCTATTGCCTACAAGGTGACTTTGAAATCCCTTAGCGTGGTACGAAAGGCCATATACGATGTCCCTTTCAATCTCTGCAGCCTTATCTTTTTGCCATTCTCCTTGAGACACTCAATGCTCTGGGAAGACCAAGTTACTCAGCAGTCACAACAGAAGCCAGGGGGTGTTTGAGTCCCTGTGCCTTTGTGAGTACACACCTCTACCTGGAAAGCTTATAGTTATCTGGTAAATTCCTACTTAGCTTTCGACGTCCAGTCCAGATTCTTTACATTATCAGATTTGTAGGGGGCTAGCAAAATTTATTTGCAAAAATGTGGGGGCAACACGGGGTTGCTGAAGTTTTATTTTGCAAAGTAAAGATGTTAACATCAAATAAACACATGTAACAAACAAGTCATCAGCTACCATAACATCATCTCACAAAAAGGAACATTTTAACATCGGAAAGGAACAATGTAAATAAACCCAACAAAAATAACAAATTAGCCTTTTGGAAATATCAGCCTGTTTCTTGTTTATCTCGTTTGAGTCTGGACTGGCAAAACTTCACTAGACAGGAACTATTTTACACAGAAGTATTTTAGAAAATTTTTCCTGGCAGAGCCAAATAGGGCAATCGCTTTCTATTCCAGGTGATTGGTACAATTCTTGTTGTGCACTGCAGGTATTTTTTTCTGCGTGCTGTTTCCCTGTCTAAAAAGTAAATTATTAATGGCATAAAGTAAGTCTTATTCATCTCACTATCATCCTCACCTAGCTGAATGCCTAGCATATAATGCAAACACAACGTTGGCTGAATGAATGAAAGATCTAATAAATGAAGACAATACATCTGACTGTTGGACAGCTTTAGCTGTTAGAAAATTTCTTACGCTGAATTGAAATTCTTCCCTGGATCTTCCAGTTCTCCTGCAAAGAACAACTCTATTCTCATTCCCAGATAGTAAACCTTCAAATACTCAAGCCGATCTTTTTTCTCTAGGCCACGAACATCAGTTTCTTAAAAAATTGCTAGTAGGAAAACGCTTAGACACTTTGCAATTTGCTGTTCCTTCATCAAGTCAATCAAGCTGATTTTTACCCTTTGTAAACTATGGCCATACTGTGGGGGCATCGTGTACACAGATTTGGATCCAGCCCTTACTTAGCCATTAACTAGTTGGAAGTGCAATCTGAGATGATTGACTAAAATTTTCTGGATTTGGTTTCACTATATGTAAAATTGGAATGATAATGATGATTGAAAATAACGTATTTAGAATCTCTGCAGGTGGTCTGGAATAAAGGATGTGCTCAATTAGCCACTATAAAAGACAAACCTAATAAATAATGACACAACAGAAAAGAAATACATATGTCATTCCCATAACTGTCCAAGGCAGATCCATGCAGGTAGGATGGGGTTGGGGGACTATGAATTGAATGATTTTATCCCCCCTAAATTTTTACATTGAAACCCAATCCCCATTGTGATGGTATTTGAAGGTGAGGCCCTTGACAGATGATTGGGTCATGCAGGTAGATCCCTCATGAATGGGATTAGTTCCCTTATAAAAAAGACCCCAGAGAGCTCCCTTACCCCTTCCGTCATGCAAGGACACAGTCAGAAGATGGCTGTCCATGAACCAGGGAGCAGGGTCTCCCCAGACACCGAATCTGCCAGTGCCTTGACCATGCATTTTCCAGCCTCCAGAACTATGAAAGAAAATGTTTGTTATTTGTCACTCAGTCTATGGTATTTTTGTTACAGGACCCCAAACGGACTAAGACA
The DNA here is from genome assembly GCF_021613505.1 of Equus quagga. NCBI lineage: Eukaryota > Metazoa > Chordata > Mammalia > Perissodactyla > Equidae > Equus > Equus quagga. Next base: position 82,124,895 of record NC_060282.1, on the reverse strand, counting down.
GGGCTGAACTCCAATAGTCTTTCAGAGACCCAGGTTGTCTTTGACATGGGCTTCCAGTCAGCCAAAGAGGGGACAGAACAGAATACAGGAGCAGGAAAGGAAGTCTTTTATGTGCCAGACCTGGAAATGGGATATGTCACATCAAGCCCCATTCCTGGCTGGGACTCACAGGGTCATGCCAAGGTTCAAGAGAGGCTGGGAAATGAGGCCGAGCCAAGTGAATCAGAAGAGAGGGAGGATGGAACTGGATGAGCGATGCCAGACCATGCAGTTAGCTCAGGGAAGTCTGTTACATTAGATTAAGATGGCTAATGTTATTTTGTAGTCTCATTTTATTGTGGGATCACCTTAGATTTGTGGACATGTTCACAATTTGTGTGTTTTTAAAATATAAATTGCTGTCTTCTCTTCTGTAAATCTGGGCAATAATTTTTAAAATAAAAATATTCTTTATTCTTAGCTAATTATAAAAGAAAAACATATTGACTCTGATAATTTGGAAAATACATGAAAGCCTGAAAAAGAAGAGTAAAAATCGTATAACTTACATAAACGGTGATAATAATAACTATCTTTAGGATATTATGAAGATAAGATTTTATAGATATGGTGATATGTGTTGGACACACTGGCTTCCAGGGTTAACAGTACAAGCATTACAGTTATGTTCCTATGCAAATATACACATTTTTTAACAAAAATTACATCATTGTCTTTCGTTATTTTGTGTGGTTGGTTTATAAAATATATTATGAACATTTTCTTTTGTAATTGTATTCATTTTTCTATGCTGAGCAACAAATTACTACAACCTAGTGGCTTAAAGCAACATACATTTTTTTTTATTTTACAGTTTCCATGCATCAGGAGTCCAGGCTCAGCATAACTGGGTTCTCACTCAGGGTCTCAGGCTGAAATGGAAGCGATGGCTGGGCTGTGTTCTCATCTGGAGCTCCTTTCCTTTCCCAAGCTCCCTCAGGTCATTGGACAATGAGGTAGGTTCCTTCCAGCTGTAAGACTGAGGTCCCTATTTTCCTGCTGGCTGTTGGCTTGGGGTCACTCTCAACTCCAAGGGGCTGCCTGAGGTCCTAGCCACTTCGCTGCCTCTTCACGGAAGCTCACTTCTTCAAGGTCAGCAGAATAATACCTCTCATGCTTTGAATCTCTTATTTCAGGAGGCTCCCTGTCCCTTTTAAGGCTAAATTGATTAGGTCAGGCCCAGCCAGGATAATCTCCCTTTTGATTATTTCAGTCAATTGATCTGAGACCTTAATTACACTTGCAAAATTCCTTGATATTGGTCATAGGAAGCAACCTAATTACAGGAGTGAAATCCTCCCTACCCACAGATTCAGGCAACTTTCAAGGGGAGGGGATTGTACATGGCTTATTCCCTGGGGGAGGGGATGGGACACAGGAGTCTTGGGGGCCTTCTGAGAATCTGCCAGCTGCAGTCCTTCATTTTCTCGTGCAGGTTGCAGTAGATGTTAGTGCTGGTGGCCATACATTTGTGATGATCCATCCTTTGGGTGCAGGGTGTAGTGGCTCTTCTCTGCCCCCTTGCAACCAAGTGTGGCTACATACTTCCTTTGGGCAATGAATCGTGAGAGGAAGCGATATCTGTCACCTCTGGATGGAAGTCTTAAGAACCAGTGTGGGATTTAGCAACTTTTACTTTTTCTGACACAGCAGCCAGGAATGAATGAGAAGGGGCTGGTTTTCCCTCAAACTTGAGTGACTCTGGTGCACAGAGCCCTGTGGCCAGCCCATGATGGGCATGGGCACAAGCGAAGCATAACATGTGTTGTTTAAAATCAAGTTTCATATCTGTTATAGCAAGAAAATTTCTCCTCTCATCTTAGATACACTATACTTTTTGCCTATGGATAGAATTTCTCATATATTCTTGCTGAATTTTACTCTACTGGTTTTGATCCAGCTTTCCAACTTGTCAAAATGATTTTGAATCTGATTCGATTATCGCCTTAGTGATGCCTTTAGTTTGGGGTCACCTGAACATTTGATAAGTAGCCTTAGATGTCTTAGTCCAAACAAAGAACACAAAGATTGGTTATGACTGGGTCAATGACCGAGCCCTCTGCCACGTCCCCAGAGAGGTCCTTAATGTGACAAAGAGCCATCCTCTAGCACTGTTAGTTCAACAGTCGTGTAAAAGGCGTGTCCGTGATTTACTGTTCAAAAAAAATTAATATGGTTACTGAAATAAAGATGATATGATAAAATAAAAACACAATATTATGTCATGAGTTACATTTTTTTAGCAGTCTTATTAGGCTGCAATTTACATACCATGAAATTGACTCGTGAGTGTGTCTGATTTATTGATGCTCATTTTCCCTTCCCGTTTCCTCCATCAGCCTTCTTCCAGAAGCTGTGCATCGCCCCAGCACTACGAAAGGCTGTGTCCTCCTCACGCCTGCTCAGTGGACGTCCTCTGTCTTTTCCTGGAAGGCTTTCCTATGCTGGCTATCTTCCAACATCGGTGCTGTCAGAGGCGTTGTCCATGTCACACTCTTGGACTCCAGGCTCATCTAGACTATCTTATGGGAGACTTGCTTCAATTCTCCAACATCAACTACGTGGGGTAAATATAGATTTGCTTTTTTAATTCATATTGTATTTGTCCCCCAGCATCTGAAAACTATCAATCAAATCAAGGTCAAGATAATACTCGTGAAATTATAAAAATACATTTATCTCCTTCCTTGTCCCTCTCTCTCTCTATATGATTTACATATTCATGATAGTCAGCATTGTGAATTTCTAAGAATATAAACCTAACAACCTGGTTTCCAGCCACACAGATTGTACACTTTGGTTATACATAGAGTAAGCATATGTTCTAGTTTGCCCTGGGCAGTCTTAGGTTACTTCTTCGGTCTCAGGGTAAGTATTAACTGTTCCCTCTTTTAGTCTCAAATGGGACCTCTTTTGGATGACAAATTATGTAAATCACCCCAATATGGGGCTCAAATTAAAAAACAATTTTTGCTAATATCACCAGAAAGGTTCAACCAGCCCTGCCTCCCATCTGCTCCCCAAGGTTGAAGTTAGCAGGGAATACCCGGAATGTGCAACTCCCACAGTGAACAAGCTATCGTGTAGTATAAAAAAGTCAGGAAAGGTCATCAGGTTGCTCTGTCAGCAGAAGTGACACCTTATGCTTTCACTCACTTGGGGATATACCAGAAAAATGAATATCGACGTTTTTCTACACAAGCTAATTGATACTTGGTAGTTAAGAAAATGTCTGGAAAACACACTTGCTCAAATTTCTAGGAGAATTTGTGTCACCACTTCCCAATTCACACATTCCCATACACAGCAGCCCCAAGGGTGCTGACATTTTTCAGCATAATTTTTTCAGATAATTCATAGGATTGTTATGAGAACTAAAAAACAACATAACATGATAAGATGTGTGCAAGTAATCTCTCTTAGAACCCAGCACAGCAAACGTTAGACTTTATCTCCTGTGTGAATTCTTATTACTTTAAAGTGGCTGCCAAGAGCAGTGTTGGAGAGAGAGAATGAGACCGTCTCTAGTTAGAGAGGGAAGGAATGCTGTGGTGGACGCTGAAGTCTGTCACAGGTACCGGAAGGGGGCAGAGTGTCCTCAATGCTCATTGGTACATTTCCCCTCTGTGAAATAATTCATATTTAGAATTCTCACTTTATATTCTTTCTGAATATTTTTTACTCCCAAGTACGTTTATTGTTAATTTTCTTGGATATTAAAATTTTCAAATTGCTGTTCTCCTTTGAGCAGTCTAAAGACATCATGCAGGAATCATAGTTTTTCTCCTTCACTTGAAGATGTTTCCTCCTGCAGGAACCAGGATGTCGTGAACAAGCCCGTGGTGTATGAGCTTTTGGTGATGACACAGGGAAGAATGATGAGACAGAAGCTGTTAAGTGCTTCTTTGTTTTGTTTCAGACTCAGCGTTTTCAAATCCGACCTATTTGAATAATATCCAAAAATGTTCTGAACACATGAGTACTCAGTTGTAAAAAACGGATGTTCCTTATTGTCTAAGAATAGGAGAGCCGTTGGCAAAACTGTGAGGGAGGCAGAGTTTGTCTTTGATGCTATTCGCCTCTGTGCTCAGTCCCCTCACCAACCACAATCCCGATCTTGTTTATGTGTTTCCTCCAGTCCCCCTTTCTCACCCCTGGCCTCAGCACTTTCATGATGTAACTGAGAAAAGAAGTCATTTTGAAGAGTAATTTTCACTATTTGTCACTGTCTTAATCGTTTACCCTCCATGTCTCCCCCTCCAAAAGGATTTGGATTTAAAAAGAAGAGAATGTTAAATCCAAAGAAATACATTGTTAATGGGAGAATTTTAAGCATTTATAATTTGTCCTGGAGAGACAATTTTGCAAATAAGCCTTCATGTCATCTCACAAATAAAATATTTTACACACACCTGCACATGTGATTTCTTATTCCACCTATTGTCAAGGTTGGCTCTGACTGGAACACTATGTATAATATTTCCAACACAATATTCAAAGCCATCTATAAATCTGTAATCTGACCTCACTTTACACATCCTCCCCTGTTGTTCTTCTCTTTCTAAATTGAAGCTCCTGCTCCAAGAAATTTACTGCACTTCATGTCTGGTTTGCTCATTCTTATCACTATTCTTTCATAAATTTCATCTGTCTCCAATGATTTTTCTTCTCTATTCCACCTATTTAAATCTTTTAAGATTCAGATTGATCTCTGTTTTTTAACATCAATCTAGTATTCGTTGAACTCATTCCTGTGAATTAAATAGTGATAGATATAGTGAATTATACTAATGGGCTCAAAGACAACATGCAGTCATGAAAAAATAAGAATAAAAATGAAATATAGGACTGAGTGGTGTGATAGAATAATGGCCCTCCAAATATGTCCACGTTATAATCCTCAGAACCTGAGACTATGTCAGGTTACACTACGAAATGGAAATTTAGGTTGTAGATGGAATTAAGGTTGCTAATCAAGATAAGGAGATTATCCTGGTTCATCCAGTTGGGTCCAATGTAATCACAATAGTCCTCAAATGATGGAAGAGGAAGGCAGAACAATCAAAACAAGAGGATGGTGTTCTGAGAAAGACATGAACAGCCACTGCTGGCTTTAAAGATGAAAGGGAAGTATGAGCCAAGGAGCAGAGGGAGCTTCTAGCAGCTGAAAAGGCAGGAAAGTGGATTCCCCTCCGGATCCTCCAGAAAGGAAATGCAGCCATGCCTGCACTAGATTCTAGGTCGGTGAGACCTCTTGCATACTCTGACTTGTTGAGCTGTAAGCTAATACATTTGTGTCATTTTAAGCCACTAGGTTTGTCTCAAGTTTTCACAGCAGCAATAGAAAACTAATACAAGCATGAGGAAAGAATCGGGATTCCAATAAGACATTGACAGGTGAGCACAGAGTGATTAAGTGTTTGAACATATGTCATGTTAGGCATAGTTGAAGAAACTGGAAACATTTACTTGGAAAATGGTTAATTGAGTTGGGTTTATAATAATTACATTATATATTTTATAGGCATATGGAAAATAGTTTAGTTGCTAATGTTTTTAATTGTATATGCTAGTCTTCATTGTAGGATCTTCACACTCCTATGTTCTTCAAAACAGTCATATGAGCTAGATACTCCTGTTATTTTCCATACAAAATAAATTGAAACACAGAGAAGTTAAATAACTTGCCCCAAGGTCTTACAGCTACTAAGGAGGAGATGGGACTTGAATGGACACAGTCTGACTCCAAAACCTCTATTCTTAGTTAGTGTGCTGTTCTGAAAGAGGGAAGCCATTTATTCCGTATGATTTCCAAGGAAAAACTGGGATTGGAGAGGTGGAAATTACAGTGATTCACACTCGTTGTGATGAAAGAAGAAATTTTAAAGCATGAAGCTCTCAATGGTTAATTTGGTTGAGATGTGATGCAGATTGATTTGGTTGAGGCATGGTAGGGATGTGGTTGAGTAAAGGCAGAGATTTATTGCTAGAGAAGGAATCAACTGTGTCCTGATCAAGCACATCAAGTGAGAGAGAAGACAGTAGGTCGTGGAAGAGCCTGACTCTTTGGCAGAAGTGGAAACGTAGTGGGGAAAGACCTGGGATACTTCAGCTCCTTGTGTTGGCCGCAGAATAACACAGGATGCCTGAAAGAATTCCATGGCTGCCAGGAACACAGGACAGGGAAAAAGCTCTAGAGAACTGACTGTTAGCATATATACTGATTATCTACGTATGACAAATAAAGAAGTAATTCTATCATATATCCTAGGCTGAAACAGTAAGATCAATAAAGTTGCGTTAATGTTTAGGACAAAAACTTGGTTTACACTAAATATTCATGCTGAAAGCCGCTTTACGTCAAAGGAGCTGATTTTTATCTTGAATGCTGAATATTGACCCTGTAATTTGCAGTGCTTCTACCTGAAAATGTAGCCGTAAATAAAGAATAAGGGACAATCCTTTAAACAATAGAATCGATTAAAATTACCTCCATCCCATAACGTTTATAGGCTACGTGAAACACAGACACACTTCATTGACCCTGCAAATTGACATCTTTCTGGATTTGGAGCCAAGTAAGTGATTTTTCCATTTCAGTGTCTTCCTCTCATTTTGGTTAGAATCTCCACTAAGAGGCTTTTCGTTCCTCTTTATTTGAACACCCTACACGTGCTGAGTATCCCGCAAGAGTAATGTTTTCTGTCCATTCAGTTGTAGTCGAAACTTTATATTGACCATGTTTACAAGATTTGATTTCTTTTGTTCTTACTTCAAACAATAAATTTTCCCAATGATATCCACGGTAGCTGGCTTAATATTTTGGTTGACACTTGGAGAATTATCCACACATTTTAAAACACCTTGTAACTAAAACCAAATATTCAGATGCAAGACCTGTGGAACAGGGCAAAAGATCTACTTCTTTAAAATAACTTGTTCCTGGGGCAAAATGTGAAAGTAATCTTACACATGGTTACAAGAGATCTGGACTTTTTTCCTTAAATTCTTTTTTAGAACTTTTGTTTTTGAGAAATTGGTCCTTGAAAAGTCATAAGACGAATTGAGGTCTATTAATTTATCACATCTTTGAAGATAATGGTTGTGTGTGTGTAAGTGACAAGAAAGGCATATATGATGTGGGGGATTTTACTAGGGAAAGATAAGTAATAAACCTATTTAACTAAAATATGCCCCAGTGCTTGATTTCCTAAATTCTGTAATAGAATATGGTTCTTAGAATTAGCTCGGAAACTTTTAGGACCAATACATCTTTACTTGTATGTAAGTCAGTCTTCTTGGGGATTCTCTCTTTTTTCTTTCTCAGTATTTGTTCGATAACCTAAAGGTTAAATGAAAAAGAAAATCAAAGCCACATCTTTTATTTGCTTGATCTCATCTAGGAGGACGCTGTGAATGGACTAGTCTCTTCCCCTTTCCACATCTTCACAATTGGTGTCCCTTTTTGCTCAAATAGCACCTCATGAGATATCTGCCATAACGTGTGCTCAAAGTCTACCATAGGTACATTAAGACCATCCTTGAGATCAAGAATTTTCTTTTCCAGGAAGGTAAACAGGGTGCAGTTGGAGCCCCACAGTGCGCTGTGTGCTCCAGATGTGTGTGGGGGAGTAAGTGTGGGTCCAGATGGAGGGGCCGGGAGTGGATGGACTGGAATGTGCTGAGCATCAGGGGAGGCCCAGAGGATGGCGGAATCAGACCCCAGAAGCTGCTGCCTTGACCACTCTTCCCAGAGAAAGCCGATCTCGTGGGATCGCAGGAGTTCTGTGGAACTGACAGAGGAGTCCTAGGATGAGAAACATCTGGGTGCCCTGGGTACCAGAGGCCACTGGTCCCGGACTTGAGCATAAGGAGTCTGGCTCATGCCACCTAGCATGCAAACCCCATTCCACATGTATACCTCCACCCCCACCTCCTACCCCCAAATAAAAGTCACAGCGCAAGGGTGCCTCACCCTATGGGCTTGGCTGGGTGTGGCCTTGAGATCAAGGATGGTCTTAATTATGTAAACTGCATGTGTAATATATGTGGGACATGAAAGGCACACACTAAGTGCTTATTGAATGAGTAAGAAAAAAATTGATTTTTGTAAGTTAACCTGCATTCTCCTTGTCTTTACTGAAATTCATCTACTTAATAAAACAAGAGACCTGGATCATCTTTGCAGTGTGGACGACCCTAAATGGAACCTCCTGAGGGCATTTCCAATGACTTTGTTACCTGCCAAGCAACGCTTTCTGGTAGAATTTTAGATTTTAGATTTATCCACGAATTGCTGATTTCCTGTGCTATTTCTATTATTTTTACTTTTATGTATAGTTAGTATGTAGTCTCCAAAGATGGCCTTTAATGATTTCTCCCCTCCTTTTAAGCATATACGTCTGCTTAGCAGAGCTTAACCTTCCTCATTTCCCTCAAATTTCCTCCCTCCCTTGGCTCTGAGATGGCCTCACCACAGGTAGAATGTGGCAGAAGTGATGTTCCGGGAGTTCTGAACCAAGATCTTGAGAAGACCGACAGCTTGACTTTCCTTCGTGCTGGTAGGAGCCCAAAGCACATGGAGCAGTGCTGGGTGGGTATCGAGGTCTGTGATGGACAGCCCCTGCTGAGCCACCAGCTGAAAGCACTGACTGCCATCCTTTTAAGTGGGCTCTCATGACACACCAGCACAGTTGAGTCTCCACAAGGCTGAGCCTGCTAACATCATGTGGAGCAGAAACTGCCCTGGTGAGTTCAGGATGCTCTTAATGTTGTAAGATCAATATAACAGTTGTCAAGTTACTAAATTTGGGGATTGTTTGTTACACAGCAAAAGATAACTGAAACAACAGGCTCCTTTCTCCTAGCACATAAAGATGGCTTAATTTTCTAATAACATGTGATCTATAGCTCCAAAAAGATATTTGAGCTCAAGCATTGCGCTGCAGAAATTATACTATTAAGCTGTGTTATTAATATAAAATGCAATAACTGTCTTATTAAAATAAAATCCAAAAGAAAATCCTTTCAATTGTTGGTACTCAATAGTCACAGAGTTTAAGTGTGTTTTCCTATATGTGCATGCTTTACATTGACTTGCAGTGGAGACTGCCCTCTGACCCCAGTATCCGTCCCCCTCTTCTTTCACAGTGTTGGAGGATCTGATTTTTGGGTGGACATATAGCAGCTCAGGATGGACAATGTATCTCCCAACCTGCCAAGCTGCTATAATTTCTGGTCAAGAAGATAGAAACAGGAGCATCCTGCACAAGCTTGTGGAGACGGCTCGCCTCTTCATCCCTTCCTCCTGTGAATGGAAAATGGACAAAGGGTCTAGAGCATATCCTAGATCAAGAGGATGAGGTTGTAGAGGTGGAGAGGGCCAGGCCTGACACTGTGGGGCACCTTGAGCACATTCTCACATGATCAAGAAACCACTATGCATTATTTAACCTGTCATTATCAGGATCCTCCGAGACTCGTAGCCACACACAATCCTCAGTAATAGAGCAAGTGAGCCAGGTTCTAGACTGAAAGCATTTGCTAGTAGCCCGCATTTCTATACCTATCTTTGAACTGAGATTGCTATCACACATTTTATTCCCGCAAGGACTCAGTTTCCTTTATATAAAATAGATATGATCACAACTAGCTTCAACTAATTTTCTTCTTAAAATGCCGTTGGGAAGTATGAAGTGAGTATGTGATACTAGCGTCAAGTTAACCCAGAATCTTCCCATTAGCAACATATTTCAACAGGCTTTCATCTCTGGTAACATGTTTGAATGCTAAACGGAGAGAGAATACAAAGAAAGAGAAGAAGTCAGTTTGGGGCAAGAAGATGTACGTTGATATAAATGATACAGAAGGAAGCTTTTCAAAGAAGTGTATGCACGAGTCTAATGATAATACAACATCAACGCACAGGCTGAGAAGATTTTAAAGGACGACGTAACAGGGCGGCATTAGTCAGACAATTAGCAGTTATTTCAGCCATGGGGGCCTGCGGAAGACATTGCTTTAAGGCACTACAGCGACATGTGGATATTTAATCAAAGCAGTGTGCTGGGAGTGATGAGTTTGACAGTGTCTGTCTAACAAAACACGAATGAGGCACAGGAGAGAACTGCGGTTAATATGGCTATCTTAATTTTGTGAAAACAGTATTAATTTTCACTCTCCTCCAGAACAGGTATAACATGAAAAATCCGCAGGAGTGGTTTCGTACAAATGCTCCACAGCCCGGTGTTATCGGCACCTGCCATTCCCCGACCCTGTGTCTCCACTGGGACACACCTTCTCCAGTTACAATCTTCCAGTTACCACCATCCCATCTGCTGTTAGGCTTTGTATGGGTGATGGCTGATAAATGCTTTGTTTTCTGGATTGGTAATTGTTTCCCAATAGCACGATAATATGCACAGAGAAGGAGATACAAAGAAGTTCTAAATTATTTTTTAATATCAAGGGATTCTTTTTGTGCCACAAAACCCACAAAATTTTTTTTTAATTACCACATAGTACATCCCCTCACACACAGGCATATACACACACAAGAATATATTCTCTGGATTTTATTCCATAAAACATTCAGCAATGTTTTTAATTAACAAAGAAGGATGTCTCCATCTTGCATATATTAAATTTATTTCATAAAGCACAAGTATGCATAATTCTTGTCACTTTTTGTCTATTTAATGTTATGACAAATGCCAATTTTATTTATACACTGTAAAATTCCTTTTAAAGCCTCCAAAAGTATCTTATTCATTTCCTATAGAAATGAATTTCAAGGTTTGATTATATGCACATCTCTCTTGAAATTTACCTTTCTGATTTATTGAAGCAGCTTCCAGCTATTTCCTAGTTAACTATTTTTTTGAAGCCCAACTATATCTTGATGGAAATCCACGTAGTGTCAAAATATAAATGAGAAATATGTGGAAATGTGCCCCGCTATCCATATCTTCTTAAAAATGGAAATAATTCACAAAGACCTGCTAAAGAGAAATTTATGAGTCAGGAAGAGCAACATTCAGTCTGGTACACACTGTTTCTGTCACTGAAGACTTGTCAGAGGTGTTGAGAGATGCAGGTTGGGGCTCCCCTTTGTGGGGAAGAAGGAAGTTCCCTGCTCCCTAACTCCCACAGAGGTATTAGCGAATGTCTGAATTCCTTTAGGAGCGGCAAGCTGATGAGAACGTCCTTATGGTTCCCCTCTTCTTTATTCTTTTGACAAAGCCATAAATTCTACTGCTAAGAGAATTTTGTAGGTGGAAGGGAGTCTATAAAAGTTTTATGCGTGAAGAAGGCAGAGGTCTCAGAAGGTTTATAACTGCTAACTCCCTGATTGAAATCCGAACCTGATTCTATGTTCCAACCTCGTTTTCGTGAGCTCGTATCTTCATCCATTTCCTTGCTGCAGGTCAGACAAGGAGGAACAAGGCGAGCCTACAAACTGAGAATCTGTAAATTTGGAAGAAACCGTTTCAGTTCCGTTAATGGTTTGAGTCATTCCAGTGTCAGGTTTTTCAGAAATAACTATGGTTTTAGTATTGGATTTCTTTATGGAAATAGCACAAGCAAGATTTGTCATTTATGAAAAATGGCACAGGTGATTATGTCAAAGTCCTATCACAGCCGCTGCTGATCACCTGTGAGGAGGGAGCTGTTTCCACGCCCACGCCTGTGTTTAACCATGCCAGCCAAGGGTCTCCTCCTGGGAAGCGTTACCTCCAGGTGGGGGTTTCTTAGGGCACTCTTGCTTTCTGGTGGGTATTGGACTCCACGGTGCCGACTTCGGAAAGATTCATTATTCTCCTGTGCACTACTGACTCTGGAGGCGGGCAAATGCCAGAAATCTCATGAGCAAAATACAATCTCAGATGATATTTTTTTAATCTGCTTTCCAGATCCTGGAGATTTAGATAAATGATGTAATTGTGAGGGTTTTTTTCCCCTCTAAATTGAACCCAATTTAAACTCTGAAACTTTTGAAACGAATGTGAAAATGGAAATTATTTTCCCCTTGTTTTATATATGTATTTCAGATTTTATTTGCTCTTATGTAGCTTAAAATTATCGTTTATTTTCTTCCTTTAAGATTTTGTCTAAATAATGAAAAATAAGGTGTTATTTGGGTAATGACATGTTTTAACTCATGAAATACGTTGGTCAAAACAGGTAAGCTGTCAACAAGTACAGTTTTGGATTTCAGATGGAATACCATCACACAGTAGGAGCTTGCACTTATGAGATGGTCTCAGGTGTTCACTTGGGCAGCTGCAATGTCTTCCTTCTACAGGCAGGGACAAACTCCAAGCGATGAGGGAGGGAGAGCAGAGAGGCAAGACTGAAGCTTTCACCATCAACAATTAAGCCACACCTGGAGTCCCTATAGTCATCGAGTGTATCAAGTATACTTTTTCTGTGAACCTATAGAGGGGAAAAAACTTCACCCGTGTTTTCCCTTGAGCTGATAGCACTTTCAAAGGTGATGAGCTATAAAAGATGTAAGAAGCTAACATAGGCTCCATTTAGGTAGTTTGAGCTGGATTGCTGTTACAGTATAAGAGAGCTACTGCTGTAAATCCTGTGATACAAAAGAGGAACATTGATTTCTGATGAGTGAAAAGGATGGACTCAAACATGCTCATAGCACAAACAATCCAACCATCACTGATTTGTACACTGCTATTCTTCTTTCCTAGAAACTCCAAAATCTATTTTCTATTATTCATTTTTTGTCATTTCCCTGCCTCAATGAACTTTACATAAAACTAAATTTAGACTACAGATTTTGTAGCAAATCTATATGTATATTTCTTAAAGTTGGAGTCATTTATCTGGACAGATGGTCACACTAGTTGAACACATTGTGCATAAATGCTATGTTGCACGGCCAGAGTATAGAATGTTCTCTTTTATAAAAAGAGTTTTGTTGAGAAAAAGTCACCATATATTATGGAAAAAAAATCCATACTTTACCCATGTGTTACTAGTTTTTAAAAAAATTATTGAAGACGAAGTTCAATGTGATAATGATTTATTTTCTTTGATGCAAAGATTCATCATTGTGTATGGGTGAGTTGAATTCCAGTTAATGTTTTATTTTAGTAATTTTTCACACAAATTTGCAGGTAGGAATATAATATTTATTCAGTCTGTGATAGTGCTAGGATTTGACATATACTAAGTCATTTTAATCTTATCTCTCTTATAGAATTGTTGTGATTAATATTTCAGTTTTGTGGTTGAGGGAACAGACTCAGAGGTGTTACGTGCTGTGCACAAAGATGGTGAGCCAAAGGCTGGTGCAGTGATCATGCGTGAAGTTCAGCTTCCATGGCGGTGCTCTCCTCAGAGCCTTTGGTGGCACCCCATCACACACAGAATGAAATGCAGATTTCCAGAAGAGAGCTCCATAAATGGATTTCTTTCTGTGTTTTTCTCTACTTTCCATCCTCTGACGGTGATGCTCTGGCTGCACACTGCACAACTCTGCATTCTCTGAACACAGTCTGAGCTTTCTTCTCTTCGTTCCTGGTTGGTGATTTTCCCTCTGTATGAAATTCTCCTTTTCACCATCTCTGCCAATGAATATCCCAGCTTCTCATTAGGGTCCAGATCAATTGCCAGCTCCTCATGAGAGTTCCTTACTTTCTTCAGGTGGAATTAATTATACTCCCCCAAGATCACAAAACAATATACTTTTATTACCCAAAATCCTCTGTTTAGTAAATCAATTGTGTGAATGTCTATTTCATTGCTTTTATGAAGTCATAAATTCTTGGAGAGAAAAGTTGCATTTTATTTATATACATCTTTTGCTTTACCTATTATAATATCTTGCATATAGTAGAAATTCGATTAATATTTTTGAATTGGCTTTTTACTTGATAGAATATTTTATAAATTCACTTTTTATGTATTCAGAAATATTGGAAACGATAGAGGACTGATTAATTTAGGAGTACCACAGTGGTATATAATGCACATATTCTAGAGAGAACTCTATAATATTCAGCATGTAAATATCTGATAATTTTCTATTTCATTGTTATTGTAAATTTGGTCTTTTTATCAATTTCTAGAAAGCTGCTCCTCACTCCATATCAATTATAATAAATGTTGAAAAAAATTTAAATTATGAAGGAAAGCTTTTCTAATTATACTAAGGACACATGACATATCTTTAGTTCTTGACACTATTCTTGCAAACCAGGATAAATTATTTGTTTCTGTTGTTCCAGACATGCCTCTGACTGTTAGCCTAATGTGCAGCCATTTAGTCATAGTGACAATTGCCAGTTACAGAAATAATTTTTATTATTCCTAGCAGCAATGATTTAGTGTTGCACAGATTTATCGGGTCGGATCTAAATCTTAGATCATAGAACCTTAAGGATCATCCAGTTAAGAGCTTATTAGTACTGGTTTTATAGATTTAGAGATGCAGATGATGCCTCTCAGTTTACATGCAAAATATCAGCACTTGTTTGTTCCACGACTCCACTGCCGTGACTTCCTGAGATGTTAATGACCACTGGAATCACCCCCCTAAACTTACACATCAGTTTCAGAGAGATGAGAATATGAGACACTGTCACTGGCATGCCGACACCAGAGGCAGGTCTTCCAACTTCAAGCACAGCAATTCTCCTGGACATTGCGCTAACTGGTGTATACTGCAAGCTCGTAACATTAAAGATAAACATAGGAAAATGATAGGTTAAATTATGACAGCAAGAATCAACCTTACCACTTGCTTTTCTTTGTCTTTTTAATTCCCCAATTAATTCTGGAAACAGAATATAGCAGAAGATGTCATCACAACACCCCCTCTTACCCTTCTTTCTTTCTTTCCTGTTAAAAGTTTTCTTTGAAGCAAGTGACAGAAGTACAGAGGGACATGAGAGTCTGCCCAACCACCCCTGATGAAGTGAGCAGTCATTTGAATTATTTTTCTATTTAGGTAAAAGAGAAGATTTTGACTTCAACAAAATTCAGTATTCAGTTCATTGAAATGCTACCTCACGATGCATTTTTTACAATACAACAAACAGGAAAGCCAAAACAAAGAAATAAATAAACCAAAACAGGTATGGCAACTATTAAGAACCTTAGCTATTTTCTGGGTGGGAAAGGGGAAATGATTACTGCTGGTGCTTCATACATAGAAAGTTCAATACAAACACCTGTTACTCTGTCCTATCATTATAACAGTAAACTAGAACTAGCTTTAAATCAAAAATCGGATTTCCTAGAATAATATGCTATAGGCTTCATTCTCTAAAGGCCTGTGTATAGATGGCCCTTCCAGTGATGTTTGTCTCACAAATTCATGACTCTACATTTTGAGGAAGGATACAAGTAACACATTTTTAAATCATGGTTCATATTCAGAGATGACCTTTTCCACATATGTCCACCATCTGAGTTGCTGATTAGCTGATTAAATTCCATCTGTGTCCTTTCCAAAACAGGAATTAAGGTGGTTCAATGCCTGAACTGTTTCTCTAGGAGGGAAGGGAAATTTTCTTGTACTTAGCAAAAGTTTGCATGTCTTCTGACCAGGACTAAGTACTCACCGGTGACCACAGAACGTGTGTGCATCTCTCCTTTCCTGTCTACCTGTCTTCCTCCTTCCCTTCCCCTCCCTTTCCCTCCCTCCACCTATGAGAAGCCATCCAGCTCACTGAAAGAGAGAACTGATTGACATGACACTCTAGCCTAAGTGGTTTCTAGATGTGTATACACATCCCAGCAAATCTGACGCAGGCTGTCTAAACCGCCAGGATCTTCTCCGAAGGGCTGAGATTTTACTCTAATTGCTTTCTATCCAGTGAGTCCACCACAGTTTCAGAGATGTTGATAGAAGACCAGAGACTCCTGGAGGAGAGACAAAGGGCTTTGTTATTTGCAGCAGAGCAGACCCCGTGAACTTCATGTGTGTTGGTCCCCGAGTCCCCGAGTCCCATAGCGGCGATGTGAAGGAGCGCCTGGGAGGATGTGTGCACGCAGTGGTTTGTGTCACAGATGAGGAAACACCACTTTAAGAAACCTCATTCCTCTAAAGTGGCTGCTCGCAAACCTGGTCAACCTCTGCCACAGAGGGAAGCATCTCTTTATTGTCTAGGTTGACAGACAACCCTTCCCTCGGCCCCAGGGGGAGACCCTGCCTCTAACTGATGTTTGTTCCCCATACAAGTAACCTTGAAAAGATAGTGCAGAACAAAAGGTGTCACAAGACATGTGGGAAGGGGAGACACCCTTGGAGAATTATCTCCAACAAACAGTGTCGAAGTGATCCTGTTAGATAGCGTGACATAGAGGCACGAATCGATGTCCTCTGGTAGGTGATCGCATGTTATTTCCCTCTTAAGCAAAATAATTGATATGCAGAAATATAATTAATCTAAAGTTGCTTTGATAAAATTGGCAAAGATGAAATAGTAATGCACAGTGTTGGTGAGATTTTAGAAAAACAGACACTTACATGGCTGGTGTTAGTGTAATTGGCACATTTTTTTAATAGGTAGATTTGTCATTATGTATCAAAAAATCTTAAATTGTGTGTGACAAATGCTCTAGAAATTTTTCCAGAGAAACCAATACAGATGTCGACAAAGACAGCAATATTTATTAGTGATGTTTTCTATAAAAGTAAGAAAATAGAAACTATTTATATCATGAATAAAAAGGGGATGATTTAAGCACATTATAGTTCATTCATATAATGGACTACAATATTTAAAATGAAAACCATGTTATGGAAGAATTTTCATTTCCATTGTAAAATGTTCACAGTCTACGGCTGGAGCCTCCAAAACAGCATGCACAACAAAATATTTTATAAAAAGTACGTATCTTCACGGGCATGTGCGTAAATACATGTAAAATTATGGAACAGTTGCATACTAAAATGTCGATGTTAATGGCAATGGAAACTGAAAATTGAGATTAACGGCTATCTGTTAATAAATTTGTTTGCTTTAGGCTTTTCTGCTTTTCTGTTTTTGACATTACTTTCCTAATAACTGTGCATGTGTTATTTTATAATTAGAATACATGTGTTTTTTAACTTTTACCTTAGACTTCTTGATGTGAACCGGAGTTTTGTTCTATGACACAGAGAACATGCGCTTAATTTATCTGAGCTTTCTAGATGACTAGTTGTAACAGAGACATAAGTCAGACACTGCCTTTAGACCACCCTTCACCAGCTGCCTTGAGTATAAACATGGTGTTGAAAAAAATAAGTTAATAATAAACACAAAAATAAAAACAGATTATTTCATAAATAAATTTTCTTCATCAGGAACGAAATTTATATACTTCTGATTGAAATTTTGATTGACACACCAAAATGTCTAGTACTTTAAATGACAATGTTAAGAAGAAAAAAAGTCATAACAATTATATACAGTTTTGATTTTCATGTTGGGAATAAAGAGTATTTTTACCCCCATGGAATTTTTTTATGGAAAATACTTGAAAATGGCTGCTTAGAACCTTCCATATGACCTCATCATTTAGAATAGAATCACAAAAATTATAAAACCAAACCTGTTTATATTTTTAAACTACAAAACATATAAATTTTAAATATTAGCTAATGAATAAGTAAGTTTTTTTTTCTATTTTCAATACCATGAATTTTAATTTCAATACACACGTACCTTTGGCCCATACATCAAATCCAAAATAATATTTTTTAAAAGTTATCAACAAAATATGCTTACTTTTGTCTAATTAATTCAAAGTAAATAAAATAGTGTTCACCACTTGTAAAATGGGAAATATTAAAATTTTTCCTACGCTACAGATTTTAAAAATTAATTTTAAAAATACAATTTTAATAAAATACTAATTTAAATAATATTTTAACCTTAAATCACATCACATGACTTACAAAAATCACAAAATTATTTTTTAAATTCTTTACTGAGTTCAAAAATTGTATATGACTCAGCAGGAAAGGTCTTGGCGTGCACACAAGACTGGGAGAAAGCAACTGTTTGGAGCGTCCTGATTGGATATGAATATTTTGAATCAAAAACACACATGCCAACTATAACAAACAACTGGTCTACTAAATCTCTAACCTTTAACTCTTACAAAGTTCACTGTTTTATATGGTGGGCTAGGAGTCTTTTGTTTGCACCCCCAGAATCACACTCTACCCTTCTTCCCGTGCTTTCTGCCCTAGGAAGCCGTCCTGTATGGACATCCCGACTGGACATTCAGTGATGTTAAATTCAGCCCCATTTTCCCCATGGAAATGAATACATGCTACAATTCACTTTTAGTTTTCTCCTTCCACTCCCAAAAGCCACTGGTTAAATATTTACTAGCATAAGGCTTTAACTCATACATATGACCAAGTCTACTAATTACATAAATTATTGAAAAGTTTAAGCTGAGAATCATCATTTTAAGTGTGTGTATGTATAAAATTAAAAGGGAGTCTTGGAGGTGTCAACAAAAATCAAATTTGCCTGTTATTTTACCCTCAAAACGAGCTTATTTGGAAATAGCCAAAAGAATAGCAATTCGGAATGTGCATATTATGGCAAACCATAGGCAAATCTGAAGAACAAAGGAGGGGGCTGCCTTTTTAGAAAAAAAGAGGGAGAGAGAGGGGCTGTGCTAAAGGAAAATCCATTGGGGGAGAGGAACAGGTTAGGGCGGCAATGGCTTCTCAGTGGCTGGGCTGTTGCCAGATGGGAAGAGAAAGCTTCCTTCAGTAGTAAAGTAATTCTACTTCCTGTCAGAGATGCAAGCTGGGTCTCTTCCTGTTTGGGGTACTTGATGATGTTGATGGGGCCTGAGAGCTCCACATCAGGCCTTCCTGACTCTAGTTTAGTTGAGGTTTCTCTTACTTATTTCGCAGGAATTGCCTGTTGATGAGAATCCCCAACACTCTTGTCTGAGTAGACAAAAAAGTTTGGATGAAGTTTAGGATGAGGCACCGTGAAATGGGAGAATTCCCTAACAAATGAAGTAAATGTTATTTGGTAGTGTATTAACTCAAGTGAACCATAGGGAAAATTGAGAGCCTGTTAAAAGAAAGAAATTCTACTTAATTTTTATACCAGGGAAAATATAACATAGCATTCTTGTCACACATCTTACTGCATCAGTATTATTTAATCAAATCTCGTCTCCCCTCCCCTCTGGAACTTAAGAGTTAGAAAGAGCTGTACGATAGTATCAATTATTTGAAGAACTATCTACAGTTATTAAACTGTTAGAAAGAACAGGCTAACAAATATTAATCACAATTCTTAGTATTAATGCTCACATTGAAAAAATAAATACCTAGAATACAAACGGTAGATGATTCCTTGTTTTTCCACTTAAACACTGAAGCTTTTATAAAAATTAATATCCTTGAACACGTAACAAATAAACAGTAACTCCAAGGTTTCTTGAAGTCATAACAATGTGCTTATCACAGAAAGAAATAACTCCAGTTAAATACTTTTCTCCTGGTAGCAAATGGGGTAGTGAAGATATATCATCAACAGATGGTGCAGAGGATGTGAGCCGGCTGGATGATGGGAGGATAATATCACTAAACCAGAATAAATTCCTGCTCCAGCCTGAGGATGGAACTGCTCAGAGAAACAGATAAGAAGCCGACAGATTGGGATTAGAATCACAGAGGTGCCTGCTTAATACCCAGATAATGCATCGCAAAATACCAGAAGAGGTGGAGGATGGAACTGAATTATAAGACATGTCAGAGAGGTGGTCACACATTCTTCCTGCGATGGGAAATGAAAGGGCAATCCTAAGGAACTTCGTAGAGCTGTGCAACCCTGCAAAGCTTCAATAAGTGCACAACTACCAGTTCCACTGAGCACTCCACAGTTTCCCTGAGCCAGGATTGCTTAACATATGGCATGTGGGCATGCAGAGCCTTTATATGTGTAGGTCTATATGCAAAAATGAGGAGGAATGTGGAACTGAAATGTGATAATTGTCCTTTTGTGCTTGTTCTTTTGGGAGTGCCTGTGTGTGTTGAGGAGTGAGGCGGGTGGGAGAGGGAGCAAGGAGAAGGCCAGAGGAGAGGCTCACTCTAATCATCCACTTGTGGATTCCAAAAGTGAAGAATCAGACATTTGTGGGTATTGATCTTTCCCTTGCTGGAGTATAAGACTAACAAAAAGCAATGTTCCGTTGTGGACGAGTTTAAATAAATCAACATCGGTAGAGTTTTAGATGGGTTACGCGTGGAAGATGTACATTCTTGCATGATTTAACATGCAATTAAATTTTTTTAACTAAAAATGCACAGAACAGAGATTTGAGATTCGTTTCAGCCTGAATTCAACAACTGAAGTGACTTAAAACGATTTATTTAATTTTTAACATCTTTTGGATTCAAAGCATCGAGCAATATGATTTAATTAAAGAAACATAAGGCTATCATTCTCTCACTCAGATTACTTATTTTCCCACTGACAGCAATATCTTAAATCATGTTGTGATTCTATTCACCAAAATCCTTGATTTAAAAAAAAATACCCAGTACCTTGGTGGGCATCAATATGTTTTATAACTTTTCAGTGCATATTTGAAAATGAAAGATGCTGTTAAGTTAGTATTTGGAGAAATTGGAAGAAAAAATTTCAAGAGGCAGAGTTTGACAAGTGAATCATGAAAACAATCTGTTTTTAAGTGTAAGATGATTTAAAAAGCCTGAAGATTGATGAGCAGTGCCATGCACAAGTGTTAATTGCCTGCAGTAAATATTACATGTAAGGTGCAGAACAGTTGATGGTGGGAGTGTCAGGAAACTTTTTTTGTAAAATAACATTTTCATTGAAGTACAGCGTACATATAGAGAAGCGTTCAAATCATAATTACACAGCTTGATGACTTTTTAAAAAATGGAGAAACCCACATAACCAGCACTTGGATCAAGAAACAAAATATTGCCAGCCCTCAAAAGTTCCACCTTGTGCATTGTTTAGTCACGACATCCACTTTCAGAGGGCCACTTTCGTCCACTGAAAGAGGTGACCTGTACCCTGAATTCTGACACTGTAGGTTAGTTTTGACACCAAGCAAGGGCTTCTCTCTGCATCTGTGCACATGGAAGCTGATACTATGTACAAGGGCCTTTGAGGGAAGAGAGTTTATTATTATGCAATCAGTTGACAAGGAGACAGAAGGCCTATCAAATCTGTCTCCCGAGTCCAGGGTATAGGGTAAGGTTTAAGGCATCTGGGAGGGCAGGCTGGTATGTGGAAGCATGGCAGGATGAATTGGGATTGGCGGGTCAAAGTTTTCTCTTCTGTACATGGTCCTGGCTGCTAGCCACTTCTGAAAAACAGCCTTGACATTCTGTTGTTGAGATGAGGTCAGCACAGTAAATGAGGGTGAAGCTGTTATGTAGATTTGTCATTCCCTTCTCTACTGATAGAATCTTTCCTGGCACAGAGAGGAAGTCTCCCTTACAAATGGAGATTTCTCTTACAGATGTAAATTTCTCTTACAAAGGGTAGCTTCTGCTAGGTTTTCAGAGTTTTCTCTGCGTCTTCTATTTCTTAAAAATAACCAACCTAAAATAATTCTTATGTCAAAGAGGCATGTTTTGGGGTGACAGATTCTGTTCCTGGTCCTGTGGTTACAGTTTTGCCCGAAACATATTCCTTTTAAATCTCTCTTCACATTCCATCCTTCTTCTCCTCTTTGTGCTCATCATCACCATGACATTTAAGCCACACTTCCCATATGCTAATAACCCTACATACATTATGCTACTCAGTCCTTAAAACAATGCTATAAAATAGGTATCATTATTATTATCTATATTTTATATAGGAGGAACTTGAGGCTTAGGGTATTTAAGTAACATGTCGACTGCTAAAGCTAGTAAAGAACAGATCTTAGACGCCATCACTCAAACTTCAGGACGCTACACTAAAGGCACCCACCTTGATTTTTATTGATTTCCACAGGAGTATTTTTACTCCTATAAAGCTTTAATTTCTTTGAAAAAAAATGTTTCTCAATGCAAGATGCAAAAGATAAACTATTGATTGTCACAACATCTGTCTTCATATACATGTTAATTCATTGTTGAGTTTATATTTGGGGATGTTACTGCCCAAGGGTGGTCTTCTGGCCACCACAAGACATGCCAATAGTCAGGAAGCAAGGTGAGAGGAGAGAAAGGGTTTTATTACAGCTTGCTAGCAAGGGGGAAGGTGGCTGACTAATGTCTGAAAGAACCATCTCACAGAACAAAGACTACAGGCCAATTATATAGGGGCTGGTCTCCAGATTGGGGAGGCATATGGTCTCCAGGTTGGGGCAGACATCCATCCTCAGGTGGGGCAGACGTCTGATATTAGTTCCTGATCATCTTTTGTTTTACTGGATATGCATCAGAGACCAGAGCAATGCCCTATACCCTGATTTAGTTTAAAGAAAATAAGAACAAAATCTTTCATATGTAAAAATTACTGTTTTTTATTTATTTATTTTTAAATTACTGTTTATAAAGTGAGTGGCACCAACAACCCCACCGTCAGTTGTAAGCTAGCATTATCATATGCTGGTAATGGCAACAGAGGGGTCATTGTCTGTCTAGCTCCTTCCTGCTGAATGGGCTCAGCATGGGGGGACCATTGAATGAAACAGAATCACTGGGGTTTTGCCACAAGTGAGTCTGGAGAGGGAGTTGTCGCGTGACTGATATAGACAGTTTAGAGATTAGTTTAGAAACACATTTGCTCCCCAGTTTAATTATAATGGATAGCCAGAGTCGCCGTACCTTCCAGTTGTCATTGAAGATGGCTATCAGCATAGACTCTCTGCCCAGGGTCATCACATTCCTAAGGGACTCAAAAGAACAAAGTTATCCACTTATCACAGCTGGCAGGGGCCATAGAATCTGCAGAGCATGTACATGTCCTGGGGGGTGCATATCCAGCTGGGTTAGTTAATAAGAGGTCATTCAAAGTTACAGTATGGTTTCTTTTCTACAATATGGCTTCCCTTATGTCGACCTTGTGTTGACCCAGTATCAGGGATTTGAGAGAACACATTGCTGGAGAAAGATTCACAGGAATTTTCTGTTGAGAATTACTGTAGCATCGTCACTATTACTGATGGGAATGTGTATATGTTGAGGCAGGAAAAAAATGGTCAAGAAAGACTGGTCTAACAAAAGAGAATGACACATTGCAGTCACCTCAGGTACAATTCAGACTCTGAATTCTATGATTGGACATAAAAGAAGTAATATGTAGCTCAGTAAAGTGAGCAATTAGTTCTGTTGGGGTGGACGTAGGTAGATTCAGGAAAGCTTCAAAAAAAGAAATTATTTTTCACCAGTCCTGGAAGGGATAATAGTGTTAAAAATAAAAAGAGCATTTGAGGAAGAGAAATTAGCACAGTCAGGCACATAAGACCACAGTTTGGGGAACTGCAAGCAAAAAGGTGTGGAGAAAGCTAGTTTAAAATGGAAAATGTAGAAAGGTCCATGGCAAGGGTATGGATAATCAGACTATAGCTTGCAAACAGGTGGCCTATTTGAATTCGAAGAGGGTAATGTCTAAATGCAATGTGACACCCTGAATTGGATGTTGGAAGTGAAAAAAAAGACATGAGTGAAAAACTGGGGAAACTGTTACTACACAAAATAGGAGTTCTTTGCCCTATGCCCATTAAGAAAACCCCAATTAATTATGGCATCAGCCTTTGGGAAAAGACATCAGCTTTATTCTGCAAGATCAATCTGCAGGGTGTGTGCCCACAGATCTGTATCCCTGATTCAGGACTGGGGGCAAAATTTAAGAGGTTAGGGAGAACAGCTGGTGTATGGAAATGCTGGTGGGACGGGCTTTGATTGGTGGGCCTCAAGCATTTATGGTAAGGTTTTAAATGTTTATGACAGGGTTCTAAACTTTCATGATGGGTTTAAACATTTTTGACGAGATGGGGAAGGAACATTGACACTGGATCTTCCTGAATGAGGGACCCCTTGCTTCTGATAGGAATCTGACTTTTAATTTCTGGTCATGCCTGGTCCTTGGGTTCCGTGGGGAGGAGGATCTTTGGTTCCATGGTCATTTCAGGTAATGATTTTTTCTTTTGTACATGCCCTGGCTACGTGACTTTGCAGTTTTTATGAAAGACAATTCTTAATAACTTTGTTGATAAGAAATATCCAGCGGTTACAAAACCAGAGTAAAGTCAGGAGTTTATGTCATAGAAATGTACCAAGGTTAATCTTACTTTTGACAAATATATTGTAATTTTATAAGAATGTTAACATTAGGGATGAAGCATGCATGAAAGATTAAAGGAACTCTCTGTACTATTTTGCAACTTTTCTGTAAATCCAAATTTATTCCAAAAGAAAAAGTTCATTTGAAAAAAAAAAGGAGGGTTAGGTGCCAAGAAGCTAACTTTTTCATTGCGTTCTTTCCTCTTCCCACCATACTTTGGGCATATATTTACTGGCACCATGGCCACTTGGATGTGGAAAACAGAACAAACCCTTTACTAACAGGAGGCAACAAAGGAACTTTATGTAGCTCCTAAATCCTAATTAGTTTGTTCCTTCCCACCTTCTCCCACCTCTTTGCCCCAAAGAGAGCAAGACTTGAAAAGCACCAGGGGAATGTGTCTTAGTCAGCTGTGACTGCTATAGCAAAATACCATAGAATGAACGTCTTAAGCAACAAGAATTTATCTCTCACAGTTCTGGAGACTGCAGGTTCAAGATCAAGGTGCCAGCAGGATTAGTATCTTCTGAGGGGTATCTCCTTGCATTGCAGATGTCCTCAAATTGCTTTTCTTTTATATGTGTGCGTTCATGCGCACGAGAGAGGAGAGAGAGCAAGCAAACTTTCTGGTCTCTTTTTATAAGGACACTAATCCCATCATGAGCATCTCATCCCCCATGACATCATCTAAAGCTAATTACCTCCAAAAGGCCTCATCTCCAAACAATAATCAAATTGGGTGTTAGGGTTTCAGCATATGAATTTGGGGGGAACACAATTCAGTCCACAACAGCGTTAAGGGGAGGCCTACTCAGCAAATGAAGACGGATTGCCTGACTGGAAGACCAGAGACACTCTACCCCAGGAGCATTCCCACCTGCCCCAAACTCACAGAGGACCAGTCACTGACACCTAAGTGTTCCCTCCTCCTGCCCAAGTATCGAGCCTGGCAGACGTGAGGACACAGGGAAATATAAGGAGATGTTTGAGGAAAACAGCCAGATGAAGCAGAATTAATGAAATAGAAAAAATATAGATATACTCACCTTTTATATTGAATAAATCTGTGATTGATGAGTTGAATTAGATCCAGATGAGTTGGTCCCAAGCACATGTCCATACTAGTGTATTGCAAACTTTCCCAGACTTATGCATACAAGAAAAGATCTAAGGAGAGAGCTAGGTTTCTACAGGGCTGATGTGACCCTCCCTGTCTCAGATGCTATCTTCAATAACTATGTATCTCCCCACTGGGGAGTTGGGGAGCTTCCCACTCCATGTGTTCAAGATAAGGTTGCAAATTTCTCTGTCGTGTATCCTGACTATACTCAACTCATTTTGAAATCCTTACATACATCCAAGCATTGCTTGTATTAAATGCTTCTACCAGTCTGAGCCTACCAACGATGCTTATTAATATAATGGCCATAGAGATAAAAGATTTAACTACAATTGATACCTTAGAACAGGTATATAGAGCTTTACATCCAATGAATACAAAACCACTTCTTCATAGGCAAACATGGAACATTCACAAAAATCAAACCAAGCCACAAGGAAAGCCTTAATAATATCCAAAAAAAAAGAGCATCATATAGATTATATTTCTTAATGATGATGTAATAAAATATTAAATTGAGGAAAAAACTAAAATCCTTTTGTTTGGAAACTAGAAAAATATACCATTATATAAAGGGAGAGCATAAGGCAAATTAAAAATCACTTAGAATTAAAAAACAAGAAAGGAAAACATGTCAAAATAAATATGTAGAAGAAACTAATGAAATTGAGAATAATAACGACAAAAAAAGTAACAGAAGTGGAAGATAGTTCTTTGAAAATGTTAATAAAATTACTTTATCTTTGGCAAAGCTGATCAAGAAAAGAATAAAATAAAAAAATAATCAAATGAAAGAATGGAAATTACTTCCCAGAGAACAATAATCAAAAAAATTAAAGCTGGCCTGGCTCAGTGGCATAGCAGTTATGTTTGCATGTTCCACTTTGGCAGCCTGGGGTTCGCCAGTTTGGATCCCGTGTGTGGATATGGCACTGCTTGGAAAGCCATGCTGTGGCAGGCGTCCCACTTATAAAGTAGAGGAAGATGGGCACAGATGTTAGCTCAGGGCTAATCTTCCTCAAAAAAAAAAAAACAGAAAAAAATTAAAGAGATGTTATGAATAACTGCACACTAGTATAGTACATTTGGAAATCTAGATTAAATGGATAATTATCTGAGAAAACATACAATGTCAATATTGGGAGTAAGAATAAAATGAAAACCTGAACAGATCGGGAATGCTTGATTTCACAATTCCTGAGCATTCAGGAAATAGTTATAATGATAGCCAACATTTTAACAACATTTACATGTGCCAAGCACTGTTCTAAGCCCTTAACATATATTAGTATATTTCTTCCCCCAAATTCTAAGCATCGGATGTTATCGTTGTTCGCATTTTACAGACAGAAATGGGCAGGCACAAATTGATAAGCAAGTTGCCCAGGGTCAAGCAGGAAGCAGGAGGCAGAGGAGCAATTTTATTGAATGAGGTCTAGTTTCAGAGTCATCTTAAATATAATATTGTCTCTCTAAGTTGAAATACATTATTTTATTGATTATGATACTTTTTTAATACATCACAAATTCAGGTGTTATTTCCAGTGTCATGAAAGGAAAAATATGCAACTATCAAACATTTCAGTCAACAAATCATTTGAGGAAGGCGTTTAAGTCCTGGCAGTTTTCTGAAAACCTGTTTTGAGACTTTCTTATCAAAAAGTGTATCAAAACTTTCAGAATGGGTATCAGTGTCTTGGAAGAAATCGCAGAGGTGAGAATGTTGAATCACTAATGCTTTTGTTAGCACAAAGGCGAATGTTGTGTGGAAAACGTGGACGTTGACGACTAGGTCAAAGTTACATCATACGCTTTGCTAAATGTTTAAAAGAATATTTTCAAAAGATACAAAATAAAACACTAAGGGATAGGATATTCACTGTGTAGTGATTTACTTAACCGTGTTTCTTTTTCTTTTCACAGTGCTACAGAAACTAATTGCACCTTTTACGACTGTTGGCATCTTGGATGTGATGAAATGTGATAATGTGCGAAGCCCACAGTCCACATGGCAGAGACTTTACTAAATATCTGTTAGCCCTTTTCACTTTAGTAATTGGACTGTGCTTCTCTTCTCTGCTCCTTCCCTCTCTGCCTCCTCCCTCGATTTTAAGCTGGGCATGGGGAAGCCACCAAAGAGTACAGTTCCCAGCATCCTCTCAAGTTAGATGCCGCCATGTGACCAAGTTTGTCTGTGGTGGAGGCGAGAGTGCAACATGTAGGCTGTGCCCTAAGGGGAAGAGCAGCTCTCTCATTTCTTTCTCCCTTGCATGTTGACTAGAATGTGGCGGCAGCTCAAGCAGCCTCTGAGACTCTGAGAAGGAACCACATTTTGACTTGGTGGAACTGCAAATAGGAGCCAACTCTGTGTATTACAATTAATGTGGTAAGTACCAAAGAATATCCAACTAAAGCTCCTGAGCTTTGCCTGGGGAAAAGGGTGAATTTTTTTTTCCCTAGAAGGCTAGATTTTATCTAGGGTATATATACTAATTAGGATTGATGTGTTATGACATTTACCATCAAAAGCATGAATAAAAAGAAACCAAGAAATATATTTTTGAGAGAAACAGTTATTTTCTAAAAAACAACATTCTTCAGCTTTGGTCACACAGAAAACAGACTGAGTTTGAAATCACAGACATTGGGTCCATACTCTAATTAAAGCACAATAGCTTACCCTATGTCTTCCGCAAATTAAATCATGAAGATTTTGAAGATGTCAGAGATATGGGAGGAAGAATCCCTTTAAAATGAAACTTTTTACTCCATTGTTATAAATTACAAATACAATTTATGACTAAATTTGGCAGGCTTGAGTGTGGTGTGTTTCTATGTGTGTGGGTGTATGCACACACACATGCATGTGGGTGGGTGTAAGAGACAGCTAGAACTAGGATTTAGCATGTTTTAATGTTTCAATTTAGCTTAATGTTCTTTTAGTTTTAAGAACAAAACCTTTTCATTCCACGTTCTACCAAAGAAAGCATGTTATTTTATAACATACCTTTAAGAAATGAGATGTAAGATTTTACAAAAGAGATTATCTTGGCAAAATTAGAGTTGGGGCACTTCCGCGTTTCCACATGGATTATAATAACTTCTCTAGAGAGATGACCTTTTCATTTGGAATCAGCTATTTGGCTAATATGAGAAGTCAGTGGATGAAGAATTTCATCAAAAACACATGAAGTTTAATAGGCAAAACTCTACCAAACCATGATGAAATGCCAGTGAATTACTTTGTTCCTTAGATTAATTATTGTAAAAGAGGAACTCATTTTTATTTGCCTCAAAAAGTGTATGTTTCAGAGCAGAAATTTTAACGGCTTCATATGAAGTCATAACCTTATTTTTATAAATGCAATTAGAGATCATTTTAGTATTAGTTTTAATAATAATATTTTTAATTATGATACCTGCAACGTGCTGGGGCTGGCGGTGGGCACGTCACATACATTTACGCTAATCTTGTCATCTAACAATTTATGAGGCGTTATAATTCCCATTTTCAAGATGAGAAAACTGAGGTACATGGAAACTAACTGGCCCAAGGTCATACCAACAGTAAATAATAGAGGCAGAATTCAAAATGGAGTCAACTTGATTCCAAATCTTTTTCTTCTATGGCACAGAGATTCCTGTTTTGACCAAAAGTCAAATATAGAAGATAAGAGGAATTTTAGTATATTTAAAATGAGAAAGAGAATTCTAGATTGAATAAAATACTTGAGGATTATTTAGCCATTGGACAAAATATATACACACAAGTATATTTACTTAGTACTGCCTAAATATTATCTCAGCCTAATCTTTCTACACATTTAACTGTTCATACTATGTTTTTTGGCTATCTGAAGGCGATCACCCGTGTACAGGCAGACAGGATTTTATATTTGTTTTAGTGATTATCTTTCCTCTTTTGGGCTTTAGGTATAAGCTTTATGTGTGGCTTTACATGTGTGTTTACACAAACACTCATCAATATTAAAATCATAGATAATGCTACTCATCTTCTAGAATTTTATTAAAAGCAAGTACATTATTTGAGAAAGAAAGCAATAAACATCAGTGTGGACTTAGTTCTAATAGAAAAGGACATTTCTTCAAAGACAGTTCAAGCTATATCTTGGAATAGAGGACATAGCTGAAAGCTAATATATCTATATTAGAACAAGACAGCCCATTTAAAGCAATTTGATGCTCATTGAATACATTCAAATGACTTTTAAGATTATGAAACTTGCTTTGTCTCACCAAGGACAAATGAATGGCTTGCTACTCAACCAACTGTATTGTTTCATATAAGGGTTATAATCCCTCTAAATCATTAGTTTATAAAATTGAAAACAGTTTTTGGCAGAAATTAACTGAACTTTCAGGTGACGTCTCTCTGCACTTTTATTGACAGTACAATTAAAACTGCCACTAACAATCAGAACACTATGTTTAAAAATATATAAGTAAATATCTAGGGTTTAAACAATCTAAGCTTTGCCAGTTCTAACATTAAGTGGAAAAATTTTATCAAGGGATTCTGAATATTCATCAATGATATTTTAAATATTAATGGCTCTGTTGTCCGTAATTCTTCAGGAAAAATTGTTAGTCTTCTCATACTCCATTAACATTTTATCTTTGTGCTTTCTACCAAGATAAGAAAAAAAAATCTTTCTCTTCCATCAGTTTTTTTTAATAGACTTTATTTTTTTAGGGCATTTTAATTTTTTATTTATTTTCCAGAAAGATTGGCTCTGAGATAACATCTGTTGCCAATCTTCATCTTTCTTTTTTGCCTCCCCAACCCCCCCCCAGTACTAGATGTATATTCTAGTTGTAGATCCTTCTAGTTCTTCTATGTGGGACGCCACCCCAGCATGGCTTGATGAGCGATGCTAGGTCTGTGCCCAGGATCTGAACTTCCAAACTACAGGCCACCAAAGCGGAACATGTGAACTTAACCACTGGGCCACAGGGCTGGCCCCTTTAGAGCAGGTTTAGATTCACAGCAATATTGAGCAGGAAGTACAGACCGGTCCTATTTATATTCTGACCCCACCCCCCCGCCCCACATACAACCTCCCCCATTATCAAGATCTTGAACCACAGTGGTGCATTTGTTACAATCGATGAACTCACATTGACACATGATTATCATCCAAAGTCCACAGTTTACATTAGTCTTCGTTTTTGGTGTTGTACATTTTATAAGTTTCCTCAAATGTATAGTGACATGTATCCACCATTATAGTAGCACATGGAATAGTTTCACTGCCCTAAAAATCCTTTGTGTTCTGCCTATTCATCCTTTTCTCCTCCTTAACTTCTGGAAACCATTGATTCTTGACTATCTCCATAGTTTTACCTTTTCCAGACTGTCATATGGTTGGGATCCTACAGTATGTAGTCTTTTCAGATTGGTTTATTTCATTTTAATATGCATTTAAGATTCCTCCATGTCTTTTCATGACTTGATAGCTTATTTCTTTCTTTCACTGAATATGCTTTTTACCTTAAGAACTCAAAGATAATTAAATAATAGAAATATTAAATAAATGTCACCTTATTATCACATTATATATTAAATCTAGAGAGAAACCAATGTTTAACTAAATAAGAAAAAAAAGGTACCTCCTTTAGAGCACTCATTTACTATTTAAAAATAATACTTTAAAGAATTTTCCTCTAAGATCTTTGCGAGATTTTTAAGCTATGAGGAATTAGAGTTTAAAGAACTACATTTAAAATTTCTGAGAGAAGAATTAGATTTTTGCAGCCAGAGACAGGGATCTGTTGGTCTTTAATCCACAGCCTGGTGGCCCATCTATGAATAAGGATGAATCAGAAATGGACTGATTCTTAATAAAACCACAGTCCAACCAAGATCAATGTCTGATTGGATGGAGGCAGTCAGCTCTTCATTCAATCTACCAAACTTTGAGTGGAAGACGTCATCAGGAGTCTATATGAGTCTTTTATAGGCAATTTCTGCTGTTCATCAAAAATTATTAACACATGACGAAGCAGAGCCATTCAAACAATAGTCAGGAGAAATCAAAAGAATGGAAGGAAATAAGTAATCCAAAGATGGGAACTGGCAGATAAGGAATATAAAATAACTGTAATTAAGATGTTAATGAAAGTATGGGAAAAGATAGAGAAAATGGATTTAAAAATATGGAGACTTTCAGAAAAGAACCGGGATCTATAATAAGAAAGGAAATGGGAATTCTAGATCTGAAAAAAACAATGATTGATTAAGAACTTATTAGATGAGTTTAATGGAAGACTGCGGTATTCATGAATTAAAAGAGAAATCAATTGAAAATTTCCATACTATAACACGGAGAGAAAAAAATATGAAAAACACCAAGCAGATCATGGGAGACGTGAGAAACGGTCAAAAGATCTAAAACTCATTATATTAATCAAAGATCTGCAGAGAAACGGAACCAATAGAGTATTTCTCTCTCTCTCTCTCTCTAGAGAGAGAGATGAGGAGATTTGTTATAGGAATTGGCTCACGTTGGTTATGAGGGCTGAGAAGTCCCATGGTCTACTGTCCACAAGCTGAAGACCCAGTAAAATGGGTGGTGTAATTCAGTCTGAGCCAAAGGCCTGAGAATCAGGGGGCCGGTGGTATAGGTGGTACAATGAAGGCCTGAGAACCAGGAACACCAATGTCCTAGGGCAGGAGAAGAATGTTTCAGCTCAAGCAGAGAGAGGACATGTGCCCTTCCTCTGCATTTTGTTCTCTTCAGTCCCTCAACAGATTGGATGATGCCCACCCAAATTGGTGAGGGCAATCTTCTTCACTCAGTCTACTGATTCAAAGGCTAATCTCTTCAAGAGACACCCTTATGCACAGACACACTCAGAAATAATGTTTTGCTAGCTACAGGGCATCCTTTTACCCAGTCAAACTGACACATCAAATTAATCATCAGAAACACGCAATTGGAGTCTCAGAAGGCGAGGAGAGAGAGAATGGGGCAGAAAAATTGAAAAGAAAAAGATTGAGAATTATTCCAAAATTTATCAAAGCCGTCAATCCACAGATTCAAGAAATTCAGCACTCCCTAAGAGAAAAAAATACATAGAAAACCACATCTAAGCACATCATAGTAAAACTGCTAAAGACAAAGGCAAAAACAAACAAAGCGGCAGGAAAAAAAACCCACATTATCTTCAAAGTAGCAAAAATAAGATTGATGGTTCACTTTTCAAGAGAAACTACAAAGCCAAAAAAATGAAAGTACATCTCTAGGGTGCTAGGAGAAAGATTTCTTGCATGAAATTCTATACCCAGCGAAAATATTCTTCAGAAATGAAGACAAAATAAATTTTGAGAGAAACAAAAGCTCAGATACTAGCATGAAATTAATTTTATGAAACTTCTTCAGGCCAAAGGAAAATGATCCTTACTGGAAGTACAGAAGTGAATGAAGAAAGAAAAAAGCAATAGAAGGGTAAAGGCATAGAAGAGTAAAGAATATTGGCTGTTAAATACTTGTGGGATTTACAGCATATGTAGGAGAAAATATATTAGATATGAATAGTACAAAAGATGAGACAGAGTTAATTCTGTTGAGCTATTGTAGGTTTTACATTTCTTAAGAAGGGGAGAAACCACTACTTAAGGTAGGCACTAATAAGTCAAGAAATCTTAAGTATCATGATAAAAATAAACAAGGGTAAGGATAAATGGAATCTTAAAGAATACATGATTGTTCTAAGATAAGAAAGGAAGGGAGGAGTAATGGTTAAAGAACAAGTGAAACAAAAACAAAACAAATAACAAGACAGAAGACTTAACCCATTTACATTACTTGGAGAAATGGCTGATTCCAGGACTGAGACAGAGAATACACAAGACGGACCTAGACATATCCCCACAATCATGGAGATATGTCAAAAGGACACAGGAGCCAGCTGAAAGAGCTTCTAATGGTCAAAACTGAAACAATTTAAGCAACAACAAATGAAGTATAAAGTAAATACTCATGAGATCAAACTGATATAAATCAGTGAGTAAATAAATAAAGGGAAAGAATTATAAAATCTCCATCATATTAACAATTCCAAATAATTTATGTAGATACTACACCCTCAGGGAGCTGGAGCGTAAATCTCTACTCCTAAAGTGTGAACTGGACATAGTGATTTCCTTTCAAATGGTACAGTACAGAAAGGGAGGGAGGGGAGTAACTTTGTAGTGGAGAAACCCCACAAACATGACTGTGGTCAGATGATCAAGGTTAACATAGACGATGACTAGTCATGTTGACAGTAAGTACCTTTGACAGAAGAGCATTTTACCTCAACGGTCTTCCTCCAAAAATTATAACCCCAGTTAATTATGAAAAAAAGTCAGATATATTCCAACTGAGAGACATTCTACACAATATCTGACCAATACTCCTCAAAGCTATCAAGGTCATTAAAATAAGGAAAATCTGAGAAACTGTCACAACCAAGAGAAGCCTAAGGAAGCATGACTAGTGTGAGATCCTGGAGGGGATCCTGGAAAAGAAAAAGGACATTAGGTAAAATCTGAGGATATCGGAATAAAATATGGACTTCAGTTGATCATAATGTACTAATATCGGTTTACTAACTGTAACAAATTTATCATCCTAATGTAAGATATTAAAAGTAGAGAAAATGGGATGCAGAGTATATGGAAACTTTCCATACTATCTTTACAATTTTTCTGTAAATCCTAAACTGTTTTAAAATACAAAGTTTATTTTAAAAAAACTAAATTGTCTAAACACTTTAATCCAAAGACAAAAATTGTCATGTTTAATAAAATATTTAACCAATAATATGTTTTTTTAATGGACCCACTTTATATGTAACAACAAAGTTAAGTTGAAAGAACAGCATGGGGAAAAATACCAAATGCTATTAAACAGAAATCTTGGCTGGATGTATGAATATCAGACAAATGAGAGTTTAAGGATAAGGATATTTTAATATCAGAGAATATAGACTTTAAAAATAAAAAGTTAAAGAGGAATGTTTAATAATAAGACATTCTTCAACAGGAAGACATAACAAATCTAAATTTGTATGGACCTGTTATCGTAGTTTAAAATATGTAGAACAAAACAGTGATAAATTTAAAAGGAGAAACAAACAACCCCACAATCTTAGCTGGAGACTTCAGTATACTTTATTCAGAAACTGACAGAATAGATAAATAAAACATAAAATATTAGAGATGATTTGGAAAATGTATTAACCCACTTTCTCTCTCTCTTTGTGTATTTATCTGTATCCAAATCTGTATCTGCATCTATATCTCTCTTGCTGTATTCAATAACTGAAGAATACACATTCTTTTCATATGCACATTGAAATATAAATCAAGCCTTAACCACTTCCAGAGGTTTTGTCATACAATATATGTTCTCTGAACACGGTGGAATTAGGCTAAAAATGAATAACAGAAAGGTAACTAGAAACATTCCAAGTAATTGAAAAATAATACAATTCTAAGTAACCCATGAATCTGTGTAATTCAATGAAATGGATATCAGAAAATATATTGAACTAAATGATGTGAAATATTACATTTTAAAATTTGTTAGATGAGTTAAAATGGTGCTAAAAGGGAAATTTTAACCATATTAAAAAAAGAAAAAGGTTGAGAATTAATGATTTGTCTTCCATCTAAAGAAGCCAAGAAAAACCCTAAATAAATTCAAAGAGAGAAATAGTAAATCTTAATGTGACTGTGTGTATCACTAAAACAGAAAATAAATTATAATATCTTTTCAGATACACAATTGTCTTTGTGATCTTCACAAAACCAGAAGTTGATTATTTGAAAATATTAATCAAATTACTAAATTCTGAAAAACATTGTTCAATACAAAAAGAAAGAAAATCTAATTACTAATTTCTGTAATGAAAAATGAGACAAGACTATAGATCTTAAAGACAATAAGAAGATTGTATGAGCAAAAAAATATGCAATATATTTGAAATATTAGATAAAAATGGCCAATTTTTTGAAAATAAGAACAGAACTGATAAAGACTGACAAAAGAAACACAGGAAAATCTCACTCATGCTGTAACTTTTAAAGAAATTAAATTTATAGTTAAAATCATTCTGCAAAGAAAATTCCAGGAACCATGGCTTCACAAGTGTACTTTTCCTAACTTTTAAGAAAGAAAGAATACCGATGTTGGGCCAGTCCAGCGGCACAGTGATTAAGTTCCCAGGCTGCACTTCGCTGGCCCAGGGTTCACAGGTTTGGATCCCGGCATGAGCCTACACACCCGTTCATCAAGCCACATTGAAGCAGCATCCCACATAGAAAGCAGAGGAAGACTGGCACAGATGTTAGCTCAGGGACCATCTCCCTCACCAAAACAAAATAAGTAAGAGTAATAATAATACCACTATTACATTGAGAAGACAACAGGGAACACATTTTCCAATTTGCTTTTTGGTACCAGTATTACCCTAGTAACAAAACCTGGGAGAACATTGCAAGAGAAATAAAATTATAGACCAATATTCTTTGAGAACATAGGTGTTAAATTGTTAAACACACACTAGTACATCAAATCCAAAGCTAAATAAAAAGGATAATCTACAACTAGAGTATATAAACCATATACTGGGGCTTTGGGGAGGGAAAAAAAATAGAGGAAGACTGGCTCAGGGTTAATCTTTCCCTGCCAATAAACCAAAAACACAAAAACATTGGTGTAAAATAAATAAATAAAAAGGATAACAGAGCAGGATCTAGTGGAATTAATTCCAGGAATACAAGTTTGATTTATCATTTGAAAATCAATCAATGGAAATTATCACATCAATAGAAGGGAGTTAAAATATGATCTTTTCAAAAGATACAGAAAAAAATTTTGATAAAATTTGATGCTCATTCATGATTTAGCTCTCAGCAAACTAGCACCAGACAGAATTTTCTTAATTTAATAAAGTTGTCTATAAAAAACAAAACACCTACACAAAACATCATTTATACTGATGGAATATTATGTACTTTTTCTCTGAATACTGGAACATAGAAATTATGTCCACTATCACCATTTCTATTCACACTTTAATGAAGATATTAGCCAGTGCATGAGGCAAGATAAGAAAATAAAATACATAAATATAGAAAAGAAAGAACTAAAACTATCATATTTAACAAATGACGTGATTGTGTATATGAAAATATCCAAAATAATTACGTAATTCTTGGAATTGAATAATGTTGCCGCATATAAGGCCAACAGGCAAATATCAACTGTTTTCACATATGGCAATAAATAATTGGAAAGAAAAAGAAAAATAAGAACTATCATTTAACATAGTATCAAAATACCTCAATTATCTAGTAATAACAGAAGATGTGCAACAAGGTTTCTGTTCTAAAATTATAAAAAATTGCTGAGAGAAACTAAAGGAGATAAATAAGTGGAGTTATATGCCTTTTTTATGGATTGGAAGCAAATAGTTGTAAAATGTCAATTCTCCCCACATTAGTCTATGGATTGAATGAAATCAGACTCTTTGTCACGGCATGGGAAATTTTGGAGGGAAACTGACAACCTGTTTCTAAAATTTACAAGAAAATGCAAAGTAACTAGAAAAGTCAAGGCAATTTTAAATAAGAAAGAAAAGTAGTAGGAATTAAACTTCCAGGTATCAAACATATTATAAACTACATTAATTAGCACAATGTGGTATTGATACAAGGACAAGCAAATAGACCACCGAAAGAGACCAGAAAATGAAGAAATGGATCCATACATGGAAGGTCACCAAATCTTAGACAAAGATGCCACCTTAGTTTAGTGGGTAAATCATGTTTTTGTTTGTTTGTTTGTTTGTTTGTTTGTTTTTATGGTGCTAGAGAAATTGGATAGCTATAGGAGAAAAACTGAATTTTGATGCTCTATCTCACTATACACAAAAATTAATTTACAATGAATAATAGATCTTAATGTGAACAATAAAATGACAGTTTGTAGAAGAAAACATGCAAATAGCTTCAGGACATTGTGTTAGGCAAACATATCTTAAAAGGATGCTAGCAATGGATTAAATGTCAACCCATTAAGAACTTCTGTTTATTATGAAAGTTATGATTAAAAGGATAGAAAGGCCAACCACAGCCTTGTAGAAGATATTCTCAATACATATACCTGGTAAAAAGCTTGTATCAAATGTATAAAGATTTCCTGATAATCAAAAAGAATGAGACAACCAACTCAATTTTATAAAGGTATGTAAAATGCTTGAACAGGAACTTCACAGAAGAGGATGTCCAACTGGCCAATAAGCATGTGAATGCTCAACCCATACTCTTCTGGGAAGTGCAAATAAAAATCACATGACCTACTAATGTACTCCTATCCCAATTCCTGAAATGAAAACTGGCCAACAAAACAAAAGTTGGCAAGGATGTATATACATTTCTGGTGAAAGTATAGTTGGTGTTTGGTAAAATCTACTGAAGCTCAATATATGTTTACCTAATAAACCTGAAATCCCACTTCTTGGTAAACAACCAAGAGAAATGTAGGCATACGGCCATTATGACATACGTATATAATGTCAGTTGCTATCCCTGTGTTTAATCTGTACGCAGCACATATTAAACAGAAAACTGGGCTAGACTCAGATGAAGGAAGAGCGAAAATTGGTGGAACAAATATCAACAATCTAAGACATGCTAATGACTCCGTCTTACTGGCAGAAAGCAACAATTACTTGAAACGACTTCTGATGAAAGTGAAACAGGTAAAAGCCAAAGCAGGACTGCATTTGAGCATCCAGAAGACAAAAATTATGACTACAGAAGAACTACACAACTTTAATACAGACAACGAAGATGTTGAAATTGTTAAAGACTTGGTTTACTTTGGTTCAGTCATCAGTTTAAATGGAGACTGCAGCCAAGAAATCAAGAGAAGACTGAGACTTGGAAGGGCAGCAAAGAAAGAATTAGGAAAGATCATCAAGTGTAAGGAAGTGTCATTAGAGACCAAGGCCAAGATTATCACACCCTCGTAGTCCCCATTACTACGTAAGGGTGAAAAAGCTGCACAGTGAAGAAGGCTGACAGGAAAAAAATGGATTCACTTGAAATGTGATGTTGTAGAAGAGCTCTATGGATACCCTGAACTGCCAGAAAGATGAACAAGTGGGTCCTATAGCAAATTAAGCCTTAACTACTGCTGGAGGCAAGAATGATAAAACTGAGGCTGTCCTACTTTGGGCACATCATGCGAAGGCAGGATGCTTTGGAAAAGACAGTAATGCTGGGAGAGGTAGAAGGCAGCAGAGAAGGAAGATCAAATATGGGATGGATTGACTCCATAAAGGAAACCATAGGTGTGAGTCTACAGGAGCTGAGGAGGGCTATTGAAGACAGGCCATTGTGGACATCACTCAGTCACAGGGTCACCAAGAGTCAGAGCCAACTTGAAGGTATGTAACAATAAGAACAACTTCTTAATAGCCCCAAACTGGACATTATCCAAATTATCAATCTTAAAACTGATAGATTTTGCTGTAATCATGCAATTGAATACTGCATAATAATACAAAATAAATAACAATTGCTAAATGCAAAAATGTGGATGAATGAATCCCAAAATGTTGATTGAAATTAACTAGGTAGAAAACAGTACAGACTGCATGATTCCATTCTAAAGTTCAAGAGCACTGAAAACTCATCTATGGTGATTAAAGTGAGAAGATGGGTATTTCTGTGGGAGAAAGGATATTGCTTGGGAAGTGAAACTAGGGAAACTCCAGAAATGCTGAAAATTTTCCTTATCTTGATCTTTAATATGTACACTATTCATATCATTATATGCTTCACATTTTTATACTTTACTGTATATATATATATATTATAGTTCAAAAAATAAAAAATATGAAAACAATTAGGAAACTATGGCAGTTGGCAAGGCAAGGGATGATGTTGGCTTGCACTCACATGTTAGAGGTAGAAATGACCAGAAATGATCATATTAAAAAATATTTGAAAGTAGCATCAAAAAGACTTGCTGATGGATGTAATCTAGAAAGTGAAAGACAGCAATAAATGATGGTGGAGGCACATTTTTTTACTTTGCAACCGATGGATGGTGGTGTCATTATTAAAATAGAAAGGATTGGAAGGAGAAAAACTTCTAGGGGAAGGGAGTAATGTGAATTTTAGGTGTCTATTAAACCTCCAACTGGAGATCTGAAGCATTCTGCAGATCAGAGGTGACGTCAGGGCTGGTGATATAAATTTGGTGACTTCAACATATAGAATGGAAAGCCATGGGATAGATGTACAATACGTATACAGAGATGAGGTTAATAATATAATAAGCACATATTGACAGAAGATGAGTAGATCAATAGAGAAGACATGCAAGAGTAGCTAGGGACTCTGGCTTTGGAATTTGCATCTTAATTCAATGTCTTCCATACTTGCTAGCTGTGAGATGTGAGAATGTTACAAGAGTTTTCCTTGCTTTCATTTCCTCACCTGCAAAATGTCTTGAATGATAGAACTAAAAAGTGGATATAGGGTTAAAGGAGACACAAATTGTCCCTTTTACATTGTAAATATTGAATAAGAGCTAGCTATAGATATAACTTTTTTTTTAAGAAAGAAGACCCAAAGCAGCTATAGGAGGTTGACACAAGAAAAAGTAATGGCTAAGCAGCTTGAAAGACTGTTCACTCTCACTTGCCAATAAAATAAATGCAAAAAAGGCAAATAAGGCAATAATGGTATATCGTTTTCATTCATCACATTGGTAAAGTTTTTTGTTTATTTGTAGCAGTTTTATTCATAATTATCAAAACTAGTTGCAACCACGATGTCTTTCAAGAGGTGAATGGGTAAACAAATTGTGGTACATACATCCATGCAATTGAATACTATTCAGTGATAAAAAGAAATGAGCTATCAAGCCACAAAAAGACATAGAGAAGCCTTAAGCACATATGGCTTCGCTGAGAAGCCAGTCTTAAGAGGCATGTTACATAAGAATATAATTCCAGCTATATGACATTCTGGAAAAGACAAAACTATAGAGGTAGTAAAAAGATCAGTGATTCCCCGGAGTTTGGTGGGAAAAGAGAAAGGATGACTGGGTGGAACTCAGGGGATTTTTAGGATAGTGAAAATATTCCATATGATACTGTAAAGATGGATACATTCATTTATCAGAACCCACAGGACTGTACAACACAAAGAAATAAGCCTAATGTAAATTGTAGACTTTCGTTAATCATAAAGAATTAATATCGGCTCACCAATTTTAGCAAACGCATTATACTAATGCAAGATATTAACAGAGAAACTGAGCAAAGGAGAGAAGCAGTGTATGGGAGCTTGCTGTACTCTCTGCTCAATTTCTAGTAAACTCAAAATTGCTCTAAAAAATAAAGCCTATTAATTAGTTTTTAAAAATAAGTCATTGATGATCGTAGAAGCAAAGAGATGTGAGGCAGATTATTCTCCAGCTGGGTGACAATATAAACTGGAAAGATCCACCATGAGCATCATCTGAGACCAATGGTGTCCATGAAGAAGGTAAACCTTCTCTCCACGTGGCAAGCAGAACCAAGTTCAGGTCCTCTTGGCTGAAGATGGTACTGTGTCAGACCTAAAATGAAGGTCCCATACTATGTGTCACCTTGACATCTGGTGAAACTAGGAGGGCCTTGAATGGGCTAACTACAAATTCCCCTCCACACTCTGCTCCCCCAGATAAGCTCCCTGACCGAACAACCCTCCTTATCAAGGGGACGAGGCACAGTGCCTGCTTATCGCACAGGAACAGGTTTCAGGTCCCTGCTGGCCTGCAGAATTATTCCAACAATACAATCCCATCCTCCCATGGGAACCAGGACTCGCCTTACCCTCTCGATAATACAAATCCTGCCCCCCACAGTCCCTGGTTGTTCACTCTGTTCCCAAAGACAATGCCCGTGTGGCCCTGTGTGGCCCTCAGTGTCCTCCTCCCTGGGGCTGTGAATATATGGGATTAATAAGCTGCATCGATCTCATCTGTCTAGTGTTGGGTGTCATGGGTTCAGCCATCCCCCAACCCTGGATGGGAATCTCTCCCTCATCAAGGGAATGAATAGGAGAGTACAACAGATGGGTCTTGTCCCTGAGTAAAACAGTGGGGGAGAGACTAGGACACACCGTGGACTCAGGCTACTCAAGATCCGCTACAGAAATCGGAGAGAGGGGACCAAGGGCTCCCTTCTCTTAGCATATTGAGATTAATAATGCACACTGTGGGCCCCTGCCAGCTGGGAGAGCTGACATGTCTTCTGCCCCAGGTACAGGTGGCTGTGTAGCTCTGGTGAAGTTCCTGTGCAGGTGAAAACGTGCATTGTGGCTCCAGAAAGTATCTAGCATACCTAACACTCACAGGAATCTCCTCAGTGTGCAATCATGCATGAATGAGGTGCAGCAGATGGCGCCCTCCCTTGTCAAGGCTGCTGGTAGAGCTCCTCCCTGATGTGGGCCAGACTCTTTGGTTCCCTGCAATCCCAGGGCCTTTCTCCAGCGTGAACTTGCTGGTGCTGAGGATGTCAGGCCTTTGGCTGAAGGTGTCCTGCCTTCACTCCACTTAGAGGTTCTTCCTGGGCTGTGAATTTTCCAGGGTTGGATCAGAGCAGACATTTAGCTGAAGTCTTTCCCACAGAAGGTCTTTCTCTGTTGTAAACTTCTGGTGCCAAATGAGGTTGGACCTTTTGTGAAACCATCTTCTATATTCACTTCATTCAGAGGACCTTGCTGCCATTTGAACTCTCCAGGGTTGAATGAGGCTGGGGATGTGGGTAAAGAATTTCCCCCATTCCCCCCCATTCGTTAGCCCTTTTTCTCCTGTGAATGCTTTGATGTTTAATGAGGCTGGAGATTTTGTATAAAAAAACATCGCTGCATTCAAAATGCCTTTCTCCAGTGTGAATCCTTGGGTTCTCAAAAAGGATTTCCTCCATTTGCTGCACATAGAAAGCTTTTCCCAGTGTGAGCACCCTGGTGTTGAATGAGGTGGAAGCCTTTGATAAAATTCCCACAATAGCTGGGCTCATATGGTGCTTCTCCAGTGTAAATTCTCCAGAGATGATTTACGGCGTATGGGTTTATGGTTAAAGGATTTTCTGCATTCATCATATTCAAAATGATTCTACCCAGTGTGTGTTCTCTGCTGCCGAACAAGTATCTATTGTGATCGAAGGCTCTCCCGTACTCAACGCTGTTCCGATGCCTTGTCCAGTGGGGAAGGCCTCCTCCCGCTCAGAGCTCCTGGCTGCTTCCTCATCCGTCACTGTGAATGACCTGATGTTTGAGAAGCCCTGAGCTGGTTGGGAACTCCTTCTCACCCTCCCCACCTGTGAAGGGCTTCTGTGAAAAGTAGACTCTGCAGTTCTCAAGTTTGAGACCCTGCTTAAGGTTTTCTCTCCACTGTGTAGCTTCCAGCATAGTGATGGTCTACACTAAAGAAGAAGCCTCTCTCACATACCCACTTCAGTACAGCTGCCATCTGGATGCACACCTGTCGGGAAATACCTTTCAGGACAGGGCTACACATTGCACTAGAGTGGGCCTTAGGGTAGACATATCTGCCTTGGGAGCCTTGACCTGTGACCCTCTGTGCACAAAAACACGCTGCTCAGAAGGTGCCTCTTCAGCCTTCACTCAACACCAACAACTGGGTCGGGCCCCTTCCAAGCTCTTCCTGCTGTGGCTGGAATCGTGTCCACTTGGTCAGGCACAGTATTAGTCTCATAGGGCTGCCATAACAAAGTCCCACAGACTAGGGGGCTTAAACAACAGAAGTTTACTTATTCACAGTTCTGGAGGCTGGACGTCCAAGATCAAGGTGCTGGGTGGGGGGGGGGGGGGGGGTGGGTTTCTCCTGAGGCCTCTTTCCATGGCTTGCAGATGGCCGCCTTTTCACTGTGTGCTCACATGCCTCTTCCTCTGTGTGCATGCAACACGGGTGTCTCCTCCTTTTCTTATGAGGACACCCATCATGTTGGATTGGAGCCCCACCCTACAACCTCATTTAACCTTATTTACCTCTCTAAAGGCCCTGTCTCCAAATACAGTCACATTGGGGCATCAGGATTTCAACACAGGAATTTTATGGGGACATAATTTAATCCCTAACAGGCACCTAGAGCTCTTCCCACTGCTCCAGTTGGATAATTTCTGGGGCCTGGAAGATGCAAGTCTTCTGCACGGTCCCCAAATACTTCTGCAGTCATAAGAGCCAAAAAGCAGCCAAAATGACCACCACCATACAGTTTTGTGTGTGTGTGTGTGTGTGAAGAAGATTGGCCCTGAGCTAACATCTGTGCCAATCTTCCTCTATTTTATTTGGGATGCCGCTGCAGCGTGGCTTGATGAGTGCTGCTGGGTCCGTGCCCAGGATCCCGCGAACCCCAGGCTGCTGAAGTGGAGCACGTGAACTTAATTAAGCACTACGCCACTGGGCCAGCTCCCAGGTATTTTTGTTTTAAAGATAGAATTTGGTTGGAAGTGGGAAAGGGAAAAATTGCCGCCCCCCATACACTGTTATGAAGAATACAAAATTTAAATATTCTTCTAAAGGCCCGCTTGGCAAGATGTAGCAAAATTTTAAAATTTTGCACACTTTTCGAGTCAAAACAATATATTACATTTCCAGGAATTTATACTAAAAAAAAAAAAAACTAATAGACATGCCCACAGATTTATTGATTTTTCTACTACTTTTCTATATATGAAACATGCAATTTGATACATAAACTATATGTAGGAATACATTTTGATAAGCAGATTGTTATAAATCTCATATACCCCACTCTGGAATATGATCATTTGCTATTTATCAATATCATAATAGCTTGTGGAGGAAATAAAAGGAATAGTCTGTTAAAAGTAAGTGTAGTAATATGCCCTAAGGTGTCTACACATAAAAATGGATTTTAGAGAGGAAAAAATGTGTGTGTGTAGTGGAATGTCCATAAAGAGGAACTTTCGTTGTCATTGTTTTTAAGCAAGTGAACTAGCAATTGTGGCCAAATTGAGTATGCAAATCAAGAAGTCAGTTACTTTTAACACAGTCATTCTTTGTTTTAGAAAAATTATCCAGATAGTTACCAAAAAG
Source organism: Equus quagga (assembly GCF_021613505.1). Lineage (NCBI taxonomy): Eukaryota > Metazoa > Chordata > Mammalia > Perissodactyla > Equidae > Equus > Equus quagga. The sequence goes on along the minus strand of NC_060282.1, from coordinate 82,080,328 downwards.
TGAGGTAACCTCCCACCTAATTTAAGAACAATAATTTCAAACGTAGACTCTATGGATTGAGATGTAAAGTGTAATACAAATTGGGTTTATCTTCAGCCAAACTGTGTCCTTAAAGAATTAGAGAAAATATAGTCCCAAATAGTTAGGTGTTGCACTGCTTTTCCCACAAGGTTTTGCTTTAGACGGAACAACACAAGATTTCAGGAAGCATATTGAAAACTATGGGAATTACCTCATCTATGCCAAAAAAGAAAAAGTCTGAGCACATCCTGTGAGTGAGGGTGGGGGTTTCCCCTGAAGGAAATGGCCCTTCCCACTGTCCTTCCTGCTGAGGAGAGAATGAGTGGTTTTTGGAAAACAGGGAGAGAAAAAAACCGTTTCCTCTTTCTAGGGTCAAAAGGTTAAAAGTCTTTGTGGTGAATGGATCCAGTTTTCCTTAATAGCGTGTGGGAGTGATAACTAGTTCCCTGACATGTGGAAACAATCAGGAGATTTCAACGGCCCTCCATCTAGGTCAAGGTCCTCTGAGTTCAAAGAGTTACCACTGCTAATGCCAATGGAACACCCAACTTTTCCTGATTATTAAGGTCAATTACTCCTTCTGGGATGGAGACTCCCTTCCTTGCCTGCTGTCGGTGGTGTGCTGGTAAAGGTTTAACAGCCAACGCTGGGGGAGGGGCTGGGGGGCCTTGATGTGTAGCATTTGCAATTTCCGTGGTGCAGGTACTCCCACTTTGGCTAATTGCAAGCAACTAATGCTGGGTTACAGGTTGAGAAGGAACGCACATAATTGACTCCGGCAGCCAGGATGAGCCTGCTAGTCTGCTGGCATGAGAAATCCAGAGTGACAGAGCAGCAGCCATACTGCAACGTTAAACGGGAATATTGCTGCGCCCCATTGTAGATGCATTTCCTTTCTGAGAACCGTGATCTCTGGACCCACAGAATTTAATCTGCAAGGACAAGTTTCCCAAGTGAGTCACAAGGAGTGAGGGTGAGCTGGGCTGCTCCTAATTCTGCCCCTTGGTTCCTGGACCTGTATACTCCACCTATTCGGCATGAAGACCATACAGTGTTCATACAGTGTTGGTTTAGGGCATGTACTGCATCCTATAAGATGCTTCCCTATTCTTGCAGTATCTTATCTCCAAGTCTGCGCTTGTCAAAAGGTCATTCCGTTGGTCTATCATATTGTCAGTTTATTTGATAGAATCAGTGGAACTTTTGGTCATGTGCCCACTGCTGTATCTCCTTTGCCATAGAGTGGTGACAAAGAGCCTCAATATTCCACTCAGCTTGACTAAGTTTGACTAAGCTCTAGGTCCTGACCTCATTTTGCTTAGAGCATTTACTTTAAAAACTTGTAACTATAAATTATTTTTCTGTCCCTTTGACGTGTAAATGTTTAAAAAGCTTCTTGCCAGTTTTACAGTCCAGGAAAGTCTTTCTCAAAGACCTGGAGCCATTCCTTTGAAATGTAATCAAGGAAGACAGGGCTCCCATCTCCCAGACTCTGTGGCAGGGTAGGAGCCTAACTTCTATGAGCTGCAATTAGCAAACACAGATGGCTGATCACAGAGGAAAACATTTGCAAACTCAATGCATTGATTGACCTCTCCACTAACATCCTCCAGTATTTTTCCACTGGCTCACCCCAGCACTTAGAAACGCCCGTGTCTTTTATTTCAACAGAGCTGAGTTCAAAGGAGGTTTGGCTGCTTTCCTCTGTTGCAAGAACTTTGAAAAAAGTGTTTCTTGACTGTTTAACTTTGTTCAGTGCAGTTTTTGCTGTGACAGTGGGTCTCTTGGTCCGAGATGGTATTTTGTGAAATGCTGTGTAGGTGGCTCAAACACTGTAAACTTTTGGATATTGGGACTTGCTGATGTCCTATAGGCAGGAAAGGCATAGAATATATGAATTAAGATGGGTCCCAGCTCCTCCCAGGATGGAGTGAGTGCTGCGTTAGTCAACCTACCACCAATAGTCTGGGACTTGCCTCCAGCGATAAGGCTGCATTTGGGTTTCAACTTTTGTCTCTGTGATTAGCACATTGGATGACAAGCAGTTGTAGGACTTATTGTGGTCCTACGAGTGGGACCCTGTGTTATTGAGGCCATGTATATTCTATATCACTGCCATCATGGTTACATGAGTGCGTTAGGACAGCACTGGGGTGGTTGATGGCAAAGACAAGTTGAATTCAGCTGTCTGAGTCATTTTGTCTACTTGGTTGTTTAATGCCTCTTGATGCTGGATGCTTTCTGGTGGGCATTAATATGTGATACAAAGACCATCATACTTGCTTCTCACCCCAATAGGCCCATTCATAGATCTCCTTTCTACCAGTGTTTCCTTTAGGTATTTGATCCACCAACAAAGACCCTTGCCAGTACTAATGAACCTATATTCTTACTTTGGGACACTCCTCTTTCCACACAAAGTCGATAACCAGGGGCAGTGCCCAAAGCTTTGTCACCTGATAGATTTCTCCTCACCACTCTCTTTCAGCACTTCTCTGACGGGGGGCTGACAGGTGGCTGTCATGCATTTTTGGTTTGGACCCATGTATTGAACCAACCTATCCATAAAGCAAACGAGACCTTTTCCCTCCTCTTTTAGATGGTCATAGGGCATCCTCATGTCACTCTAATGTAGGCTGAAGGACAGTGGTGGTAGATAACACAGGCCTGGGTACCTGGCTATGGATCTTTTGCTCATGAGAGAGAAAAACTTATTGTAAGGAATTTATTCATGTGATTGTGGTGGTTGGCAGGTTCAAAATCCATGGGGCAGGCCAGCCAGCTGGAAACTCAGACAGGATTTCAACTTTATGGTCTTGAGGCAGAATTCCTTCTTCTCTGGGAAACCTCAGTTTTTGTTCTTAAGGCCTCCAAGTGATTGGATGGGGAGTACCCATAATATGAAGGGTAATGGCCTTTACTTAAAGGCAACTGATTTTAAATGTAAAATACCTTCACAGCAACATCTGGAATACTGTTTAACCAAACAACTTGGCACTATAGTCTAGCCAGGTTGACACACAAAATTAGCCATCACAGTTTTTATTTCTTTGTGGGGGAAGGCAGGATTTTATTTATTTTTAAAATTTTTCATGATTTTAATTTTTGTGTTTTCCAGAGTTTCTAAAATGTACATGAAATAATTTCTAATTTTTTAAAAGTTCGATCAGTGTTGCTTTTAAAAATATGGATGTATGTACCATACCATAATATCTTAATGTAGAAGAAAAGTAATATTGTAGAAATGAATGAAATATCAATGTCTGCAGAAAAACAAGCAAGTCAAGTATCAGCTTATTACTAAGTTGAACTAGTATCTTCATGAATACCAGAAACCAGACTTATTCCCACGACTTTCAGTGGTAAATCAAGTATGATGTGATGTTCTCTGATCTTTTCTCTGGCCTTCTGATGAGTATTTCTCCCACTGTTAAAAGGGGGATAAAAATTATATTCTGTGCTCTTAATAGAAAGCAGTGTAATGAAACAGATTATTATTAGATTATTTCCATAATCTGTTCCATTTTTTATGCATTCTAGAATGATGTACTAGTTTTCCCCAAAATGTGTTGTTAAAAAATCAGAAACAGATTAAAGTGTGGGAAGCTCTTGTTCCCACTAATTCTTTTCCCATCGGTTTTATGATGGAGAAATTTAGTTCATGGAGGGCGTGTCCAAGTGTCTCATGGAAGAACTTTGAAATCCTGCGAGGTCATCATTTTATTGCCGTTTTCGGAGTCACAAAAATATGTCTTATAATAAGAGGAAAACGAAGGGTTCTTTTGTGGGGGAAGAATGACAGTTTTTAGGCAATTTAAAATAATCAGCTTCGTTACAAGCTTTACCATCTTCAGAGCTAATGGTCTTATGAGTGGGACCATCATCACCTTCAGAGCTGATATGACATTTTCATTGGTTGTATTATCATGCTCTTTTAGCCATTTGCCTAACTAATAAATTCTTAGGTTCTTCTTCTGCTCTGCTGTGATCCCAGCAGGTTGAATCTTCTCTGGTTCCTCTTGGGAGTACAGTCTTCATGCCTTTGGACAACACTCAGTACGAACAGCTGGATGCTCTTCTTCACATTAAAAGGCAAATTCCTCACACATAACAGCAGTCATTCTGAAAAAGAATTTTCCATAAACCCTTCCACATTACCTCTTCTTAAAATTCTGCCACCTCCTTAGGCAATAGGGTCTCTGGCATACGTCAAGTGGAAAAATAAAATTGAAAGTACTAGATCTCAACTCTGTAAAGGAGAGTGGAGCTGTTGATGAAAGAAATGAATAGGCTTTCCTTGAAATCCTTTTTAGACAATTAGGCTGAACACAAACCAATCTCTTGACTTTGATGATCTTGTAGTCAGAGTTCCCCTAGTGCTTTATGTTAAATCTATTTATTCATTTAAATTTTATTCGTATTGCCTGCCTGTTATATTCAAAATCTTGGTTATTAACATTTTTGCATATTCTTGCAATCACAGTTTTGGCAAAACTTATTTTTGATGTGAAAAGTGACTTTGCTTGTTTTGTTTAGTTGTATGTTATATGTGCTCTTCCCTTATTTGTCTGTGCTGGGAAGTACAGGTTAAAACTATAGGCTCTTAGAATACAGAAACCATGATGTAGGATATTTTTCCCAAGGTCACAGTGGCCCAGCACAATTCTTAGTAATACCAGAAAACTAAGAGCTAATGATGAGTGTGAAATGCAGATTAGCTGGCGTAGCAGTAAGGCCTCCTAAAATGGGAAGCTATTATCATTTGAAGCCAATGTGCACAGTTTCTGTCTTCAGTGAATGTGAGGGCAGTCAGGGACCACAGAAGGGTTCACGGTGGTGACGTATCACATCCAATATGTTATGTTATATTACATTTCATAGGTCTGGAAAGATCTTAATAGATCATTTAATTTCTTGGTTCTCAATCATAATATGATACCCTGTGTGTGTATGTGTGTGTGTGACAATAAATTTGTATATCTGGAACAATTTATTTTCTTATACACTAGAGTGGATTCAAACTTATCTTTATAATAGTGACATTGTCACCCATTATCCTATATGTGACTAGAAAAGAAATGCAATGACAAGTAGAATTTCAGAAATTTCATTTAAGCTTGCATAGAGTATATCCAAAGGACTATGCTGAGGGAGAAAAAATTATCTATTAAATACGCCACAGTTAAAAATTATCTATTAAAATTATCTATTAAATAGATAAAGGTTTGCCCATAAATCTATTAAGTGGATAACTCAGATCTTACCTAACCTCCCTTATTGGGAAGTAAGTAGACGCTTAAATTAGTTAAGACGCTTGTCAAGGACCCCATGAGGAAGTTGTGGATAAGACAAATTAGGACCTATGGCTGCTGATTCCCTGTTACTGTCATGAAAGCCTAGACAAATTCTTCTGAAAATGGAAAGATGGAAATAAACATGTAGTATATTTGGTTATTCACTCAGTTTTCTTATGGAACTCATCATGATCTTTAAAAGGAAGAATAAAAAACAATACTATGTGGAAAGTTATTTTGAATGGCTGTTGTAACTGTTTGTGGTCTTAAAGACAGAAAGAGCTCAATATTACCCAGAATGCCTAATAAAGATAGTTATTCTCAAGTGGCTACTGAAGAGTAGCTCTTATCCCTTTTATAAATTCAGTAAATAAGAATGCTCTTTCCTGAATCCCAGTAGCCAGGCAGCAAAGATTAAAACTCACGTTTAGATTTGGTTTAGACTTCCCTGAAAGTAGAAGTTAAATTATTCTCATGTGGAAAATTTCATAAAAAGGAACTCTCATTTAGTTTCATAAATGTTACAGTTGATTTTATATATTATTTGGAACTACTCAATAATTTATCAATACTTTAACATTAAGTATTTGGACTATTTCATCTAAAAACACAAGGAACATCTCATTATATTGGTTCCCAAAAGCTTTTAGTGGAAGTGTGTTATTGTTCTATAGGCCGTTGTTGAATTGTCCTGCCTAGAATTTAGTAGAGGTTGTAAGTATAATTATCAAGTCAGGATACACGTTTCACTCCAACTGGTGAAGTCTTAAGAAGAGATATTCAACAAGTATTAAAATCATTTTAGGCATTATTAGGGGTAATAAATATTTTTTGAGGATGACATTTCAAGCTAATGACAGAGCAAGAAAATTAAAATCTCTTATTTTTAATCCATACCTGATTTAAAACATGTGGTGTTGATCATATGCTATAGCAAGGCCATTGAGCTAACTATGGCAGAGTATTCATAATTGTGAGATGATAAATTCTTATCCCCAAGAAGGGGGAATTTAAAACACTGAAGTGTATATTAAAAAGTTGATTTTACTACAGTATTTATAAAAATGTGAAAAAGAAAATTAAGATCAGTTCTATTCCCGCTACAGTGATCTAGTAAATCAGAACTCACATCCTCATTAAATACACTTACCTTGACTTTTCCCCACTGAGATGCTATCAGACTCTGTTAAGGTAACATTCTCCCTCATAGTGGGAAGCAATAAACTAAGCTTTTACTTATCAATAAATTGTTCTAGTAACAAAAGTTAATTTTAAAAGAACTTGTAATAAGATTTAAAAAAGCAATTAAAAGTAACCAATTAACGTCATTTCAACTCAAAATTTTAGAAATAGTATTTACTTTAAAGACGGTTAACGTAATGAAAAATCCTCCCCTAAGGGCAGCTTTTAGATTTCATTAAAAATCTAATGGACATTTTTCTGTTTTAAGCAGAGATCCAGATTTTATCTGAACTTGATGAGGTCCTGTTTCTAATAAGCAATGTGACTCTTTTTATATGCAAATCCTTACTAACATTTCAAGCTTCTTTATGGGGAAAGGCAAATTTTTGCAGTAGTGAATGGGATGGCAATAGGATTAACATTTTAGCTTTTATTTTGTCAGTAAAATCTTGCAAATTCCTAGGTCTAGTGAATACGTAGGACCTTGCATGTACATTCTGAAGACAGAAATCAATTCCACATGCCTGGTGTATAAATGACCAACTTTCAATGCAAAGAACGTCAAGGGAAGGCTTCAGAAGGTGTAATTTAAACAGCATTTTTAGCTTCCTAATTACTTTATTGAACTTTTTACTTCCTTCTTAAGTAAAGATTGTTTCTTCTTACAAATGGCTTTCATTAGGAGACGTGTCCTTTTTACCTTCTGTTCTTGGGAAAAACAGACTATTCTGAGTAAATTGGCAGGAAAGAGAACGTGGAAAACTGTTGTGTTAGTGGATGGATGAGTCAAAACCTTGGCTTAATGTAGTTGATTTACATTAATACTTGAAAACAGTACACGAACCTTTAGTAATATGTTTGTTATCATTACCGACGTTCTGCTTTAGGTAGGCTATGTTTGTGGTAGCTCGTAATCACTACATTCTTGGGGCTTCTTCCTTCTGGCTTACTGCTAATTTTAACTTTTCATATATTCTTAACAGAGAGAAAAAATCACTTTGTCATGTGTTCCCATGGCAATGTCTCATGCACTGAAGAATAAAGATAGTATTAAGAAAGGTGGTTGTTAATTTGTGTAAGATTGATGTCATGCTAAGTCTCTCTTTAGTTCAAAAAATTTGCCCCAGTGAACTTACTGGAATGTGATAGGATCACGCTGATTAAAAAATATTATTTTGGAATTGTGAGATATTTTCAAGAGGTGCACTAACAAAATTTTGAAGCTGGGCAGCTTATTCTGTGCACACTCCATCCCTAATCATTCTTCACCAATTCTTATTCCTCTCTGCCCTCACACACATACACCACGGGAGCAACCAGCTTGGAATTAGTCAATGCTCTGCTGACATTAGCCATTGTTAGTCTCCTAACATTCGCCCATGCCTCTGCTAATGCCCCTGGGAGCCCCACACTCTTTGGTGAACCATCATGTTTCCGTGGCAGCCCCTCCGCGTGGACTGAAACTTCCTTCCATCAGAATGATTACCATGCTTGATAAGGAAAATGGTCTGCCTGGGGTCACATTCTGTTTCCTCCTAATTTCATCAACAAATATATGCTATATGAAATCTTTGTTCTTCCTTTTTAAAACATTTCAATGATTTCTCCTCCTTAAAATTTTAAAATCCTTACAAACCTTGCCAGGTCTGTCTAATTTTGCTCCTGCCTTCCTCTCTCAATTTATCTTGTTCTCCTCATTCCCTCATCACTTTATTGAGGCATAATTGACATACAATAAATGCACATAGTTACTGACAATGTGATAAGCTTTGACAAACTTATATACCTGTGAAACTATCACCTCATCAGGATACTGAACCTATGTGTCACTCTTGGAAGTCTCTTAACATCCTCTTATAATCTCCCTCCCAACCTGACTCTTTTCCCTCCCTGAGAAACCAATACTCAGTTTTCTGTCACTATAGCTTAGCTGGTACATTCCGGAGTTTTATATAAATGAAATAATACAATGTGTATTCTTTTTTTATCTAACTTCCTTAGTGTAATTATTTTGAGAGCCATCCATTTGGTTAAGTGCGTCAATAATTCATTTCTTTCCATTGCTGAGTAGGGTTGCATTGTGTGGAAATGCCACAATTTGTTAATGTATTCACCTGTTCATGGGCATTTTTCTTGCTTCTAGATTGGCTATTTCAAATAAAATTGCTATGAATATTTGCGCACAAGTCTTTGTATAGACATATCTTTCTTCTTGGGAGTGAAATGGCAAGATAATGTGTTAGGCGTATTCTTAACAATTTAGCCTGCCAACTGGTTGTCAGAGGTTGTACCATTGTGTATGTCTATGAGTTATGCATGAGACTATTTCCCCACGTGCTCACCAACACTTGGTATAGTTAGTGTTTTAACTTTAGACGTGGTAATAGGTATGTAGTAGTATCTTATTACGGTTTTAATTTTCTGTTCTCTAATTACTAATGATGGTGAGTATCTTTTCATGTGCTTATTTGAAATCCAATATATATTCTTGATGATGTGTCTGTTACAATTTTTGGCCATTTTTTAAGCTGTTTTGTTGTTTGGTTTTGAGTGTTCTCTACAGATTCTGGATACAAGTCCTGGATCAGATCTATGCTTTGCAAATATTTTTCCCAGTTCGTGGCTTACCTGTTATTCTCTTACTATTTTATCTTTTATAGATTTTGTTTTTGATATCATATCTAAGAAGTCTTTGCCTAGCCCAAGATCACAGAGATTTTCTTCTATGCTTTCTTCAGAAAGTTTTATGATTTCAGGTCTTATACTTAGGTATATGATCAATTTTGAGTTAACTTGTGTATCTGGTGCAAGGTATTCAACAAAATTCACTTTTTATATGTTGATATTTAATTGTTTCAGTATAATTTATTGAAAGACTACCCTTTCTCTGCTGAATTGCCCTTGTACTTTGCCAAAAATCCTTTGTCTCTATACATGTGGATCTATTTCTGGGCTCTATATTTAATTCCATTGATGATTTATCTATCTTGATGCAAATACCATGCTATATTGATTACTGTAGCTAAAATAAGGTATTATTAGCACTGACTTTATTTCATTTTTCACAGTTGTTTTACCTGTTCTAGGTCCTCTGAATTTCGTTACAAACTTTAGAATCAGGTAGTAAATTGCTAAAAAAAAAATTGCTGTAATTTTTTAACAGTTTTATTGAATTATAATTTACATACCATAAAATTCACACATTTTATGTGTACAATTGAAAGATTTTAAATAATTTTGTAGTTGGGCAACCATCAAAATTCAGTTTTAGAATACATATATCACCCCCAAAATATCCTCTTATGTGTTTGCAGTCAATTTCTTTTTTAACTTCCAGCCCTAAGCAACCACTAAGTTTTTTTTCTGTTTCTCTAGATTTGCCTTTTCTGAATATTTCATATAAGTGGAATCAGACCATATATGGAATTGCATCTAACTTATTTTACTTAGCATAATGTTTTTGAGGTTCTTCCATGTTGTAGCTTGTATCAGTATTTCATTCCTTTTGATTGTTTGAGTGTTCCATTCTATGGATAACCATATACAGTTTATCCATTAACTCGTTGATGAACATCTGCATTATTTCCAATGTTTGGCATCTATTAATGATGCTGCTATGAACATTTGCATGCTCTTCTTTGTTTAGACATATGTTTTTATCTCTCTTCAGTAGGTTCCTAGGAATGGAATTGTTGGGTCATATGCTAAGTATGTATTTAACTTTAGAAAACTGTATTTTATTTTTAAGAGCAGTTTTATGTTTACAGCAAAATTGAGCACAAAGCATAGAGAGTTTCTATAAATACCTGTCCCTGCCCCGTAAAGTCTCCCACTACCAGCATCCCCCAGTACAGTGGTGCATTTGCCACAATCAATGAAACTACATCGACACATCCTTGTCATCCAAAATCCAGAGTTAATTTAGGGTTTCTTCTTAGGGTTGTACATTCTGTGGGTTTTGAGAAATGTGTAATGACTTATATCCACCATTATAGTATCATACAGAATATTTTCACTGCCCTAAAAATCCTTTCATCTGCCTATTTGTCCCTCCCTCTCCCCCAGTCCCTGGCAGCCACTGACCTTCTGACTGTCTCCACGGCTTCTCCTTTTTCAGAATGTCATGGAGTTGGCATCTTACAGTATGTGGCCTTTTCAGATTGGCTTCTTTCATTCAGCAATATGTAGCTAAGTTTCCTCCATGTCTTTTCACGGCTTGACAACTCATCTTCTTTTATCATTGAATAATGTCCTACTACCTGGATGTAACAGTTTGTTTATCCTACTGAAAGACATCTTTATTGCCTCCAAGTTTTGGCAATTATGAATAAAGCTGCTATAAACATCTGTGTGCAGGTTATTGTGTGGTCATAAATTTTTAACTCATTTCGGTAAATACTAAGGATTGTGATAGCTGGATCATATGATAAGAGTATGTTTAATTCTGTAGGAAACCATAAAACTGTCTTACAAAGTGGCTGTGCCATTTTGCATTTCCATCAGCAATGAATGAGAGTTCCTGTTGCTCCACATCCCCACCAGCATTTGGAGGAGCCAGTGTTCCGGATTTTGGACATTCTAATAGGTGTACAGTGGTAACTTGTTGCTAATTTAATTTTCACTTCCCAAATAACATATGACATGAAGCATTTTCTCATATGCTTATATGCCATCTGTATATCTTCTTCAGTGAGGTGTCTGTTCAGGTCTTTTTCCCCTTTTTTAGTTGAAGTTTTCATTTTCTTATTGTTGAGTTTTGACTGCTTTGCATATTTTTGATAACAGTTTTTAATCAAGGCTGTCTTTTGCAAATATTTTCTCCTACTCTGTGGTTTGTCTTTTTCACTCTCTTGATAGTGTCACTTGCAGAGCAGATTTTTTAATTTTTTTTTTTTTAAGATTTTATTTTTTTCCTTTTTCTC